>NC_141696.1:1096810361-1098010361 GCF_964263255.1 Lissotriton vulgaris | reverse complement strand
CTGTCCCACTAGTCCTGGGGGGAGTATGTGGACGTGTGTTGGACCGCACTGGAGGAGTGGATGGAGTGTGGCACGGTGAATGATTGGGAAGGGCTGTGCCACGTAGTTATCAAGGAGCACATGCTAAGACATTGTTTCCCAAGGTTGCTCCACCACCTGTTGCAGTGTGGATTCTCTGACCCCAGGGAGCTTGCACGGGAGGCAGACCTTTGGGTGAGTGCCAGAGAGTCTGAGAGGGCATTGGGGAGTAATCCTGAAGGGAATGGTGCCGGGATCTTCTGACCCAGTGAGGCGGGAGAGGTGCAGAATAGCCCAGCTAGGTCCGGGGTTAGTGAGAGGGTTGTAGGGCCTCACGTTTATCTACAGGAAGGAGTGAGATGGGGAGGTGTCCTGAGGTGCCCCAACTGCAGTCTCAGGGCCTGGAGAGTTCCATAAGGGAACCCCAGGTTGGGAGCCTAGGCTGTCCTGATAGGCCATCCATTGAAGGGGAGCCCCTAGTGTCAGGAGAACCTGGGGCGTCTGTAATCAGAGCTCCAGAGGTTCGGGGGTCAGCTCAGTCGCAGGGTTTATATCCTGGGCTGGGGAGCCAGCTTCAGGGGTTGCCTGACCTGGAGGGAGGGCCGCTTGTAATCCAGGTCCCTACCGGTTGACTCTCAGGGGTACCTCTCCCGGTGGGAGGGTGCAGAACTCTGGAAGGGGGTGCAGAGGGAGGAAGGGCTCGGCTCTGGCACCGGCTCAGCCACAGGGCTTAGATCCTGGTTTGGGAGGCCAGTGACAGGTACTGCCTGACCTGGCGGGTGGGACATCTGTAAGCCATTGTTAGGTATGAGGATGACGTATGTGATGAACCTTGTGCTTAGATATTAGGCAGCTGTTGTATATCCTCTGCAGGTTTCCAAGTAGCCTTATGAATATTTATTCATACTGTGTCACTCTGAAGATAAATTCATAGAGCACTATTGTTCGGGGAAACCCTCCTTCTGCACTCATGCCTTTAACTAGGAAAAAGATTCTCCATAAAAGGCGTTCAATCCTTAAAAGGCTTGTTACTGTTTAATGTAGGTGAAAGGGTATGATGTTACCTGGGCCTAAATTAGGTTACCTATATGAAACATAACGGGACTAAGCCTGAAGGCTGCTCTCCACAGCTACCACTTAGAGAGCTTTCTAAAGTTGTCTAAGACCACTAAAATCATCATACTGGTTGTCTGGATTGGTGCAGGGTGCCCACTTTCATAAGTGGACACCATATTCCAAGCCAGCTTCTCACAGCAGAGATAGCCCGTGCTCCCCTCTGCTTGTTAAAAAGATCCTGGACAAAGTCTTCAAATTGACAAAACTGCCTTCATGAAAAGCAAAAATATTATCTCACTACCTTATTTATTTATTTATTCAAGAGTTTTATATAGTGCTGGCTAGACCCGGAGGTATCATAGTGCTTTGCATGAGGTTCCACAAAAATTACAATTACAAGAATTACATCAGTTCCAAATTACATCAGTTGCTAGACAAACAATTGCAAGAGCGTAGAAGACAAGATAATTGAAGTGTAGAGGGGAAGTAGTGGGGGGTAAGGGAGGTGAGAAAGTGAAGATAGGGGAAGAGACAAACAGTAGAGACGACAGGAAGTCTGTCTAAAGACCAACTGGGTAGGTGACGACCAAAGGAGGTTATCCACGGCCCATCTCCCCTATAGCTAAACCAGGTAGCTCCATTGGGCATCAGACAGAATAGGTCAGTCTCACTATATTGAGAGAGGAGAGAAGGAGGGAAATAGAAAGAGGGAGGAAGCGAGAGGAGACAACTAGAGAGATGAAAGGAAGTCTGTCAAAAAACCGACTGGGTAGGTAACGTCCAGGGAGAGAATCCCCGGCCTGTCTCCCCTATAGCTACACCAGGCAGCTCCATCGGGCGTCGGACAAAATAGCTAGATCTCAAATGACGAAGGAGAAATTCACAGATAGAATGGGGGGACTAAAGGGCCAGGACAGGTGAGGGTAAAGGTCAGAAGCAGGAAAGTGGAGAAGAGTAGAGTGGGAAGAGTAGAGTAGAGTCATTGCGAAGTTCCTTTTTGGAATTTTTTAAACATAGCCCCCAAATCCGCTTTTGTGATCGCCATTGCAGTGGCTCCTGCGTCATCTCGCAGTGTCAGGCATTTGTCTGAAGGAATTTATTTTATTTATTTATTTATTCCATTTGTATGGCGCAACAGCTACCCTGAGGGTTTCCCGGCGCCTTGGATCAGAACATTCCATAGGGTCATAGATTCATAGTATCATTCTTGGTTGAAAAGCCATGCCTTGACACCTTTCCTAAATTTCAAATAGTTCGGTTCAAGGCGCAGATTAAGCGGGATTGAGTTCCATTGTGCTGGCGCCAAGTAACCAAAGGAGCGTCCTCTACTCTTGCTCGCGTGAATCTAGGAACATCAAATCTCTCCTGATGGATAGATCGGAGGTTCCGGGTCGGGATGTATTTATGGACCAGTTTGCACAGATAAGCTGGTGCTTCTCCTATGTTTATTTTGTACATGAAACTTAGCGCCTTAAATTTAACTCTGTTGCCCATCTTGAGCCAATGTAAATTACGTAGATGTTCCAATACATGTGCTCGCCTAGGTAGATGGAGAAGTATCCTGGCTGCCGCATTTTGCACGACCTGAAGTCGGTATATAATTTCCTTGTTGGCCCCCAAGAACAAGATGTTACCGTAGTCCAGCCTTGACCCAATCAATGCTTGCACTACAGTTCTCTGTGCCCCTTCCGGGAGTTGCCACAAGATTTTTCCCAACCATTTGAGAATGGCGAAGCAGACTGATGCTGTTTTAGTGACCTGGGTACGCATTGTCAATTTGTCATCTATTATTACTCCTAAATTACGAGCTGACGTGACTGCTCTCGGGAGAGGCCCCATTTCAGTAGGCCAATGAACTGGACCCCAAAGATCTTTCTGGTCCCTGAATATGAGCAGTTCGGTTTTGTCTCCATTCAGCTTTAATTTTTTGAAGTGCATCCATTGCGCCATGCTCTGTAATCCGGAGTGAAGGGAAGAGGGAGTCTTTTTATCGGTTGATGACAAGGAGAACACCAGTTGTGTATCGTCCGCGTATGAAAAGATTGTCAGACCAAATCTGTCTGCTATGTACGCAAGAGGGGCAATGTAAATATTAAATAACAGGGGGCTCAGGATTGACCCTTGAGGAACTCCATGTGGGGAAGTTAAGATCTCGGAGGAGTTATTTTTGGAAAATACCTGGTAAGACCTGTCAGCTAAGAAATTTTTTAGCCACCTCAGTGCTGTACCCTTTATACCGATTCCCTCTAGGGTTTCTAGTAGTGTTTCATGGGATATAGTGTCAAATGCGGCACTCAAATCTAAAAGAATGAGTGCCGCTGTGGCCCCATTGTCTAACGTTAGACGGATTGCTTCTGTGACTCCCAGTAGGGTGGATTCGGTCGAATGCCCTGCTCTGAATCCTGATTGCGATGGATGTAATAGCTTGTTGGTGGTTATGTATTCCCCCAATTGCTTGTTTACATGTTTTTCTAAAATTTTAGAAAACAAGGGGAGCTGTGATACCGGTCTGAAGTTCGACAGTATCTCTGGGTCGCTATTTGCTTTTTTCAACAGTGGTACTACCATCGCGTGTTTCCATACAGCCGGTAGTATTGCTTCCTCTAGTGATGCATTTAGTAATACTCTAATGACGTTAAGTATATCAGGGTCAAATTGTTTAAAGATGCCAGTTGGAATGGGATCATTTGGGAAACCAGATTTGAAGCTGTTGAGAGTTTCTGCAAATGACTGTTGGTCTAAGGGTTGCCAGCTCGACAGTTGATTCCCGAGAGGGTCTATCCTTACGCTGGAACTCGGGATTCTATTCGGGGAGAGATGTGAGACCTTATCACTACCGAGGGATAAGTGAATGTAAGCTATTTTGTCACTAAAGAATTGCGCAAGGCCATTACACTGTGATATAGACAGCGTTGGCGGTTCTGGTTGATGAGTGGCCCCAGCTAGATCCTTTAGAACCTTAAATAGGGTTCCAGAATTGTTTTGTGCTTCTGAAATAGTACTTTTTGTAAAATCACCTTTAGTTATTTTACATAACAGATGGTATGCCTTCAGAGCTTGTTTGTAGGTTTCCTTCTTTTCCACATCATAGTCTTTCCTCCAATTTCTCTCAAGTTTTTTACATTTACTTTTTTCTATTTTTAGCCTTTCGGAAAACCACGGGACTGGGGGTCTTCCTGAGTTCCGTTTGCTCCTTGAGAGTGGAATGGTTGACTCTATTGCTTTGGTTAACCATTGTGTAATTTTTTCCTGATCTCTCACTTTAAGGTCATCTAAGTTAAGATGGGGCTTCAAATTATGTAGTTGGGAGTTCAGGTCTGCTATCTTCAGTTTTTTCCAGCTTCTGAAATAAGAGTTCTTGGACCTACTCAAAGCTTTCTTATCTGTTAGCCTGACATTGAAAGTGGTCATATAGTGGTCGGACCAAATGACAGGTAATGCAGGTTCACAAATAAGGCCCTCAAAGTTTGCAAAGATCGGGTCTAATTGATGGCCCGCTGTATGAGTGGGGCCTGAATTACATAAATGTACATTAAGGGCTTCCAAGTCGGTTAGGAGATTCTGAACCAATGGGCATGTATGGTCCTCGAAGTGTAAATTCAATTCTCCTAAAATCGTAAAGATTGATGCTTCTAATATCAAGGGGGTAATAAATTCAGGAAAGGCTGCCACCCAATCTCTGGCGGCTCCAGGGGGGCGATATACCAGGATTCCGGTAAAAGTGGATTGCGGAGATAGAGCAAGTTTGAAAAGTCCGGCTTCACAGTTGGCAAGTGATAGATCTTCCCATTTGCACGAGTATTCTTTTTTAAAAATAATGCCTATACCTCCCCCAGCTTGATTTACCCTATCTCTTCTGACTAGGAGATAGTTTGATGGTAGGGCTATAGCAATATCGGGACCCAAACCGGCGTTAAGCCACGTTTCGGTTAGAAACAGAGAGTCTGGTTTAACATCCATTAAAAGATTAAATATATCCTCCTTATGTTTCGAGAGGGATCTGCAGTTCATGGTAATAAATGTGAAGTGTCTGGTTACCTCATCATTAATCTTAATCGTACCTTTCCTAGCCCAGGCGTTCTCGCCGGTTATTCCTAATGCTGAATGGAATGAAAAAAATCTGAGACTTTACCCGTCTGCTTGCTCATCGTCTTCTTTGACGGCATAGGATGTGGACCAGGCTGGCCCCTGAGTAGCTGTCTGAGATGAGGCTGCTGCACTCCCAGTTGTAGGTGACTGAGTGGGGGGATTAAGGCAAGGTGAGGGCTGTCTGACCCCCAGGCACAAATTCTGTGAGGGATATGCGGCCTCAAATTTTGGAATGCCTCATGGGGAGTGCATCGTGGCTAGTCGGTGCCAGCAATGCCATATAGGAGGACGACCAGCAAGTAAGGACCAATGGGGGGTGGTATGGACTGTGGCCCTTCTGGTCGTGCCGGAGTGCATAGGCAGCACATTGAGAGAGTCATTGGTGTGGGCTGGGTCCAGCCTTCAGGCGTTGGTGGCCGCTGGCAAAGTGGTGTGTGGAGGCCACGGACCCCCAGGGCGCGATCACTATCGCGGAGTCGGTGTTGTCAGGGTCAGATCAGGTCCGGAGGCAGATCAAGGTTGCTCTGTAGGGCCTCGAGGTAATCTGGCAATGTCGATATCCACGGACCATGGTCTAGGCCAAGTAGCAGGCTGGAAATGCAGGGGGAGATCGCAGGCTGAACAGGGAGCTGGTGCGAGGTTAGAGTGAGCCAGGTAAGGCACTGATCTTCATTTGACGGTCGCCAGCGGCCGCCATCTTAGAGTCAGGCAAGCGCCTGTTGGAATGTCTCAAAGTAGGGCTGCCGCCAGAGTGAAGCCGATTTGTATGCCCCCGGCCCATAAGAATCAGCGAGAGTCTCCGCAGGGCGGCAGCCCGAAGGCAGCAATCCTACCTCCCGGAGGCACCCTTAGTCGGCGCCGTCCTCGGCAATATGACGGCCGCCATTTTGTGCGCCGCCGCTTCTCTCCTCTTTCAGGGATATCAGCCGCGTCCGAGGTCTCAGGAACGGGCAAAGTCGCTCCACTGGTGCCCCAAGCACTCCGCTTCAAGTAGGGAGTATTTTCGTCCAAGATGAAGCCCTGTAGCCACCTAGAGCCGGGCCGGAGCAGCGCGTGGGCCGGGAGCCGAGACGAGTTACATCCACCCCGCCCCGAGGGGCGGACGTAACTCAACTTCAATTTCAATTTCAACTTTTCATCTGCACCTGCCAGTTTGCCATTAGCTCCATACTGTTCGGTGTTTACCTTTCCCCTTCCTGATCTCATGAATTGCTTTATCCTCACCTATTGCAGCTATTTTGACAGCACTGAGATCATATTAATGCTGGAATAACCATTGGAATTCAAGGCATCCGGACTCAGTAGAGCAATAGATGCTAACGAATCATCTCAAATTTACCTCCTCTAACTTGAGATACTCACCTCTGCATCTTGACAAAAGTATAACTCTGTATTCTCCTGTGTCCTGGAAATGTTACAAACACCAACCACATTAACTAGGATGAAAAACCTTAATAATGTATTTCATTTACGTCAGACAGTATAAGACAATTGAATTTGTAGTGCATGCCCTATAAAAAAATTAAATAAATCCCTGTCGTTTATTCCCAGCAGCCAAAGTAGTGCAGTAAATATCCGCTTAGGCCCTGGGGGTTGGGAATCATTGGTAACTGAAGCTCGAATTCACTCTATATACACTTTTCACTGGCATTACAATATGACTGAAATTTAGAGCATACCATTTCAGTCATTTTGGCAGTCATTTGCAATTAACATGGTGCAAATCTTATTGTATAAAACCTCTTCTAGACCTACTCAAAAGAAGTGGTTGTGCCTGTTTTAAAATATGCCAGCCCTTCTGAGAAGTGTTGATTTTGCCTAATGTAAATTATAATAGATCAATGGAGTGTCTGGAGCTTCCTTGAAGACCATCGGATAGAAAAAGGACCCATAATATAGCGTTAAAGCCCACCGTTCCAGCCATTATAGCCCGCCTCCAGTGTTAAAGGCTCGAACACAAGGTGAGGGCCATTAACAAGGAAGCAGGCTTTTAATGGCTGCTATAGTCTGCTACTGTGGACCATGAAGCTATTAGAACATACTGTCCAATGAGGGCAAAATGTCCTAATTAAAAGAACAAAGATCTCTCAGATCCTATGGGGTTTGAACCCCACCCAGCAGTTCCAAAGCCTTTGTTTCACATCTGTTGCTGTGTATGTTCAAAAGCTGCTAAAGCTGTGAAAGTAGGCTGAAGTCAGGCCCTGGTTCTCCCTGGGCATGGCTAAACTGCTTTTCATTGTTCGGCCAAATTAGGGAATCCCAAGTCTCCTCCGTCCTTTCGAGGCTGTAGTGACATTGTGAGTTACGGAAGGAGGGAGGGTTGAAGGCTCCTTTGTGCCTTTTTGCACGTGCTCTGCCTTTTGCTTTCTCCTGTTCGATCCATGAATATTGGGGAGTCAGGGAAAAGAGGGAGGCTGTGTATTAGGGCATTGAAAGTTTGAGAAGAACAGGTCTGTACCAGTTTGTATTGGCTACTGCTGCTCCATTTTCTTCAATGGAGCTCTCAACAGTCTAATGTTCTAATGGCTTTCATATTGTTTGTGCATCAATATTTTCTGTTTCTCCATGTCTAATTAAGAGCATACTAACCTCAGTGGGAGGACTGTTCTGCTAGCATTGGAGCCCTTCTGCCTCTGGCTATAGCTGTTGGTAAAAGGCCTCTCCCTTGTTACAGGTCATCTGTCCCATTCAAAGGCTGCACCCGCGCCTTTGATGAGTAAATGTCACATTTCAATATTAACAGCCACCTGAAAAAAGAAGGCAGCTTCTCACACTTCCGACCACTGTGCAGTATTCCTGCACAGAAGGGCAAACGATGCTCAGGTCCAATTCCATGCCTGCAATCCGTTTAGAGATTACCATCAAGTGCACCTTTGTCAGATACACACTCATGCTACTAAAGCTTTTAATTTGAAAACATGTCTGATCTAGTGGTTTAATAGTGCTTGTTAAGGAAAGGTGCTATGAACCTAAAGCATTCATCCATATACTGGTTAAAACCATTTCACAACATTTTTGTTTCACAAAATAGAAATCAGAATCCATTGGAGGAAAGCAAAATGACCAGAACAAAATGTCAAGTGATTTGTCCAGCTCATAGCAATCAGCTAAAGTGTACCCTTGCTTTTTGTGAAATGAAGAGCTATTTGCCAAGGAGAAGGGTCAGGGGATGGATGAAAAATCAGCCTCACTGGGGTGGTAGAATTCTTCAGTAAAGGTGTATTATTCTAACCAATTTTGTCTGGTTCCAATGAAGGGGACCCCCTTCCTACCCCTGGTGTAATGTTGTTGATAGTTATGCTGGAGTCAGTGGACCAACTAACATCAGAGACCAGCGTCGGTTCGTCCGCAATGGCAGAGGACCGTGGTCCCACTGGCTCAGATCCATCAGCTGAAAAATAAAACTATATTTTATTATTATTTTATTTTGTCAGCTGATGGCTGAGCCAGTGTGTACAGGAAGGGGCGAGGCCGGGCCATGGGAGGGGGGAGAAGGCGTGATATATGCACTTTTAAGTGCGCATGCCAGTTAGGCCGGCCGTCTAAGGCCAAACTCACATGCACACTTAGGTTTCTCCAAACCAACTGTATTGTATAGCCGAGTTGGAGAAACAGCACAGACTCCCTGTGCCCGACTGAGTAGTAATTCAGCCTGCTCAGGCAATGGCCACCCTGCCCTCATGCTTGAGAGCATTGCAGGGATTGGATGGGGAGTCTGTGATGCTGTCCCAGGGACTGCTGGCACCAGGAACTGGAAGCAGAGGAGCATGAGGTCGGCGTCAGCACCAGGTAAGTCTTTTTTTAAATTAAACCCCCCTATTGTGCGCTAACCTGGCGTGCCCTGCTGCCCCACCCCCACCTACTGGTCTTTATCTGTGTCAACTACCACTGTCACAGGCACATTAATCTGTCTTCCTTGTATTGTTCCTGGGTGGGCCCATATTGATCAGAACCAGTTCCAGGTCATGGCCTCAGATAGTTCACCTCCAACTCAGCAAGCCATCCTACCTATACTGTGACTTGACATACAAGTATCACAGGCTGACCTGTCCAGCTTCAGGTGTGTGGATTGACCTCTAACAGCAACTTGGGCTTTCTCAATCCAGGGATGAGTGTGAACTCTCATCATGAGTAGCCTGAGCTTAAAGAGTAGGGTGACCAACTGTCCGTAAATTTCACAGACCGCCTGTTATTTGTGCCTAATGTCTGTTGTCCACAAGGGTTTCTTTCATGGATGCCTTTGGTCTGTAATTTCAGACATTGGAGCGGGCTGCCCCCTGCAAACAGCCTGAAAGTTCTGTAACTCTCACTGGAGGGGCCAGCTCTCGCTCCAACTGTGATCAATGGCCTGCAACAGCCCCTCCCCAACCTGGCACAGATTGCTATTGGCCCATTATCATTCTGTATATCAGCCTAATTATCACATACAAAATGATAATGGGCCTCTCTGTGCAGTCACAGGCTGACCTCTTTTCACTAGTAAGTTCACTCCACATGATGCCCTGTGCAGACTCCAGCATGCAGCCAGTAGTTGGTACTTTTTTTTTTCCCCACAACAATCAGAATCTTTTAGAGGAGTCAATCTCTGACTATTAGCCAGAGAGTGATCCCTCAAAACAATGTTCAATAATCACAGAGAATATTTGCCCTGCTTGTCTCTCATGTGTGAGATGGGACAACCCCGTGCAGTAACCATATAAATTAATTATGATGATATGAAATACCACAAAAATACCTGCACAGTTGCTGAATGCTGCATGCATACCAAAAAAAATGATTGTCGCAATCTAATATAAACTTATTTTTACTTGTACTTATGTTGGTTGTCTATTTACGTACTCGTATACAATTGCGTGACCTCCTCTGATGTGTCTGTAAAACGTACCTTTAGTTCCGAATTTTTGGCCTCAATTTTGATCTTCTGTCCTGAATTTTTGGTCTGAATTTTGACCCTTTGTACTGAATTTTCACACTCACATCCTGAATTTTCATCCATGCCAGTTGGTCACCCTATTAAAGAGGGATAAATACTGGACTCAGGACTGTCAGTGACACTGGGTCCTGGTGCTACCGCTGGATCACAAGTTAATTACCTATTGACCCGTATGCAATAAGTAGTAACATGAGAATATCAATGCTACTACACGCATTTACATATGTAAAATTGCGATGTCAGTGCATTTACTGATGACGCAGTCCTCAAGGTATATTTTGCAGGATTTGTCCCTGGTTAACCATGGTAATCATGCAATATTACTGCACCCAGAAACATAGGGTGAGACAATATCATACTTCTTGTATATTCTGCTGTGGGATGGGATTTACTAGCCCTATTGAGAATAAGGGGCCACTTGTTCGTAATGAAGGCCTCACGAGGGAGCATTGGCTCAGGCCTATTCCTGGATCTGCTCAAGATGAGAGTACTGTCTGAAATCCAAAATTGAAACTGTTGAGAAGCTTCCTCCTATAAGGAAATACCCCCCAGGGTAGTCTTAGGTCACCTTCACACAAGTGTATTTGAAACTGAATCCATTTAGCCCTGTTATTTTGTGTAAACCACTAGTTGCTTGCACTAAACCCAAACTCCATCTTAAAATAAATGTAAATATGTTAGTACCTGTGCTGGATTTTTAAGGGACATTTTTTGTATGTGTGTGAGTGTGTCTGTTTTCTGAGCAAGACCAGGAGAAAGTCCCTCCTCTTAGTTTCCAGCACACATTACTTTGTGGCACAGGGGACAGGTTTGTCCAATCCTGGTGTCTAAACCTGCCAGTCTGGGATTCTTGCTCTGTTTACAGAAAAAAGAAATCCCTACACTACAATTCCCAAAATGATTATCAGCTCAAAGTTAAAAATATAACTAGATCATGAGGTCTCTGGAGGCTTAAAGCTAATTGTTAACCACCTTGCATCCCTGCAGGCAAACTAGGGCTTTCCAGCAGGCAAGGCGTACAACCTCAATTAGTGCTTTACGAAGTACTTACTTACTTTCCTTTCTGTGGCAGCTGATAATATTTACACCTCCTATTATATTCAAACTGACATGAGCATTTGCCTACCAATATATTTTTCTGAAATTGGGAGAAACTTCGGAGATCAGAAGTTAGATCTGGTGTGGATTATTTGATCAGTGACAGAAGATCCCATCACTAATACTGCTGCCGGTAAAAGAGCATTTTTAAGGAAGAAGCAAACAGATTACAAATGACAAAATATAAAAATTATAGTCAGATCTCTGGGCCCTCCAAGTCCGTCCTTCAAATTGACAGGAGCACCACCAACCTTATTTGCCCTTCATTTATTAGATTTGAAACATATTGCTGCATTTCACTAAGTATGAACATATTTAACAGAAAATATGACAGTTTTAACAAGATAAGTGAATGCATTGTGGACATGTGGCTCATATTTAACATTCTCATAGCCTTTTTTTGTTTGAGAAAAAACAACAAACGGTGTGGGGTTTTGGAAGCAAGAGGCTGCTCAATTTCTGAGCTAAGTAAAATCCAATACATAAAATATCTCCATTTGAACGTGTTATTTCAAGTGTTCCAGCAAAAACAAAATGGTGAAGTAAACACACCGAAAAGGCATATGCATGTTTGGAGATAAAGAGCCTGAGAAACAGACTAATTATTTTAGAAAAAAATGCAATTAGCGGCAGTGTGCAGCGCGCGCAGCTTTTGGTGGCCTGTCTGTTTACTCATAAGCTCGAAGACGGGAGCGTGGAAGCAGATGGCGAGGGGGCAGCGCGGGTGTCGGCGTTCACACCTTGGCATGGGAAGGGAAGGGAGCCTTCTGCGAGGCGCCTGCTGGAGCCAGCGGAACGGAACCTGATCCGGACAGCGTTCTGGAGACGGTGAAGGCATCCAGCTGTCCCGCCCCGGCCCTCCTTTCCACGGAGACGATTCTTATCTTCTGCCTGGCAAAACTTGCAGGATTGCTGATAGGTGGTGATTTGCGTTCTGCTCAAGGAACAAATGTCACGCGCTTTTCCCCGGCTTTGAAAGTGAAGGCAGTCATTAAAGTGTCTCTCGCTACTACCGTGTGCTCTGAAGTTGTCAACTTTTAATTGTCATTGCCTCTAGGTAATTGCATTAGTTGTGGCTTTTGCTTGCAATCACTCAAACCAGATTTGGCTGTTTCACAGGAAAATGTGGGCGGTCCCATAGTTCCCTCTAAATGCTTCTCAAACACCTCTCTCTCCACTTGCAATCCCATTCCCCATTCGCATTCACAGATTCCCTCAAACATTCCTCTGCAGGTGATTTAGGATGAGACGGGCAGGAGAGGGAAGAGAAGGAGTCTCATCGGCGAGCTCTGATGATTTCTGTTCGAAGCAGTGGGCCTGAGAGCTACACAATCCCTTCTGGCGAATCATATCACAGTGCCTTGAGAACATAATGCAATGGATACTGTCCGGCATAAACATAGGATGCTGAGACAGAGGGTCACTACGCGTGACGCTTGTCAGCGCTGGAGCTAAAGTCAAATCAGGTCTTTTGCTTCTGAAAAACCATTTTTTTTTGTGCAGATGTATATAGCACGAACTCGACCCGAATGTATTGGAGCGCTTTACATGAGCACCATTTACGTTACACAAGGACAAATTCATTTCTGGTAGGCCCGGGGAGATTAAGTGATGTGCCCAGAATCACAGGGAGCTGCAGGCTGCTGCACCAGTGTACATGTTATCCCAACCCTGGGGTGAAACCCCCTGGTCCATACCTTAGAGAAGCCCAAGCCTCCACCACTCATCTGACCTCATCTTCAACCCACACACGTGTTCTAGTCACGCCGGCCTTTGCCCCTATTCGGGAATTCTCGGAGAGGTCACTCTGCCCTCTTCCATGAAGGATACTGCCACCCCCTTAAGGGAGGAGTCGACACAGGTGGTGGTATTTTTTGGTAGATTGTGCCTCACTCACCCACCACAGAAAACTGCCTTCTTACCTAATGCCACACTTTGCTGGCGAGTTCTACTCTCAATTCTACCATCCTCTACATCCTAGGGGGACAAATCTCTTCTCAGGGTGACCTCCCAGGCCTCTCCCACGGCGGATACTAACATCCCCATAGAGACCTCTCAATATTTTGCAACGCCTGGGAGGGTGAGGATAAGTATGCCTTCTCATGTTTTCCACCAATCTGTTTAGGCGGTGACTTCTTATTTGTAATCCATAAAAAAATATTTAATTTTACCTTTTTTTCTGCATATCTCAGGCCCTAACCTAACATCACACTGTGATTTCTCACAGATTTTCATAGGTTATTTATATTTGAAGTACTAAATAAACATCCATTAAAGAGTGATATCTGATTATAACGCAGTAGCTTTGTACTTTACTGTACTGTCGTCAGAGATTTCTATCAGAGATGGCTACTGCAGCCGGAGCCTGAAGAACTTCCAGGCGGGTGAAGGCTATGAGACCCCAGAGCAGCAGGAGGGAAATGGTTGGCAAATGTTAGAACTCCAGGGCCCGTGAAGAAAAAAGGTTGGAGCGTAAACAGATGTGAGCCCCACTCCAGGCTAAGTGAAGAAGCGGACTCACTAGCGGGTGTGGCATACATAAGGGTGATAAAGTAGGTAGGCTGGCAAGTGAGCAAAAGGGGCTTCACCCACCAAAGGCAAGGAGATGTGTGATTCCAAGGTAAGAGGCTGACACAGGGAGGTGGGCATCATGAAACCGCGCGCCTTTCCTCCCACAGAAAACCACCCTCTGACCCTAATGATATCCCCTTTCAGCCAACCTGGCCTGCAGAAGGACAGCACCATTGACCTCCCAGAAGAAATAGGTGTGGTGGCCAAGCGGCACAAGGCCAGAGGCTTATGGGGCTCGTGAGACAGTCACACGAAGGATCCTGGGGAAGACCGAGGACCATATTCCAGGGTGTTTCTCCTCTTGCCCAAGGGCACTTGCCTACCTTGGGCTGGATGTTCTTTTGAGTGCTGCTGGCATTGAGTTGCATGGCTGCTATGGAATGAAAAAGGGCCTATTTTCTCATGAGATTGAGGCTGACTCAGGAATACACACTCCTGTGGTTTCACCCACTGCCTGAGGATCTGTACCTACCGGTCTGGGTAATAAGGCAGGGGAAGGAGGGCCTAGTGGGCGGGCTGCTGGACAGTCTGTCAGGCATCACAAGCAGGAAGATGTGTGGGTGATAGGGATGCCAATGGCACCATTATTCAAATGGAAATTACAATGGTGTCAATGGCCCATGAAATAACCACATTCTCTGCCACTGCATCTGAAAGGCAGTAGACATTTGTGGTAATATGCATGGATGAACGTGCACGCTTTAAATTGCTGACCCCTGCTTTCAGGTAAGTCGGTGGTCTAGCAGCCTTTCCTACCTACCCATTATAGACAAGCATTACATGTGACACACCCCCACTATGATCACAATACCACAGTCCCTCCTCTGACATTGTGGATACAATTCTTGCCTCTAAAAGGCACAGGAAATAAGTAGAGGCCCATACTATTTCTAAACCAGCAAACAATACACATACAACTGTTTTAAAAAGGACTATAAATGGCTTACATTGAATAATTCAGGGATTCTAATCTGAGTTATTCACCACAGTGATGCAACAGCAGGGATTATTTCGCTCCTGAGATGTCAGCATGTCTAAAGAGGAGCTGGGGACGGACAGAAGGATGTACGGGGCCTGATTACGATTTGTACAGTGTGAGGAGGCCCTTTACCATGCAATTATGAGTTTGGCATTTGCAAAATGGGAAAGTACCATACAGACTCGGAAATGTTGAGTCCTCTTCTGAATCGTTATACTTGAGGCCAGGGAAATTTTTATTCTTCCATTTACCACCTGCTGATAACATGTGATAAGCAAGAGCGGAATGGCCAAGACCGGGCATGGAACAATGTTTGGAGTGTGTCAGGGCAAACATAGTGTTGGGTGGTTGGTTAAACCTATCTAAGGTCCCCCATGTTAATGGAGGCGGTTGGTTGGGGGACAGTCACACCTGGTAATCCTGGGAGAAGGGGAACCAGGCCACTTGGAATCAGCCAGAGTGGTATTCCCCCATCTCTTTGTGTACAGCTCCTTGAAGTCATACTTTGCCCTACATGTTTTTTTAATGCTTTTAAGGAAAAGAGTGAGTTAATTCTAGCAGAAGGTGGAGAGGGTGGTAGGGCTTCGGGTATTTTGCTACCGTATGCATCGGGGGGGATGTGTCTAAGAGAAGTGTTTTACTGATTTGTACTGTAACATATATATAGTGTAATCTGTACCTCTTTTAGAGGCCACAGAGTGCAGAAGAGCAGGAAGTACCCATTCTTCCAGTGCACGTCTGAACATACCCATAGGCACAGGGTCAGACTGATTTGCATATAGCCATGTCTGAACTGGGGTGGTGTGGAGTGGATAAAAACGATGGATTTAGGCCCAGATCTCTGTACTGGGGTGAATGTATGACATTGTTCTGCATTCTGTCCATCAACTGTGGTTTTTGCATTTGTCACCCCGAGTGGGATGGGTATGCTCAGACGTGAGTCCCATGCTCTCCACACCACTGGATTCAAGCAAGCCGGGCTGAAAACGGCTGGAATGCCAGAAACCGGTCCTCGGAAGCTTGTTTCCGGTCCAGGGAAGGCATCTCTTGGCTGTTCGGGCTGGACTGTTCCCATGAGGCACAGGGTCAGACTGATTTGCATATAGCCATGTCTGAACTGGGTGGTGTGGATTGCAAAAAAAACGATGGATTTAGGCCCAGATCTCTGTACTGGGGTGAATGTATGACATTGTTCTGCATTCTGTCAATCAACTGTGGTTTTTGCCAGAAAGAAGTTCCTCTTGGCTTTGACTGTTTACAGGGAGCCAGGTTAAATGCCAAAGTCAGCCTCCATGAGAGACAGAAGAGCAGCATCAGATCTTTACTGCTCACAGACCACCAAATAAATACACATTTGGTCCCCAGAGGAGCAGCAGAGGAGCAGCACATGATGTGGACACCTAGATAAAGTGGTCTATATTAATATGTAGCACAGGTATGTATATTTTTAGGAAGTGTTAGACCTGGCATCTTTTAGCGTAGTTTCCATTGCCTCTTTGCGTCTGACCTTTTATTGACTGTGTTCAGAACTTCATTTTTACTGATGTATGACTCTGTTTACTTTACCTCTGCTCAACAGCACTAAAGCACATATGGTCTGTGTATAACATGTAATGGCATTTGGTTTCTCCAGGATTAGCATATTTGATTTACTGATAAGTCCCTAGTACAGTGCACTACATGTACCCAGGGCATGTAATTCAAATGTTACTAGTGGGCCTGCAGCACAGATTGTGCAACCCACACGAGCAGCCCTTCAAACCTGTCCTGTTTCAATTCTGCTACTGCAGAGCCGGTGTGTGTAGTTTTAAAACTGCCATGTCAACCCGGCAAATCCACCTACTGGCCAGGCCCACACCTTCCCTTTTAGTGCATGTAAGGCACCCCCAAGGTAGGCCCAAATTAGCCCCATGGACATAGTTCAGTGCATGTAAAAGGTAGGACATGTAGTTTTGAGTTTTACATGTCTCACTAGTGAAAAACTGGTAAATTAGTTTTTCACTACAGCAAGAACTATTTCTCCCATAGGTTAGCATTGGAGCAGCCTTAGGAAACTTTACAATGGCATTTTCCAATTGGGAGCAGATAGAAAATTGGAGATTGGTGTCTCTGGATTCACAATTTTAAAACATATATTTTAGTGAAGTTGGTTTTTAAATTGCAGGTCGGAAAATGCCACTTTTAGAAAGTTAAAAGAATAGATGATGGAAGGAATGCTGTAAAATCAAATATTAACCTCCAGTCACAGATCTGGGTTAAATACATTGTTTGTTTGCTTGCCATTCCTGTTTGGAACCAAGCATATGCAAATCAGTCTTGACCCTGCACCCCATGGAAACAGTCCAGCCTAAACTGCCAGGCCAGGTCCTCCCTGCCCTGGAAACAAGCATCCTGGGACCGGTTTCAGAGAATCACCTCTCGCCATCCTGGCTAGCTTGAAGTCGGTGGCATAGTGAACACGGGACCCACGTCTGGGCATACCCGTCCCCCTTAGGGTGACAAATGCAAAAAGAACAGATGATGGAAGGACTGCTGAACGAATCAATCATTCATTCCAGGCACAGAACTGTGTTAAATACATTGTTTTTCTGCTTGCCATGCTATTCCAGTTTACGCTCAGCCAGAGGCAGATCAGTCTTGATCCTGCTCCCTATGGGAAGAGGCAAGCCCGAACTATCAGGCTAGGTACTCCCTGGACCAGAATCAAGAAATCTGGGACCAGTTCAGGGTGTCACCCCTCATCCGTCAGGCTAGCTTGAAGCTGGTGGCATACTGAGCACGGGACCCACGTCTGGGCATACCCTTCCCACTTAGGGTGACAAATTAAAAAAGAACAGATGATTGAAGGAATGCTGACAGAACTTGCCTCTTGTTGCTGAAGTCTAAGGAACGTCAAAGACTTCACCTGCATCTTGCTACTAGCACATGGGCTTCTCTGTTGAGTCTTGACCTGCCAAGTGGTGCCATACCCAGTCCTGGGACCTTGGAGGTGAATTTGGTGCTGCAAACCAAGACAATCAATACTTAAAACGGAGCGTTATTCTGAACCAGCGCCTTCTCCAAAATTGCTGCATTGCTGTTGTCTGCCCTGATGATGGGACACTGCTCGCTGGGTGTGCATGTCACAACGTTGACTTCAATGCAGCCCCAACTGTGCAGCAGTGCCTCTGAAGAAACACGTCTTCTTGTTGACACTACGCCACTGACATCCCTGGTGCCCTGCCCAGACTTCGCTGCATCCTCAACCCTGCATGACTTCTGATCGATGCAGCACCTAGTGGCCAGCAGCTCGACTCCGACGATGAGTAATGAAGGGGCTGCACTCTCAACATCAATGCCACCTCAATGCCACTTCCATCTTCATCATTTCACATAAAATAAGGGTAAGATTTAGATGATTGTGATGAGCTGCACAAATCACTTGACATTTTGTTCTGGTCATCTTGCTTTTCTCCAATGGATTCTGATTTCTATTTTGTGAAACAAAAATATGGTTGAATGGTTTTAATCGGTGCATGGATTAATGTTTTAGGTACATAGCATAATTCCTTAGCAAACACTATTAAACCACTAGATCAGACCTTTTTCCAATTAAAAGCTTTATTAGTATGAGTATGTATCTGACAAGGGTGCACTTCTTGGTAATCTCTAAAGAGGTCACAGCCATGGAAAAGGACCTGAGCACACTTTGCCCTTCTGTGCAGGCATTCTGCAAAGCGATAGGAAGTGTGAGAAGCTACCTTCTGTTTTCAGGTGGCTGTTATTATTTAAATGTGACCTTTATAATACTACTCATTGGGAGCAGCCTTAACATGGGACAGATGACCTGTAACAAGGGAGAGGCCTTTTAACAACAGCTATAGCCAGAGGCATCAGGGATCCAATGCTAGCAGAACAGATGATGGAAGGATTGCTGAAAAAATGTAACATTCACCTCTAGTCACAGATCTGGGTTAAATCCATATTTTTTTGCTTGCCAAGCCATTCCAGCCTATGCTGCGGGAAGAAAGGGCCTGCAGCGCAAGCTGTATAACATAAGAAACACAGGGGGTCTATTAGCTTACTATCAAAGCTACACTATCAATCCTGAGTCGACTAGATCTCAACGTGTGTAAATCACGAAGATAGTGAAAGAATGAACAAATGAATAAAGAGGAGTGGACTCAAACTGCAAAGAAGATCGGTACATTATGGAATATTCACAAGTGGCTGACCAGTCCAAAACCGATGATATAGGGTTTCCATCAAAAAGACTTAATGATCAGTCATATCATCTGGCCAAACCCTGGTGTGTGGAAGGCTAGTCCCCTGATCATAGGGACTGAACCGCACAGTGTCGATATCTTAGGATTTGGTCCACCAACATTACTGAAATATCCGTAATGACTGATCTTTGATGGTTTAGAAAAAAGGTGCAACAAAACAGAAAATGTGACTTAAAATAGGATGGAATGCCCTCCTTTGTACAACTTTATTCTATGGACGTGACATGCCTCCTAATTAAAAACAGAACAGTATAAAAGGGCAGTAACAAATATCTGCCTGTAAATGGGCCAACATGTTTCTGCCTAATGGTTCTCTAATCCCTCGGCATTCATCAGGGCCTCTGTTCTTATGCTAGTTGCACTCTTACTAGTGAAAAAAGGGTTCACCACCTTCACCATAAAGCAAAAGAAAAATTTATTTGATAAACTTAAATGGAATGGTTCAATACGGTACAACCTGTAATAACCATGTATTGTCACCCTCCGACTCACTTGTGCTATAGTGAATCCTGCGAAGGAAAGAATGACAAAATTAACCATATATTTAGTTGTATCAATCCTCAATACAAAGAGTCCACTGAAATCCACCAACAATGTGAAGTAAGAGTAATAGATTCAATGCTCACCCTGACTGATGGGTGAAGCTACCTCACCTCACCTGGACTCTGCTCAGGTATAGGAGGCCCGCACTGGTATAGGGAAGAAAAGAGGAATGTTGCATAATAAAACTAAGAATTATTAGCTTATCACTATGCATCAAACTCATTTCTATGTGTATTGCCCTATTTGTCAGGCTCTAAAATGCAGCGCAAGCTCCCATAGAGAAATGGGAATTTGTCACCGCACCATGTGCGGTCACATTGCAACAGTGTATTTGGAACGGCCGACCTACAGTCGGTCGGTTCCTACACCAGAACGGTGTCGGGCGATCGTAATTAGGGCCTAGGTGCCATTTTGTATGGCACTTGTAACTCCTCAGTGGAAGACAAATCTGCTATTGATACCTACCTATTTATCTTCCTATAAATCCATTTAAGAATACATGTGGCACCTTGTGTTGTGTTTAGAAAGCTCCTCTTTAGACTCTCTGCTACATATCTCAACAGATATTGTGAAACAAGATCTCAGCTGTTACTGATCATTACAGTAAAGCAGCTATGCCATGTTCTTATTACATATGAATAGCGGTATCACTACTAGATATAATATCGAAATAACACAAGCATTGTAAACTTCCGTATACCATGAGCACATTATGATTGGTAATTTCGGTGCATAATTTAAAAACGAGTATTACATATTCAGATAACATGCAAAATGTTACATGTACACACGTTTTAAATATACCCTATTTGAAGCATGAATAAAAACATACATAACGATATATACACTTTCAAATATCGACTTGTAGTTACTGATTACAGTGAAAACTTGTTGACTTAACTCGCATGCCAATATATCCACTTCTCACTGCAATACCCCAGATCTATTCTGTTGAATTGTTAGATCTCAAATGCGCTGTCTCTTGGGAGACATAGGGCCTGATTATGATGTAGGATGGAAAGCCTCCGACCACTCATCGGAGGATTTCCGACCGACATGGTAGGTTTACATTCCAACCGCTAAATTATAATGTTGGCAGTTGGAGTGTAATCCAGCTGGGGAAATCAACTGGGTTCCGACGATCTCATGGAGTCCATTAGCCAGTCGGAACGGCCACATAATTCCTTTAGGAAGGTGTTTTTGCCTTCGGGATTATGATGGCACTTTCTGAAAGCAGTTCCATGTCGGCCTTTCTGACATGAAACTGCTGTCATAAAGTGTCTTTGGGGGGCCCTAGTAGGGCCAGCTTCTCCCTGACCCTCCAGTTGAGGCCCTGGGAGTCACCTATGGTGCCCCCTATACATCCCTACACCACATGTCAGACACCCTGGTGTGGTGTGGCCACACGGTGCAGGGATGTGTAAAAATTCCCATTTCTCAATACCAGCTTGAGCTGCGAGGGGTTTCCGCCCACAGCACAAGCTTCCACTGAGGAATGGGAGTTTGCGACCGCAGCACGTGCGGGCGAATCGTGATAAGGTGTGCAGAACCATGGTCGGTCGGTTCTCACACTGCGATAGTGTCGGGTGGACGAAAGTCCGTCCGACATCATAATAGGCCCCATAGTGCTTTTGTAACAGTGGGCTTAGGTGCTTTTTCTTACAGTTCATAGGATTCATTGTCACTCTCATTTACGCGTTTCTAATTGGTCAGCAACCGTTGGCTGCTTTCCACTTTGTGTGTTTGTCTACTTCCTGGAGCATGTACATATTATTTGTGTCTTTCAACTACCCATTTTTAGGTGTTACAGTTTTCTTTATGTTTACGAACTTTACCAGAGTGAGTCTTTTTCAGTGATCTCCCTCGCATAGTTCTGCCGGCTTCATGTACAGTCCTTTGTGTACCCAGATCATTAGAAATCTCTAGGATTATTTCCAATACAGTTGGTGCGTGGACAGACCAGTGGGCATAACTGACAATTTAAAAAGTAAAAAAAACAAGCATTTGCAATGCAATTGGTCTCGCCTTTGGGTCCTTAAATGTATTTAACTATGCAGCACATTATTGTGGGTACAGCAACATTTAATGAAAAAAACCAAGCATTTGCAATGCAAGCGGTCTCATCTTTGGGACCTTATATGTATTTACCTATACTGTACATTATTGTTGGTACAGCAACATTTACTGTTCTAATGTGCAATAAGCAGGGAAAGGGTGCAGTACCACAGGCTGTCACTAGGTGTTCCCTTGGGACCTCTTTTGGACACATAAGGTACTGTACCCTTTTTAGGTCTCGGCCTGCATAGCCTGCGCTTGCGCAGTCTCGCCGGCGAGATCTTATGTCTCTTAGTGTGGGGCTTGAACCCGGCCCTCTTCTCCATTGGCTGGCTTCCTAAACGGAGGCCAGCCATTGGAGAAGAGGGGTGTCTGTCAGTTTAAGCCCCTTCATTTTGGGATTCGAGATTCGCGTTTTTTCATGATCTTTCTCTCCTCTTCCCATTGGCTGGAATTTTACATTCCAGCCAACGGGAAGAGGAGAGAACGAAAAACACGCCCCCGAATCCGAAAATGACGGGGCTTTTCGGAATGTCATTTCAGCTTGACCGCCGTCGGAGAAGCAAGGGAGCACATCTGAGTCCTCCGCCCCAGCCGGTAAGTGCTCGCTTTTCTTGCCTCTGCCCTCCGTTTTCCAAAGCCTCAATTGTTCTTAGGCTTCAATAGTCGTGGTATTAGTCCTCTTGAGATTTGGAAGAGATCACTTCTGTCCTTCGTTGGTGCAAATCACACACAAGACGTTTTCAAGAAGAACAAAGCACGTCATTGACCGCACTCAGGAGACTAGGCTTTATGTCATCTACCACCATCAGGCACAGTGTGACCTCGCCCACACCGTCCCGGCCACTCACTCCACCCCTTTCTTGCTCGCGCACTCACAGCAGCTTCGTTCGGTGGCTTGGTTGTTGGCCCCGCCTCCAAAGCGCCAGCCCTTTCTCTATTTTTGCTCCAGTTGTAGCCCCGCTCCTTTCGTTAGGTCGTCCTCTGGGTGTACCCCAGAGCCTCGCTTTGACTTCACTGTTCCCAGTCCAACGCTGCACCTGCGGTCGGTCGTTGTTCGTTCGGGCTCCATCCTTGCGCCACAAAAGGCCGCTGCCCAAGCTCACCATGGCTGAGAACGCCACGCAGTCCACACACATTTCTTCGTCCCACGGGACCGAGGCCTCAGGCAAGGATGGATCCTGTTCGGGTCCCTGCGGAGGTGAGGAACCTCAGGCGGGAGGGCCGAGAGACTCGGCCTGCATAGGCTGCGCTTGGCAATCTCGCCGGCAAGATCTAATGTCTCTTAGTGTGGGGCTTGAACCCGCCCCTCTTCTCCATTGGCTGCCTTCCTAAACGGAGGCCAGCCATTGGAGAAGAGGGGCGTCTGTCAGTTTAAGCCCCGTCATTTTGGGATTCGAGATTTGTGTTTTTTCATGTTCTTTCTCTCCTCTTCCCATTGGCTGGAATTTTACATTCCAGCCAATGGAAAGAGGAGAGAACGAAAAACACGCCCGAATCCGAAAATGATGGGCCTTTTCGGAATGTCATTTCAGCTTGACCGCCGCCAGAGAAGCAAGGGAGCACGTCCGAGTCCTCCGCCCCAGCCGGTAAGTGCTCGCTTTTCTTGCCTCTGACCTCCGTTTTTCAAAGCCTCAATTGTTCTTAGGCTTCAATAGTTGTGGTAGTAGTCCTCTTGAAATTTGGAAGAGATCACTTCTGTCCTTCGTTGGTGCAAATCACACACAAGACGTTTTCAAGAAGAACAAAGCACGTCATTGACCGCACTCAGGAGACTAGGCTTTATCCCATCTACCACCGTCAGGCACAGTGTGACCTCGCCCACACCGTCCCGGCCACTCACTCCGCCCCTTTCTTGCTCACGCACTCACAGCAGCTTCGTTCGGTGGCTTGGTTGTTGGCCCCGCCTCCAAAGCGCCAACCCTTTCTCTATTTTTGCTCCAGTTGTAGCCCCGCTCCTTTCGTTAGGTCGTCCTCTGGGTGTACCCCAGAGCCTCGCTTTGACTTCACTGTTCCCGGTCCAACGCTGAGCCTGAGGTCGGTCGCTGTTCTTTCGGGCTCCATCCTTGTGCCACAAAAGGCCGCTGCCCAAGCTCACCATGGCCGAGAACGCCACGCAGTCCACACACATTTCTTCGTCCCACGGGGCCGAGGCCTCAGGCAAGTCTGGATCCTGTTCGGGTCCCTACGCAGGTGAGGAACCTCAGGCGGGAGGGCCGAGAGACAGGGTGATTTTTTGTAGCTCAGATCATGTCCCTAAGTGGCTCTTAAACGAAATTACTGGGGGAGGAGACTCATCAAGAATCATCAAACGCAACAGAAGGCCTATGTGGAGGTAGAAAGAGCCGCAAGAGATATATATACACTGAAGGTAGGAGGGGCATAGGTGGTCCTTGTTGGTGAGGGCTAGAGTATACGATAAACGTGGTCGGGAGTGCTAATATGGCACTCAGTGGATTCCAGCATGGCACCGCGTGTGCAGTATATTGGTAAATAATCGTTAGGTGTGATTTAATCAATCACCGCTGACTAGTGGTACAGCGGGTGACTGAAGCAGATTAAAGCGTACATGAGGTAGTTTATACCTTCTGGGATCTCCAGCCACACGGTCCTGTAAGGGACTCCCTCCCCTCCTTCAGCCCTGTATGCACGGGTCCAGCATAGTGGTGGAGGCCATGCCGGGCTACTTGGAGGTCTTGGACAAAGGTGGGTCGACCTTTTTGAGGGCCCTTGAAAGGTGCAAGGGGTGTGGACGGGAACTTGATTGGAGGACCCTACAGAAGGTGGCCTGCTTCAACCCGATGGAGGTCCTGCTGCTCATGCTGTGTGCCGTAGGTTTGACGATCCTGCGCGAGGTCGCCTCACGATGGCTCTTTCTGGTGAGTTAATGCACTACTTCAGTTCTCTGGTTGTGATTGTTTTTCTTGCCTTTGTTCCCTGGTTGTGATCGTTTTTTCTTCCCTTTGTTCCCTGGTTGTCAGCGTTTTTTCTTGCCTCTGTTCCATGGTTGTCAGCATTTTTAATTGCCTCTGTTCCCTGGTTGTGCCCGTTTTTAATTGCCTCTGTTCCCTGGTTGTGCCCGTTTTTTCTTGCCTCTGTTCCCTGGTTGTGCCCGTTTTTTCTTGCCTCTGTTCCCTGGTTTTGCCCGTTTTTCTTGCCTCTGTTCCCTGGTTGTCAGCGTTTTTAATTGCCTCTGTTCCCTGGTTGTGCCCGTTTTTATTGGCCTCTGTACCCTGGTTGTGCCTGTTTTTTCTTGCCTCTGTTCCCTGGTTGTGCCAGTTTTAATTGCCTCTGTTCCCTGGTTGTGCCCATTTTTAATTGCCTCTGTTCCCTGGTTGTGCTTGTTTTTAATTGCTAATTGCCTCTGTTCCTGGAGCGTTACTGGGCAGAGGTGGGCGTGTGGTGAGGGGCAGTGGGTGCCCAGGGCATGGACGCCAGCGCACCAGCTGATATGTGTCTCTGTGGCTGTGTGTGTGTAGCTCTGTGTGTGTGTAGCTCTGTGTGTGTGTGTAGCCCTGTGTGTGTGTGTGTGTGTAGCTGTGTGTGTAGCTCTGTGTGCGTCTGTGTGTGTGTGTAGCTCTGTGTGTGTGTGTAGCTCTGTGTATGTGTGTAGCTCTGTGTGCGTGTAGCTCTGTGTGTGTGTATCTCTGTGTGTGTAGGTCTGTGTGTGTGTGTAGCTCTGTGTGTGTGTAGCTCTGTGTGTGTGTGTGTGTGTAGCTCTGTGTGTGTGTGTGTAACTCTGTGTGTGTGTAGCTCTATGTGTGTGTGTAGCTCAGTGTGTGGGTGTAGCTCTGTGTGTAGCTCATTGTGTGTAGCTCTGTGTGTGTGTGTAGCTCTGTGTGTGTGTGTAGCTGTGTGTGTGTGTAGCTTTGTGTGTGTGTGCGTGTAGCTCTGTGTGTGTGTAGCAGTGTGTGTATGTGTGTAGCTCTGTGTGTGTGTAGCTCTGTGTGTGTGTAGCTCTGTGTGTGTGTGTAGCTCTGTGTGTGTGTAGCTCTGTGTGTGTGTGTGTAGCTCTGTGTGTGTGTGTGTGTAGCTCTGTGTGTGTGCCGAGACCATTGCATTGTAAATGCTTGTTTACCAATACAGCAGTGCCAGCAAGCACATGGTAAGGGATGCAAAGAACATTAAAGAATATATTTGTGTGTTTTTTTTTCTCACATATATTCTTTTCATGGCATGTCCCCACTACATTACACGCGCTCTGTGTGTGTGTGTAGGTCTGTGTGTTTGTAGCTCTGTGTGTGTGTGTAGTTCTGTGTGTGTGTTGCTCTGTGTGTGTGTAGCTGTGTGTGTAGCTGTGTGTGTAGCTCTGTGTGTGTGTGTTTAGCTCTGTGTGTGTGTGTAGCTCTATGTGTGTGTAGCTCTGTGTGTGCAGCTCTCTGTGTGTGAGTAGCTCTGTGTGTTCTGTGTGTAGCTCTGTGTGTGTGTGTGTAACTCTGTGTGTGTAGCTCTGTGTGTGGGTGTGTAGCTCTGTGTGTAGCTCTGTGTGTAGCTCTGTGTGTGTGTAGCTATGTGTGTGTAGCTGTGTGTGTGTGTGTGTAGCTGTGTGTGTGTAGCTGTGCGTGTGTGTGTAGCTGTGTGTGTGTAGGTCTGTGTGTGTAGCTGTGTGTGTGTGTAGCTCTGTGTGAGTGTAGCTTTGTGTGTGTGTGTAGCTCTGTGTGTGTGTGTGTAGCTCTGTGTGTGTAGCCTTGTGTGTGTGTGTGTGTAGCTCTGTGTGTGTGTGTAGCTCTGTGTGTGTGTAGCTCTGTGTGTGTAGCTCTGTGTGTGTAGCTCTGTGTGTGTGTAGCTCTGTGTGTGTGTAGCTCTGTGTGTGTGTGTGTAGCTCTGTGTGTGTAGCTCTGTGTGCGTGTGTGTGTGGCTCTGTGTGTAGCTCTGTGTGTGTAGATTTGTGTGTGTAGCTCTGTGTGTGTGTAGCTCTCTGTGTGTGTGTGTAGCTCTCTGTGTGTGTAGCTCTGTGTGTGTGTAGCTCTGTGTATGTGTGCAGCTCTGTGTGTGTTTGTGTGGCTCTGTGTGTGTGTGTGGCTCTGTGTATGTGTGTGTGGCTCTGTGTGTGTGTGTGTGACTCTGTGTGTGTGTGTGTGTGTGTTTGTGTGGCTCTGTGTGTGTGGCTCTGTGTGCGTGGCTCTGTGTGTGGCTTGGGCTCTGTGTGTGTGTGTTGGGGTCTGTGTGTGTGTTGCTCTGTGTGTGTGTGCAGCTCTGTGTGTGTTTGTGTGGCTCTGTGTGTGTGTGTGGCTCTGTGTATGTGTGTGTGGCTCTGTGTGTGTGTGTGTGTGTGGCTGTGTGTGTGTGTGGCTCTGTGTGTGTGGCTCTGTGTGTGTGTGGCTCTGTGTGCATGGCTCTGTGTGTGGCTCGGGCTCTGTGTGTGTGTGTTGGGCTCTGTGTGTGTGTGTGTTGGGCTGTGTGTGTGTGTTGGGCTGTGTGTGTGTTGGGCTCTGTGTGTGTGTTGGTCTCTGTGTGTGTGTGTTGGGCTCTGTGTGTGTGTTGGGCTCTGTGTGGGTAGCTTTTTTGTAGGTGGCTCTGTGTGTGTGGGTGGCTGCGTGTGTGTGTGTGTTGCTCTGTGTGTGGCTCTGTGTGTGGCTCTGTGTGTGTGTGTGTGGCTGTGTGTGTGTGTGGCTCTGTGTGTGGCTCTGTGTGTGTGTGTGGCTCTATGTGTGTGTGGGTCTGTGTGTGGCTCTGTGTGTAGCTCTGTGTGTGTATGTGGCTCTGTGTTTGTGTGTGGCTCTGTGTGTGTGGCTCTGTGTGTGTGTGTTGGGCTCTGTGTGTGTGTGTTGTGCTCTGTGTGTGTGTGTTGGGCTCTGTGTGTGTGTTGGGCTCTGTGTATGTGGGTGGCTCTGTGTGTGTGGGTGGCTCTGTGTGTGGGTGGCTCTTTGTGTGTGGCTCTGTGTGTGGGTGCAAATGCAATAGGTCTCGCATTTGCGAGAGATTAAGCTATTGGCATTGTAAATGACTGCCTTTTATTTATGTTTTAAAAACCTAAATAAAAATAATGTCATGAACAATGCCAATAGCTCTAACTTTAACAATGCCGAGACCATTGCATTGCAAATGCTTGTTTACCAATACAGCAGTGCCAGCAAGCACATGGTAAGGGATACAAAGAACATTAAACGATATATTTGTGTGTTGTTTTTTCACATATATTCTTTTCATGGCATGTCCCCACGACATTACACGCGCTACCACGTTTTCCTGTCCTCCACATGGCTGCAGGTGTAGCCAGTGCAGTGGCCCATCTTTCTTTACTGCAGAGATCCCAACATCTAGATGACAAATGGAGTTACTGGCACTGTCGGCCAGTGTTTCAAGTCAGTTCAGTGGGTTCTGCTCACTACTTAATGGGTTTGACTTGCTTAAAGAGAATTAGTGAAGAATAACAGAAGACGTAAGTGAACACTGAAGCTATTCATAATTAACCAGATGAATATGTTAAATTTAGGATTCTGTGAAAAAATAAATAGCACTCAGTACGTGGCGTGCAAGACCCTATGTGCCACCTTTGATGGTTTATATGAAACGGGCTAGGTGCAATGCTTAAGTGAGTAGCGCACAGACAATCCACGACTACACCACCCATGAATGCCATTTCTTTACAGCAAAGGGGCTTAAACCTGATTGGTCACTTGTAGTAATAGCTGTGATTTTCAGTAACACAGTAATGCTGCATTCCCTCAGAGGATTGCTAATAATAATAGACATATTCTGATATGATAACGTGTGTGTGCATGTGTGCATGTGTGCATGAGTGCGTGTGTGTGTGTGTGTGTGTGGTGAGCAACAGGCATTCCCCCCACACTTGGCAACACTTCTGGTTAGGGATTTGCCCAACTTTGTTTACCACATAGTTAGGTCGTTTGACCCTAGATGTCAAGTTGGCCAGTCTCAGAAAGCTATTCAGTCTATGAGGGACTGTTTGTTAATGACTGTATGCCCAAAGCTTGTGGAGATTGAGGCCTATACTAAATGAATGGCAAGTTCTCTTCATGTAAAGCGAAGCGACCATTAATGATTTGTAGTACAATAGCTGCGACCTTCCCCTTACATGTATCGAAATGGACCAATGTCCTGCGAACAAAGACACTGTAGTGTTCCAAAAGTGGGTGAGGTTAAAGCCGAAAAGCAACAAATCACATGATGATTTGTGGTAGCATCTCAATTATAGTATTTTTTGGCGCATTAAAGAATGCAGCTTCGGTTCCACATCTCCACATGCAGCCCTGAAGAATGCACAGCTTATCAGAGCACAGGTAGCTTGGTTTCTGCTGTCAGCTTCTGCCACAGTATTCTAGAGCTGCTCTACTATGAAGAACAAGCATTGGCATAGCCAATAGGTCTCGCCTTTGGGACCTTATAAGTTTTTAACCATGCAACAGTTAATGTTGTTGCACCAAGGATATTTTGCTGCATAACTAAATACTTATAAGGCCCCAAAAGAGAGACCAATTGGCTATGCCAATGCTTATTAAATTTGGTTCCAAATTAGGGTCTTTTAGGTTGGGTGCTGCTCTTAAAATTTACAAAGTGAGACCTATTCCTATAGCTACTCATCGTTCTGGCATATGGGGCTATTCTGATCAAACAGTTTTACAAGATAGTTTAAATACATTTGTACGAAGATTATTATTACTTCCCAGGAGCACCCCTGCTTCAATCATGCATATGGAATTAGGTGTGCAGTATATTGGAGATTCCATGAAACTGGCTCCTGTTTTACTTTTGCTCCGATTCTGGTCAAGACCTGAGGAGGTTCTATCAGTCTAACATAAATGACTGTTTACCACTGTCCCAGGAATAAGATTTTGTGGCTGACTTATGTCAAAAATCTACTTCAGTGAATTGGTAGGACAGATCTGTCACTAATCTGATGCATATTGATGGGCATACCAGGCTTTTGGTTAAAATGAATTATTGGAGCATATGATGGAGCACAGATGGGAGTGTCAGCAGAAGAAGAGAAGGGTGGTGCTGTATTTACCGTGATGTACTACGCCCAATATTGACCCATGTCTTTTAAGAGTACCTTGTCCCCAGAGATTTCTATTGCTGAGGTTTAGACTTGACCTGACCCATTTATTGGTGTCCTTTACTGTTAATGTTTTTGCAGAAAATGAATTATGACCATGTAATGGAACTGCCCCAAAATCCAAATTGCATCCTTCCCTTGTCAATCACATGTCAGATCGTATGTGGCCATAATATAAACTGATCTCAGAATGAAGCAAATCAACAGATGAAAAACGACTGTCATGTTGTATGAAGTGTCCGGCATTAGGTTCCATCTCATGCACAGATGTTGCTTCCCCCCCAAACTGAATAATTATATAAGGAGAGGGCGGAGATCATAATTGCAGTGACCCGGTTACATATCTCGATGTCCGCATTAGCCATGGGCGGATTTTGCGGATTGGCAATCCGCGAATTTGCGGATTTGCGAATTTGCGGATTGCGAAAATCCGCAAAATCCGCGAATCCTCGCGGATTTTTTTTTTTTGTGTTCGCACAGGTTTCTGCAAGTTCGCGAGGGTTTTGTACAATTTCGCAAATTGCGAACTTGCAGAAACCCGTGCGAACACAATGTGCCTGCTCATGTATGGGCTCTTGTGTGTATAAAAGGTCAGAGAAAGATCAGTTCAGCAGATGAAGAGAAAGAAGCTCCTGGTCACAGGAACAGCACGGATATTGCGCTCGTGAAAGTCAAGGATGCAAAGTCTATCCAGCATCACAGCTGATTTTCCACGGTAGATTTGGGAAGAAGGCACACCTGTCCAGCCTCGACGACGCTCACGATTGTTTTTGGGCTAATGAATGAGTCACTGAATTTGAGCATCAACTAGTTCGAGCGACCATGTGTGTGTTACTATGCAATCGCCCCGAAGGGCGCAGGGGTCCCTTGAGTGAGCTGTAACTATTTTACAATGGCGCCAGCAAGCTGCCAGCGCCGTTGTAAAATAGTTACAAAGTTAGCTTGCACAGGAAGCACTTAGATAAAATAAAGCAGCACCTGCTTCGTTTTATCTAGTGGTTCCTGTGCAAGCTAACTTTGTAACTATTTTACAACGGCGCTGGCAGCTTGCTGGCGCCATTGTAAAATAGTTACATGAGTGGGGGTTCAACTTTTGAACCCGTTACGTCTGCGGATTTTATTTTGCGGATTTTGCGGGAAATCCGCAAAATTCGCGGATTGCGGATTTCCCAAAAATCCGCAAAATCCGCGGGCATAACGGATTTCCCGCTCACCCCTAGTCCGCATATTACATGCACGAGAATGGAGCAAAATATGGAGTCTCACGTTGACGGTCTTTTCACTTACATTTACTTGCATGTAGTCTTTACGCACCATTATTGGGGAGTCAACCACACAGGATGGGAAGAATCCGAAATTCACCATCTTGCCAGACCAGAGTTCAGCTTCAAAACCATGCGTGAAAAGGACGTGAAAGATTGCAGGACAAGCAGTGTAGATTAGAAGACATTTGTAAACAACGAGAAACGGCCAGCACCACATGTTGAGGAAATATTTTATTCGGTGTTTCTATTAAGGTAATTGTCCTCAGGCCCTAATGGCATTAACAAATAATGAAGATGTGGTGCTCTGGATGGTGATGGTCTGACCTACATACTAGTGTTATTAGATATCAGTCCCTGAGGTGAAGATGTTAGGGAGCAGGGAAAAAATATAGGTGAAATTGTCCTTGTCCATAAGGGTCCGTTCAACACCAGGACAGTTTATATCAGTCTCTGGTAAATTTAAATCGAAACCTCACCTTTCATGACAAACGGATTATTTTATGCCAAGTAATGGAACTAACACAAAAGATTTAATATGCAATTAGGATACACCGTCAAATTTAATCATGCAAGCCAGACTGCTACTCGATAATAGCTATGATGTGTGAGAAATATAACATTTGCACTAATGGCCATTGCAAGTGAATGCCAAACCAACCCACATGCTCTTTTAGCTCCCACAGATGCCATGCCTTTCCTGTACACTAGATTGAAACGCCCACAGCGCACTTTTATCAGCAGATTTCGCTTTATGCGCCTCGCAGGCTGCTCCCGCATTGATGGGACATGTTGTACCCGCTGCCGGTTTTTCACAGTCGCGGGGTCTCAAGGGAAGGCACTAGGTAACGATGTTACTGGATGGCCTCAAGCTACCGGCGATCACGAATCTCCCAACTAACCCACCGACAGTCTTTACGACTTCTGTGCGGGGCTACAAGATGACGATTTGATGTTGTAAACTTTCTGTCAAAGAGCCATTCTAAACACTAGACTGGCATTTGACATAGGAATTTCTCTTGTTTAGAGGATGCTGCTGTTCCCTTTGCCCAAAACCAACATGGTTAGAGTTTTTATGATGCGGTCCAAAGTATAGAAATCATTTAAAGCGCAGAGAGAGGGTAAACATTAATGGCACAAGGATAGAGTCGACTTTCAAATTATTTAAGGTAGGTCATGGTGAACCGTAAACTCGCTTATAGGTAATGCAATGGTATGGTGCCAACAGCAAAATTATAATTTGACATGGTTGCAGTTAAATAACAAGCATTGGCCACACGTGTGCGAGGGGCCGCGAGAGGCGATCTGTGGTGGGGAGGGGGAGAACCGGGAGTTGTGTGCTCGCAAAAGTGAAACTGATCGCGAGCAGGTGCTGAAAGGTGACGGCTGTGTGTGCGCTCTCGTAACCGCAAGCTGGTGGCCGGCAAAAGCCTCTGGTGGCACTTTTGAAAGCCACTCACTAAATGACCCGCCAGACCAGTGCATGTGCTGGCTCTAGCGTGACCTAAAAACAAGCAGTGTTGTGAGTGTGCAGTACCACTGTCACTAGGTGTCCCTTGGAATTTCTTTTAGCCCCATAAGATACTGCACACTGCAACATGAATAGGGAAATGATGTGGCACAGCGGTGAGAGCTGTCGAATGGGCAACTGCAGATATGTGTAAAAGTCTGGTATCGGCTCAACATCCTGTGATAATGGGCTGATCCTTTAATTTCCCTTGAGTGCATGGATAGCTGCACTATATAAATGAAAGCTACTAATTTAAAATACCTATAAGAAAACAAAATCAATGCAGCAATCTCGAAGATGGGGGGCAAGTGGTGTTGTGGGAGTGGGGAGACAGCAAAGGGATATTAAATGAGGGCACTGCACTGCAAATCATGCGTATATTAACCAAACAAGCAAAACGAGCTGTGGCCTCGGAGAGGTGATGGGGCCCTGCGAGCCTCAGAGGGTGGAGGGGGTCTGCAAGCTTTGTTGTGGGAGGGGTGAGGGAGAGACACAGTGAGACTAAAGGATGGAGGCAAATGAAGCAGACCATAGTTGTATTGCACAAGTAAACAGAACACTTAACGAGCAAGGAGTACGGCCAACCAAACAAAGAGTTCTCTCAAAGTATAAATAACCTGAACAGTAAGAACACATATAACAGGGGCAGTCATCATGGAAGGATACAAAATTCCAAAAGAAAGGACTACTAAGGGTATTCACCAATGAAAAGCCAGTATTTTTAAAGGATAGCACAAGTAGCCAATGAAAAATATGTGCGTTTTTTGAAGCCTATATCCTAGACACAGCATGTCTCGAAGAGACAGTGCATGCGCTGCCTAAGCGAGTCCTAAAATAACACATACATTATTTCACAAGACATGAATTTGTCATACATCTGCATAGAAAAAAGAAAACATAATTTGTTTGACAGATTGAATCTAAACACTTCTATTTACCTTTTCAACATCACACACAACTCGAAGTTTGCAAAACTTTTCGTATTTTGCTTGAGCCCACCAACTAGAATCTTCTTTTCATTTTCAAAGTGCTGGCACCAAGGTCATGGCTGCTAGTTTTTGTGGTATATAAATGCAACATGTAATTGGTACCAAAGGCTCTGCTGACATTTGAAATTCTTATTCTATGACATTTTGAAAGCTAACCTTATGCACAAGGGAACCTCAAATGTGTTTGAAGTAGGGTGGGAGAAATATTTATATCACATTTTGGTGGATGAAAAATCTGCTAAATGCTAACATGCTGGATAAGCTGCTCAAAAAATTCAAAAGCCTGACCCTGTGCTTTCACTTCCTCTAGAAGTAAGATCAACCTTCTGCGCCATGTATCTCCAGTGCGTAATGGTTGTGATGTCAATAACTGCACTTTATGTATTTTGATATATACTTATTTATGTAAGTATGACTTTATATCATTGTCCTAACTCATAAGGGTATCGACGCTGTCTCTCTCTGTCCAGTGTCATCTAAAGATTTTTGGAGCACGACAGGGCAGGACACATCTCAGCAGTTTTTATGTGACACTGTCCTGAAAATGTAATGTCCAATTTAATTTTGTTTGTCGGTGTGCCGGTATAAATTTGCAAAAAAATCAGTAATAAAATGTCAACATCTTGGGAGCAGGGTGCCCCAAATATGTCTTTCCCGGGGCTACAAAAAACATTTTAAAGCTAATAAATGACTACAATATGTGCATTCTCACATTGCAGACCCTGGTCAGGATGATGTATGTGGTGTTTTGATGTCATGTCTGGAATCAGATGTGTGGTGTTTTGATGTCATGTCTGGAATCAGGAACGCTGCACGCTCATGATTCCAGAGATGACAGTTAAGACCCAGGCTCAATGTACCGACGTATTTTCTAATCCTCTTCAATAAACCAGGATTAAGTTACTCACCACTCGAGTGCCTCGTTGTGATCTTTATAATGTACCCCTCTCAAATGGTATACATAGCAAGAAGAAGTGATACATAATTCAAAACTAGATTTGGTTGAAAGATATCGAAAATGTGGTGAGAAAAATGGGTAATAAGTGATAACAAAAAAGGACAAAGCATATAGTAATCATTTTTATATATTTACACTGTCAAGTCTCAGCCAAGAGGAGAGATATCAGTGAGGAGGAAACTTTGCTTCTATTGTTTCAGTCCAGGTAAACTGGTCTGCATATCAACAAAACACTGCAATGCCTCTGAGTCCAGCCTCCGTTCAGGTCTGATTCATGATTCAACTGGATCTCATTTCCGTCCTATCTTGGTAGAGCAGCTCTGCTTTACTTGAGGCTGTCATCCGAGCATGAGCAGAAACTTAAGCCCATGTGGTCATAGACTTGGTCCTAAATTGATGTAGAACAGAAGTCAAGTATTCTGTCTCTGCTAGTACATCATCTCTATTGGCTTCCTTACAAAGTCAGAACATGTGAAATATGCTAGCTCCAGGAGTAAAGTAATATTGGGAAAGTGGGGGCACTGGATGGAATCTAGGATCTAATAAGAAATGTTTTCACCTTCAAAATTCAACTCCCTTGCCTTCCAGAGCAAAAGTTATCCTCACATACTTCTCCCCATCCTTTCTGCATCAGAAGAAGGGGCAAGCAACAAAGGGCATTTTTATCAAGGTCTTGTATTGTCCTTGGAGCTCGCAAGGGGGTGCAAGGGCGATGCAAAACCTAAATGAGATTTATCAAATCACATAAGGCCACCTTTCATGGCCCCGTGTGGCTTGATAAATCAAGAGTAAGGCAACACAGAGCAAATTGCTGCTGTGCATTACTCTGCTGCAGAGAGGTGTGCCATGTGTGAAGCGTGGGTGTCCCCATCTATCCACCCATGGATTCTGACACATTCCCAGATTTACCAGCATTGGTGGACCTGGGAATGTGTCAAGAATGTACACTTCTATCAGAGGTGCAATGAGGAGAAATATCTTTATTTTGCCTCATTGTTTCCTCTTTTTAAGAGTGCTGTTTTTCGTAGCACACTTTCAAAGAGGTGAATGCCTCCGACAATTGTTTTTATGCAGGAAGGTGTCCCTTCTGTACAAAAACAATTCTTCTTCCAGCAGAGGCACCCATGCAACATGACGCAAGGGTGCCTACACTGGCATGAGGCAGCCAATGGGCCTAAGTGCTAGGAAAGGACATAAATGAGCCATGTAATGGTAAAGGCAGTGCATTCCTGCCCTATCCCTTTCACGCAACACAGCAAGGTATTCTGCACATAGCTATTAAAAAGTTTGAGAGGGTGAGAATTACTGAATGTCTCAGAGAATGGGATCATGGGAACTTCTCATGGAATAGGAGACTTGGCCACAATCGGTGATAACACTCCAAGGGTGCAAGGGCTTCATGAACTCTGAGGTGAGTTTTCCAGGGACTGAGCTAACACTTTATGATGAAGCGTTGGCTTTCCGACACACTATGTAGCCTTTTTTACTATGAGGGTCTGTCTCTAGAATTGTATGGAGCCCTTTTTTATACAAAACCTTTTTTAAGATTCATGAATGCATTTAAGCTCCTGGTAATAACTTATTCCAGCATCTACCTAGTGGTCAATGTTGAGCCATGAGCGATTGTGAGGGTTGTCCTGTTTTAACTCTATGGAGGGGGTATTCCCGATCTATTAGGGGTGTTTCCTCCTTGCAAGTCCTGAACAACTTTACGCCTATAAAGAAGAGCTGATTTATGAGGTCCCTGAGCATCACACACCTTTCAGGCTCTGACCTATATGCTATCTGGGGGTAACCAAGTTTAGTAATGAGCATTACTTGTCTCCTCGTTAGCTCTATTGGGAGCCTGCGTCAACCGTGTTTGACCGATCATTGAATTCTACCTTCCAAGTCTTACTTTATACTTGGGGTGAAATATGGGAAATTATGTGTTTTAAAAAAAAATATGTACACAACAACTGTAACAAATAGGATGTCGTTATAGGAGACTTGAACCCCTGTCACGAGGTAACATTCTCGGTACGAATTATATTCCCCTCGTTTTTCTAACAGCGACTCTGATCGCCTGAATAAGTTCTTTCATTTTGTCAACTTTTTTACCTGGGGTAAAATAAGGAGAATCAGAAAATGGCAATTGAGCATACGATACATTTTTTTAGCTTTCAGAGAACGGGACAGCGTTATAGGAGTCTCGAACCCTGAACGCGAAGCATCACTTGCACTATATACTACATTTCCCAATATCCTCGGACATGTGCGGGGAACGCAATGACGTTCTTTCTACGCGGTCACGTGGGACGCCCAAGCCGGTTCACAACATTAAGAACCCGGGCAAACACGGCGTACTTGATCTACGCGGTGCCACGGGTCGTGAAAGATAAAGCCAGGACAAGCCTTCAGAACGGTAAAGTGGGGGGCTTGGCAGGGGGTAACGCGTCTTGCGCAGGTAATAACAAACTCACAAACGAAGGTTAAAGAGCGGACTGGGATACTTTGGTTTTCGGGTGTATACGAGGGGGTTGAGCCTTTAATTTTACATCTCCCTCACTATTTACTTTCCAGATTGTGTTCTTTGGCGTCCTCTACACCGGACACCAGTACGAGTACATAAATGACATAAACTCGGTAAGTGAACCATCTGGATTTAACAATCGCAGTGGGGTGACTATAATAGCCACAGTTGGATACTGTGGTATTACAATGGCCCTTGGGCTGTTCTAAGTGGTACTGGGTACTTGGTACAAGTGACTATACGAAGGCAGAGAAATGGTCTAAGATAAGGCTTTGGGTCTTATATACACCGGACTACATGGGGACAATTGATATTTGTAACTGAAGTCCATGCATAATTTTGCATTTGGGGCCTCTTAAACAACACTAGACACACTATTTCAGTGGCTATAGACAATGTATATAATTGAAAGATTAAGTAGGTGGATCCAAACAAGGGTTCTTTATCCACCTCTCTTGTTTTTCTTTCTTTGCCACAGCGAATGTTCTCCCGCATTTGAGGGGACACTCTCCACATATTGTACAGGAGTGGTATGGATTAATTGGACCTACCTCCCTGTTGGGGTAATAATTTTTCTCCGAAATACGGGGGAACCCTGAGTGACACCGAATGCGACGGTCCTGAAGAAGACCGGAGTGACCTTTCAGGCGCATCAAGAGCGGTCGAAACATGTTGACTCTGGCAGTGGTAGGAGGGAAGCCTTGAGGTTCCTAATTATTTCCTGAAGGCGCTTTCCCATCCTTTGTTCACTTATTTTTAATCCTGGTAGAGGTGCCAAGAAAAGTCTAACAAAGGTTGTATTCTGGTTGACACCTTTAATCAGTTTTAAATCACTCCTCATACTGCACATTTTTGTCGCACTTTTCGGTTGAAAACACTTGGTGTTTGCACGATTTCACCATATCGATGTGTTAAGTGTTGTGTTTGTTCAGTCTGTTTTGACTATATGTTGTGTTAAGAGAAATTTATTATTTTTTTCCCCCTCCCTTATGCTCCGTCCTGTGTGGGGTACACCAGGGCGTATTGTAAGCAGGCCCAATGATGAAGCATGTCACATACCTTGGTATGTGAGTGAGGGCAGTTTTCTCAAATAGAGTGATTTGCCCTATTGGGGCTTTCTCTATTTTTTGTTATATTAGTATATATTGTTTTGTTATTTACTCTACCCACCCCTTTTGTGTGTATACTAACACTTTATCTAACAAACGGAGCCACCACCAACTTGAGCATATCAGTGTGCTAAGAGTGCTTTGCAACCAGAATTCAGACATAGCTGAAATGATATTGTAGTCTTTGAGGCACATGACCAAGAGGTTGCATCAAGAACAAGGAATAGCTTGAGCCTGCCCAGTAAAATATGCAATAAAAAATATGGTCTCACAATGATCATCTATGGATGACAATTGTTAAAGAATGGATACCCTTTGTTTGCCCATGTAATGAATTCCAGTAACATGATCCCTCTCTATCTAGTACTACATAAATCATGTCCCTGCAGAGAACACCATTAGCTGAATACATGAACTTCATGTAGATCCATAATTACATAAATATAACATACCAACACACAGACCCACGCCAATCAAAATTAAGTGACAAGTTATGTGGGACCGAATAATGCTTGTAGCAGTACGGGTAAAAATTTACAAGTTTATGATTATCAAATCACTCATTACCTGATCACAGTCTCCCAAAGTCTGGTGAGCGGGTTATATCTACTCTTCAGTAGGGGTGATTGTAAGAAATTGGAGTATTAATAGAGGGATGAGGACCCCCATTAAAGAATAATCACAACCCATGTCAGAGTGAACAAAAAAAGTCACTAAATAAACCTGTGCTTTACCTTCTGGCAACTTGGAACAAAACAGTTAGGCTTAACTTAAAGTTAATAAGTATGCATGCATTATTCAAACAGTAATAAAATAAAAGTACAACACCAGAGAAGTCCCAAAGCAATGTAGAAAAACAGAGTACATTTTAACCAATAAAATTACACCCAAATTACAAAAGTCCAATAAGTAACATCAGAGATATTAATTTCTAAATTTTTTCTTAAAAATAGCACCAAAAGCGTTAATCACCAACTGCGGTCATATGGTTGTGCTGGACCGGGCAGGTGTAAGATTAAGGGCCAACTACGATGGAGAGCAGGTTGGATAAAGGGACCATATTCGTCCAATTGAAAAGGTTTACTTTCAGTTGCAGCCTCTGGAATGGAAATCAAAAATCCTGAGCTTGGCAAGATAGCAGGCTGTAGCCGAAGAGGGCTCCACGTCGTGGGATAACTGCTGGACGAGGTCTCTGGGAAGCTATTGGCTTTTGGCGGGAAAACTTCAAGTGGGAGAAATTAGAATTTTGTGCCCAGAGAAGGTCCCCATTGTCAGGATACTTTTCGCTCTTTCACTCAGTGAACATTTCTACCTTCAGACTTAATGACTTGTTTTTGGAGCTCAGATTCTTCCAGTGGGGCAAGGCTGCAGGCTGTTAACGAATGTGGCTCCAGGAGGCCAGACACTTTCTCTGCAATGTCCCATTGGATCTTATTTGCAGCTGTGGAGAAGAACTTGAATCATTTGCCCAAATGCAATGCACCTTCATCAGATTGGCTTGGCAGGTTGACCCCCGTCCCTCATCAGTTCACAGGGTAAATTGTTATTAAAAAGCTTTTAAGTCCTGGAGGACATCATCTGACTCATTGACACTCTAATGAAAACCAAAACTTGGTTGTCATGAATTCACCTCAACCTGGACAACCTGAAAACTGAATTCCTACTCATCTTCCCACCCCCATCTCAGTCATAAAAGAATGGATCATCCACCTAAGCACCGTCAATTGCAAACCTGTCCTCATCAAATCAACAAAGTCGCTTGGGATAACCCTGAATAAAAATCTTAACTTTCAAGCAAATATATTCCTTTACAAGGCATGCTTTGCATCGTATGCCTTTACAACGTGGTCGATACAATGACTGCATTGTTACAACGTGAACCATTACATCGCAAGTCGTTACAACGACTTGCTTTAAGGGGCGCGCTGGACTTGGGAATAGTATAATTTATATTCCTACTCCAGTTTGTGCAACAGCAGGGCATTTACAATCCAACACCTTTTCCCCCCTACAAGTCGTTGTAATGACTTGAGATGTAATGGTTCATGTTGCAATAACGCGGTCATTGTAACGGCCGCGTTGTAATGACATGCGATCTAAAGCATGAATTGTAAATGCTGTTTGCACTTTAAAGCACACACTAGTTCAGACACACATAGCACGTTTCACCTATTCAACCTCCTCAAGAAGGTTGAACCAGTTTGTCCCACCACCAGACTTCCAAGATCGCAGTGCAATCCCAAGTCATCTCCTGATTAGACTATGGGAGTGCAACCTTAACAGGTTTGCCGAAATCACATCACCACTCAAGGTGACCACCAATGCTGTGTCAAGATTACAGAAAGGAGACATTTCAACCATATAACACCATCTTGCAAATCTCTCAACTAACTCCCACTCAAAGACGGAATCCATCTGAAGATAGCTTGCTTTATGCGCATAGTCCGCCACCATGATACACCCAAGATTCTATCACAAAATATTTTGGTCACAGGTGGTAGCCACTCTCTATGGAGTGTGAGTTCCCAGCTACTTGAAACTTCGAGATTCAGAAAACAGAGAAGCTATCACTTCACCTTCTCTGGATCTGCCCGAGAATTTTGAACTCTCTCCTGGTAGAGATTTGGATCAACCCTTCCACCGTTGTTTTCAAGCAAGAGGTTAAAAGAATTTCACTAAGCGATCCCTACCATAAATGCTATGGACAAGGACTGACTCTGGGATGCGTGGGGTACCCGCCTATTGAAATGCAGCAATCTTTTGTTTTCGCTGACACACCACCAAGAGTAGGGTCATGGTTGACGGATGCATGTTCTTAAGTATTGTGTTTTTTCTTTACTCCTCTCTGTTGCTTGAAACCATATGTTTCCTAACAGGATATGTTTTTCTATGTGCAGAACACTGTCACCTTTGGGTCATGTTTGGATTTTTAAAGCTCTCTGAATAAAATAAATAAAATAAAAGCAACCTTACCTAAGTTGAATAAGAGGGGTTATGTTGTCTCATGTACCAAACTGCCAGGGCAGAGAATCGACCAACATCCAATATATCATAACAATTCTCTGAGAACCCATTGGATAGAGGGAGCACAAAATTCTGTCAGACAGCCACCACCTCCAGTGAGTTGGTGAGGAGTTCTCTTAATAGCTTTCCATAGTGTGTATGCTTATCAGGTCTACCCCTGCAGGGCATCCAACCATGGAAAACATCATAGGTAGCGATGTGCAATCGAAGCAACTAAAGATTGACAATGGACCATCCATTCAACATGTGGAAATTCAATTGTATGTAGAAGAAAGGAATCACCATCAGTAGATCGTGTAAGGATGGCGATAGGCCAATGGGGAAGTGGAAAAACTAATAAGAACCCTGAAAAGGGCACTATATGTTGCAACAAAAACTAACAAAAACCATAAATTTGAGTTGTACTAGCTCTTGAGATAAGATGAATCTAAGTCACATTCCTCGACTAATATGTCCTCAGTTATGACTCTGGTTGGCTTCCATGTGTTAGGAGCTAGGCTACGCTTGGGTGATGATTTTTTTGTCGTTGTTAGCAGAAGCAAAGAAATACAAAGATCTGCTTTTTGGTTGTTTTTGCTTCAGACATTTTTGGGGAGTAGTGCTTTTTTGCTTACTTGTGTGTGCTCAGAATTCATAAGAAGTGCACAATTCTTGGAAATCTGCCCAGCAGAAGCAATTTGCAAAAAAAAAGTTGAATCTGGTTCAAGAACAGAATTTTCATGCAGGCGGATTTCTCACATTTTGCGTTCCGGTCCACCACTATTAAGTACTACTTCTGAACACCCCATTTAGAGTCCTGTGGTGATAGAATAAAGTCAGTCTCAAACCTGGCTCCAATGCAACAAAGACAAAATGAGGTAGAAATGGCAATCCAGATTCCCCCAAAATTCAACTGAGAGAAACGGTGCCTATTGTGGACTGGAACTGTTGTGAAAGGCTTCAAATGACATCTGAAATTTTACCACTCACACAATTTTGTGCTGAAAACAAGAACTTTCATAATATATGGTAATTCGCTGCTAGAATTTACGTTGTGTTGTGAAGCATTATTGCCTACACTAAACTTTAATAAATATACCCCTTATTGTTTGTTTGGCAAAAAACGGAAGTATGCATCTCTCTAGACAGTATAAAATCCGCAGGCACCACGCTGCTATTTCGTCTACGTCCTAGGTGAGAAGGACTTTTTCCCAGTTCAGGTCAATTGCAGCTTAACAATTCACCTCTACAAAAATGCACTGATTACTTTGAGAGAAAAAGGCCCCGATGTGTCATTTCTGCAATTTAGAAGATACATCCATTATTCCTCTCTATAAATGTATCATTTATGTTTGTGTACAACCCGAACTCTCAACGAGACGGTGGGTTAGGTTATAAAATGGCAATGAAACACCACGCACAGCTCAACAAAGGGCGGGCACTGCTTGCATGAAGAAAGGGAATGTCCGAGCAAAAAGGTGACCCGTTTTCCCGGATTCGTAATAACAATCTCTGCCCGATTTGCATACGACTCCGTCACGGAATGTGAGCATTGAAAAGAGTTGAGCAATCGCATATATTTTGCTTTACAGAATGGGATTAATTATTTTTGTGTAGAGAGAATAGCCCCTGTGCTTATGAATATAAATCGTTTTCATGGGGGTGAGTGTATGCTAATGAGTTCATTTGTGAGGCGGTAAGGCACGAGAGCGTAGGTTCCGTTTGTGCAGCAGGTGCAGTGGCATTAGGGCTCAGAGGCCTAAGGGAACCACTGAATCCTGATTTCGGCTAAATCCTGATTTACACTGTAATTTATTATTAAAGCAGAAGCATGGGGGGGGGGGGGGTTGAGCATTTCCCACCTTGCACTGCGCTGCTGGTATGGTAATGGTATAATGGTACTTGATAACATTATCTACCTCTGAGGAAGGCCTGAAGTTTACTTATTTGTTCAGTTTTATGTAGCAAACTGGGTCCAATGTCATCGGAACGCTTTACACGAGCACCACATGCAATACACAAGGTCACAAGGTCGAATAAGTGATTTCCCCAGAATCACAGGATGTTGAGCCGACGCCGGCTTTGGCACTAGCACATCATTCTGTACCCGAAGTGCTCTGCGGACGGGTAGCACAGCGCTCCGTGGGATCTGCGAGACATGAGACATATTGTCATACGCAGACTTACACTCGTGCTAATTATCACACGGTTAGCATGTTGTTTATAAACAGACTGCCGTGCCAAACGTCTCGCTTTTGGTACAGTTTGTTATTCTGAACACCCCGCATTTCTCGTGCCTTTCTAAACACTGCTGTCATGCCATTTGTCAAACATTTGGTAAAGTTAGTCCGGCTGATTATCGCATGCATATATGCGCGCAAATATCACAGTCTACGAGATTATTACATCTCTTCTAAACCCCAAAAGAGTCTTGTATAGGATTCAACACAAACAACACAAAGGCAAACAGCCGATGCATTGTTTAACAAACGTAGGGGCAGATTTACAATTACTGGCGCATCCCTGCATATCGGCAAGGATACGCCAGTAATTGTGCGCCGCAGCTCCGCCACCCTTGATGCGCCGCATTTACAATGCGGCGCACCAAGGGGCAAAAACGGCACAGATGCGTCACACATCTGTGCCGTAAAAGTGACGCATTGCTGGAGTTGCGTTGCAAGCGCAACGCAGCTCCAGCAATGATCAGAATGTGCACAATGATGCGTCAATCCTTACGTAGGCGCAGGGTTTTGAAGCAGCATGGGCCCAAAGGTGACTGAGTGAAATCTTGTAGATTTCACTCAGCCACTTTTGGGAGGCGTTCCTGCGCCGGAACGCCTCCCCCTGCGATGGTACACCTCTTCTGGCGCAGGGCTTTACAACGTGACGCATCTGGGAGATGCGTCACGTTGTAAATACTTCGCACCATGGTGCATCTTTTGCTCGGCCGCTGCGTCACAAAAGTGACGCATCAGCGGCGTAAAAGCGGCGCAAGGGGCTTGTAAATCAGCCCCGTAGTGCGGGTCCGCATTCACCCAGAGGAGGCAGAGAGGTAAACTAGGGGTGGGTGAGCCACTGAAAGCTCGAGTTAGACTGGAGCCTGAAGGCTGGCTCTGATACAGCTCGAGGTCCTTTTGGATCCTTGAGCCTATAATGAGCCGAGCTTTCATGTGACTTATTCCTTCTTTCCTTCCTCTACCTAGGATGTGGCGCGATAGAACTGAGGAACCGGGTTCCGGTCTGGCGTCAGCTCAAATTCTGTAATTCTGGGCAAATCACTTAATCTGCCCATGCCCATAAGCAATGTATGTGTCCTTGTGTAATCTAAACTAGTGCTCACGTAATGCGCTCCAATTGGGCCTTCAGGTCGAGTTCAGCTATATGAAAACTGCAAACAAAATTAACAAAGTGGTCCAAAGAAACCCTTATCATAAGATGCCCATTTCTTATCTGATTTGTTCAAACTGAAACCTGAAAACCTGGATGGATTGCGGCTTCACCACTTAAATTGTGTGTTTTAGGCAAATATTTATTTCACGTGCCCCCACATGCATCAACCTATTTAGGAAGTGCAAACGGTGCGAATCGGTAAATTCGGCCGTTTGCACTTCCTAAATAAGTTTTTGGGATGCATCATGCATTTTTGTGAAATTCGCTATTTTTAGCGATTTACAAAAATGCGATTGCTTTTAAGGAATCGCAAATTTGCAATTCCTTAAAAGCAATGCATGATTGTTTTTGTAATAGTGAATTAGCAATTAGGAGGTGCAAATTACCACGAGGTTGATCCTCGTGGTAATTTGAATTTTTTTTTTGAAAATGCTCAAAAATGCATTTTTTAAACTTTCATGTTTCAGACACACATGTCCTTAGGACATGTGTGTGTGAAACATGCACTTCAAATTACATTTCTGGGGTGCAGGGGGGGTCCTTTGGACCCCCTCTGCACCCTTAGAATGCATTAACAAATTGCGATTTTCAAAGAGAAATCGCAATTTGTCAAAGCCTTCCCATTGATCCCTATGGGCCTTTTGGCCCATAAGAATCAATGGGAATTGCGAATTCGCACTCTGGAATTCGCATAATATTTGCGATTCGGTAAAAATTGTGATTTTTACCGAATCACAAATATTTTGCGAAAATATACATGCATCCCATTTTGCGAATTCCAAATTGCGATTCCCTATTTTTCGCAATTTGGAATTCGCAAAAGGCCGGGATGATGCATGTGGCCGTTACTCTCTTCATTATCGTGTATGAAAGTACTTTGAAATATGTAAGTTCAGAATACGGACGCGCGACCTAGACAGGTAGCACAAAGCTAATTTCTCCCTGTTTGAAACCTGGTAACATTTGCACTATTTTTAAGACTTTTAAATTCCTTTCAGCGCATATTTGCACACTCTCACCTCGCTACTGTATCTCCAGCCGGCAGCCTCTTACAGCCTGCTCCCAGGTCCACTGCGGGTTGTCCCGGTTGAGTGAAGGGAGCAGGGGAATTCAGAAGCATCATCACCGGAGCTGAGGGGGTGGATACTAGGGTTAGCAGTCTAGCTGCTTAATCCTATAAAAATTACATGACTTCCGGAACGCTCAGCGGCCGCACCGCCGGCGCGTTGAAGGTGCAACAAAGGAAAGCCGGTCTGCGCCGTCCGCCCCCGTACGGGATCAGGGGTCAGAGACACTGCATCTTTCACTGCAGCTTTATGCATTTATACACCTGACTATCTCCGTTTTCTTAAAGGGAAGACACATGAAAATTGCTATCATTCTTTAAATCCATCTAATAGCGAGAAGTCCTGTAGACTGTGTTCATTTCCATTTACACCATCGCCTAAAAAAGACTCAGTAGATAAAGAACAGACTTCTTATAAGATGTTCCTTCTGAATTGTAGGTCTCTGATAAATCATGGAACTGAAATTGCCATGCTTATAGAAGATGAGCTCCCTGACGCATTATTTTTAACAGAGACCTGGCTGTCTAGTGACTCTGACCCAGCTCTGGTACAAACCCTTCCCGCCGTCTATCTTATTCAGAGACTAGATCGCAAAAGCGGTAAAGGGGGAGGCATCTCCATTACATACAAAGACCATTTCTCCTGTCGCGTCACACCTGACCTTCTGCTCACTTGTGAGAACTTTATGATTTCCATTAGCTTTTCACCTACACAAACATTCTCGGGATTATTCATTTACCGTCCCCCAAGAACAGCGAAACGGTCGCCTACCTAGCCAGCACTCCCTCCAATTTTACAGTTATGGGAGATCTTAACTTGCACTTATATGACGCTGATAATTCAGTTTTCTCGGAATTAGTTAAGAGTCTCTCAGCACTTCAGTTTAATCAAAAAGTGTCCGGACGTACGCACATCAAAGGCCACCTCCTGGACCCAATTTTTAGCAACATTGAGGATCTCTGGGTAGGGACCTCAATGGTCGGATCATTTTTTGATCCCCTTCTCATGGGCCACTATGGGAACACCAACCCTATCTAACAAGACTATTACTCAAGGGTCGTCTATGGTCCAAACTTCCCCTTGAACAGTGGATCTCAGTTTTAGATGCCACCATACCTCCTAAAAATGAATGTGGCCAATGACATGTTTAATCAATGGCTTAAACGTTCGCTAGACCAAACCCTCCCCAAACAATCATGCCCCAAAAATAATAAATCTAAGATATCACCATGGTATACCCCAAGCTTTCGTGAACTTAAACAAGCATGTAAAAAGTTAGAGAGAGAATGGAGAAGAGAGTATGCATTATCTAGTAAACAAAAATAAAGGGCCAGCATTAAAATCTACCAAAATGAAATAAAAAAAGCACAAGCCTCATATTATGGGGAAAGAATCGCTCTTGCCGCAAATGCACCACAGGAAATTTTCCATATTGCTAAAACCCTCACCAAACTTCTAGCGCCACCAGCCAGCATAGACGGCGCCCTCATGCACTTCAATGATCTGGCAGAATTCTTCTATAAGAAGATTCACAATATATATACCTCACATTCCCGGGCTCATCAGTTCATGTTGACTCATATCCGACGGATACGCAACCCCCAGATGTACAAGTAAAGCTAGAGCATATTCCTCTTTTGGACACGAGGGCTCTCAAATCCATTCTCACCCAGGTTAAATCAGGATCACCCCGGGACCCAGCCCCCACACATGTTTTGAAATTGGCAAAGGTTACCACTCTTCCAGTGATTCAAGAACTTATCAACAGTTCCATCTCCTCTGGAGTGGTCCCCTCACCATGGAAAAATGCCATGGTAAAAGCACTGCTGAAAAAGCTCAATCTTGATCCTAGAACAATGTGGAACTACCGACCGATTTCCCTACTCCCAGTAGGTAGTAAAATCTTAAAAAGGCATGTCAATTCGGTTTTATCTGTTTTGGAATCGAACTTCTTGCTCCACCCCTCACAAACGGGGTTCCGGAGCTGTCATGGTACGGAAACAGCTCTCCTAGCTGTGGCAGAAGAGTCCAGGAGGATCTTGGATCAGAGAGGCATTGCAGCCATCATCCTCCTGGACCTCAGCAGTGCATTTGATACCGTTAACCATGCCATTCTAATGCACAGACTCAGGAGTCTGAGAGTGTCAGGAGATGTAGCCACATGGCTAGAATCCGTACTAGAAGATAGATCTTTTCAGGTCTTCTGAAGGAGAAGTGGTGTCTAAGCGTATGGCCCTCAGTTGTGGGGTGCCTCAGGGATCTTCCCTGAGCCCCACCCTATTCAATATATAAATGAGGCCGCTGGCCAACATAGTACAACCATTTGGCAAAAACATCGTCACGTACGCCGATGACACACAACTTGTCGGAGCCTTAAATCGTCCTGAAAATTCATCCGCAAGTTTAGGCTCCTGTCTAGAGAAGGTTGCACAGTGGATGGAGCTCTCTTGTTTAAAATTGACAAGATTGAGCTCATGCTCCTAGGAAACTCTCCTATCCCTAGCATAGGGCCACTATGGCCAAAATGTTTTGTCCCACTCCACCGGAAAAAAAATCAGATTACAAGTCTGGGTATGTGGCTGGACCGCTCACTGACGTTTGGATGCCAATCAGCCAAACTGTCAGCAACATGCTATGGCATCATGAAGATGCTATGTAGAGTGCTCCTCCTCCTTCCGTTCTTGGCAAGAAGGATAATGATCCAGGCCCTCATTCTTTCATGAATGGACTATGGAAATGCACTTTATCTGGGACCCCCTATGGCCACGATAAACAGACTTCAGATCATCCAGAACTGTGCAGCTCGTCTGCTTCTGGGTCTCTCCCATAGGCAATCAGCCAAACCTGCACTGAAGACTTTACACTGGATACCAATATCAGAATGGATCAAATTCAATGTGCTTTGTATTGCCCATAAGTCCTTTCAGGGAATGGGACAGGTAATCAATGTTCCCCAGATCCTCCTATACCAGCCAAACAGAAGCCTTTGTTCATCCAACAAGCTGCTTGCAACAGTTCCAAAACTAAAGAGGGCAAGAAGCTGTGGCCGCACCTTCGCTTATAACGGGGCTAAATTATGGAACACCCTCCCCCTTGACATTCAACAGGAAACCAATCATCTGTATTTCAGGAAACAACTTAAAACCTGGCTATTTTAACTTACCACTTAGCAGAGCTGTCTTCTAGGTCTACATCGGCAGATAGCGCAGGAATGCCTTAGGGGAGCTATGCGCTCTATAAATGTTTATTTCATTCATTCATAATACCAGATGTACAAAAACCTATTGTGCTTAATTTAATAGACATTAATGTTGCTTTATAATAATGTGGGTCACTCACAGGGTTTACATGACAATTTTATTGCCTAGTGATTTACACCACAAGGCCTATTTAACTTCATATTTACAAGCAAGAAATATACTTTGACGATTTGAGAATTTCGTATTTGATGTTTTTTTCGGTATTATCTGAGTAATATCTCTGGTGACAGTACTGATGCATGGTTTAGGACTTGAACAAGTATTGTTAGTTTTTAGCAAATACCAGGCAGATGCATACTGTAGTGAAATGCTCATTCTGTGTACTTATATTTATTATTCAATTGCGCTGTTTTGAAGTCCACCCTTACTGTAATTTCCAAATTTGCAGATAGTCTGTGGGATTTTTATTGAAGTTTCAAATGTGGAAGGGAAGCGGGGAGAGAAGATTTAGACTGCAAAGTGAGAGGCAAGTGTGTAAGTATCATATATAGAGAGAGAGAGTTATTGTCCTTGAAGCTTGACCTCACATCCTGTTTTAGTAATGCACAATTCAGTATATATTTTGTGGGGCGAGAGAGGAAGCAAACCTTCTTCTTCTTGCTCCTGCCACTGCCACTTGCAGGGCCGAAACTAGACCCAAACTTCGGGGTGGAGAGGTGGGTGCTAAGATTCCCAGCCAGGGCTGGCCCTAGCACTGATCACGTATGATGCAATGATGCAACAATATTTTTTGGTGACCCTCACCCAGCCCCTCCTTCTCCATGAATTCCCTCACTACCACTCGCCAACAGTGCACCTCAACTCTATAGACCCTTTCTGACAAATATTTAATTTTTTTATAGGGCTACTGATAGTTTACTCGTGCTCAGTTCTGTGATTTGCATGGTACACATTCTTTGTAGCAGGCACATTAACCCTCTGCGCTGTGTGAGTAACCAGAGTGCCCATGTGAATGCAGAGTGGCACAGAATAATGCATGGTTAGTGATGGTCTTGTTTGAGTGAGATTACAGAATGAGCAGTGAGGGGGACAGGTGAGTGAAGTGTCCCATGAGTGCAGGGTGGGTAGTGTGCTCATGTGACTGCAGGGTGAAGTACAGGGTGAACAGCGCAAGTGTATAGTGAGTGCAGAATGATCACTGTGGGTGCAGAGTGAGCGGTGTGCTATTGTGACAGCAGGGTAAGTAGAGGGAGAACGGTGTGAGTTCATGGTGAGTGGCATATGTGCAGTGTGGTCATTATGAATGCAGGGTGAATTGTATGAGTGCATGTTGATCGGTGTAAGTGCATTCTGATCGCTGTGAGTGCAGGGTGAATGTGAGTTAAGGGCAAGAATGAGGAGTGAGTTGTCTGAATGCAGGGCGCATTCCCAGACACTTGAAGTACTCAGCATGTTATTGAGGGCCGGCATAGTGTTTCAGATATAAGTTAAACTATTGCTATTATGGTATTATTCAGGGACAGGACAGGACTGGCCGGATCCGGCACCAGGTGTTTTGTCAGTGGGCCAGAAGGGTGGGAGCCAGTTTTGTACTGGTGGGGTGCGTTTTTGGTACAAAGGGGCAATATCGGCCCCCTGTACCAAAAGCAGCTGCAGTGTTTTCCACATGCACCCCTTTCCCTCGCAGCAGGTCCAACTCAATTGCCAAGGCCTGGTTGCGTACCCAGCCGGGCCCTGTTCAGGGATCGAGGGTGGAGGAAATAAATATTGTACTCATCCTGCAACAAACTTCAAGCCTTATGATTAGGGTAGCCAGCTCATTATATTGATGTCCCAGATGGTACAAAAATAAGCAGTGACCTAAAGCCTTTTTTCAGCACTTACTTGTGCATACTTGGAACAGCAAATATAAATAGAAACAATTTTAATTGTGTTCTAGGGTTGCCTGAATGATCCATGACTGATAATTAAAGGGAACAAAGACAGAAAAGTCACATTACAAATGAATACATACTTTTTTATTGGTAACCCTATTTAGTCTCAAGACAAGGTCTTTGCAGGCTCATTAGTCAACACATGGCTGGTATTTTTCTTTTGGCAACCCTACTTTATATTCCTTTTCATGAAATGTATTCTCACACTATGGCAGTAAAAGTAAAATACTAATGTGAGGAATAGGCAGAGTGGAGGTCCAGGGGTACCGGATCTCGAAAAAACAAGCATTGGCATAGCCAATAGGTCTCGCCTTTAGCCATGCAGCACATTAGCCTGAGTGCTGAAACACCTACAGTTATTTAATGTGCCACTGGTAAACTATCAAACACACCTAAGGATGGGCGTCCTTCCATGCTAATCAATAAAAATATGATAAAGTTCCTCAAATTAAAAAAAAGTGCATTTATTTAACATAGAAGCTTCAACGCCAATAGGCACAGCACCCTAGAGTAAACGTAAATTGGATAATTAAGGGCAAGTAAAGAAGTGAGAATCAGCCCGGGTCTCAAAGGATCAGGCACTCAAACACTAAGAGTAGCAATTGGCAGGAAAATCCAGTAGTACCTTTAGCATCTCCTCAGAAGCCCCAAGCCAGCTTAAAACTCACCAGCAGAATACAGAGACCCCCAGTTGCTCAAAAACTCGATCAGAAAATACACACGCAAAACCAACAACCCCATCTTAGGTGGAGAACCCACCACTTTAAACATCCGTTCAAAAATAAGATGCATATCTCTTGGGGACACAGATGGATGGGAGATGAGAGGAACGTGTTGTTAAATACTTGCATTCAGAGAACAAACAGCCCTGAACAGCAGCAGTACTGTGGGTCACAGTGAAAGAGAAATGCCGGTCACATTGCTCTTCCTGGAAGCGGGCTGGTGGGATCCCCTGGGCATCACTGCAGGGCACCTCTGACTAAACCTCCAATCCCTTGTTTAACAGCCCCGTCGGATCGCAATCTGACAGCCAGGATGCGCAACTAGCAAAAATACACAAAGAAAAAAAAAAAGATTACAAGGACCTTACAACGTGTTTTACTTTCAACAAAAACACGAGGGGTCAGGCTGCAGTGCCTACTTGAATAAATTAATAACCAGACGACACATAAATGGCAAACCTCATAGAAAGTGACTTTTCCCCAAAAAGAAATGTATTTCACAACGTTAAACGAGTAAGCGGACGGGCGCTTGAGTCAACGCTCACTGGTGTAGACACTCACTCAGGTTACATTATCAAATAAAGCTACTACAGCCGCAGGCCAGACAGCAGTGGTAAACGTTTTGTCCGTGGGCACTAAAGTCCAATGGTTGAAACGGAAAACTGGAGTGCAGTACCCTAAAGCGGAGTCCCTACTTGCATTTGAGAAGTGCTGGAAAACAGCAGAGCGTGTAGGAGTCAGATAAACATAGGCACAGCTACCGAGAATGAATGTATAAAAAACTCCTTTATTGTTTTGCACTCACAACAAACAAACCAGAGATAAGAATGTACACAGGCTGAGAAAAACGAGCATCTCAATAGGAGTGGTGGGGGCGGGCACAGTGGTGCGACCGCCATTGTAAAAGGCAGGGAGAGGGTGAGACAAGCGAGCAGCTCAATAGAAGTGGTGGGGGCGGGCACAGTGGTGCGGCCGCTTTTGTAAAAGGCAGGGAAAGGGTGAGACACACGAGCAGCTCAATAGGAGTGGTGGGGGCGGGCACAGTGGTGCGGCCGCAGTTGTAAAAGGCAGGGAGAAGGTGAGACTGAGAAAGGGAAAGATAGGGATCAAAGGAGAACAAACGTGCACTGAAGCTGACGAGGAGGGAGTGGGAGGGGGTAGTGGGGGTGGGCACAGTGTTGCAGCCGCAGTTGTAAAAGGCAGGGAGAGGGTGAGACTGATAAAGGGATAGATAGGGATCAAAGGAGAACAAGCGAGCGCTGAAGCTGATGAGGAGGGTGTGGGAGGGGGTAGGGGATTCACGCGCTGTAGATAGCCGGATGGCAGCTGTGCACGTTGCGCGTGCTTGAGCGTGTAACAGCAAGTTGGTGGCCGGCAAAAGCCTGTGGGTAGCACTTTGAAAAACCCCTTACTAAAAGTCGAGCAAGCAGCGCATGTGCTGCTCTAGGCTCGACCTAAAAATCAAACCTTGGTAATCAGTTTACAAAGGTGTGCACATATGCAAATACTCTTTCAAGACCTGTGCAAAACTCAGGTGTGCCGGAGATAAGACTCCAGACACTGCTCAGCTGAGCCCACAGCAGCTCGAGCTGCAGCAGCTCGGGTTGAGACACACAACGGTGGGCAGGAAGAAACCCTTTCAGCCCTATCGGCGTTGCGTGCTTGGTCATCTGTGATTGAACCCTTCTAGAGACATGTGCACTGTAACCCTCTTTCACAGGCTACTTGTTGTTCTGACCCGAGAGAGCTGTCTGTAAAGGTGTTGTTTGACTCAGACGCTCAAGTAGGATACTGAACTGGGCGCAGAGTGGCAGTGGGCTGTGGCAAGAACGCAGCCATGACCAATTTATGGGATTTGTTAAGGCAGCATATCCAGCATGGAAATCAGCCCCTTGGCCTGCAACCCTAGGGTAAAATGCTAGAGTTCTGGGTAGGCAAGTCCAGCCCTGCCTCTGTCCTGCTACATTTGTGCTATATTTTTGTATGAATTCTCTTCAGGAGGATGTTCTCTGTACCCCATGGAATACCTTAACTTGGCTCCATTATCCACTCACAAATAGATTTTGCCTCCTCTTTGTATTACCTATGATGCCGAAGGCCTAATGTAATCATGGCCTTCTGTTTACCTTCATATTGGGCACTTGTTCAGCTGTGCTCCCCCTGCTGAGGGCTATGACAATTGTTTCACCCTTACTCTGTGTGTTTAAAGTTTTTCCATTTTGTTAGGCTTGGCAAAAATGTGCCCATACCTGTGCTTCTTGTTCCCATTTTTGCCATGCTTGGAAGTAGCTGTTTTAGGTAGGATGAGGTGACCTGAATCCGATTGCCTTACTAGGACTTTTCATGTAGTACTGGATTAGATTCATGTTTATTCTCTACCTTTCCTGATTAGGAAGTGGTGAAAACACCACACCATTGTGTTTGTTGCTTTGAGTCCTTTTTCCTTTTTCATTCGTCCAATACATACATATGGAACGAGGATGTGGTTTAACAGCCAGAGCTGCTGATGTTGGAGCTGGAGAACCAGGGGGCAAAAAAAAAAAAAGTCAAAGCTTTGAAAAGCACCAAATTTAGCCGCGCCACGCTCTGACATTTTGAAAACACAGGGATGCTCTGTATTCACAAGAATACAGTGCACCCCTTTGTTTCCCTTAGCGCTGGTGCAAAATAAGGTGCCTAGCTCCATGTTGCAAGGGTGTCTGCGCTGCAGGGACGATTGTAAATGTGCAGGAAGGGGCATCTTCCTGCACCTAAACAATCAATAATGCTGATTTGCTCTTTCCATATGGAAAGAGCAAAACCTAGGAGAAATTAATAATTTCTCCTCGTATCGGCATTCCAATGCATGGTATTCCATGGTGCTAGTTTTCAGCACTGCCTCAGTCTTGTAAATAAGGGACAGCGTGAAAAAGCAATGGGTGTTGCGGCAGAACACCCACAGCAACACCCATTGAAATCTCCTTTGTCGCAGAGGACTGTGGCAGAAAGGGGCATATTTACATGGTGGCGTTAAGCAATGCTAATTGGCTTAACGCCACCTTGTAAATATGGAAAATGGTACTACTCCACCGGAGTGTCAAAAAAAGTGAAGCTCCAGTAGTGATAGGGGCTTGTAAATATGCCCCCAGGTTTGAGTCTCGGTGTCGGCTCACCATTCTGTGATTCTGGGAAAATTACTTGATCTGCCCGTTCCTACAAAACTATGAATGTGCAATGTAACAGACGCTCACGTATAGCGCTCCAAAACCTTTGGGTCAAGCTTGCACTATATGAGACTGGCTATTCCATCGGGACACAAGCATTCTTCCCCTAAGTGGCCAGGAGCTAGACTGGAACTGCCGTCAAGGAACACAAAGTGTTAGCACAGGACACCAGCTGTAGTAAATGTAACAAGAAGCACGTGGCAATGCAAGATGCAAATATTCAGCAGGTATGAGAGTATTAAGAAAGTGTCAAATTAAGGATTACCTATATATTAAAGAAAAAGAGGGAGATTTCCAAAAAGTCATGCAACACAGCACACCTCCCTGCAGGCTGCACTGCGTTAGGAGACAGGGAAGGAGCAGGAGAGCACCATATCTTCAGAGATATAGGTCTTTCCTCCCTTTTCCCTTGTGCCGGCGCTGATTTCAGCAGCTGTGCGCCATGCACACACCTTAGCGCCAAAGCGCTAGGGTGTGTGCATGATTCAAGCAAAGGTTTTGTACAGGGAGTGTACCCTTCTTGTACAAAATACCATGCCTAGATAAGATGGAAAGCTTTTCCCACTTTGTATGCATACTGCACATTACAGCACTCATGCAAAGTCGAAAAAGAATGGAGAAATGTAAGCATTTCTCCTGTTAGCACCTCCTTTGAAGGCGTTAACTTTTGGCACAAAACCAAGTCTACAAATCTTTGTAAATTTTGTTTTGCGTAAAAAGGCATGGGTGGTTGCATTGGAAAGTCCATGTTCCACCCATGTAATGCCCCCTCGGTGCTAAGTAATACAAAGCAGTGCTTATTGTCTTCTTTGCGCTACTTTTGAGGGTGTTTTCCAGCGCAAGCCAAGCCAAGCACTGGAAAGTAAATAGCAAAAAAAACAATTTTGCGCTGGTTAGCTTCACTTTTGTGACGCTAACGCAGCGCAAAATGTTTGAAAATCTCCCCCAAAATTTGTGGCCCACTCTGTGTCACTGTTAGTGCTCTATTTTGACATTTCAGCAGATGCAGGCATTGTAACCAGGGGTGGGTGGAGTTGGAGGAGGGCCACTAAATTCCAAGAAGTTGCCTAAAAAATCAGTGGAATTTCTCTACGCTCTGACCACTGCATGCAGCATGATGCAGGCAGCAGACCTGGAGGGTTCCTGACCCCCAAACTGCTACCTGTGTGGCTTACCTGGTGCATTCTTTGCCATGCATGGGTTGTCCTCCTCCACCTGGCTTTCTCTTCTCCTCGTCCGTGCTAAACAACTACACTGTACGTCTTGGGAGGACTGCGCATGCGCACATGCATAAATTCTTTTCTCTTTGTTATCTCAAGATTTCTGTTTTAGGAATAGATCCTCATCACACTTGCCTCATCACATGGTCCCTGACTGGGAGATATATTGTCCAACAAATAAACAGTCTAACTGCCATAAATCAGGAATCCATATTGGATGTCTTTACGGAACTCCACCACTACTTTGGCTTAACCTCTGCCAATCATTGTTCTATTCACTTGGTTTGTTCACTGGCTCATCTGTCACGTTTACTCTTCACTGCACTCCTTCTTGGTTCATGGGTGCACCTTGTTTTCCCGAGAATTATCTGCAATGACAACCCTACATATGCTCCCTCTGGGGCATAAAGGACAATAGCAGCTACTAGATAACTTCAGTAACATCCTTCCATTGGCCAACTCTAGAGTAGGCCTGGCGGTGAACATTCCTTTGTTCACGGAGTTTGCAAAGTTTTCTGCACTTTGCACTCCACGGAGCTCGCAGAGTGCAGAGAACTCAGTTTTGCGATGTGCAGCAGACTTTTTTCCCCGCTCGGGATCGCGAACAGTAAGTTTGCTATCGCGATCGGTAAGTTCGCACGCACGAGCGGCAGGAATACCAGCACAAACTGCAGTTCGCACTGCACTCCGCCACTCGCGGAAGTTCGCGGAGTTTTTTGTAACTTCCCAGAGTTCTGCGTAGCAAAACCTTGCGAACTACGCCCAGGTCTACAATCTCAACCTGGAAATTCACCGACTTTGGCTTGTATGCCTCATCATCAGTGGGCTAATTTCCTTTGGGTCTCTAAGACGGTACAGCTTTAAATGTTTTTTTGTTTGTTTAATAAGCTTCATTAAGTAAATAACTTTTGCGTAAAAGATAGGCCATGAAAAACAATGTAACTAATATAATAGAAATGGAGAAACAGGCAGTAACAAGAGTAGAAAGCTGTTTTCATTTGATCAATAACATAGGGAGAAAGGGGGAGGGAGGAAAGAAAAAGAAAAGAGGAAATATAATACAATTCTATAAATTGAAGATCTTGGAAACAAATTGTAAACCTATTAAAGAAGAAGCAAACACTTCAAACACCAGAACTGCAAGCAAAATTGAAAGGAAACAGGGGAAAAGTAAGGTAGAGGAGAAAGCAGAAACAGTAATGATTTATAGAGGTTGAACATTCTCAATTACAGCATGCATACATTGAAATCTTGGTTAAATAATTGGTTAATGATGACCAAAATAAATCAATATTTACATATGGTTTAACAAAGGAGGCAAATGCAATATCTAATCTATGATAATGAGAGACATTATTCCACCAGGACGTCACTGAAAGTTTAGTTGAGCATTTTCAGTTAAGTGTGATTTGCTCGAAAGCTAAGGCCAACATCAAGTCAAATAAACCCTTTTCATGTAAAGACTATCCCAATGATTCTGATAAACTTCCTGTAAAAAAGAATAATATTTGATAAGGGCGCATGTAGGTTAAAAATAGCTGAAAGGTGCTTCTAAGCATCCTTCCAAAAAGAGACAGTGGGACAATAACATAGTAGGTGCATCAAGTCAGCCATAGGAGAAAGACAGGACCAACAATTCTTATAATTAGTATGTGTAAAATTAGCTATGGATGAAGGTGTATAATATAATCTATGGTAGAGAAAGAACAAGGATTGAGTAGTGGAAGCAGATCTAGAAATCTTTAAAGACCTGGCCCATAGTTTGTTCCAAAAATCAATGCTCGACTCACAATCTGGATCCATCTCTCAAGCAGTTTCTATCTTAGATTTAACTCAAACAACATCAGGAATAAGAAGATGTTTATAGATCAAGGAAGCTTTAGGAAATACAGTTAAGACTCTGAGGAGTGGATCCACTATAGGAGAAGGTTCAATAGAGGGGAGAGAATAAAATATGTCACGGATTATTTCCATGAGGGATAAAAATATGTGCCACAACAAGCGCGGGCATTTAACGGAGTTCTGAAATAGAAGAAAGGGGCATGGAGATAAACCATCAAACACATCCTGAACCCAGATAATACATTTAAGTCTAAAAAGAGGCCTATTATTAATGGTAAAAAGACGATTGTGCCAACGGGGAGACTGAAGGAAGGTATCCCTAGAGGTAATTTCCAATTGATAAAAATGTTTTAATATAGAACAAGTATGATTAAACAGCAGAAGAGAGGTAACATTGACCTTTGTTGCGAAGGCGAGGACTTCCTTAACAGAAAAGGGTGCAAGTAAGGAACGTTCATTTGCGACCCACAAAGGTGTCAAAGGGGAGACTTCAGTGGAAATCCATTTAGTAGCCAGACGAAGACAAACGGCCTTATGGTATAGTCGGAAGTCGGGAAAGTTCAGTCCTCCCACAGATTTAGGTTTACGAAGATGTAAGAAATTCAAGATTTTTTATTGGTCCATAAAAATTTAGAGAGAAGGGAATCAAGTTTCTTAAAATAAATGTTTGGGATATGAATGGGAATCATGGAAAAAATATATAATAAGATAGGAGAAATCATCATTTTAATAGAATCAAGACGTCCCCACCAAGAGTGAAAGAGAGGATTCCAGGAAGAGATAAGTTTAGAAATAAGATCAATCACTTCCTGCATATTGAATTTAACTGAGTCTAATATGGAATTATTAAAACAAATGCCTAAGTTTTTGATTTTAGAATTGTTCCAATGACACCCGCAGGCATCAAAATGTTCTTTAAAACAGAATTTGGTAATGGGTAGAATTTCTGTTTTGTCAGAATTAATGTTATACCCTGAAAGATGGAAAAAGTCTGCCATTTCTTGCATAAGGGAGGAATAGAAGATTTGGGATGAGATGTAAAGAGTAAGATGTTGTCCACATAAACAGATATCTTCAAATGTTGATCGCCATAAACAAAACCAGAAATAGATGTATTATGACGAATATGAGAGAAAAAGGGTTCAGGTGATAAAATAAAAAGGAGGGGTGAGAGAGGGCAACCTTGACGTACATCGTCCTGTAAGTAAAAAATTGAGAGACAAGACCATTAACTACAACAGAAGCTTTAGGAGCTGAGTATAACAGAGAAATCAGAGAAATTATTTTCGGACCAATGCCATGCCATTTTAGAGCTTTAAATAAAAAGGACTAGTTCACTCTATCAAAAGCCTTTTCTGCATCGATGGAGACTACAATTAGAGGATATGGAAGAGTTGAGGCCTTATTCAAAACATTAAATGATAAACTAGAGTTGTCCGATGTTAATCTACCTTTAATGAAACCACATTGCTCTAAACCAATTAGTTTTGGTAGAAGAGGTTCAAGGCGTAACACGAGTAATTTGGCAAACATTTTGTGGCCCACATTCACTAGGGAAATAGGATGGTAATTTTTACAGTGTTTGGGATCCCGACCATCTTTATGGATTAAACAGATTGTAGCGTCTAAAAAAAGTGCCCTGTGCCTTAAAAAAAGTTTGAAAATATTGAAAGAGCTGTAAACGTTTTGGAAAAAGAAGGTTTGAAAAATGTAAATAAAATTCTACAGTGAAACCATGCAGGCCTGGAGTTTTATTTTTCTTAAGAAGACTTAAAGATTGAGATATTTCCAGGATGGATAGATCATATTCTAGAGGAGCAAAATCCAGGTTTACATCAGATGAAGATGGAACATTGCTAAGGACGCCGGCCCTGGAGTACCGACGGAGAGAGCGGTGCTTCATCTTCCCCTGAGCCGCTGCCAGGTGGGGTGAGGCCAGCCTACCTTACAGATCTAGTGATCAACACAGACTGTAAGGGCACCCGGAGCAATCAGGTGACCATATGCACTTGTTATTTGTCTTCCTGGTGTCTTTTTTCACTTCACTCATTCCACATGGTGCAGTAGTTTTTTCATATTTTTGGTCCTGATGAGTGCAAGGACGCAATAGTCCCTTAATTGCAGAAACTAGTCGACCACATCTACCTAAGGCGGTCCACATAATCAGACAGCCCTAGGTTACATTTATTTTTAATATTGGTATGTTAGGCACACAGAGAATAAAGTTTGTTTAGTGCTCTTTCGGAACCAATTTTAATACACCCCTTTCTTGGTTTCTTCACTTCCACACACTTTCCAACACTGCACACCCCAGTCCCATTTTTGGCCACTCATAACATCGAGAGGCACACCACACTGTCATTGCCGGTATTTGTTGAGGAACCCCCTTACCACCGGGTTGACCTCTGAATGTGGCACCGATCTTCTCAGACGGGTGGTACGGATAAAATCCCAAATGATGAAGGGCGGATCCGTTTGGTGACTGATGGGTATTTTCCTCATCCTGTTGAGAGCCCTCTGTGACGCATCTCTTTAGAGGTCAGGGATGGGTTGGCTCTTCTTTTCCTCTGGGCACATTTCTTGAGACCCTCTGGTACCATTGTTGTTTATATGTTTCGTTGGGGAGAGTATCCAGAGCTTGGTCTTTAAACTTCCCCTAGGTCCACCCTACCATAGTTTTTTGTTGATAAACCATCAAACACATCCTGAACCCAGACAATAAATTTAAGTCTAAAAAGAGGCCTATTATTAAAGGTAATAAGACGATTGTGCCAAAGGGGAGACTGAAGGAAGGTATCACTAGAGGTAATTTCCAATTGATAATGAGGTTTTAATAAAGAACAAGTATGATTAAACATCAGAAGAGAGGTAACATTGACCTTTGTTGCGAAGGCGAGGACTTCCTTAACAGAAAAGGGTGCATGTAAGGAACGTCCAATTGTGACCCACAAAGGTGTAAACGGGGAGGCTTCAGTGGGAAGCCATTTAGAAGCCAGACGAAGACAAAAGGCCTTATGGTATAGTCGGAAGTCGGGAAAGTTCAGTCCTCCCACAGATTTAGGTTTACGAAGATGTAAGAAATTCAAGATTTTTTATTGGTCCATAAAAATTTCGAGAGAAGGGAATCAAGTTTCTTAAAATAAATGTTTGGGATATGAATGGGAATCATGGAAAAAATATATAATAAGATAGGAGTAATCATCATTTTAATAGAATCAAGACGTCCCCACCAAGAGAGAAAGAGAGGATTCCAGGAGGAGATAAGTTTAGAAATAAGATCAATCACTTCCTTCATATTGAACTTAACTGAGTCTAATATGGAATTATTAAAACAAATGCCTACATTTTTGATTTTAGAACTCTTCCAATGACACCCGGTGGCATCAAAATGTTTTTTAAAACAGAATTTGGTAATGGGTAGAATTTCTGTTTTGTCAGAATTAATTTTATACCCTGAAACATGGAAGAAGTCTACCATTTCTTGCATAAGGGAGGAATAGAAGTTTTGGGATGAGATGTAAAGAGTAAGATGTTGTCCACATAAACAGATATCTTCAAATGTTGATCACCATAAACAAAACCAGAAATAGATGTATTTTGATGAATATAAGATAAAAAGGGTTCAGGTGATAAAATAAAAAGGAGGGGTGAGAGAGGGCAACCTTGACGTACACCGTACTGTAAATTAAATAATTGAGAGACAAGACCATTAACTACAACAGAAGCTTTAGGAGCTTAGTATAACAGAGTAATCAGATAAATTAATTTCGGACCAAAGCCATGCCATTGTAGAGCTTTAAATAAAAAGGACCAGTTCACTCTATCAAAAGCCTTTTCTGCATCGATGGAGACTGCAATTAGAGGATATGGAAGAGTTGAGGCCTTATTCAAAACAATAAATAATAAACTAGAGTTGTCCTATGTTAATCTACCTTTAATGAAACCACATTGCTCTAAGCCAATTAGTTTTGGTAGAAGAGATTCAAGGCGTAATACGAGTAATTTGGCAAACATTTTGGAGCCCACATTCACTAGGGAAATAGGATGGTAATTTTTACAGTGTTTGGGATCCCGACCATCTTTATGGATTAAACAGATTGTAGTGTCTAAAAAAAGTGCCCTGTGCCTTAAAAAAAGTTTGAAAATATTGAAAGAGCTTTAAAAGTTTTGGAAAAAGAAGGTTTGAAAAATGTAAATAAAATTCTACAGTGAAACCATCCAGGCCTCGAGTTTTATTTTTCTTAAGAAGACTTAAAGATTGAGATATTTCCAGGATGGATAGATCAAATTCTAGAGGAGCAAAATCCAGGTTTACATCAGATGAAGATGGAACATTGCTAAGATATGCATCAATAGAAGAGGGATAGGAAGAGGACTGGGGTTATATAGATTTTTATAAAATTCCATGAATTCATTTAAGATGTCTTGGTCTTTAAAGAGTAGTTTTCCGTCTGATGAATGAATAGACTCTATCAAAACATGTTCCTTCTGAGACTTAAGCTACTCAGCCAGGAACTTGTCAGCTTTATTCTGACCAACATAATACCAAGCACTCATTCGAAGAAGAATAGATGAGGCATTATCAGTTGATGTTTTATTAAAGTCAAGTTTCGCACGAAAGAGCTCCTGTATGGCAGATTCAGATGAGGATGTCTAAAATTGGTCTTCTAACCGTTTGATATTGGCTATCAAAACATTTTGCTGATTAAGTAATTGTTTCTTTTCCTGTAAACAAAGTTTACAATGAAACCACGTTTTGTAGCTTTAAAAGAGTCCCAAAGTAGTGAAGGAGAGATATCTGGAGACATATTTAAAGTAAAGAATTCCTCCGTAAAGGAAATTAAAGAAGAAAAACATGGATCCTGCAAGAGAGAATTATTAAACCTCCATCTAGAAGATCTGGGTTGTGAGTGGAGCAAGTCAAAGTAAGCAACAACCAGGACAACATCAGAAATGACAATGGGTATAATCGAGGAAGAAAGAAGGTTTTGTGTTAAAGCAGGAAAAAGAAAAATATAGTCTAATAGGGGTCAGAGTGCCATGTGGGGGAGAGAAAATGGAGAATTCTGTGTTGTCAGGATTACAGAGCCTCCAAGCATCCACAAGGTGTGTCTGAGATATTGTACTTTGAAATTGTTTGTGGGTCTTATGAGAGATAAAACGGATTTGGGATTGTCGTACAATGAAAGGGTCATTCACTTGGTTACAGTCACCTCCTAAAATAAAGAATTTGTCTTTATGTTGAATGCCTTTTTTGTGATATTAGGCCAAAAGGAATAATCTGGTTGAGTTGGACCATAAATATTAAAAACTAAGAGGAATATTGTAAATGAGCAACTTGACTAATATCCATCTACCTTCTAAATCACTTTCTTTAGAAATAAGGGAACATTTCAAACGTTTATGAACGAAAATAATTACCCCATTTTTCTTAGTTGTCGTAAGAGACACCAAGACTAAACCTACCCACTGTCTTTTAAGGTTCAAAGCCTCTGTCTCTGTCAAATGAGTCTCTTGCAAGAAATCTAAGGGGCTGATTAGGATGGCAGGCGGACTTTGGCCGCCCGCCATCCCTGTGGAAAATGGGACCGTTTGCGATGTGAGCGGCGGTTCCGCCATGCCAATTATGATGCGCCCGCCACACTGGCAGGAGCATCATGCTTTTTTAACATTGCGGCGGGCGTTTGTGAAAGCACCGCCCGCCGCAATGTTAAAAATGCCGGCATGCATTTGCATACACAAAGCGGCTGGCACTGCGCGGTGCCTGCTGCTTTGTGTATGCAAATGCAGGGGGTACCAAAGGGGGCCATGTGCACCCCCTCTCTCGCCTTCACCATGGGGTCCCGCAGGGGGCCCTCAAAGTAAAGACCGCATGCCTTTTCGTGACGGCATTGCCACCACGGGAAGGCATCTGCATGAGGCCATCCTAATATGGCTGGTGGTGTCTGGAAGACACCGCCAGCCATATAAACTCTTTTCCGCCCCGGCCGCAAGGCGACTGGGGCGGAAAAGCGGCAGACGATCTTTCTGTCCGCCGCGGTCCCCCCCGCCATCCTAAAATGGCAGGGGTAATTTAGGTGAGGATGGCGGGCGGATTGCCCCTGCCAGGCCGGTGGTGGCTACCGCCAGCCTGGCGGGGGCCATCCACCCGCCATCCTAATGGGCCCCTAAGTTAGGATCATATGAGGCTAAATCAGATAGCATTCTCTACCTCTTGATAGAATTGATAAAACCTTTCATATTCCATGAAACAACTTTGAATGGAAGAAAAACTGATTAAATATAAGAAACACACGATCAAAATCGATGAGGAAAATGAAGAGGAGTCTTGATAAAAGAGAATTGTAGAGTAAAATATCCAATTAAATCACTAAGAAAAAGGAAAGAGAAAACGAAAAGGGAAAAAAGAGAAGGAATAAGTGAGATAATAAGACAAGACAGTACATGTCATACAAAAAATGACAACTGAAATACATACCTGAAGGAGAAACAGACACAAACTAGTAATCGCAACAGACAACAAAGATGGCACACACGACAGGGGAGACCAACCACGTTGGGAAATCAAAAAGGAAGGTGAGGTTACGGAAATGAATATGTAGGGAATTTAAACGATCTGTAATAAAGATAAAAGTAAAAGACACAACATGGATGATTATAAATAGATATAATTACCAAAACATAACCTGCAAAGGAAATGATTAATGAGAGTTAGAGTTACATGAGCCTTTAAAAAATCAGAGAGACTTTCACATAAAAGTCACGTTATGGAAGGAGGACCAGCTGTATCCATGGTAATCGACAAGTATGAATGAAGACATTTTCGAAGGTCTGCAGGGTCTTCAAAAGTAGATCTAGAAATTCCTTCCGTTGTTTAGCCGTTACTGTTGAGACGTTTTGGAATATGAACTCTTTAGATCCTGACCATATTAATTGCTTCTTGAGTTTGGCCACATTCAAAACTTGCAAAAGATCCATGAATTGCAAAAAAAGAAGGATCAAGCCACGAGATCTTGAGGGAGCAGATGTGGAAGAAAGGCTAGGGCCCAAACGATGTGCACACTGGATATTCAGAGAAGTCGAAGCAGGAAGGTCCAAAAGCTTCGGAAGAAAAGAGGTGAGAAAAGTCACAGGGTTATCTCCCTCGATACACCCAGGAAGACCATACAGGCACAGGTTGTTGCACCTGTTTCTGTTTTCAAGATCCTCAGCAGATTTTTTCAAAAGAACCACCTCCTTCTCCAAAGATGACATTTTTGTAGTGGTATCTTGAAGGTCACTGACGTGTTGTTTGACCATGGATAACCTGGGGATCAAGCGTAAACCATTTAGTATCCAATACCTGTAGACGTGTATTGGTTTCCTCTCTTAATGGACATGAAGAACATATTTCCTCAAGAACAATGTCTAGAGACACAGGCGAAGCAGGTTTCGGTGGAGAAGGAGGATCTTATTTGAGTCTTTTGTTAGTAGATGAGGGCAAATTTAATTTTGAAGGCACAATGGATGAAGGAGCTGCTCTAGAAGAATTAGAATGAGCCATATTGACCGGGCTGTTCAAGTCATCCATAGAGGGTGCAAAGGAAGCTGAGTGCATCGCAGGCACACCGGTGGTAGAGGTTTTTGCTTGAATTCAACAGCTATTTAGATCTGCTTATGAAATACAAAGTTCCAGTAGAACCAGGGTAGAAGAGATAAATAAATAGTAAGTTTATTGAAAAATAAAAAGACCTGTTGTGTGAAAAATGCCTTTTTGAGAGTAGCTGGAGCAAGGTACCAAGAGTTAAGAGATATAAGTCTCAAAAGCCAATGCACAAACAGAGTACCTTATGTGAGAAGCAGAGCTGAAAAGAAATTCCAGTCAGGAGAAGAAACAATCTTTTTAGCCGGAAGGCGGAAGAAGGTGTCTCACGACATTTTACACATCCAAAGGTAAGAGGAAGGGTCCAAAATCCATCCTCACGGTCAAGGGACATTCCGCAATGGAAACCTCTCCCTGGAGTCCAGAAAACGACACTGGAACCGCTGAAATCCCCTGTCGATCTCCCGATGTAGTGCGGAGATCCGAGCTCAGGCGGCCATCCTGAAATGCTCCACGTGCGCCTCCCAGCACAGCTTTAAATGTTCTGAGCAAATCATTCATCCAGAATTGCAGTTTGATCTGTTCTGTGATCTGAGTGTTGGCTGCTTTTCAGTTTATTCTGTAGGATGCACCCTACACCAAATAAATGCATCAGGATAGTTATCTTTTTCCTTACGTACATTTCCAGAAGATATATTCTCTCTCCCAGAAAAACTTCAAGGGAACAGGCAAGAGCCATGGTGAGGGCCAACTCAGCTCCATAGGTCTGTGAATGAACTTGGGAAACCCTGGTGCAAGAGGGACATGGTTGGGCTAGGCATTGTATATTATGTCACAACAGGGATGGAAGGGGCATCCTTGTTTGAGTGATCCTACAGCTATGCATGTACCTAAAATATTCAGTAGTACCAATAGTCTGCCAAAGTAAAATTTCTTCTTCGATATAAAACAAGTATTGACAAACCTGATAGGGCTGACCGTAGTAAAATAGTTCAATGGTTATTTTATTTATGTATTATTACAAGCAGATGCCCAAAATGGAGTGGCATTGTATGGCATGGAATGGCACTGTGTGGCTTGGAATTATATTATGTGGCATGGAGTGGGATTTTGTGGTATAGAGTGGCATTGTGTGTCATGGAGTGGAGTGGAATTGTATGGCATAGAGTAAAGTGGAATTTTGTGGTGTGGGGTGGAGTGGAATTGTGTGGTGTGGAGTGGAGTGAAATTGTGCAGCATGGAATGAAGTTGTATTGTGGGGCATAGAGTGGAATTTTGTGGAGTGGAGTTGAATTCAGGGGAGTGGTGTGGAGTAGAATTGTGTGAAGTGGAATTGAATTGTGTGGCATTGGGTGAAGTGGAATTATGTGGTGTGCGGTGGAGTGGAAGTGTGTGGAGTGAAGTGGAAATGTTTGGCATTACTGGAGAGGAGTTGTATGGCATGAATGGAATTTTGCATGGAATTTTGGGGTGCGCAGTGGAGTGGAATTGTGTGGTTTGGAATTGCATGGCATGAGATTTTGTGACATGAGGTGGATTTGAGTGGAATTGTGTGGAGCAGTGTAGAATTGAGTGGCATGGAGAGAAGTGGAATTGCTTGGCTTGCAGGGGAGTGGAGTGGTATTGTGTGGCATGGAATGTTGTGGCATAAAGTGGAGTGGAATTGTGTGGTGTGGAATTTTGCAGCATGCAATTGTGTTGCATGGAGTAGATTGGAGTGGAATTGTGGGTATTAGAGTAGAATTTTGTGGCATGGTGTGGAGTGGAGTGGAATTGTGTGGAATGGAGTTAAGTGGAGGGGAGTGGCATGCAATTGTGTCATGTGGAGTGGAATTATGTGGCATGTAGTGGAGTGGAATTGTGTAGCATGGAGTGGATTATAAATGTGTGGCATGGAGTGGAATTTTGTTGAGTGCAGTGGAGTTCAGTGGAATTCCATTGAGTAGAATTGGGTGGAGTAGAGTGGAGTGTAAATGTGTGGTGAGAAGAAGAATTTTGTGGCATGGAGTGTAATTGTGTGGCTTGGAATGGGGCAGAGTTTAATTGTCTGACATGGTGGGGAGTGCGATTCTATGACAAGGTGTGGAATTGTGTGGAGTGGACTGGAATTGTGTAGCATGTAGTGGAATTGTGTAGTGTGGAGCAGAGAGGAGTGTACTTGTGGGGCATTGAGTGGGGAGATCTGTGTGGCATGGAATTTTGTGGCGTGATATTGAGTAGTGTGGAGTAGAATTGTGTGGCACGGAGTGGAGTGGAATTGCATGGTGTTGAAGTTTGTGCCGTGGAGAAGAACTGTATGATATGGAGTCAAATTGTATGGTGTGAAGTAGAGTGGAGTTGTGTGGTATGGAGTGGAATTGAGTGGAGTGGGGTGGAATTGTGTGGAGTGGCATTATGTAGCATGGAGACGGAGTGGAATTGTGTGACATGGAATGCAGTAGTGGTAGGGAATTGTGTGGCATGGATTTGTGTGGTATGGAGTGGTGTGGAATTGTGTGTAGTGGAGTGGAATTGCATGGCGTGGAGAAGAATGGACTAGAATTGTGTGGCATGGAACTATGTGGTGTGGAGTGGAATCTGTGGAGTGGAGTGTAATTATGTGTCATGGAGTAAAGTGGAACTATGCAGCATGGATTGGAAATGTATTGAGTGGCATAGAGTGGAGTGAGATTGTATGGTGTGCAGTGGTGTGAAATTGTGTGGCATAGAACAGAGTAGAAATGTGTTGTTGTGTAGTGGAATGGAATTGTGTGCCTTGGAGTGAAAGTGTGTGGAATGGAGTGGAGTAGTGGTGGCTTGCATGAAATTGTGGAGTATGGAATTGCATGGAGTGTAGTAGAGTGACATTGTGTGTCATGGAGTGGGGTGTAATTCTGAGGTGTGGAGTGGAATTGTGTGTCATGGATTGGAGTGGTACTGTGTGGAGTGGAATTGTGTGACATCTAGTGGAATTGGGTGGCAAAGAGTGGTGTGCAGACGAATGGTGTGGTGTGGAGTGGAATTGTATGGTGTGGCATTGTGTAGAGTGGAGTAGATTTGGATGTCTTGGAATTGTGTAATGTCAAGTGGACGTCTGTGGCATAGAACAGAGTGGAATTGTGTGGCATGGAATTATGTGTCATGGAGTTTGGTGGAGTTGTGTGGCATAGAGTGGAGTGGAATTGTGTGGCATGGAGTAGAGTGGAACTTTGTGGCATGGAGTGTAGTGGAGTCCATTGTGTGACATAAAGTAGAATGGAATTGTGCGGAGCAGAGTGGAATTGTCTGAAGTAGAGTGGAATTGTTTGGTGTGGAGTAGAGTTGTGTGTTATGCAGTGGAGTGGAATTGTGGGGCATCAAGTGGAATAGTTTGGAGTGGAGTGGAATTCAAGAGAGTGGTGTGGAGTAGAATTGAGTAGAGTGGCATGAAACTGTGTGTTGTGGAATGGTGTTGAGTGGAATTGTTTACATGCAGTGGAGTGGAAGTGGAGGGAGTAGAGTGGAAATGTGTGGCACATAGTGGAATAGAATTGTGTGGGGTGGAGTAGAAGTGTGTGGTGTGAAAGTATGTGTTGCAGAGTGGAGTGGAACTCTGTGGTGTGGAATTGTGTGGCATGGGATTGTGTAGCATTGAGTGGTATGCCATGGATGGAGTGATACTGTGTGGAATTATGTGGCATGAAGTGGAGTGCAGCCAAATTGTCTGGCATGGAGTGGAATTGTTTGGTGTGGAATTGTGTAGAGTGGAGTGGAATTGGGTCTCTTGGGATTGTGTGATATTGAGTGGACCTGTGTGGCGTGGAATTGTGTGGCGCAGAGTGGAATTGTGTGGTATGGAATTGTGTGGCAAAGAGTGTAGTTGTGTGGCATGGATTGGAATTGTATGGCATAGAGCAGAGTGAAATAGCATTGTATGGGGTGGGCGAGAGCAGAATGGCATTCTGTGGAGACGAGTAGCATTTTGTGGTGGGGAACAGAGTGGAGAGGCAATGTGTAGCATGTTGTGGAATTGAGTGGCATTGTTTGGAGTGGAACGGCATTGTGTGGTGTGGAGTGGCATTGTGTGGCATGGAGTGGCATTTTGTGGCATAGAGTGGAGAGAAATTGTGTGGCATAGAGTGGAGTGGAACTTTGTTGCATGGATTGGAGTTGAGTGGCATTGTGTGGCATAAAGTAGAGTGGACTTGTGTAGAGTAGAGTGGAATTGTGTGAAGTAGAGGGGAATTATGTGACTTTGTGTGGAATAGAATTGTGTGTTGTGGAGTGGAATTGTGGGGCATCAAGTGGCATTGTTTGGAGTGGAGTGAAATTCAAAAGAGTGGTGCCGAGTAAAAGTGAGTGTAGTGGTGTGGAAGTGTGTGGTGCGGAATGAAGTGGAGTGGAATTGTTTGACATGCAGTGGAGTGGAAGTCTGTAGAGTAGAGTGGAAATGTGTGTCACATAGTGGAATGGAATTTAGTAGTGTGGAGTTGATTTGTGTGGTGTGAAATTATGTGTAGCAGAGTGGAGTGGAACTCTGTGGTGTGGAATTGTGTGGCATGGGATTGTGTAGCATTGAGTGGTTTGAAGTGGAATTGTGAGGAGTGGTGTGGAAGTGTGTGGTGTGGAGTAGAACTGTGTGGTATCCCATGGATGGTGTGATATTGTGTGGAATGGAGTGGAATTATATGGCATGCAGTGGAGTGCAGCCGAATTATCTGGCATGGAGTGGAATTGTATGGTGTGGAATTGTGTAGAGTGGAGTGGAATTGGGTGTCTTGGGATTGTGTGGCGTCATGTGAGCCTGTGTGACGTGGAATTGTGTGGCATAGAGCAGAGTGGAATTATGTGGCATGGAGTGTAGTTGTGTGGCATGGAGTGGAATTGTATGGCATAGAGCAGAGTGAAATAGCATTGTATCGGGTGGGCTAGAGCAGAATGGCATTCTGTGGAGACAAGTATCATTTTGTGGTGAGGAACAGAGTGGAGAGGCAATGTGTAGTATGTTGTGGAATTGAGTGGCATTGTTTGGAATGGAACGGCATTGTGTGGTGTGGAGTGGCATTGTGTGGCATGGAGTGGCATTTTGTGGCATAGAGTGGAGAGAGATTGTGTGGCATAGAGTGGAGTGGAACTTTGTGGCATGGATTGGAGTTGAGTGGCATTGTGTGGCATAAAGTAGAGTGGACTTGTGTAGAGTAGAGGGGAATTATGTGTCTTGGTGTGGACTAGAATTTTGTGTTGTGGAGTGGAATTGTGGGGCATCAAGTGGCATTGTTTGGAGTGGAGTGAAATTCAACAGAGTGGTGCCGAGTAGAAGTGAGTGTAGTGGTGTGGAATTGTGTGGTGCGGAATGAAGTGGAGTGGAATTGTTTGACATGCAGTGGAGTGGAAGTCTGTGGAGTAGAGTGGAAATTTGTGTCACATAGTGGAATGGAATTTTGTAGTGTGGAGTAGAATTGTGTGGTGTGAAATTATGTGTAGCAGAGTGGAGTGGAACTCAGTGGTGTGGAATTGTGTGGCATGGGATTGTGTAGCATTGAGTGGATTGAAGTGGAATTGTGTGGAGTGGTGTGGAAGTGTGTGGTGTGGAGTAGAATTGTGTGGTATCCCATGGATGGTGTGATATTGTGTGGAATGGAGTGGAATTATGCGGCATGCAGTGGAGTGCAGCCGAATTATCTGGCATGAAGTGGAATTGTATGGTGTGAAATTGTGTAGAGTGGAGTGGAATTGGGTGTCTTGGGATTGTGTGACGTCGAGTGAGACTGTGTGGCGTGGAATTGTGTGGCATAGAGTAGAGTGGATTGTGTGGCATGGAGACTAGTTGTGTGGCATGGAGTGGAATTGTATGGCATAGAGCAGAGTGAAATAGCATTGTATGGGGTGGGCTGGAGCAGAATGGCAATCTGTGGAGTCAAGAGGCATTTTGTGGTGTGGTGGGCAGCAGAGTGGAGAGACAATGTGTAGCATGTTGTGGAATTGAGTGACATTGTTGGGAGTGGAGTGGCATTGTGTGGCATGGAGTGGCATTTTATGGCATGGAGTGGCATGTTATGGCATAGAGTGGAATGAAATTGTGTGGCATAGAGTGGAGTGGAACTTTGTGGCATGGATTGGAGTTGAGTGGCATTGTGTGGCATGAAGTAGAGTGGACTTGTGTAGAGTAGAGTGTAATGGTATGAAGTAGTGGGGAATTTTGTGGCATGAAGTGGAATAGAATTGTGTGTTGTGGAGTGGAATTGTGGGGCATCAAGTGGAATGGTTTGGAGTGGAGTGCAATTCAAGAGAGTTGTGTGGAGTAGCATTGAATTTAGTGGTGTGGAATTGTGTGGTGTGGAATGGAGTGGAGTGGCATTGTTTGGCATGCAGTGGAGTGAAAGTCTGTAGAGTTAAGTGGAAATGTGTGTCACATAGCGGAATAGAATTGTGTAGTGTGGAGTACAATAGTTTGACATGAAATTATGTGGTGCAGAGTGTAGTGGAATTGTGTGGTGTGGAATAGTCTTAGTACGAAACAACGGTCCTTGACAAGGAAGAATTAGCAATTTACAATAATTATAGGCCACAATAAGCACTATAATGAACAGGAGGTCCAGCCGGACTCCAGAATTTATTCAATACTTAAATAGAACAAAATAAAACAGAACAACAAATAGAGCAGTGGGACACAGTCCTGTATCCACAGTACTAGACATACAATACAAAGTACATAAAACTAGGGATTTTCAGGCATTCAGAAGGAACGGGAGCAAAAAAGGTTATCTAACAGTGTGATTGCTTCACATATGTGGGAAACACATGAATTTTTGGCACATGATAGTGAACTAGTGCTTAGACCACATATATTGTCGACGGCGTTTCGATCCAGTTATAAATAATGGATCATCATCAGGACATTCAGTGTCTGCCTGAGTTTAAAAGCCTAGAACCGGTGGACGGGGCTAATAGACTCCCAAAAGCGAGCGACCTGTCAGTTGATAGGGTCTATGTGCAGATTGCACTGCGGTATGGCGTGAAAAGCCTTGCCCAACAGTAATCAGTCTCAGCGCGATTGGCGATTATAAGGACTGATTGTGGGAAGAGGTTGGAAGAACCAGTGGGGACCTCGTGACTTAGGTACCTTGGGGGGCGCGAGGGTAGGGAAATTACTGCAGATGGCGCAGGAGTGGGGATCGTAGGTTCTACGGCGCGATCCGGCACCGAGAAGACTTGCTCACCGGTTCCACTGTGAACCTAAGGAGCCTCCCCACGGGCCATCGTGCTCCGTGTACAAGATTACATTGGCGTCTTAATAGGTTCCCCATTGCCTCAGCTCCCCTGACGTCTCCTAATAACGGGAGATATACTCACGAATTACGCACCCGCAGCGGTACTCTGCAAGCCCTCGCGCTCCCCAGGTATCCTAGCCAGGATTCATATTGGCAGCTTCTCAGCTGTAGACATCGACCTTTCCAAGCCTCCTTGAAGTCGCTCAACCTTGTCAAGATTGACGCGCCACTCCTGCGCCATCTGCAGTAATTTCCCTACCCTCGCGCCCCCCAAGGTACCGAAGTCGCGAGGTCCCCACTGGTTCTTCCAACCTCTTCCCACAATCAGTCCTTATAATCGCCAATCGCGCTGAGACTGATTACTGTTGGGCAAGGCTTTTCACGCCCTACCGCAGTGCAATCTGCACATAGACCCTATAAACTGACAGGTCGCTCACTTTTGGGAGTCTATTAGCCCCGTCCACCGGTTCTAGGCTTTTAAACTCAGGCAGACACTGAATGTCCTGATGATGATCCATTATTTATAACTGGATCGAAAAGCTGTCGACATTATATGTGGTCTAAGCACTAGTTCACTATCATGTGCCAAAAATTCATGTGTTTCCCACATATGTGAAGCAGTCACACTGTTAGATAACCTTTTTTGCTCCCGTTCCTTCTGAATGCCGGAAAATCCCTAGTTTTATGTACTTTGTATTGTATGTCTAGTACTGTGGATACAGGACTGTGTCCCACTGCTCTATTTGTTGTTCTGTTTTATTTTGTTCTATTTAAGTATTGAAAAAATTCTGGAGTCCGGCTGGACTTCCTGTTCATTATAGTGCTTATTGTGGCCTATAATTATTGTAAATTGCTAATTCTTCCTTGTCAAGGACCGTTGTTTCATACTAAGTTGATACCCTTGGTCCTTGCATACCTAGAGGGTTCCCTTGTTCGTTAATAATAGTGGAATAGTCTGGCATGGGAATGTGTAGCGTGTTATTGTGTGCAGTAAGGTGGAATTGTGTGGCATGCTATGCAGTGGGGTGGTATTGTGCGGCACGGAGTGGAATTGTATGGCCAACAATGAAGTTGATTTGTGTGGAATAGAATTAGAATTGTGTGTCATGGAGTGATATGGAATTGTGTGGTTTTGAATGGAATTGTGTGGCATGGAGTGGAGTAGAGGGGAATTTGGTGTTTTGAAGTGGAGTAGAATTGTGTGGCATGGAGTGGAGTGGAATTGTGTTGTGTGGTTTGCAGTGCGAGTGTGTGGCATGTAATTGAGCGATTTGGAGTGCAATTGAGTTGGATTAGAGTGGAGTGGGATTGTGTGGAGTGGAGTGGAATTGTGTGAAGTTGATTGGAATTGTGTGGCATGAAGAGGAAGTGAGTGGAAAGGAGTGGAGTTAAGTTGAATTGTGTGGTGTGGAGTGAAGTGGAATTGTATGCTGTGAAATTTTGTAGAATGGAGTGGGATTGGGTGGCATAGAATTATGTGACATCAAGTGGATGTGTGTGTCATGTAATTGTGTGGCATGGAGCAGAGTGGAATTGTGTGGTAAGGAGCAGAGTGGAGTTGTGTGGTGAAGAGTGCAATTGTTTGACATCGAGTAGAGTACCATTGTATGCATGAGCGGGAGTCGAGTGGCATTCTGAGGTGTGCTATATGGTGGTATTTTGTGGCATGGCTTGGAGTGAAGTGGAATGGCATTGTGTGCCATGGAACGGTGTGGCATTGTAAGGCATAAAGTAACATTGCATGGTGTAGAGTGCATGGTGTGGCATTTTGTGGTGTAAAGTGGAATGGCATTGTGTGGCAGGGAGTGTAGTGGAAGGTTGTGGCATGGAGTGGAGTTGTGTGGGGTGAAATAGAGAGGAAATGTGTGGAGCAGAGTGGAAATAAGTGAGGTGGGGTGAAAGTGTGTGACATGGAATGGAGTGGAATTGTGTAGCATGCAGTGGAATGGTATTGTATGGTGTTAGACCGGACATCCTTGGCTTGGTTTTCCTTAACTTTTTGCCTTCAACCCTCCTCCTTTTGCTGACTTAGGGGCAAATTATCAAGGACTGGTGTTAAAATTATCGCTGTTTTATCGGCAGGAAACTGCTGATAAAACGGCTATAATGGACTTGATAATACGCCCTTGTTAATTTCCATAGAAGCCCATGTTAACATCAGAACATGGGCTTCTACGGGAATTAACAAGGGCGTATTATCAATCCCATTATCACCGTTTTATTGGCAGTTTCCTGCAGATAAAACGGTGATCATTTTAACACCGGTCCTTGATAATATGCCCCTTAATTTTTTCTGGCCTTAGGATTCCACACACTTCACCCCTACTAACTAGTGCTAAAGTGTTTGTGCTCTTTACCTAAAACACTGTAACAATGGCTTATCTCCAAATGGCATATTTAATTTACGTAAACGTCGCTAGTAATTTGCACTAACTGTAAATTAAATGGCACTAGTGGGCCTGTAGCACTGATTGTGACACCCACTTGAGTAGCCCTTTAAACATGTCTCAGGCCTGCCATTGCAAATCCCGTGTGTACAGTTTTAAACTGTCATGCTGACTGGGCAAGATAAACCTCTTATTATCCATCAAGTAGGAGCCTTAGAGGGAAATGCCGGCAAATACCATATACAAAAAAAGCCCTTATTGCACACTGCACATCAAATTTCTTTTTTAGTGGGGCAGGGTCTATTATCTACTTATTAACCCTCCCATGTGTGTATGTAAAAACAAAACACATGTGCTATGCTCCAAAGTGATTCTCACATGTGTTATTATGTTATGTTATGTTATGTTATTAAAATATTTCTAGAGCGCGCTATCACCGATTGGTTGCTTGGCGCTGTGATCAGCAGTAACATGAACATAGAGGGGAGTGTGTTTATGAAAATGCTTGTCTGAAGAGCCAGGTCTTCAAGGCTTTCCGGAAGGAGAGGAGGTCATGACAATTCCGGGTCTCCACAGGGAGAGAGTTCCACAAGCAAGAAGCGAGGGTAGCAAACCTACGACCTCCTGCGCGCTTTAGTTTGAAAGAAGGCGTCTGCAGGAGGCTCTGATGGAGTGAGCGTAGGTTGCGGGAAGGGGTGTATTTGGAAATCAGGTTGTTGATGAATGATGGACTTTTACAGTATAGGGACTTGAAGATTATGCAGCCAGTCTTAAAGGCACAGCGCTGGGCTACTGGGAGCCAGTGTAGTTTCCTTAGGAGGGGGGTGGCTGCCTGACGCCTTGGTTGGTTCAGGATTAGCCTTGCGGCATGGTTCTGTACCATCTGGAGTCGCCTAACTAGGTAGTTGGGAAGACCTAGGTAGATAGCATTCGCGTAGTCCAGATGGGACAGTACAGTGGAAATCACAACCTGGGTGATTGCCTCTGGTGTGAGCAGGCGACGTACCTTCCGGATTTTTTTCAGTTGGAAGAAGCACTTGGAGACCACCTGACCTACTTGCGTTTTAAGAGATAAGTCACAGTCCACAGTGACTCCAAGTGTTTTAGCTGACAAGGATGGCGTTGGAGCTTGGCCCAGTTCAGAGGGCCAGTAGTGCGGGCCCCAGTACTTGCCGCTTTCGCCGGTCAGGACCAGCTCGGTTTTACCCGGGTTTAATTTGAGCTGGTTCTGGTCCATCCAGGTTTTAATGAAGCTCATGGTAGACTGGAAGTGCCGTATGGAGTCTTCGGTGTTGACGATGGTAAAAAGCAGTTGTAAATCGTCTGCATAGTTGAAGACTCTCACCTGATTGTCTCTTAAGGTCTGAATCAAGGGAAGTATATACAGATTAAATAGGTGGGGAGACAGGGAGGAGCCCTGTGGTACTCCGCAAGTGATGGCCTGTTTGACGCCCATTAAGTCACCAAGGCGTAGAGTTTGGTTACAGTCTGTCAGGAAGGATCTCAGCCAACCGGCTGCTAGGTCCCGTACGCCGGCTTGTTCGACACGGTCGACCAAGATGTTGTGGTCGACCGTGGTATTATAAGTAAACCATGTGTGTATAGTAAGTGCCTCACACCAGGGAGAGATTGTCAGGTACTCACCAACCTGCTCCCTCTCTTATCGGTACTCTCCTAAAAAGGAACGAAAACCAACACCCATATCATGAGTGAAAAAGAAATAGGTGTGTGTAACCTACAAAATGTTAAGTGCACATCTAAACAAACATGTTCACTATCAATCCCAGTTTAGAGAGGACAACCTTCTTCCTCATAAACACTTAAAAATGAGTTGCGGGAGGCGCTTTAACCAACCGGAGAGCTGCACACGGCCGGGCTTGGCTCCGCTGTGTTGTCCTGTGGCCGGGCTTGGCTCCGCCGACCTGCTGTCCCTCGTTGTGATGTAGAGAGGGCCGGGCTTTGCTCCGCTGGTGGCCTGGCCGGGCTTGGCTCCGCCGGGCCGCGTGAACCACAACTCCCATCAGCCCCTTGCGGCAAGGACGCCGCCGCGCAGGCAATCAGGAAGTGCCTGGGGGCGCATAAAGGAGCCCTTGCGAAGGAGAACTGCGGGAGGCGCTTTAACCAACCGGAGAGCTGCACACGGCCGGGCTTGGCTCCGCTGTGTTGTCCTGTGGCGGGGCTTGGCTCCGCCGACCTGCTGTCCCTCGTTGTGGTGTAGAGAGGGCCGGGCTTTGCTCCGCTGGTGGCCTGGCCGGGCTTGGCTCCGCCGGGCCGCGTGAACCACAACTCCCATCAGCCCCTTGCGGCAAGGACGCCGCCGCGCAGGCAATCAGGAAGCGCCTGGGGGCGCATAAAGGAGCCCTTGCGAAGGAGAACTGCGGGAGGCGCTTTAACCAACCGGAGAGCTGCACACGGCCGGGCTTGGCTCCGCTGTGTTGTCCTGTGGCGGGGCTTGGCTCCGCCGACCTGCTGTCCCTCGTTGTGGTGTAGAGAGGGCCGGGCTTTGCTCCGCTGGTGGCCTGGCCGGGCTTGGCTCCGCCGGGCCGCATGAACCACAACTCCCATCAGCCCCTTGTGGCAAGGACGCTGCCGCGCAGGCAATCAGGAAGCGCCTGGGGGCGCATAAAGGAACCCTTGCTCCCTCGTCCCGCGGGCGCGCTCGGGAGAAGCCCGGGAGAAGGGCATGGCCATCTGCGGCCGTCAGAGGCCGGAGGAGGCTGGGCTGGGCCACGGACATTGGCTCTTTGTACTTGGATCCTGGACTTTTAGTAAGACATTATTTTTAATCACTGTTTATTGTTTGTTTTATCCATCTTGGCTTTATTGCTAACATAGTCTTCAGAATAACTGGCTTAGATATTGTCGTTCTACCTACTCTGTAGCTAGCATTTGCTGGTCATATCATGTCTAAGCTTAGGTCCTCAAAACCAGCGGCACCTAATGATACACGGACAATGGACAATTATCTTGTTAAGGTTGTCAGCAAGATCAACAAAGATAGGAGATTATCATTAAGCAGGGTAAGCCCAGAAATCTCACCTACAAAGCTGAGCTCGCCCACCACACCGTTGCTCCATCTAGAAAGTGGCCTGGCTGCCCCTAATAATGTTGACGCAAATAACGATGCCTCCATCATAGTGTCAACAGAAGAGCGGGAAATTTTATCTGAATCCATTCCAAGTCAGAGCCCATCACCCTCCCCAAGGCCTTCACAAAGTCAATCACCTGTACGGAGGATGGTCCGAGCATGCAGGAAGGTACCTGCCAAAAGGTTGGTGGGACGGAAGACTAAAAAGGCAGGCACAACACCCCTTAGCAGGGGAGACACTCCTGAATCCATAAACACTGCTGAGGGAAGTACCTTGCATCCAGCCCATATTGAACTCCTGGTAACCATCATTGAGTCAAAATTAGAGGCATTGATTAGACCAGGGGTCTCCAACCTTTTCTGTAGTGAGAGCTACTTCTGATCAGTGAAAATCGTCGTGAGCTACTAAAGGCCGAGCAACTCTCGAATTGTTCCCAGAGTCCCCCCTCACACAGCTTCATTGACTAAAGGGCCAGACCAGAGAAAAAGCTACCCATTTAGTATATGCAAAGCACAACATGAAACCCAAAAATCTATTACGGCTTCCCTGTTGAACAGATTGTGTGATCCTGGCCTCTGCAGTCACCAGCGAAGCACACTACAATCATAAAATTATAGGGACTTGCAGAGCTGTGTAAAGCTACCAACATGCTGAAAACGATAAACTGAATGTCTGCCTCTCATTCCTGGTCATCAACTACACTGCTCCGTCCCATAACACAGTAAAGGCACCTCGGCGGTCATCACGTATGACACAGAAACACTTCCACACAGGATCACATGACAATGACAACACCATACCAACCACACATCCTACACGGCAAAGCCTGCTGGCCATATATGTAAGCACCTCATTGCCCCACAAAGGGGTAATAAGCTCTTAAAAAATATAAATGCTGCAATACAACAATTTTAGTACATTGTGCCTTCTTTTTCTTTATTATCACACATAACTGTAACTTGAAATGCTTGAGTTCAGGGTGTGCACTGTGCAAAAATCTCCCCCAAGAGAATATAAAGCTGTTACACATGACTTGCCTCTTAGTACATTAATATAGCATTGTCATAACATAAGGGACAGTGGCAGTCCATGACTGTTTCATGTTTAAAAACTATCACTTTTAAAAATGCCTCTTAATACAGTGGTGTAATTTGATGCTCCGTTGAAATGCTTCTCCGTGTTGGAGAAATAAAAGAACATTATTTTTTTAAAGGATACCATTTTTGTATGACTTTTGTGTCATCTTTGCAATACTTTCAAACCTGTGCTCATGCAAAGATGGGGCCATACACCTAAGCTGGATTCATGTTTCAGCTTTCCATGTTTATTGGCCTCAGAAAAATATAGTCACAACAGGGGTTGGTTAGGTACTTTTTTCAAATGGGATACATAAGTGAGGTTTTGAGCCTTATGCTCATTGTGCCATAAAATTAACACTTGATTTTAAATTTCTCCCATTATTTCATGAAATCAAAGCAGCGTTTTTCAGGGATTTTAAAAAAAAATAAGGTACCTCTTGCAAGTTGTCCCTAGGCAAAAACCGAAACCAGGAAGTTATTATAACTTTCTCTCATCATTTCATAACATTTTAATAAAAATAAATGTAAAATGATGTTCCTGGGTCCGGTTTGGGGCCAGGAACAACTTCACAGCTGACACGTTTTCAGGTTGCTTACGTATGACATTTAGGCATAATATCCATGGAAACAAATAAATATTACAAATTGTCCCCGTCTGAGACATGAAAAAGTTTGTAGACTTACCATAACTTGGTCTTCCTGCTTATGGTTACGGTGCTAATCTGCTGGCATCACACGTTCAACAGGGGCAGAGGCGCTGTCTTTGAAGGAGGCATGCTGCTGCAGGTCGAGTGGCATGATGTCAAGGACACTGCTGGCTGCAGGCATCACTCGTCCCTCTGTGGCCTCAGTCAATGCTGCTGCTCTGCTGCTGGCGTCGCGCTAGGCTAAAATGCATAGACTGCTCTCTTGACTGGGGCTCAGCAGAGGGAACGGACTGCATGCTGCCTGCAATGCTGGTCTACCATGGCTGCAGATGTGTCTTTTAAACGGCAGCAGTCATCTTATAGGCAGCTCAGTGCTGCTGGGAACAGCGTGATTAGACAACATGTGCGTGCTTAACACTCTTCAACATGCAGGCCCGTCAGGCGAGGGCCATCTCTACAATCTGGACGACAGTGTGCCCTATGCGCCCTCCACATCCCGCATGAGGGCTCAGGTCATTGCTCCTCCTGTTTTCACTGGGGGCACTCATTGTCTGCTAGTGCTTCGGCTTCAAAGTCCATCATTCTCGAAAGACTTGAAAGCATGGATACTGCAACTGTAAGTGCATAAGCACAAACAAGTCGATTATACTGCGGGGTGAGGCAGGTTGTTGTTCACAGAGTGACTTATACCCCAGAGACAAGTTATCACATTCTAAAAGGCACAGGTTCATTTTTGGTGGGGGAACTAATCAAAACCTGCAGTATGCCAAAATTACAGAGATCACATGAGAGATTTGGACTGGATTCCCAGAGGCACCTCCTCGAACTGAGACTTCAAACGGTCCTTAACTTGGGCACTGGTGGGCACCCGAAGATCAGAGCGGGCACCATGGAAGGGGGGGGGGGGCTACAGTTGAAAGGTTGTTTGCTAGGCGAAGGAGCTGTGACTTGAACTATGCACAATACTGGACGTAGAGGTAAGAGCAAGCCTAAAAGCGCAGCAACTAGGTAGCAAGAGAAACTCAAGCTGAACAGACACAAGGGTGTGGGTATTATGTTTGACGCGCTATAACTGTGTTGACCAGTGGTGTGAAGTGACGTAATTATATGCTGGGAAATAAATTTAAAAAAACTACCGGATATTGTGAGAGGCCACTGTAGGGCTGAGTGAGTCTCCAATTGCTTGAATCACGTAGCCAAGGCCGAATTGTAATGTGCATTGTAGGTCCCCCTAGGGCGGCGAAAATCTAACCATGCTTCTGACAGGCCGAATTCACCCGCTTCTCCCCGCCCCCATCTAACTTAATAGCCAATGGCAGCAGTGTAATACCGGAAGGAACGACACGAACAGACAAGAGCTCAAATAGGCCTGAAAATAACATAATGACAGTGACAGGGTGCAAAAGTGAGCATCAGACCGCGAGCTACTGAAAGGTTGTTGGCGAGCTACCGGTAGCTCGCGATCGACCGGTTGGAGACACCGGGATTAGACCATTGGTGGCAAAGATAGAATTAGTTGCTCATGAGGTCACTAGACTGGGGGGTCTTCTAGATTCTCATATGACCCGGTTTTCAATCCAGACGAGCCCTCAATCTGGCCCATCGGGTCCTATGGGTAACACTACAGTGGGACCCATAGCTCCTGTATCGGCTAGCACTAGGGTTAGTGGCACAGGGGTCATCGCCCAGGCGCCCTCAGTCGTAAACGCAATGAATATTCCACCTTCTAATTTATCATCAGTGGTAACTCCCATAGCACAAACACCAGTACAACCACAAGTAGCACAAAATGGCAGTCAAAATAACTTAGCAAGGGGAGACATTGCCGGGAGAAGTAGGACTAGGAGGAAAAACTTTGTCAACATCCCACCGGAGTGTGTTCCATACACGGTGGTATTAACTAATGTGCCAGAGGTTGACTCTTGCCTAACTCACCCTAGGTTAGAAACTAATGCTGCCCTAAAAAATAAAACACTTGCCTGGCTAAATAGGAATTGTGGCTTCCCGCTTGCCTTTTCAAACGATATAATATCCACTCGTAGAGTTAGCTGGATTGGCAATGGTAGAAAAAATATAAGAGGGGACTGCATCATTGTAAATTTTAAACATCCACAACTTGTTGCAACAGTCCTCCTTAGAGCCGCCTCTTTACCAACTTTGGAAAATTCCGTATGTGCCAGACCCCTTGGCTTTTTCTATAACCACCTGGATAATACACCACACCGATTGCCTCATCAGCAAAGGTATCCTGTAAATGGACACGGGAGGGGGATGGCTGGTTGTGCTCCGAATGTACCTCTGGATAATACCCAACACTGATTGCCTCAACAGCAAAGGTTTCCTGTAAATGGACACGGGAGGGGGATGGCTGGTTGTGCTCCGAATGCACCTCTGTATGTACCGCAGCATCAAAACAGTGCAGACTCATATTGTTATCAGTTAGCAAATAGGCAGTTTGATCATACTCTACCTCTTTATAATCATTTTACTGCTTTATCAACACTAGAGGAAAATGATTGACTGCCCGTTGCCACGGAAAATTCTATCAAGTTATCAGCCCCGTCTCTTAAAATCGCTACATGGAACATTGCTGGCCTAAAGAATAAAATTGGGAATGCTGAATGGTTAAAGTCTTTAAAATCCTTTGACATTATTGCCCTACAAGAGACATGGGATCAAGCGAACAGTTTCTCTTTGGATGGATATAGCCACTTTTGCAACCCAGCCATTAGTAGTGTGGCAGGAAGATCTAAGGGGGGCTTGCTAAGCCTATTCAAACTGGACATAAAAGGCACATTATCCCAATGTTCTTCGGGCTCTGAAAACTGTCTGATTGTTGAACTTTCTACTCAAGATAAAGCCAAGATTCTTTTTGTTAATTTTTATCATTCACACGCAAATGAGTATACCAGTCAAAATTTGGAAGTACTGGATACATTTTTGTCAGCCTACAGTTTTAATGTAAATACTTTTGAACTGATATTATTAGGGGACTTCAATATACACTCATGCACTCTTCCATGCATTATTCAGGATGACGATGGTCCTCCCCTCTCCTCACCTGTCCATCTGGAACATACTAGGCGTGGTGAGCTTCTTGAAACTTTTCTTGCAAGATGGAACCTTTATGAGTCAGGATGTGGGGAGGGAAAAAATAGGTCCCCTACGTTTAAGGGAAAAGATGTGGGTACTATTTTAGATTATATTTTTCAGTCTTCTTTTTGGTTAAACAATGTGATAAAATATTACACGGAGGTGTCAGTTTTTAGCGATCATAATCCTGTTTTAATTGAAGTGAAGCATACAAATCTAATTTCTCTAAAAACAGTAAAAGTTAGAGGGGTAGAAAATGTCACGTTAAAAGATCAGAACCGTAGGTTGAAATGGACAAAAATAGTCCCTGAAACCTTTCCTCAAGAGGTTCTGTCTAAAGTAGAGGATGAAGTTGCAATATGCCTAGCGAATAGAACACAATGTAAAGACGTTATAGTAGCATTTGATAATATCTGCATAGAAATTAATCGTAGTTTGCAGAATAAATCTAGGCAGAAGCCGCTAGTGGGCAAAAGATGGTTCGATAAGAAGTGCTCAAAAGCGCATGGAGTGCTACTTAAAGTTTTGAAAGCAACCCCCAAAAATCGTGCCGATATAGCTAGTGCAAGGATTGCATACAAAAAAACTATCCTAGAAAGGAAGAGGGTCCTTAAAGACAACGCTCTGGCTCAACTTCTTGAACCAGAAACTTTAAAAAATAGTGGCCTATTTTGGAAAATCATAAATCAGCCACTCTTTTCTGAAGACGAAAACACCCCCCTAGAGGTAAACATCTCAGATGAGGGCTGGATTGAACATTTTAGACAGATATACACAGAAGCTAGTAGTGCTACCACTTCTAATGTCATCTTAGAAGCTGAGGTAACGGAACTCTGTATTGCAGAGGATGCCGTCATTTTCGTGGCAACAGAAGTGGAAAAGGCAATAGATCATACCCTGAAAAACAAAGCACCGGGCCCTGATGGGGTACCAGGGGATGTCTTCAAAAGTGCCCCGAAATTTTGGTCTAAAGTCTTATGTAATGTTTTTAATGCTCTTTCAAATGGTAAAATCCCGGACTCCTGGAAAAAATCCATCATCATACCGGTCTTTAAAAAGGGTAACAGGCAAGACCCATCCTGTTACAGACCCATTTCATTGATTGACTCTTCGGTGAAAATTCTAGGCCGAGTTATTTTATCAAAACTGAATGACTGGTTAACAGAGAAAGGGGTCTTATCAAACGTTCAGTATGGTTTTAGACCAAAAAGGAGCACAATAGATCAAGGCCTTAATTTGCATTTATTGGTAGAAAAGTATACGAGGGCCAAGGAGGGGTCCATGTACTTGGGGTTCATGGACCTCTCGTCAGCTTTTGATCTTGTAAATCGCGCTAAACTATGGAAAATTTTGCTCGATATAGGACTGGACAGGGCTCTTGTTAGTCATTTAGCAGACTTACATACTGATCTTACAGCTTCGGTCAGAGTTACGCCGGAGGGGCGTTGCACAAGTCACTTTAAATCTGAAAGGGGAGTTAGGCAGGGGTGCATTTTGGCACCCTTCCTATTTACAGTTTACATAAATGCCCTGGAACCAGCACTTAAAGAGGCATCCCCTGACATCCCACGTAAAGGAGAACTTGGAATTCCAGTTCTTCTATACGCAGATGATGCCGTCTTGCTTTCACGCACTGGTGTTGGTCTTCAAAGATTAATGGATACCTTTGAGGACTTTATGGGTTCTTTGGACATACACATTAATGTAAAAAAGTCTCAAGTGATGATAATGGGCAAGGGTAAGAATAACAAGCTCTTAAAAACATTTACCTGTGGCAAACAAGAGCTTTGCAGAGTAGCCACTTTTCCTTACCTGGGGATCACTTTTGATGATAGAGGCACTTGGGGTCCCCAGTTAAAAAATAGAAACATTTCCCTTGCTAGATCATCTTCCGCATTGGAGGGCTTTACAAAAAAATTGGGCGCAAGGCCAATAGTAACTCTTGTAAAAATTTATAAAGCTAAATGTCTTGCAGTTGCTACATATGGAAGTGCCATATGGGGATACTGTCCTATGGAAATTTTACAGACCACCGAGAACAACTTTTTAAGAGCTGTTCTCTCTGTACCACAGTCCACTTCAACATATATTGTTCACACTGAACTTGGTCTAGGATATATCTCAGACCTGATTAAAGTGGCCCCTGTATTGGCCTGGCTAAAGATCTGGTTGAATCAAGAAATCCCGCTTAACCATATCATCTTAAAAGACTGCTTGCAGCTGGATAGAGTAAACAAAATCCTGTGGCTAGTTTACATTAAAAACTGTCTTGTTAAGTTAGGGAGACCAGATCTTTTTTTTTTCCCCGGCCTCTATAACTGCTAAAGACATTGTCCAGATTAAAGGCATGATGGGAGAATTGCTAAGTCTGGAAAGGGAACAAGTAGAGTTTGAGAAACCAACGGTGCGGACTAGCATTATTTTGAGCACTCATGTAGGCCCTGAACTATACTTAATTACTGTAAACCAACCATATCATCGCTTTCTTTTAACTCGTTTTCGGTTTAATTTGATTCCTCTAACCCTGAGACACTTCCCAACCTGGAGTACTCCCGAAAATGCAATGCCGTGTACTTGCGATAACTTTTCGATCCAGAACACATTACACTTTCTGATGTTCTGTGATCATTACACGGCACCAAGAAGGAAATATCTGATCCGGATCCTAAAGGAGGCAGGATTTATTCAGGTTAAGCCAGCGCTCCTGTTTTTACAGTTATTACAGACCCCCAGGACTATGTTCCATGTTGCTAGTTTTTTAGTGGGGGCTGTCAGGATCAAGAAAAGGAAGCTGTCCAATAATCTAACTAATATTGTTCTATAATGGATGAATTTTAATATTGGTCATAGGAAATGTTTACCTCATGAAATTATTAGACCTAAATGCAATATGTAAATGACGAGAATAGATGGTTTTATTTTACTGACCTCTTTTTAATACATTTTAATAATGAGTTTTTTTCCTTTTTGTAAACAGTTATAGTATGTAAATCAATTAGGATTTGATTTTGTATAAATTATGTATCGATAATTGTGTGAAATGGAATTGTGCCTATGTCTTTTTATGATATTAATTTATCGAAAATAAAGTATTTTGACTGACTGACTGACTGAGTTGCAGAGGAACACATTGTACTTGTCTTTAATTTGTAAAGCCCATACTCATAGCTAAAAAAAATACCATGTTTAGAACATTTTCAGCTGAACGGCCTACATATTTCATTGCCACTTCACTTTTTGGCAAATTCTTCAAAGAAACAAAAGGGGTCAACATGTAACGTAGAGAATACAGAGCGTAAAGAGTAGGTTTATATTGACAAGATAAAGCATCCTATCACCCAACAAGTTGTTTCACTTATTGTTTGTGAGAAATGGCGGTCTCTAGTTAGCAATGGTTTGTACAGTTGTCCAAGTAGGGTCCCTTCTTCCTAGTCAGGGTAAGCAGGATACACTTCTATGATAACCCCTGCTCACCTCTTTGGTAGCTTGGCACGAGCAGACAGGCTTATCTCAGAGGCAGTGTGCAAAGCATATGTGCACATATACAGAAATTCAGTGAAAACCGTACAAATGGACACCACACCAGTTTAGAAAAATAAGTAATCTTTATCTAAAACAAACAAGACCAAAATAAAAAAATCCACAATACATAATCAAAATATGACTTTTAAAAGGCACAAAATATGACTTTTAAAAGGCAGAAACAGTTATGTCCATAGAAAATTATCAATGCAACATTTTCAACACAAAGTACCTTGGATGCGCCAAAAATCAAAAGCAAGAACAGCCGCAGGGAATGTGATGTGTTAGTTCCTTACGTGCAGGGAAGGTGATGCATCAGTTCCTTAATCCATGGGAGGTGATGCATCGGTTCCTTACTGCCACGCAGGGGAGGTTATGCATCGGTTCCTTACTGAAGTGGAGGTGAAGTCAGTTTCTTTTTGCACAGGGAGGGGATGCATCAGTTTCCTATTGCAGCCCAGGTGTCCTGGTAGACTTGGCACCCGGGTGTGATGCATGAGGATCGGGGATTCATCGGTTCTCGATGCGTCAGTGCAACAGAGCTGTATTGTTTCTTCAGCCGTAGTCATACGATGCGTTGGTTCTTGCAGCAGCACAGCAGGGCCTGCATCGGAATCGGTGCGGTGATCTCAGACTCTGTAGATCAGTGCACTCAATGTGGCATGCAGTGATTTTTCCAGCAGCGGGCAGGCGATGCGTCGGTTTCTTCAGCTTATTATCAACAACAACGGTCCTTAGTTAGGAAGGGGAAAATTCAAGAAATGAATATAGACTAAATAGGACTATATTTTTAAGAAATGCCCAGCCGGACACTTTAATGTCTTGATAACAATGATGCAAAAGGGAATAAAACACAGAGTGTGATGAACGTGGGACACCAGCTGATGTCCACCAGCCGATGTCACTGGGGGAACACAAACAAGGAAAAGAAATAGTAGGCAAAATTGGGTCATCTATCAATCAGGTCATAAGAAGATAATCCACAGTATACACATATGCATGTTCAATTTTGCGTTAACTATGCATTTAGTGCATTTTTTGTCGACGACGTTTCGAACCATGAAAAATATCGGTTCATCCTCAGGACAGAAATTGATTGCCTAAAGAATTAACAATTTAGCTTGAATCCACGGTGGGGATAAGCTGAAAGTCACTCAGCCAACAGTGGGCAATGATTAGAGTGAATTTCAAAAGGTGGGACCAGCGTGGAATGCGGGGAATCTACGGGAACGATGTCCTGGTCCAAGGATCGGGAATTGGCGACAGTGCAGGTCCACAATGGGGGTCCTTGCACGGCGTGAGGCAACCTTCACGAAAAGGTTTCTTCAGCGGCACAATAACGGTGCGTGCACATTTTTCCAGCACACCGGCGATGCGTCGGAAACAGGTGAGGATGCGTCTCACTTCTCTTTGTTGCATTACTTTCCCAGCTCCAACAGCAGGAACAACTTAAAGAGACCCAGAACAGCAACACACACCTCTTGGCAGGTCAGAACTCCCAGCAAGGAAGTTCAGGGGAGCTGTGGGTGAAGTGTTTGTGTTCCTGAGACTTCAGAACAGGAGGCAAGCTCTATCTTCAAGCCCTTGGAGATCTTCCTCAAGCAGGCTACACAGCAAAGTGTGTCTCCTTTCCTTGGCAGAAACAGTCATTGTAGGCCAACCCCAGACAGCACACACGAAAGGGGAAGTACTTCTCCTTCAGTTTCTCCAGCTCTTCTCCTTGGCAAAGGTTCCTCTTGAATTCAAGAAGCAATCTAAAGTTCAGGGGTCTGGGCCCCACTTTTAATAGCACAAATTCCTTTGTTCTCTTGAGGTAGAGAAGCTCTTTGCACAGCCAATACCAGCTCTGTCCTCTCTGGTACGGCTGCCTGGCAGGAGGTGGAGACAGCATTGTCCCAGGCAGACCAGGCCCATTCAGGTGTGAAAGAAATCTCCTCAACTACTCTAAATGCAGCCCAGGTCTATTCATCCCAACCCTAACTCATTCAGGAAAGGCAGGACACACATCAACCCCACCCCCCCAGTGGCTGTGTGAGATAATGCACATGCCCAGCCCCTTTCACTCCAAAGCAAGACAGTCAATAAATAAACCTAGCAGAGGCACAATGGATGGCTAAGCAAGAAAATACCCACTTTCTAAAAGTGGTATTTTCAAACCCAGAATATAGAAATCATCCTTACTAAAAGATTCATCTTTATATCCTGAGTTCAGGCATACTAAACTCTAACTCTCTACCTTTTCCCAATGGGAAGTTATATTTATAAGATGTTATGAATGAACTCCCATTCTATCCTATGAGACAGATAGCCTTTCAATAGTGAAAAACAAAAGTGGCAGTGTTTCACTATTAGGACATGTTACACACATCACAACATGTCCCACCTTCTACAGACACTGCACCCGGCCCACAGGGGTACCTTGGGCATACCTTAGGGGGGACTCACATGTAAGAAAAAGGAAGGTTAAGGCCTGGCAAGTGGGTGCACTTGCCAGGTCGACATGGCAGTACTAAACTGCACATAAGCCCTGCTGTGGCAGGTCTGAGTTACATTTACAGGCTGCTCATGTGGGTGGCACAATCAGTGCTGCAGGTCCACTAGCAGCATTTGATTTACAGGCCCTGTGCACATACAGTGCTCTGTACTAGGGACTTACCAGTAAATCAAATATGCCAATCATGGAATCACCAACTCCTAAATACAATTTACAGGGAGAGCATATGCACTTTAGCACTGATCAGCAGTGGTAAAGTGCCCAGAGTCATAAAACCAACAAAAACAGGGTCCTAAACAAGCGGCCAAAAAGCAAAACGTTTGGGGAAAAACCCTCTGGAAAATCCCGGCCTAACACTGTATAATTTAGTTACCATGTGGCTACCCAGTGGACTACTACCAGCAACCTAGACCAGCACATCAGAAACTTCAAAGATTGGATCACCAATGATGCCAACAGCGATGCTCCCATCAGCAACACCACCCACAGAAGTTCCACCAAGCAGGCTAGCTGGTATAATGAAGACCTCAGAACCACTAAACGACCTTGTAAACAATTGGAAAGGAGATGGTGCTCTAGGAAGGACACAACCGACAAGAGTGACTTCAAGACAGGTCTCAACTTCTACCACAGACAGCTGAGAGAACCAAAGAAAAAGGCCTTGGCTCATGCTTCAAATCAGGCTCCAATAACAGCAAAGAACCCTTCAACTTTGTCAAATATTTTTCTAACCCCTCAGCTAAAACAAACAACTTTGCCCCATCACGGGAACTCTGCAACAGTCTTGCAAACTTCTTCCACAACAAGATTACCAACATCTACGGAAAGTTCAAACCCCAGCCAAAGGCCACCGACCTCTTCAAGTTACTAAATGACCCCACTACCATCACAGACACCAGACTAACCGAATGGAGCCAGCTCGCCCCACAGGACACCGCATTCATCATGAACTCGGTCCATTCTAGGGCCCCAACCAACCCGTGCCCTCAGCAGATCTTCAACCTAGGCAAAGCCAAAATCAACCACATACTCGCCACCTTGTTTAACACCTCAATTGTCAAGGCCACCTTCCCTGAGGACAAGAAACATGCAGAAGTCAATGCCCTACTGAAGAAACCCTTGGCAGACCCCTCAAACTCAATAACTGCCAACCATGCTCCCTGCTCCATTACGGGTCGGAGTATTATGAAAAGCTATCAACCAACAACTCTCCTCACATCTGGAAAGGAACATCCTACTCAACTCCTTCCAATCCTGATTCTGCAGAAACCACAGCACTAAGACAGCCCTCATCGTTGCCAGCAACCCAAAATCTACAGACTCAACATCATATCCTATGCCGACAACACACAACTCATCCTCTCCCTCTCAGAAGACACCACCAACACTAACACCACCTTCCACAACTATGTGACAGACATCGGCAACTGGATGAAGGACAACTGCCTGTTACTCAACACGGACAAGACAGAGGTACTGATTTTCAGAAACAAAAACTTGCATGGGACGTACCCTGGTGGTCTTCAGAATGCGGACCCACTCCTACCCCCACTGACCACACTAGGAACCTAGGTATCATTATGGACAACAAGCTAACCATAATAAATCAGGTCAACTCTGTCTCCTCCTCCTGCTTCTTCATCCCCCACGTGCTTTGTAAGATTTTCAAATGGCTACCCCAAAGCTCAAGACTCACCATCACCCAGGTCTTCATTTCCAGCCGAATAGACTACAGCAACACTCTGTATGCACAGTTCACATTTCACCTACTCCGACTAGAGACCATAGAGAATATCACAGCCAGGTTTGACCTGGATCTTCATAGATGAACCAACATCATCCCCTACAACAAGGAAATGCACTTGCTCCTTGTACAGAAAAGATGCAAGTTCAAGCTCCTGACCCATGCATACAAGGCCCTACACAACTGCAAACCTGCCTACTTGAACCACTACCTGAACTTTCACCAGCTCACCAGACAACTCTGCTCTGTGTCCCTCACTCTAACCCTCACACCCTCATCCGACATAGCAGATGCAGAGGTCACTCCTTCTCCTACTTAGCATCGAAGACATGGAACAAGTTACCCTTTCATCTATGGACCTCCCCATCTCTTCCAGAGTTCAAAAAAGTCCCTGAAGACCTGACTATTCGGCTGATCAACTGGACCCTTCTAGGACTTGAATAACCTTGTGGGTGACAAGTAGTGATCTATAAATCTACTGATTGATTGCTTGAGATTTTGGGGTGAGGGGGTCGATGGGAAAGAAGAAACATGAAGAGGCGGAGAGTGTGAGGGTGAAGAAACACCATGGACAATCTGTAGTTAAGAAGAAGTAGTACCTAAATCACTGCATGAGTAGCGGATGGACACTAATTAAAATGAATCAACCTGTGCTTGGTCCATGCTCAACAGAAAGAAAAAGAAGTGAAGCCCCACACGAGCTGGCCAATTAGGAAGCTACAGAGAGCAGTGACAATGATTGCCAGTGAATGGTAAGTATTGGGCAGGCCCCAAGCCTTTTATAGTAAACAATACCCCTCCCAGCGACAGCACCACATGCGCTGTCGGCAGGCAAGACTTTAAAAATTAGCAAAGGATGACAAGGAAAAGCATTGGGAAAGTAAAGTATTAGCACATCAGCCCTAGAACTGAAGTGCACTTCTTTTTAGATAAGTAAGCATATATGAGCATGCAAAATGCCAGCATGCATAGTGCAAGAAAAGCAATGGTTGAAGTGGACTGACCCATTGCCACACCCCATAAGCTTTGATGGTGGAAGTAAATTGTTAATGACAGATGAATACACCATGGATGAAGATGTATTACCCAAACCCCTCTAATTGTTTATATATTAATATAATTATTATTTATGTTTTCATTACATCAGGCTGGCGAAACTGCTATCATTGTCACAAGATCAGACCTAAAAATACTCCGCACAATAACACATTTCAGGAATTACAAGGGGTGATTGTGATTGTAATTGTAATTGCATTTATATAGTGTTTCCTACCCCTGATGAGGCATTAAAGCGATTTGATGAGGAGCAGAATCCAAGCAGGATTTGTGGTGAATAAGTACAGTGAAACATGAAATTACTTTGAGTGGTGGGCAAGTGGGTTTGTTAGGTAGATTGAAAAGGATAGTGGACAGATAGAAGGGGAAAGGGTCTAGGCGGTGTTCCAAGATCATCAGGCCAGTCGGCAAGTGGGTCATAACTTTTCCATACGCTACATGTGAGGATTTCTGTTTTAGAAGCATTCAATTTGAGATGGCTCCATGCCATCCACTGATCAACTGCTCTGAAGCAACTGAAAATGTGTGAGTTACCAATATCTTTGGGGCTTGCCAGCTTAAGGTGTATTTGTGCATCATCAGCATAGTTATAGCATGTGAGAATAAATTGTCTCATTTGACTAGATTATAGTTTAGAACAGTACACAATAGGTTGTGAAAGCTTTATAAATTATGAATAGCCATAACTTAATTGGTTGTCAGCGTCTTACCTTTGAAGGTGAGCCTGCTCATATTCAGATGGGAAGTGGCAATGCAAAATCACCAAGCAACATCAGCAAAGCCCACATGGAGATATCTGTATTCACCTCAGGCTTGGCCTGTTGGTTCAGCAATTATCAGCTGTGCAGCATGTCACAGATGCCATTTGGGCTCACCTTCAGTCCAGAAGTCTGTGGAGGGAACTGGTCTTAGTAGGGGCACTGAATTGCTCTTGCTGCCCTTAGAATATTCACATTCTCTTGTGATGTGTTGGTCTTGTGTGCATCTCAAACTTTGTTTACCACCTCTACAGTACTGTCTAGGGCAGAGGTCTTCAATCTGTTCGGCGCGACCCCCAGGGGGGGCGTGGAGGTCTTTGAAGGGGGTCACAGATTCTGTCAGAGCATGCAGTTCCTGGCGTTGGGCTCATTGAGGGTGCTCATGGCGGAGGCTTAATTCACACCGAGGAGTGAAAAACATCAATGCCTCATTAACAAGTAAAAGGTCTTTTAAATACCTGTGAAGTACTCGGTGTGGCTGTGTGTTTCCCTGAAGCTGATTCAGCCTGGCTCATATATATGAGCTGGAGGGGGCGGGGGGAGGAGGCTTTAGTGTAGCCTTTGAGTTCAATGGACGTTGCGCACCTGGAGCTATGGGTCCCGTGACACGTCCCATAAATCATTGGTTCAAGTCCCAGGAGCCCTCATACCTGGGGAGAAATATGCCTGAGAGCCTATCTGCCCCCTCCACCCCTCCCCCGCCCCCAGCAGTGAGGCACAGAGATGCCCTCCCATGAGCGGGAAAGAAGAAGGAAGAAGACGCAGAGAGATACTGACCACCCCCACCCCCATGAGAGAGGCACAGAAAAGGTGGATGGATTAATGATGGGTGGATGGATGAATAAAAGAACAGACTGATGAAGGATGGATGGATGGATGTAAGGATGAAGGATGGATGCATGTGTGAAAAGGTGGGTGGATGAATGATGAGTGGATGAATGAAAGGGGGGATGGATGGATGAAAGGTTGGATAGGTGAAGGATGGATAGATGGACGGATGAAAGGGTAGATGGATGAAGGATGGATGTATGGATGGATACAAGGTTGCATGGATGAATGATGGATGGATGGATGTGTGAAAAGATGGGTGGATGAATGATGGGTGAATGTATGGATGAAAGGGTGGATGGATGAAGGATGGATGTATAGATGGAAGGATGAAAGGGTGGATGGATGAAGGATAGATGTATGGATGAAAGGATGAAAGGGTGGATGGATGAAGGAGGGATGGATGTGTGAAAGTGTGGGTAGATGAATGATGGTTGGATGTGATGGGTCTAACAGGCGCATTTATGGTTGTCAAAAGTTGATGATGAGGACTACCAGTTTCTAGAAACTTTTGTCGGAAGGGGGTCCTTACGCCTACAAAGGTTTTACAAAGGGGTCTCGGCATCAAAAAGTTTGAAGACCTCTGGTCTAGGGAGACAACTAGCAGATTGGTACTGATGCTTTGTTTCAAAACCAGATCACTGATGAGTCGAAGTTTGAAGTGCAGATCAGCCTTGAGAGCTCACCTTAGCGAATGATAGTCTAGCTTAATAACACCACTCACCAGACTATTAAGCAAGCTGGTCATTCGCTCTGCCTTTCTCTGTTACTTATCACACTTCTGAAACTACAACAGGTCGGTGCAGTGCTGCCCCAATGCATTACACGACCCGACAATTGGAATTTAACATTTACATAGTTCTTCATATATCATTGTGGGCTGCTGAAATGCATTTTTGGATGGGTAGCACACACTACACCATGAATGATTGCTTGGCAGACATGCATTTGTAGTTTTGATCCTACGTTTGATATACTTGGGTATTGCCTTGGCGATCAGAGGGGGGATTTATCTTGTTTTGGGAGGCAGGCAATAAAACTGTTGTGGGCGGCAGCTCTTGCATGTTTCTATCAAGTCCTCGAAACTTTTCTACAGGAGGAAAACACCACTGGCGAAAGAATGGCAGACACCCTACCCTCACCATCAAGAAGAGAGCATATATTCGAAAGAAGAGGGGCACTTTGAATGACATTTCAGTATTTTAGATGAATCTATCTGACTTCACCTTGGATACATTAAAAATGTATATTGCAACAATTGCATAGCTGCACATAGCATTATTGTTAATAAAGTCCATAGCAACGGCAAAGGCAGGAGTGAAATGCTGGTCTGCTTCTCAGATTATGGAGATGAAGGGCTGAGTGTACATCAGTCAGATCCCCCGCCGAGATAGCTTTCCACTCTTTTTTAGCAAGAAGGAGATGAAAGGAAAGCGGCTAATTAGCATACCTAAGGAGACCAAGCCCCCGGAGCTTTATCCTAGTTACAATCCAATAATAAACAGCCAAGTACAAAAAAGATTATTTGATAATAGCAGGCAGACATGAAAGCCTCTGAATATTGTGCCTTATAATAATGGGGGGAAAGGAGATGAATCTATAGTTAAACACTTAAGGTTAACTGCTTAATTTATAAAGCATGGGGAAATATTTTCTTTATCATAATAGAATTTGTAATCTCGCACGAAAACCTTTCCGATATTTAAGAACCCGGTGCACAAGTAAAGCCCACTTCTATGTATATATTCAAATCTAAGATATTATGCACAGAGAAGGGGCTTACGGTGTTTGGATGTCGACATCTGCGTTTTTTTAACCTCATCTGAAGAAAAAACTAGGGGGCACATTACCAAGCCCGCGAGAAATGCGTTAGCGACTTTTTAAAGTCGCAAACGCATTTTTTTTCACATCGCACTATTACCAATACGTCTCTAACCTGAGTTAGAGACGTATTCTTGACGTTATCTATCGCCCCACGCTGGGGGCGATAGATAACGCTAATGGGATGCAGGGTGGGCGTTCCCACGTCCAACCACATGTAAAATGTGGTTGGAGGTGTTAACACCCTATTATCAAGGCAGGCGTTGGGAGAAGGAGACCTGCTATAAACGAGTTTATCGCAGGTCTCCCAACGCTTGCTTTGATCAGGTGTTAGGCATAGATAACATGGGGGTGTGGATCATAAAGCTGAATCCACCCCCCCCCCCCCATATTATCAAGGCACTCATTAGCACGTGAAAACAACGCTTGTTTTCATGCGCTAATGTTCCATATTGCCGACTATCGCCGGATTTCATTTCGCTTACGTGATGCGCGTTGATAATTGCGCGCTATCACGGCAACAAAATCCGGCGATAGCCGGCGATATGGAAATGTGCGATGGGCGTATTTTAAAGCACATCTTGTTAATATGCCCCTAGATTTGAGCACGTCCAATGCGCCCCCTTCTGCCGACAGTTGTGGCGCGCTAATTCAATGATAATGGACATACAGAAATGCCATGCTGCTATGCAGAAATAAGTCAACAGGGTACTGCGTTCAGACGCACCTTAAAGGATAAATATTGTTGGATGGTGAACCCCTGTGATCCCCCCCCCACTCCCCCAGTTCAATCTAACCTGCCATTTTCCTGATTTTTACAACACAAGAAGCTTTCCTTACGCTGAATGACCCTGAATCCTTCAACTTTTATTGGCGCAAAAAGTCCACAGGGCAACTACAATTCCTGAATGGAATTGGTTTTACGATAAAAAAAATTCTCACTCTCTCTGTGGGGTATTCTCCACTCAGAATTTTCTTTTTCCAAAATAGAGATGAAAAATCCATTTTAAAACTCAATTTTCACATACATTTGCTTAAAAGCCATTAACTTTGAAAGGGCACTCGTTCATTATTTACGTAAATGTATGGTATTCGAAGCGAATGAAGTCCGGCTTTCACTAGGAGTTGTCGACTTTTTTCTCCTCCAAAATGTGCAATAGGACCCCTCAGCTATGTAAATGACTCCCTTTGATATGGTACTGCAAGCATTTTGTCATGGGTGTGGCCGCCATAGTATAGGTGCTCCCTTCAGCCAAGAACTGCATACAATATATCAGTGCCAGCATTTTGCTGTTGATGCTGTCTATTTATCATGGGTGACACACATGTCAAAAATGACCTTAATATGTCAGAGCCAGCATTTTGTATTTCTTGCTTGCCCCTCTCCCTAAATGTCATGGTTTTCATCCATTATGTCAAGAACTACCTCCAGTATGACCGTGCCAGCATTTTTCTACAGATGTCCCAGTGCCAGCATTTTGCTACAGGTATCCCATATGCCAAGAGTTTTTTTTGGGTGGGGTTTATATAGCCCAAACTAGACCTGAAGGTATCCTTGAGCTTTATATGAGCACCAGTTACGTTACAGATGGACACATTCATATTTTGTGAGGCACGGGGAGATTAATTGATTTGCCCAGAATCACAGGATGTTGAGCATCCCTTCCGAGACTCAAACCCGGTTCCTCAGCTTCGAGGTCAACTACTCTAGCCTTTAGTGAGGCAGAGCCACCCTTTTCTACGGGTGTCCCTTACAGCAAGTATTACCTCCAACATATATAGCATTTCGTAGTGGGTATCCAAAAAAGTGACCTATAATTACCTCTAGTGGCCCTGTAACGTCATTTTGCTGTTATTGATCCTTACATCAAGAATTGCCCCCAATATGTCAATGCCAACAGTTTACCCGAAGTGTTCCATATGCCAAGGATGAGCTCTAGTATACCAGTGTCAGAATTGTGCCATGGATGTCTAGTAAGCTAGCAATGAACTCCTGTATGCCAGGACCAGGGGCAGACTCATAAGCATAACACACACACACACACACTCATGTTCCCTCATGCCCACCTACATTCACTCAGACTCATTCTCACTCTTTCATACTCAAACTAACTCCTTCACACTAACTAATTTTCGTTCTGTCATAGTCACTCATTCTCAATCATTTTAACTCACTCATTCTTACAATATCTCATTCTCGCATTCATTTTAACTCACACATATTTTCACTTATGCACCCTCACGCTAATTCACAATCTCACTCTTTCATACTCAAGTAGGTATACATGAACCTTAATTGCAGTAGCTGGTGGCCTTGTTTTGAAAGAGAAAATCTAAACCCATATCAGTTATGCTGGCATTAATTAAACATGCACATTGTCTACTGCTCACCATAGTTTCTTGATATCAGAGGTCAGAAGACAGAATCTATGCAATGGTGCAAAATAATAGAACTCCAATCAGTTGCTTGTGTAATGCTGATTTAAACAGATTTTGCTCATGTCCTTATTGGTATTAAATGACCTCTGTGAAGCATACCTTTGCTGCTTGTGTGGCCTTATAGAACTCAGCCATGTCTCTTTCATTATATGCCAGAGCATGCATGAAAGGTTGGAAGTGCATATGGATGTATAACACAGATATCTGTTGCAAGTCTATAAGGTTGTAAATGGATTTTCAAACAATTTGCAAAATATGCTATTGTGTATAAATCATCACCAAAACAATGTCTTCTCATGTAATGCAACTGGTATTTGTGCAAAGTGCTCTGATACACGATACCTTCGGCTTGCGCTATATAAATCTCTGTAAAAAAAAAAAAAAAAAAAGAAGAATTGTTACACCTTGAAAAATGGAATAAAGCGTGTTTGACCTATTATTGCCCTCTTAAGCCAAAAACTGAACAAAGGATTTTGACTCAGTCAACGTTCTATATTTCACATTTGAGATGCGAAGAACATGCGCTTTCTCTACTTTTTTATACTAGAAGTAAAACTCGTAGGATCTCAGCTTGCTCTGTATTTAGCAATGGTGCAAATATTATTTGCCCCACACAGTGTCACAAATGCAAAAACAGTGTGTTAAAATCCTTACCCTATTGTTTGCACTAGTACAAACTTTCTGTGATAGTGTCCAGATGTGTGCTCTTGCACGTAGCTGTACTCCCACCTTCCTGGGCACTTTGTACCTTAAGTTTAATGCCTCCCTTGGACTTCCATCTCATTTTGGATCTTCATGCTTCATCAAGCATGTTCCCGTCACTGATTTTCTGCATAAAGGAATTACAAAGTGGGTCTAATCTGTATCCATGTAGAAATTCATACCCCCTTCTTCTTCTCCCAGAGTTAGGCCTAGTTGCCAATATACTTGGGGGCAGATTTATGATGCCCTTGCTGCGCAATTGCGTCACTTTATTTGACGCAACTGCGGCGCAAACAATGCGCCCTATTTACAATGTGACGCATCTAGGAGATGCGTCACGTTGTAAAGCCCTGCGCCATAAGGAGGCGTTCCTGCGCAGGTGGGGGGCGTTCCTGCGCAGGAATGCCTCCTGAAAGTGGCTGAGTGAAATCTATGAGATTTCACTCAGTCACTTTCAGGCCAATGCTGTGTCAAAACCCTGCGCCTGCTTGAAGCAGGCGTAGGTCTTGATGCAGCATTGTGTAGATGCGGCACCCCCGAGCCATGCTGGAGCTGCGTCGCGCTTGCGACGCAACTCCAGCAATGCGTCACGCATCTGTGCAGTTTTTGCACCATGGTGCGCCGCATTATAAATGCGGCGCACCATGGGTGGCGGAGCTGTGGCGCACTGTGGCGCACGTTAACTGGCGCATCCCTGGGGATGCGCCAGTTAACATAAATCTGCCCCATAGATTTTAGGTCATCCACAAGAACTCCTTAGGAGACCCATTAAAAATGTATCTGACCTAAGAACATTGGTGGTGCTACGTTATACGACTCCCACCAGATAATGTAAGACTGTGCATTAGCATGACAGAACTTCAGAATGCAGGGACTGAGCCCATCTACACACTCTGCCTGTTGGCCTAATTCCTAGCTAACTCATTGTGCCTCATTCAAACCCCTAACCTTCCTGTGGTGGCAGATGATTTTGGCAACCTCAAACATGATATTCTGATCCCCAAGGGAATCATTCAAATAAAAACCACCCCTTTCGTTGTTTACTTATGCATGCCCGTCATAAAAAAAGGAAAGATACAAATAAAGTTTTAAATACATTTAACGAAACAATCGCAATCTTGCATAGAAATAGTGAATCTGTGATTATTAGGCCGTTAAAACACAGCAATGTAACCAGCATGATGAAAATAGTAAAAAGAATAAACAGTCCAACCATTGCAGTCTGATTTCTTTATATGTCTACCTATCACTACCCCTACTCTGAGAGTATAGTGGGAGTACCCTCTGCTCGATCTTTAAGGTTACCCTGAGCCCCCATATCTGGATAGCTAGACCAGGGAATCAGCCAGGATTGGCAATCCCTCTCTGCAGGATGGAAGATCAGCATAAGTAAAGCTGCATGTCGAATACAGCATTTGTTCCAGGACAGTCATGACCGGAGTGTTCCTCCTTGACCTCTGAATGCCAGCGGGTCATTTATATAAAAACCATTGTATTAGCCTTACACCTCTGTTTCAATAATGTGTCTATATTTTAGAAGTCGTCTCTGATTGGGCAAAGCAAACACTAGGATATCTTGTTCTGTGTTCCCAGTCTTGAATGAAGTGTACAGATTATGCTGCAGGAAAGGCTTTTGTAAAAACGAGCAGCATGTACAGCATTTTCTCATAATAATTTTGTGCAAGAAAATAATACAGCTAAACGAAGTTTGCTAAACATGTAAAATGTAAAACTATAATGGAGAAACAAAGTGGGCCGAAGAATGCCTCACTACACCCTCTCCTTCACAAGCAGGCGATAACTTCGTTTGGCATGGCGACAGAAGATTAACGCTGGACTTGGTGCCAAGACTTCAATCAATCTAAAACAAGGAAAACAAGAAGTTAGTGAGGCTTACCTGGCACACACATGTGCGCTCAGAAGAGGAATAATTGACTTATTAGTGCTAAAGAACAGATTCTGAGCTGCAAAGCCAGTTAGCATGTTTGAATAGTTGTAAGGACATATAAAGAACTTCGTGAGACTTCTGAAAGACAGAAATCAGTAAAGACTGTGATACTGTAAGAGACTGAAATGCAGTACAAGGTTAAGGACTAAAGACTTTCTTGTATCAGTTATTGAGATTTTTTGCATTGAGTAAATTGCGCTAACCAATGATAATCTCAGAATTTGCTTTCTCATTCAGGCCAATATGGCTTGGTATAGATGTACGCTGAGTATGAATATGAGCAGAGTGCAAAGTTAAATGAGACTAAGTCATTGAACAAGGGTACATAAAGATCAATTATAATGATCCATGGATATAAGTAGAATCTGTATGGTATAAGTAGAGGGTACGAGCAGTGTGGATGGTAGAACAAGAGCATATTAACAATCTGCTCTCTTTTAACAATACATACTGAACATCAGAAGCTAGAACCTATGCAAGGAAGGAGTTGACAAAAGCACTGGTGTGGCCACATTTGCTATTTTGCCCCTTTCCTTTTCATTGTCCTTGTGATTGTTGGTTCCTCAATCACCTCATTGACCTCCCAAGGGTGTGGTGTTACAATTATCCGTGCATCATTTCTGCAGGGTCAAGATTTCAGGTTAGTGACTTCAAATCAACCATCGGTTTTGACACCAAGGGCAGCTTCTGTCAGGCTAATGCAAATTGGCCTCTTTGAACTTTAATGAATGCAATCCTCAGCACAAGTCTGCAAGGTAAAAACAATAGTAATGCATAATAGTGTGTACAAATTAGAAACACAGTATTTGTAATCCTTTTTTCTTCCTTTATTCTTTTTTTCCTTACTTCATAGAATTCTTTGTCAGCCAATACGTATTTCATCGCCACATAGGGAATTTGCCCTGCAACTTTTTCAAGGCTGAGATGTCTGTGAGTGTCAGTTCAGTAAGGGCTGAGCAGCAGGGCATCTGCTGCCGGTGGGGTTTTCCTCTTAACATCTTGTAATACCTTAAATAAAGGAATCTGCATCATCTACTCCAGAGGTCCTGATTTCTGTTTGATTACAACATGACACCATACAGAAACTAGTGTACAAAAAACATCTTTAAAGGTCTCCCTGTGACTTAATATGGCACCACTCACAGATTGGAGACACATATACAATCATGCTGGATGTATGACGTTACAACGCATACTTTCACAACGCATACCTTTACAATGCATTTTTTACCACGCAACATCCATTACAACGTATTCCATTACAATGCACGCCATTACAACAAAATTTTAAAAACTACCTTTACAACGCATTCCATTACAACACATACGACCTTTACAAAGCATACCATTACAACGCATAACATTACATTGCATGTATGGTAAGTCTTGGATAGTGTAGGGGTAAAAATTGCTATTCTAACTCCAGGGGGGTGCAACAGTAGGGTAAGTTTGGGATAGTGTAGGGGTAAAAATTACTATTCTAACTCCAGGGGGTGCAACAGTAGGGTAAGTGTTGGATAGTGTAGGAGTAACAATTACTATTCTAATTCCAGGGGGTGCAACAGTAGGGTAAGTGTTGGATAGTGTAAGGGTACTATGCGTTGTAATGGTATGCGTTGTAATGGTATACGTTGTAATGACTGCGTTGTAATGACATGCGTTGTAGTGGTATGCGTTGTAGTGTCATGTGTCGTAATGGTTGCGTTGTAATGGCATGCGATGTAATGGATGTTGTGTTGTAAAAGTTTTGTTGTAATGGTAGTGCGTTGTAAAAGTTGCGTTGTAAAGGTTGTTTCCCATCATGCACAGTGTGGATCCCTGAAGCCTTATTCCTGAGAGTTTACAATTAGTCAGTAAGCGAAAGTCTCATAATCAGGATGTAAAAAAGGGAACACTACACTTCCAGCATCTAGGTAATGGAGAAAACATGTATATGAGGGGATATAATCCCATTGAAGCAGAAAAAACCCACATATCTCTCTGATATGCGTGAAAGCAGAAAAGAATTGACGGAAAAGTAGAGAAAAACACCAGTCAAATCCAAACCAGCTGACCGATGTAGGATGGTCCACATATCTCTAATACATGTCAAAAATAGCAAAGAGAGGACATAAAAGTGAAATGAACACCACCCAATTCCAAACAAATCTCATGAATGAATGAAAATTCCTCAAGTACCTCTAACGTTTCCGGTAGAAATCTATGCAATGATAAACACAGAAGTATAATCAGAACGACCACGTCATACATAGGCCTACTCTCCTCTGTTTTGTAAACAAAGTTCACGGAAATCTTTTCCTTTTAAAATTGCGCTACATTTGTCTTTTAACTCCCCTGCCTCCTCACTTAAACTGCACTGCTCCCCTGTCCACCACTGTTCGTCCCGCTTGAGTGGTGAGAGTACTCAACAACTTTCACCAACTACTCCCAGGCAAGTAACCAGAGGGGACGGAGCCTCACTTGTACTTAAACTACATGCCACAAGCTTTGTGCAGCGGACGCGCGCATACTGAAGGCAAGCCTTAGCGCTGCTGGCACACCTACGAACTTGCTGTTAACTGGTTTTAAAAAAAGTTTATGGAATTCTTTTCCTTTTAAAATTGCGCTGCATTTGTCTTTTAACTCATCTGCCTCCTCACTTAAACCGCACAGCTCCCCGGTCCACCACTGATTGTCAGGGGCGGCTGGTGACATTTGAAAGTGGTGGGCCGTAAACTAATTTGCATATTGCACCGCAGCGATCGAGCGCAGCGAGCGAGCCCGAACCACCTTGCATCCATCCATACATCATTCATGCATCCACCCATCCATCCACCCACCCACCCTGCATACATCATTCATTCATGCACCCACCCATCCATCCATCATGCATCCGCCCATCATGCATGCATGCATCCATACATCATTCATGCATCCACCCATACATCCACCCAACCATCCTGCATCCATACATCATTCATGCACCCACCCATCCATCCATACACCCACCCATCCATCCATCATGCATTAATCCATCATGCATGCATCCATCCATACATCATTCATGCATCCACCCATCCATCCACCCACCCATCCTGCATCCATACATCATTCATTCATGCACCCACCCATCCATCCATCCATCCATCCACCCATCCATCCATCATGCATCCACCCATCATGCAGGCATCCATCCATACATCATTCATGCATCCATCCATTCACCCACCCATCCATCCATCATTCATGCACCCACCCATTCACCCATCATGCATCCACCCATCATGCATGCATCCATGCATCCATCCATACATCCATACATCATTCATGCATCCACCCATCTATCCACCCACCCTGCATCCATACATCATTCATTCATCCACCCATCCATCCATCATGCATCCACCCATCATGCATGCATCCATCCATACATCATTCATGCATCCATCCATCCACCCAACCATCCTGAATCCATAAATCATTCATTTCATGCACCCATCCATCCACCCATCCATCCATCATGCATCCACCCATCATGCATGCATCCATCCATACATCATTCATGCATCCACCCACCCATCCTGCACCCATCCATCATTCATTCATGCACCCACCCATCCATCCAACCACCCATCCATCCATCATGCATCCACCCATCATGCATGCATCCATGCATCCATCCATACATCATTCATGCATCCATCCATCCATCCACCCATCCATCCATCATGCATCCACCCATCATGCATGCATCCACCCATCCATCCACCATCCATACATCATTCATTCATGCATCCACCCATCCACCCACCCATCCATCCTGCATCCATCATTCATGCATCCATCCACCCATCATGCATGCATCCATCCATGCACCCATCCACCCACCCATCCACCGAACAATCATTAATGCACCCACCCTGCATCCATCCATCATTCATGTATTTACACATTTCTGCAGCAGATGCTTTAACCCACTGAACTATCGCAAGTCATTTGTGCAAGCTAGTTTACTGGAACACCGAAAAACACACTCTTACCTTGCTGCCGGTCCCGCACACGTCACAGGCTCACAGCGCCCCTGGCCAATCCTGGCGCCAGGGGCACAGGTACCCTCTCGCCCGCAGCACGCCCATTAGGGCTCCTGATGGGCATGCGCAACGCCGCCAAAACACAAGTGCGCATGCGTGGGCACGGGTAAAAATTCACCCTCCGTCCCCACGCATGCGTACTTATGTTGCCGTCTGTACAATCATGTCAATGAATCAACATGACGCCCGCCTGGCGGTCTGACGTCATGTTGATTCATTGACATGATTGTCATGAGGGAGCTGCGGGCGGAGTTGGGCAGGGGGGGCTACGCCCCCACGCCCCAATGGACGAACCGCGCCTGCTGGTTGTTCCGCTTGAGTGGAGGGAGTACTCGGCAACTTTCACCACCTACTTCCGGGCAAGTGACGGGAGGGGCAGTGCCTCACTTGCACTTAAACTATACGCCACAAGCTTCGCGCAGCAGGCGTGCCACCGGCAAGCCTCTTTGTGCCCGTCCGCATCCAGACAGGGGCAGGGGCCACAAGGGACAACATGAGCTACTCACTTAAACAGCTACACAAGCTCCATCCAATCCAACACAATGATTGTAATTTACTGAATCTGGAAATTTCAGATTCTAACTGCTCCTGCAGTGGATATGCATCTGATATACAGCACAGTAGAGCACACATCACAATTGCTACTGGCGCTACCAAAAATATCACACAGAAGCTATTCCCCACTACTAGTAAGGTCGCGCCTCCCAAAGAATTCACCTTTTTTATCATCAATTGCAGGTCACTTTCTAAACATAAGAATTGCATCTTTGACCTCTTGTGGAATAAACAACCCAGTGCTATTTTCCTCACCGAAACGTGGTTACACAAGAACTCTGGCCCCAATGTCGCTGCAGGTTTGCCCCCCAACTATACGATAATTAGGAAGGACCGTGGCGCCAAAATAGGAGGCTGCATTGCGGTAATTTTTAAAAGCTCATACGCCTGTTAATGGGAGGACTTGCCCTTTAAGGGATGTGAAGCCAGCTTATTCAGACCCAAATTTACAGTCTCTGGGATATTGATTTATCACCCACCTGGGCCATGAGTGCAGCCTTTCCTGAGCTTATTGTCCCTCTTTTATTGTACGCTGCCAATTTTACCATCTTGGGAGACATGAATATTCATTTAAATGACCCAGCTTGCACAACTAGCACATCTTAGAGGGCGGATCTGGCTGCAATGAATATCCTACTCTGCAACTCAGGTCCCATCCATGAGGGGGGCCATCTACTGGACCCCATTTTTCAAACCTATCTAATATTTCATGCCAAGCAGCTCTCCCAATACTTTGGTCCGATCATTTTTTGGACTGTTTCGGGGTTAGGCAGGATCTACAGTATGATATACACAATAGAGACCGTTCCCAGGATAAGACCTAAGTCATAAAGGGTGAGTTGCCCACTAGTTATTGGGCATCTCACAAAAAGTGATAGACTGGCATCACACTCCACCCGGAGTCATGCTTCATCATCTGCCAGTCCTCGCCCTCCAAAAACTGCGTTTGATGGAGGACGGGCATGCACCTGGAGACAGGGATGCACTTCTAAGTGAGTGGGGGCCCAGAGTGAGAAGTGATTTAAAAAGCCATCACAGTGCACCCATACATCCTTTATTCAACGGGAGACTGTGTGGATTTAAAACAAGTCATGCGGTGAATAAGGACACTATTATCCCATCACCGCTGTGAAGTTTTTTAAGAAGTGGTCAACATGTTTCTGCCAATTTGTCCTTATGGGTACATGGCATTCGTCAGGACCAATTACAACAAGGGCTCCAATCTTACCAAACGTTTTGGCAGTGCCACTCCGTGGGTATGATCAGTATCATTTTTCCACTAGATGGGTCCATGGACCTATATATGATATATAAAAGAGAGAGAAGTGCATATTATAATGACTAATCACAATTTGTGAATAAGGTCTGTAGCTATTGTCATCCATATACTAAATTATGGAATAGTGAATGTACCAGTACTCAAAACAATGTTGAGAACTGTGTAGGTAGCAAAAATGTATGTCTTACCCTTAAAGAGGGTTGACTTGCCCCATGGGAGGGGGAAGCGATGTCCTCAGGAAGTGCCTGTGACTACACTATATCGAGGAGAAAGAAGAAACAAACAACTGGCATAAGCTAGAGAAAATGATTCAAAGTGCCACATTAATGCGGTCTAAGGGATCGTTGCTGGTTTAAAAGGGCGTGGGCTCACCATAAGTTAGTGTAGCTCTAGTAGGTTCACCTACAGCGTGCGCCTCACCTCCTCCCCGTTGATAAAATGGCTTTGTGGACCTCCGTTTATATAGTACCATTCTGAGCAAGGCTACAGAGCCATTAATCAGGAACGAGCTGCACCTATGTACGGGCGCACGTCTCTGACGTGGGATTTCCTGTGTTTGGAAAGTGAAGCCGGTCGGAGAATAGCCGATCCGCTATCATGCCTGACCCCGGGTGTGTGCGTTAGAGCCCGTTGTTAGTGCTCCGTCGTCATATTATGACGTTCCCGGCATCCGGAGTCACAGCCGCGGGTGCCTGTCGTACGTGATGACGCACACCGTGGCTGTGATAGGTCAGTTGGTCCCGCATGATAATACTCATGCCTATGTGTTTATACATGGTAGCTAGGAAACCCAATGCCTTAATGTAATAGGCTAAGAATGGTTTTAGGGTGTGTCAGATTAGAGAGACACACAAAACGGACTGCATTTTTTTCAGCATAGTCACACCCGTGATATTCTTCCCAAGTAGAATTTAAAGGAAGTTTAAAGTGGATCTTTTACCGGCAGGTGTTTATGCTGTATTTAAATTTATATCCGTGTACCTCTTGCTCGAAAAAGGTGTATTTATTTATTGTGTTGGCACCCAATAAAACAGCGTTACCGGTCATATTTATATTCGGAACGCATCTGACATTTTTAGAGATTCACAATGGTGGTTTTTTAAAAAAAATCTTCCATGTTGCTGATGAGGGCACATAGAGTGTTCCTTTACGGAAAATGGGTTTATCAACAACCAGATTGTAGTCCCAATGGACCACGCGGTACTAGACCCAGGGTGTAGATCTTATAAGTCGATGTACATATAAATCGATGTACATATTTTCATAATGGTACCCATGCACATTATAGGAACTCAATTTGACTCTCAAAAGGAGAGACCTTGAAGAGCTGCAGGTGATTTATATGTAATTTTCTCAATTCATTTGAAGCCAGGGAATGTCATCGTTAAGGCCGGTTTTTGCAGTATTTAGTCTATACACCCACCGTTGCTCTCTTATATGTAGAGCATGAACTTGATTAGTCTCTTTCTTGTTTAGCACCTCCAGAACTGTCCATTTCAGGTCACACTCAGTGTGTGCTTTCTCCAAGAAATGTCTAGTGAGCTTAGTATTATCTTTCTTACACCTGAATGTACTGCGGTGTTCATTGATTCTGATCCTTATTTTTCTTGTGGTCATGCCTACGTACATTTTCTTGCATGGGCAGGTTAAAAGGTAAATAACATTGTCAGTGTTACAATTACTGAAGTTATTAAGTACCCATGGTCTGTTGGTACAAATGTCGACTTCTTTCGTCGCACTCGTGAACTGGCACGCAATACAATCACCGCATGGATAGTGGCCTACAGGTCGTTGATGTCCCCAGAGTGTTAGTTGGGTTTCTCTTTCCTGCGTTATGTTCTTGGTATGAACGATTGCGTCCTTGATATTACGACTCCTTTTGAACGCAAAAAGTGGTTGTGTCCATTTTTTCTGGCCTGTGTTCAAGATGTGCCATTTCTTCTTGATGATGTTTTGAACTGTATTCGAGGCCGGGGTGAATGTAGTCACACACACAAGTCTGTCTGTTTTTTCTTTCTGTGTGTTCTCCAAGAGAGATTCACGACTGTTATTTCTGGCACGTTTCTTCGCTTTGGAGACTAACTTATTAGGATAGTGTCTGGCCACAAGTTTGGTCTCTAGATCCATTGCTTGTCTGTTGTAGTCTGTGAGTTCTGAGCAGTTTCTCCGTATTCTTAGGAATTGTCCTACTGGTAAGTTCTGTCTTAGGGCCTTCGGGTGGTAACTTTCAAACAGAAGTAGACTGTTTTTATCCGTTGGTTTGTTATGTACCGAGGTTCTTATACCCTCACTGGTTAGGGAAATGTACAGATCCAAAAAGATTGCACAGTTAGCATCTATTGTATGTGTGAATTTCAAATGGGGATCAATTGTGTTGACCCATTCCACAAATAGAAGTGCTTCCGAAGTTGTACCATTCCACACTATGAGGACATCGTCTATGAATCTCTTCCAAGTTTTCACTTTCGTGAGAAATGGATTATTGATTGCAAAGATATTATCTACCTCGAATTGGTGAACGTACAGGCACGCCAAACTAGGGGCAAATGTACTTCCCATCGACGTGCCTTGTATCTGATGGTAAATCACGTCATTGAATTCGAAGTAGTTCTCTGTCAGTGCTTTTTCTGTGCACTCCATCACAAAATGTCGTGGTGTTATAAAGTTCCACTCCTGGTCAAGTAGAATTTGTTCAATAACCTCCAGAGTACGCTGTTGAGGAATACTTGTATAAAGTGCCTCAATGTCCATCGTGATGAGGATATCTTCTCCATGGGTGATTTCCATGTCTCGGAGATGACAGAGGACGTCTTTAGTATCCCGAAGGTAGGACCTGGATGTTTGAACTATTGGTCTGAGAAACCAGTCACAAAACTGAGACAAAGGTTCTAGTACAGAATCAATCCCAGACACAATTGGTCTGCCTGGGGGTGGGAACTTCTTTTTGTGGATTTTTGGTAAAGTGTAAAACCTGGGCATCCTAGGATCATTGTTCACAAGAAATTCAGCTTCATGTTTAGTGATCCAATCATTTGTCACTGCTTCTTGGACCATCATCTTGATTCTGTTTAGAAGACTCGGGGTTGGGTCTCTCTGGTAAACCTCATAGCTGGTAACGTCTCCCAATAGTCTCAGACATTCATCCTGATACATTTTGGTATCCAGTATCACCGTAGCACCACCCTTATCTGCCGGCTTGATTACGATTTCTTTGTTCTGTTTCAAATCCTGTAGGGCTGATCTCTCTTCCTTGGTTAGATTCTGAAATCCTTTCATGTCCTGGAAGTTGATTTTCTCAACTTCAGTCAGGACTGCTTGTTCAAATGTGAGGACATTACATGGGATATTCTGTGTTGGGGGGGTAAAGGAAGACTTTTTCTTCAAGTTTGTATGTCCATTATCCTGTACTCTCTCAGCATCCCTGAAATAGGCCCTAAGTTTGATTTTGCGAAAGAATTGGGCCAATTCCGCATGTAGAGTGAATGGGTCATTCTTAGTAGTCGAGACAAAACCCAATCCTTTCTGCAGGATAGATTCTTCGCCCACCGAAAGTTCATGTTGGCTCAGATTCACGATATTGGTCACGTCCGGCTCGTTGATGGGGTGTTGCAGGATCTACAGTATACCATCATGCCTACCTCAGTCATTAAGCCTAGATCTAGAAACTGGAAGAAACTAGACATTGATTTTTTTAACCAACACCTCTCCAATACCATCCCTGCCATTACTTCAGTTAATCTAGCAGACTCGGACACCATCCACAACTGGATTCTATCATCCATTGATGCGTGTCTTCCATCATCCATTAAAAAAAGTGAACAATCACTGACTGCCAGCCCCGTGGTTCACTGAAAAACTAAAAATAGAGAAATCTAAATGTAAAGCGCTAGAAAGACGCTGGAGTAAGGATTATGTGCCAGAACGTAAACTTGCATACAGATTAGCAAAATGGAACTACCACTCCCTCTGCAACTCTGCTCGAGCTGAATATGTGAGCAACACCATCTCGTTGGCACAAAACAACTACAAGACCCTGTTTAAACTAGCCAAAGACCTTTGGGCGCAGCTTGCCAACCCATCCCCCCTGTGCGTACCGAAGCTCAATGACCTCAGGTAGCAGATCCTTCTCCTTCCTCGCTGTCAAGACCTGGAACACCCTCCCTACCACCTGCGACAGACCCAAGACCTGCTCACCTTCAGAAGACTCCTCAAGACCTGGCTCTTCGAGCAGTAGCAGCACCCCCTTCCCTCAGAGCCTTGAACTTCCTCCTTACTTCAGGTAGCTCCGCTCCACTGGTTAATCAGACCACTGTACCCTCCAACACTTTAGAAAATTGGCCACCCCTGGATACCATCTCGTTTAAACGCATCTTAGGATCTTAGGCAGCCTTAAATCCGGCTCTCCTAGAGATCCTCTTCCCAACTCCATACTTCAGAAGCTTGAGCCATCGTCATTAAAGCTAATCATGATGCTCCTTAATGCATCCCTGCAGGGAGCAGCTGTCCCATCCGAATGGAAGCATGCCAAGGTTCTCCCACTCCGGATAAAAGCCAATGCGGATCCGGTGGAACCATCTAAGTTCCGCCCGATCTCTCTACTTCCAGCTTTTTCTAAAATACTAGAAAAACATATTAACCAGCAATTGACGCACTTTGTTGACTCCTAAAAAATCTTACATCCATCACAGTCAGAGCTGGTTTCTCTATGGAAACCACTCCTCTGGGAGTCACAGAAACACTGCGCCACCATCTCGATATGGGTGAAACTGTGGCACTCATACTACTTGATTTGAGTGCCTCCTTCGACACTGTGTCACCCCCCCCCCTACTAAAAGCTTTACAATCACTGGGCTTGTTGGGCCAGCGCACAAATGGCTCACGCATTTCCTGACTGACCGTACTTTCCAGGTCTTTTCTTCGTCAGCCAATTCTAAGACCCATGCTTCTCCTCACGGAGTACCACAGGGCTCCATTCTTAGCCCATTATTGTTTAATGTCTATGTCAGGCCCCTTGCTACGATTGCTGAAGATGCTGTGTTGTCCATTTTTTGCCACGCCGATGACACCCAGCTAATCGTCTCCCTTTCCACCAAAGAGGCATCCAAGTCATCTTTCCTCATGGCAGGGCTACATAATATAGCAGGTTGGATGCACACCAATCTGCTAAAACTAAACAGTGAAAAAACGAAAGTATTAATTTTGGGGAAAAATAAAGATCTTTGGGGCTCCCAGCACTGGCCTCTTCAAATAGGTGCTCTTCCCCAACCTGCGCGACAAGTCCGCAATATAGGTGTAATCATTGACAACCTGCTGACTATGAAGCAGCAAGCGCTCCAGGTCGCCTCAATCTGCTTTACCATCCTAAAGTGGCACAAAAACAAATACTTTGGATGCTGCCTGGTCCCACACAAAAAATGTAATCCAGGCTCTTATTACTTCCAGGATGGACTATGGCAACGTCTTTTATTTAGGAGCCAATAAGGAGGTGATTCACAAACTTCAGGTGGTGCAGAACTCGGCGGCCAGATTACTCTGCCAGGTTCCTAGTAGGGCCTCCATCTCAGGCTCGCTCCGCAATCTTCATTGGCTTAGGGTGGAAAACCACATTAAATTCAAGGCCCTGAGCTATATGCATTAAATCAACTCTGGTACAGCACCGCAGTATCTAAACACCTTAGTCCACCCCTACCTCCCGCTGCGCCTCCTTCGCTCTTCCACTCAGGCCAAATTTTCGATTCCCAAGACCAAACTGTCACATATGGGTGGCCGTTCTTTCTCTTGCTTGGGCCCTTCTCTGTGGAACTCACTTCCTATGTCACTTAACCATCTATACGATGTTCCGCAAATGCCTAAAAAGGTGGCTGCTCAATCAATAGTCTCCTTTCACTCTGTTTGTGTCCGATAGTGCCAGGAAACCTCTGAGTAGCTGTGCGCCTTACAAAATGAATTAATAATAATAATTAATACAAAAAAGTCAATTCAAATCACAGTATCACCTCCTTCTCATGTGGTGATAATTCCATCCCACAAAAAACAATAGAAGATATCCGCTGTTAGGGTCAAGTATTCCAGCTCCAAACTTGCATGGCATCTTAATTTGATCCAAATTGAGCAAACTCTGAAATGAAAACAGATGCCTCAATATATATACTATTTTCTAATGTAAGTCAAGGTCAATATATAGCCTCACAAACACAAAATTATCAAACTAACACAAAATATTTCCAATTTCACCTTCTGCAGTACGAAAAATGAGTCAAAAACCCTATTGCTAGTGTGTTCGAACACACTAGTAAGAGCCAGACCTCCATATTATAAAGCCCTTTATATCCCACTCGCACACTATTAGCCATGCAGAGTTTTAGGTATTCATATCGGGCAAGGATCGCACTAAGCAACATAGATATCAACCTAGCTTAAACATGGTTCCTCTAATGGGCATGTCAAATCTACCTCACGTCTCCAACAGGCCGCAATATGTCCAAAGCGGTTTCCCAAATATGTGTAGTACCATTCATTCGCAATCTTCAATGTCTTACCGCTTACGGTAGTAATCCATCTGTAAAGCAACCAGCTGTGTCCTAGAGTACAAAACACGGACATACTCGTTCCCACATTTAAATGCCTCCCACGTACTGGGAGCTATAGACTTGGAGAAAGGACAACACACTCTGTCCTTCCTCCCAGGGAGCCATATTTAAGTAAACACCAATAACTAAAACATCACGTATCGAACTTCCCAATGTTGATAATCATAGACAGGCTAATAAGCGCACATGGAAAATTCTATTTACGCAAGAGAAGGCTCTTTATAACACAATGCAATGCATGTGTACAAAAACTATAGAAGCGCCTCTCCACAGGCTCCCTCTTGGAATGTGTCACAGAAAGTATCAGTCTCCCGCTATCTAATACGAAGTGGGAGCATCACCACGTCTAAAAAATTCTAAAAGGGAAACCTCAGTGTTTGTTACCTGATATGTCTATATACAACAGGATGAATACTATCCTATAGGTTCTCTCATGTAACCCTGCACTAAAATATAGTGCTCAGAAGAAACATGTGGCTACAGTTCCAATCTTTGATATTATGATATTTCTTGATACCAGTACAATCCCTAATATCATTAGAATCGTTCCATAAACAAAACCAATGCTGGGTATATTCCACATATACTGGATTCTCCATCCCCTCAAAACGCTATTAAGTAATCCATTTGCTCAAAATATGTAAAATACCTAATCTGTCAAGAATTGAAAAAGTGTAATATCTGCAATAAATGAAAACTAACATCCATATTACAAAATCTCCTCAAACTTCCAAAGGAAACAAAGGCAAATCAATATTTATATCCCAGAAGTAATACCAGTACTAACATTCATCAGTAGACATGACAGTAATGGCAATCAACACAACCTCTCAGGTATATTTCAAGGTATAAACATTGAATTTACATGCCATCTAAACAATCCAGATCCAGATTGAGCCCTTTTTCTGTGCTTCTTATAGTCTGAGAATCCAAAAGGCTTCTCGTCTGTGTAAAGTCAATTCCCTGTTGCCCCTTTTAGGGTGCCTCAGGGTTTGGTCAATCTTATGGAATGTAAAATCTCTGTTTTTGGTCTGAGAAGGGCATTGCGCTATATGTGCTGCAATAGGATATCTGATATTCCCCTGTTTGACAGCTCTCATATGCTCCCCAATTAATTTGCATAAGATCCTGATGGTGCTGCCCACATACCTCATACTCCATTTGCGCTCAATGATTTATACAACAAATGTTGTGTAACAATTAATATTGGACTTAATCCTATATGATTTGTCACCAGGGCCATTGAAATGTGTTTTCTTATTGCATGCCCACTTACATACATTACAATGTCCACATCCGTACAATCCTATCATGCGCCGAGTCAATCAACTCTCCGCTGTTCTCGCCCTAGTGTAACTCAGGTGTAGTAAATTTCTAGGGGATACTCCTCTTCGATAGGTGAGGTCAGGTCTGTCTGTAATAGAACCACATAAGGATCTATATGCCTTCAGAATGTACCACTGCCTGTTCAAACTTTGCACTAGTACCCCTGACCAGGTATTATAATTTGTCACAATGCGTATTTTTTCATATCTTTTAGCAGCCTTAGTATGCTCGCTCAATGTATCTTGTCTCTTGATCTTATGTATTCTCTGTTTAGCCCTTGCAAGTATGTTTTTATCATAACCGCTTATTTGGAAGCAAGCCATCATTCCTTTTGTACATTCCTCAAATTCGGGATCATGACTACAATTGCTTATTGCCCGGATTATTTCTCCAAAGGGGATGGCCCTAATCTGGTATGCAGGATGTGTGCTAGAGGCATGTAGCAATGTGTTGCAAGCAGTTTTTTTTTATGAAAACGTCTGCTGTGAATCTTATTCTCCCTGATATATAGTTCTACATCCAGGAAAGTAATCCTACTCTTACTGAATTCAAAAGTAAATTTGATGTTGTATTTGTTGTTTAGGTATTCAAAAAACACCAATAGTTGATTCGTGGTGCCAGTCCAGATCATCAACAGTCATCGATATACCTCCCCCAATATAGGATAGAATCATTCCATTCGGTGCCCATTGGACCCCAGATCCTAATTTCCTCAAACCAACCCTTGACAAGGTTGGCATACGAGGGAGAGAATCTGGACTCCATGGCACCCCCTTGTTTTTGTCTGCACCGCTTCTCGTTAAACTGAAAAACGTTGTTGTCCAAAATAAGCTCGATCATGTTTATCAACATTTCTGTGTGTTTCAATGCACTAGCTGATCTGGTGTTTAGAATCCTTCCAATAGCACACAACCCAATTTCTCTCTAGATGCTGGTGTAAAGAGCCCTGACAGCTAAGGTAGCCAAGGTCATGTTTCCCCCCCAATTCAAGCCAGTTAATATCCCTAAGATGTGCTTGGTGTCACGGATATAAGAAGGTAGATTGCTTACTACTGGTTTCAAGAAAATGTCCACGTATTCCGATATTCTCCGGGTAGGCCCATCATTCCCAGATATGATGGGTCTCCCGGGCGTAAAGGGGAGGTTCTTGTGTATCTTCTGTAACGTGTGCATGGGTACCTAGGATGGTCAACCGTAAGTTAACTCATCCTCATCTAGTAAACCCAGCCCATGCCATTGTTTTACATTTCTATTTATATTATCTATAAGTGTCCAAACCGGGTTACTAGGAAGCAGCTCCTAACAATCATGATCATTGAATTGGAAAATAATGTCTCATTCATAGTCTCTACTCTGCATTATTACTATATTTCCCCCTTTGTCTGCCTTACGAATTGTAATGCTGTCATCCTGCATCAAATTTCTTAAAGCTCCTTGTTCCTTATATGTCAAATTAGGTCTCATACTTGTAGTCTGCCTCTTCTTATTCATATGTTTGTTCAAGTCAGAAAGTACCAGTTTATGGAAAATGTCTAAGTTGGTGCCTGTATGTAGTGTGGGTGTCCATTTCAAACTTTCCTTTAAACCACTAGTGATTGAAAAGTCACTAACTACACTCAAATCTCTGAAGACCATATCGGAAGTGATCAACTCATCCTCACAGTCTGTTAATGACAGTAGTAACGTTGTGTCTTTCACATCCTGAATGGAAAGTTCATTAGACACAAATACCCCATGGCATTGTTGCATGTCTTTATTATCTAAATTCATTAGTTGAAAATGCTTTATCTTCAATTGTCTTACAAATGTATATAAATCTACTTTTAGATCACACACGTCGCCAACAGTGCTCAGACAAAAACTCATACCCTTAGTCAAAACAGACAACGCATCATTAGAGAAACATTTTTCTGTCAAAATCACAACATTAACATCTCCTATTTCTACTGATGCCAAGAACTGGTTTTCACTCCTGGTTGTTCTTCTAACTGAACCCCTCTCTTTCCCCTCCTTGTCTTGCCCCAGGTGAGGGGCGTCTGTTCTGCTCCCTGTTGTTCTTTTTTATTCTTTGTACTTTCTGTGAAAAACGGTTCTCACTGGTGTGAGCATTACTTGGACCCTCTCCTCTATCTGACTCTCTAAAAGGAGTCTCCAAGGATGTAGAGCTTGAACTGATGAATTTTACCTCTTTCCGTCTTTTCTGGCTATCTCTAGGTATTAAGTGATCATATTTTTTGGCAAAGGTGAAAATTCTGCCATGCATATAGTCGTACTCATCTCGTTTCAATTTCTCAGTTTTTCTTTGTTTAATATCCAATTGATGTTGTTGCATCACATCATTCAAAGTAGCATAGTTCTTTTCGGTTGCCTCTGTCATATTAAGTTGTTTAATTTCCAATTCTAATAGATCTATTTCTTTCTGCAATCTTGTATCCTTTCTATCACAGTTTCCATAATAATACCCATCAATCTGTTCGAATTATCCATTAGTTCTTTTTCCCAGACGACCAGTAGGTCTTCATCAAGGTCATCAAAAACCGGTATTTTCTTTGATCTTAAGCCTCTGGGAATTCTTTTTACTCTAATATATTGTCTCAAAGTGCCACAGTCCCACCACTTGGACATTTCACTCTTCCTCAACCTCTCTAATCTAATTAATTTTTTTCTGAGACCCTCTTGTCTCTGTGGGTGCCCACCCTGTGCAATCGAAGTAGTTGCATTATTACCAGATACATTGTTAAACAGATCCTGTGCCTCTCTGTCCCTGTTCATCCTCTCACAATTAAATAATGTAATTGTGCCGCCCGGGCTGCCACCTATTGATGTGCAAGACTCAAATTATCAGTGGTATAATACTTGGTATAATGGTGCCACTCAGGGAGATTGTTGGTTCTCCTGACCATTCTCCGATACTGTCTATGACCAATATATGTGTGACTTCTCCTGAGTGGCACCATTATACCTAGTATTATACCACTGATCATTGGAGTTTCTTGGAACTTTAGGCAGGGGAAAAGTAACTTTCTAAAAGCTACTTTTCCCAATATTTAAATGTATTATAATATTTATTTTAAAAAACTAACATGTGAATTGAATTTTCAATATGTATTAAAATCAGTTCTTGAACTATTTATTTTGTTTGTTCCAAATCAGAGGTAGCATAATTTATATTTTAACCCATATTCTAGTTTTCTTCACAGGGCAGCCAGAGCTTTCTACAGTCAAAATAGCTTTTGGGGGCTTGTAACTACATGGACATGCCAATATTACATTTCTACAAGTCTAACTTTTTAATTCTAGGTACCTTAACTTGTGGGCTCCATGGTCTGCATAAGGATGACTTACTGTTATTTAAAATGTTTTTTATCTTGTCAAAAATAGTATTTTGACAGGTTCGGCTGCAAGTTTAAAATACAACAGTTCTGACAATTATGGTAGACTTGAAGGTATGCTTTCCTTTGTCACATTGGTGGATGGTGCAATAAGTGCTTCAGTCCACAGGTGATATTTAACTTTATACGGCAATGCCCCAGTGTGTAGTCTAAAGTAATAAAGTTCAGTAAGAAAATGTGGGTGGCCATGCAAAAAAGGAGCATTTTCTCACACTTGTCCAAACGTATGCAATACCGAGAACCAGCAATTGAGCTGCAGTATATATAATGAGTTATCACTGCATACAAACCATGCAGCAATAAACATGGTGAAATCTAATAAATCTTTTTTTTTTATTTGCAAGTGATAACATTTTTGAACTTCACAGGCAACGGGATTTCTCTGACATTTTGCCAACCTTCTGATGGCCAATGGGAGAAGAAGCATTACAGGCAAGGGTTGAATTTTCATGAAACATTTTGGTCTACGAACCAGTTCAGAAATATAATGTTCAAAATATGTACACATTCCTGTTACCATAATCCTTTATGTTATTTTCTCAAAAAATACTGAACAGATTTTCATCAAACTATGCAAAAAGACCTATGTTGGCACAAAGCTATATTTATGGCAAATGTATAACTGTATCATACAGTTTTTAATAGAAATAAACCTTATTTTTACAGGTTTGTATGAGAATAGCAGCTTTTGAGAGTTTGGATAACTTTTCCATTGCGCAAACCAGGGTCACTCTAAAGTGTAAGTTTTTGGGTTTCGCTTGAGCTAGCACAAGCCCTGTCACTTGTGAGACATTTGGTTAGCTTAAAGGGAGCTGAAAGTCTTCCCATTGCTTACCGTTGGTTAGCGTCATCGTCTCTCTCATTTCCTTGCTTCTCATTAGTCAGTGCATGCCGCCTTAATTTCTTCTTCATGTGTTTGTCCCTTCCCTGGAACATGGATCAAGTACGGCTTCATATTGGCTCCCAGTGTCCTTCCACTGCTCGCCCTTTTAGAGGTACATTTTTATTTTTGTAGCAGCACTTTATAAGGGTGCGTGTGTTTTCACACCATCTCTCCCTACTCTCTCTTGCGTTGTTGCTTGCACCTATCCCTGTCCACCCCTCCCACATTCCATTGTTGCTTGCCTCGTCCATCCCACCCGACCTCCTCTCGCTTCCCATTGTTATTACTTGCCACATCCCTCCCACCTCTCCCGTAATATGTTGTTTGCTAGCTCCATCCCTGCCACCTCTCCTCCCTTTCATATTCTGTTATTTTGCTGGCTGCATCAAAGCTCTTTTTTCCCTCACTTCCCTCCTGTTGTTCCTTGCCTCGTATCATTAACTCCCTCCTCCCTGTCATCGCTTGCCTCATTTCCCTGACCACTCCCCCCATGGCTGCTTGCCCCCTACCCACTGCCCTATCGCCTCCTCCTGCCATAAAAAAGCACTATGAGACAGCCGCATCATAGCACCTTTTTTCTAACATTTTTCATTCAGTTTGTGCAGGGTACTCACCTTGTGAATGCATTTGGAGCATGCAAGACCTTGGAATGATTCAGCTGCCAAGTACTTGCAGCTCCATATGTCGAAAATACATGTAAAATAAATTTTGACTTATAAACCATATCAGAATTGCACCTTATAATGCATTGAAACTGCTGCTGAAGTATGACACATAGAAAAATATGCTTGCTTTATAACATGAAAGAATTCTTCTAAATTCCTTTATTATTGTCAGTAAATAATCCAGCAGTTAATAACATATAGAGAAAACTTTTTTGCCGGAACGTATATGAAATAATGGTAAGAAAACATTTTTATACTAAGATATCATTCTTAAATGTGACCCTTTAGAAGGCTCAAAAAGCCTTTTCTTCGGACTCTTGCTCACAGCTTAATAGATGATTATTTAGAACATTTTGCCTAGCACCAGCATCTTCACTTAAGAATGTGCTGACTTCAAGCTTATGTTTCCTTAGCTTGATCATAAGACATTAGCTCATTTATGTTGAACAAAGAACTCTGCTGTGACTGTTAGAAAAATAATGATTTAGATATATTTTATGTATGCCTCAACAGTACGTTATTGCTAGTATTGTCTCAGCATATTCAACTTGCTTTGCATGCACAATGGACATAGAGCACATCTTTTAGCTTAGGTAAGAAGGTTCTCATGAGAATATTTCTCTGAGTTATTAAAGTATGCAGCAATGTATTACTATATACCGGCATGAATGTTTACTGTGGGAATCAAGAAAAAAGGCCTCAGAAGATGACAACACCATTGGATGAGCAGTTTCTATTAGAAGAAAGCTACTAATGATTCATAAGTTTGTTACATTATTGTGTGGTTTTATATTTCTAAGTGTTCTGTGGAAAAAGATTATTTTTCGTAGTTTATGTCACATCATACACCCTCTCAGTCACATCCCCGAGCCCATCATGTCGGAAAACAAGCAAACGAGAACACGAGCAAAACCGATCACGCGCACACAATGTTGCACACGCACTCTCCTTCCTCTTAAATTCAAAGGTACATTCTTATGGTTAGGGCGATTCCGAGAAACAGCTTCCTCACTCAAACTGTACATTCCTATGGTTAAGCCGATTCCGAGAACAAGACCCCCCCATTTGTACCCATTTCACCTATAATCGGGCCGATTCCGAGAAATAGGCCCCGTTTTGCTAAACCACGACAACCAATTCTGAGAAGAAGAGTCCCCGAATGCTGAAACACGACAAACAGACATCCTGTCACGACCATCTCTCTCTTATCTAAGGAACCAGCCTAGGGTTATTTCTCCACATTTCTGCTTCTCTCATGCTTCCTCATTTAATCATGACGAGCCTCATCTCTTCTGCCATGTTTCCTCTTTTTATGATGCAGCCTCATTTCTTTAGTCATGACTTCTGTTTTATTGCAACATATGACACGTGCCTGCATTAAAGGGAAGCTCCTTCCTCATTTCTCTGTATAAATATACTGTGTTCTGAGAATAAAGTTAGAGATTCTTCCGATCCTCCTCAGGTGACGGAGCTCTCCCTTAACTCGAGTTACTGAATAAAGAGCCTGAATTCGAACCACCACGGACTCTGCTCTTAATACTTGACCTTATTGATATTATAGAAATTCCGATCAAGGTAAATTACTAAAATATTTACCACAGTTCCTAGCGAGTTAGAGTACGGACCGGCTGAATGGAACTACTGAACTAAACCACTGAGTATGTGACACATCTGTGGACTCCAGACCCCTTTGACTCTGCAGAGTCATTTCTTATTCTTTATTAGCGGCGGCTATTGCTAAAGGTGACTGTACTCCTTACCTTATCCAAACTTTTCTCTGATCAATGCTACTGCAACCGGGGGCGGATTTTCCGCAAAGGTGGAGTAGTGTCGTCCCAATGCTCTCAGAGCATGGAAAAATTGAAAAAATAAAACAATAATAACTTTATTATCATTTTGCTTTTTGTAGCTGAGGGGCTGGTTTAGGGTGGGGGGCCGTGTCACAGGAGGATATGTGGTAGCCCACTCTAAGGGGCACATTAGGATGGCGGGCGGAAAACGTCCACGACCGCCATGGTGGCGGAAATCTACCGCCCGCCATGACCGCGGAAATACCGGCATGCGAATTAGTACCAACCGCCGAAAAAATCCAACCGCGGCGGTAGCTGCCGAAATTAAACCGCCCGACGCGTGCGGTGATGGCAAAACTCCGACCGCGGTGGCCGGAAATGCAGCGGATAATACAAAACCGTCCACAGGTCCATCGGAGATACCGCACAAGCAATTAGGACAATGCCGAGGGTGTCGCGGTTGGGACCGCTGTTACCGACCGCCACGGACGCACCCAGGAGTGAATCGAAGAAATGGCGGCCAGGCAGCAGCGAAGCCACCGCACCGGACAAACATAATAAACATGGCGGACGATGTGAAAAGACCGCAGTGATGCCCAAAACTGCATAAACAAAGTAGCCCTGCACCCAAAACATACACCACATACACAGAAACACAAAATAATATAAGAATACACTGAACCACTCCCACAACACTAATGACCACCTAAATCCGTTTGGACACACCCACACAGCAGAGTATAAAGCCACCCCCTGCACTGACCACAATCCATTGCTACACTCCAGAAGACAAGGCACACACTACATCTGACAGGAGAGGCAAAACAGCACAGCACACCCATCCATCCACCAACCACCACCACCACAACCACCACCACTAACAAACACCACCACACAACACCCCACACACATCATCACCACACCCCTGCACCCAGACACCACTGCACACACACACACCTCAACCCCCCACACCATGACTGCACAAAAAATGCCAAAATTCACTGAGAGTGAGTTGACAGTCATGGTCGATGAGATTGTAAGAGTAGAGCCGCAAATATTTGGTAGCCTGGTCCAACAGACACCATTAGCCACCAGGACACAAATGTGGCAAAGGATAGTCCAAAGGGTGAATGCAGTAGGGGCCACCCCAAGATCAAAGAAGAAGATCCAGAAGCGGTGGAATGATCTCAAGAGGGTGGTCAAGAGAAGAGGAGCAAGAACTGGACGCTGGCAAACGTGACTGGCAGTGGCCCTCCCCTCCCACTAAAGACATTCACACCATGGGAGGAGAAGGTGCTTGCCATCCTGCTACCGGAGAGTTTCACAGGAGTAGCCGGGGGAGTGGAGGCTGGTAAGTACAGACAAATGTCCCACACCACTATGACAAGTACCTCCTTGCAATACCCAAACACCATTGTAATGTCCATCCCCACCCAACATGTAGCCAGCCACCCTGCATAGGAGGCCTACATGGCCGAGTGAGGTCTGTACAACAACTCACACCATACCCCCTGTATGAAAGCTGAGCATCATGGAGGACTCCCCCACCCAGCAGCATGTGTCAGCCATTACACTGTTTGACAAACAGACTTACAGGTTGGTAGCCATCTTCACTCAAAGGGTGTTGGAGGGAGGGAGGCCTGCACCACTACTCCCACCATTCCCCCTGGCCCACACCCCAGCATCATGGAGGACTCCCCCACCCAGCAGCATGTGTCAGCCATTACACTGTTTGACAAACAGACTTACAGGTTGGTAGCCATCTTCACTCAAAGGGTGTTGGAGGGAGGGAGGCCTGTACTACTACTCCCACCATTCCCCCTGGCCCACATCCCAGCATCATGGAGGACTCCCCCACCCAGCAGCATGTGTCAGCCATTACACTGTTTGACAAACAGACTTACAGGTTGGTAGCCATCTTCACTCAAAGGGTGTTGGAGGGAGGGAGGCCTGCACTACTACTCCCACCATTCCCCCTGGCCCACACCCCAGCATCATGGAGGACTCCCCCACCCAAGCAGCATGTGTCAGCCATTGCACTGTTTAACAAACAGACTTACAGGTTGCCAGCCATCTTCACTCAAAGGGTGTTGGAGGGAGGGAGGGAGGCCTGCACTACAACTCCCACCATTCCCCATGGCCCACACCCCAGCATCATGGAGGACCCCCCCACCCAGCAGCATGCGTCAGCCATTACACTGTTTGACAAACAGACTTACAGGTTGGTAGCCATCTTCACTCAAAGGGTGTTGGAGGGAGGGAGGCCTGCACCACTACTCCCACCATTCCCCCTGGCCCACACCCCAGCATCATGGAGGACTCCCCCACCCAGCAGCATGTGTCAGCCATTACACTGTTTGACAAACAGACTTACAGGTTGGTAGCCATCTTCACTCGAAGGGTGTTGGAGGGAGGGAGGCCTGCACTACTACTCCCACCATTCCCCTGGCCCACACCCCAGCATCATGGAGGACTCCCCCACACAAGCAGCATGTGTCAGCGATTGCACTGTTTAACAAACAGACTTACAGGTTGGTAGCCATCTTCACTCAAAGGGTGTTGGAGGGAGGGAGGCCTGCACCACTACTCCCACCATTCCCCCTGACCCACACCCCAGCATCATGGAGGACTCCCCCACCCAGCAGCATGTGTCAGCCATTACACTGTTTGACAAACAGACTTACAGGTTGGTAGCCATCTTCACTCAAAGGGTGTTGGAGGGAGGGAGGCCTGCACTACTACTCCCACCATTCCCCCTGGCCCACACCCCAGCATCATGGAGGACTCCCCCACCCAGCAGCATGTGTCAGCCATTACACTGTTTGACAAACAGACTTACAGGTTGCCAGCCATCTTCACTCAAAGGGTGTTGGAGGGAGGGAGGGAGGGAGGCCTGCACTACTACTCCCACCATTCCCCCTGGCCCACACCCCAGCATCATGGAGGACTCCCCCACCCAGCAGCATGTGTCAGCCATTACACTGTTTGACAAACAGACTTACAGGTTGGTAGCCATCTTCACTCAAAGGGTGTTGGAGGGAGGGAGGCCTGCACTACTACTCCCACCATTCCCCCTGGCCCACACCCCAGCATCAGGGAGGACTTCCCCACCCAGCAGCATGTGTCAGCCATTACACTGTTTGACAAACAGACTTACAGGTTGCCAGCCATCTTCACTCAAAGGGTGTTGGAGGGAGGGTGGGAGGGAGGCCTGCACTACTACTCCCACCATTCCCCCTGGCCCACACCCCAGCATCATGGAGGACTCCCCCACCCAAGCAGCATGTGTCAGCCATTGCACTGTTTAACAAACAGACTTACAGGTTGGTAGCCATCTTCACTCAAAGGGTGTTGGAGGGAGGGAGGCCTGCACCACTACTCCCACCATTCCCCCTGGCCCACACCCCAGCATCATGGAGGACTCACTCCCCCACCCAGCAGCATGTGTCAGCCATTACACTGTTTGACAAACAGACTTACAGGTTGGTAGCCATCTTCACTCAAAGGGTGTTGGAGGGAGGGAGGCCTGCACTACTACTCCCACCATTCCCCCTGGCCCACACCCCAGCATCATGGAGGACTCCCCCACCCAGCAGCATGTGTCAGCCACTGCCTCCTGCACAGCGACTTAACAGGTACGTTTCTACAGTAAATCCGCACGAAGTGTGTGTGTGTGACCTGCATCCAGTTAACCTACAACAATCCAAATTAAAGCATTGACAATCAATAAATATGACTCCATGACGTCCCCCAGCACTATTAAATGTTACACAATGCTGCCATCATAACTACAACTGATGACTGCACATGTAAGTAGTGTACAGACAGATGATGATACGCAGATGACACAAACACTAACCACTCCCCATCTACTCCACAGGCGACGAACATCTCACTGCTGAGGACAACACCAACGACCAGCAGAGCCAGTCTCCACCCCCGGCCCATGGACTCTCTGAAGCAGACTCCCAGGACAGTATGGATGATGAGCTCCGGCCCGGCCCATCAGGTGTTCCACAGACCCAGAGGTCCCATGACCCCATCCTCCCCACCTCCACCTCTGCTGCCACTACAACGCAGCAGACCCCTGCAGCCACGGCCTCTACCACCACAGCCACCACCGCCACAGCCACCAACACCACCAGGTCCACCAGTACCACCTGCAGCAACCTCCCTGTCCCCAGGGACGACCGACCCACACCAACAGCTGTGGAGGGCAGGGAGAGAGTGCGTGGTCCCCAAGTGGTGAGGGCAGAGGTCCGTGGCGGCAGAACAAGTGGGAGGCCCAGGGTCAACACCAGACCTCGGGAGGAGTGGACACCATCCCTGGACCACTTCAACAGAGTTGTGGAGGCCTACCAACAGGTCCAGGGACAAAGTGGCCGGTCGGAAGATTTCATGAGGGAGCTCGTCCTGCTGATGAGGTCCATCGATAACCGTCTGGGACAGATGGTGGACCTCATGGGCCAGCAAGTGGCGTCGCAGAGGGACAGGCCTGTGTCCCAACCACCACCTCCGTCCTCTCTTGTTGTGCCGCAGGATGACAGTGATCCATCCTCCCCTGCGCCAACAGAGAGGGACGAGTCCACTGACGTCACTGGCCAATCAGCAGGCCCCCCACCCAAAAGATCTAGGGGGCGTCTTAAGAAGAGCCTGGGAGTCTCAGGAGGCATTGCACCTACCACAAGCCAGTCACGGAGCCAGCCGTGAAGACCACCCTCTTCCCAACTGCATTCACACTTTGGACTATCCTTGCCCACATTGCCCTGGCAATAGCACCTCACTGTTGGACTGGGTCACCACATCCCTGTGGACTCTACTCTTACAACTCATTGAACTGGACTGTGAACTCACTGCTCATTCCACACCTTCCTGTAAATATCACTGCACCAATCACATGTTCACTCCATAAATTAAATACTTGAAGCACAATATTTTGTGTTGTGATTTTTATAGTGCAGTATGTAGATATTTCCAGATGTCCATGATGTGTATCAATGATGTACAGTATGCAGGACAGGGACCCTCTGTAGCACCTAGGGAGACACAACAGAACAACAGTCACTGGTGTCAATGTGGCAACACACAGATTACAGCACACAAAATAACCTAAACCACACAGCCAAATTACACAATGTCTAGCAAATGTGCAGAAATACAGTCCCATACACATCTCGGCACAGAACTTCCATTTCAATAACTGCACACATGGGTGACAGTACATGTGGCCATTGGTCACTGCCACGCATAGCCATTCAGAACAAGAACAACATCAGACAATGTTCACATAGTACCTAGTCACCCACCTTCAAGTGAAGTAGCGGTCGATGAGCTGTTGGCGCTGATCAACTCCTTCCTCCTCTCCACTGTCCTCATCACTGGATTCTGGTCCCTGAGCAGGTTGTGGCCTTGGGTCATCACCATCATCCAGGAGCAGGGGGACCCTCCTGTGGATGGCCAGGTTGTGCAGCATACAGCATGCCACAAAGATCTGGCACACCTTCACAGGCGAATATGCCAGTGCGCCTCCGGTCTTGTCAAGGCACCGGAACCTTGACTTAAGCAGTCCGAAAGTCCGCTCAATCACCCGTCGGGTCCTGCCATGGGCATCATTGTAGCGCATGTCTGCTGGTGTCTGGGGATTCCGTAGTGGGCTCAACAGCCATGGGCGACTGGGATATGCTGAGTCACCTGTGAAAGGAAAACACACATTGCAATGTTGTACAGCCAGAGTGCAGCAAGTGACACACAGCACGCCATTGCAGTAGTGTAACTCACCCACAATCCATGCACGTTCGGGATGCAGATTCTCCATCATCCGTGGCACCATGCTGTTCCTCATGATGTACGAATCATGGGCTGAACCGGGAAACTTAGCACACACATGTGAAATTGTCATGTCTGCAAGGCACACCACCTGCACATTCATGGAGTGGTAGTGTTTCCGATTACGATAAATGTGCTCCGTCGCATGCGGTGGCAACAGAGCTACATGTGTGCCATCGATGGCACCGACCACATGTGGGATGCCCCCAAGGGCATAGAAGTCACCCTTCACAGCAGCCAATTCACGTCCCCTGGGGGAATGTATGTATTGATTGCGAAATAGCATCATAGCCGCAAGAACGTCTCTCAGCACCATGCTGAACATTGGCTGCGACATCCCCCCAGCGTTGGCCACGGTCTCCTGGAAGGAACCAGTCGCAAAAAAGTGGAGTGCCGCCATCACCTTGTAGGTGGGTGTGAATGCCGTAGGATAATGACGGCGAGGCTGCAGGTGGGGCTCCAATAGATCACAGACGATCTTCAGTGTATCTCTGTCAAGCCTGAATTTTCGGATGATTGCCTCATCCTCCATGTCCTGCAGCACTGTCAGGTGATGGAGTAGATTCGGCCTCCTCCTAGTCAAGGAGTGAAAATAAATTGTTAATGACAAGCAACATGTGATGAGCATGGCACAGAGCATAAATGATGTAATGTGAAACTAAGGAGTACCAGAGAGATGCATGGCACTTCAGGTGACTTGGCTGGCCAATAGCTACACACAGAGGGCATGCCTCTCCAGTGACAATACACAAGTGCCACAAACACATCTGGGACAGTGGAAGTTGAAACAATGGGAGAACAAATCACATGTGCATACAAGGTGCAGCAGGAGCCACCATTTCATGTTGAATCGCCATGTCTATCATACCCATCTGGTGTACCTGCCACACCTCAAAGCATCATGTGACGTCGGTACACATTCATCAACACAATGATCACAGTAGCAGGGCCACATCCGGTTGTGTGCATGAGCAGTTGTGAATGCAGAAGCCTTGTCCGATACAATTATGGGCGTCCGCAGAAATGTTTCTAGGGGGGGGCAACATTTTACTTCATCACCATCCTCAGACGTGATTAAGCACAACTATTAAATAAAGTAGCATCACAAACACACAATGCACCTCCTCTCAAGTTTTGCGTACCCAACTGAAACCCTGACCCACAACACATACCATTGCATTACTCTATGTACCTATATTACACAGAGCCCAAGATGTACTTTTTCACAATTCGGCATCTTCCCCAATTATATAAGCAATTTATCATACCAACACTGAGCAGCGCCGATTGTGACAGTAAGGTGACTCGTTTTTTACTTTTGTTGTGAGCCCTGCAGGATGCTTGGCCTGGTCAGGCCTGGTCAGAACCGGTCGCTCCACTCGCAGCTCATCCCTCCCTGCCTTGCTGCCTGGTATCGCTGTTACCCTGCCTTGCTGCCTGGTAATGTTATTATCTCTTGCTTTGCTTTGCTTGTGGATTGTGCCAGCTATTTGCGCCATTGGTGTGGTGTGTGCCGAAGACCTGCATTGTGTACCATTGTTTTGCTCTTGTGACCGCGAGCTCCTCTGTGCCTGATATCGCCCAGCATTATTTTGCCAGCTTGTTGTGCCCTTAGCCCGTCCCTGCCGCTGCTCCCCCACGGCCCCACCCCCGTTCCCTCCAGCTTCAACAGAACCTCCGCCCTTGACACCCCGCTCCCGCCTCCCAGCTGCTCCTCCTTCGCTCCACCCCCCTCCACTTACGACTGAGTCACCTACGCGCAGCGGGCACGCCCTATGCGCGCCGAAGGTGCGCCAAAGGTAAGCCCCTCTATGCACGTTCCCGCCCAGACCGCGCCCAGCGCCAGAGCCCCTGGCCCCCGCAAAATCCACTCCACCCGCCTAACATACGACGCCGCATCCCTCTTTGCACTCAACACCGGCCGTCTCCCCGACTGCCACCAAGCCGCCCCAGGACGCACCCATGGACCCTTCACCTGCCAATCCTGCAACTTCACCTGCATCAGGACCCACACTACATCCATAAATGCCAAACTGATCTCCGACAATAACCACCTGAAGTGACTCCTGCACAACACCCGCTCGGTCCACACACACGCCATTGAACTATGGAACCCACTAGACACCACAACGCTGGACGTTGCCTTACTAACAGAAACCTGGATGAATGCCTCATCAGCGCCCAACATCGCCATAGCCATCCCGGACGGTGACAAGATCATCCGAAATGACCGCATCAACAAATCTGGAGGAGGCATTGCCATCGTCCACAAGAACACCATCCACGTCACAACCAGCTCCGACGACACCCTCACAGCCGCCAAACACCTTCACTTCCAGATACACACCGACCCCAAGACCACACTTAGAGGCACCATCATCTACAGACCACCAGGACCCCGCACACAATCCAGCAAAGACATCACTGACTTTATCAGCCCACACGCCCTCCCCTCCGATAACTACATTCTCCTAGGGACCTCAACCTCCACCTGGAAAAGAAAACGACACCAACACCACTACCCTTCTGGACAACCTCGCCAATCTCGGACTCAAACAACTGGTAAACACCCCCACCCACTACGCTGGACACACGCTTGACCCGATCTTCTCCTCCAGCAAGCACGTGTCCTTCAATCATGCCACAGGACTCCACTGGACGGACCACAGCTGCGTCCTCTTCAACTTCAAGAACACCCCGAGCCACCACCACCCACAACAAGTCCCCCGCAGATACTGGACCAAAATTACCACCGACCAGCTCACCACATCGCTAAACCAAAAGCCTCCCGCCAAATCATTGGACCCAAAACAAGGAGCCATCAATTTAGCACAATGGATCACCCACTGCGCTACGAAGTAGCACCCTTTAAAAACCATCACAACAAACCAGGTAGCAAAAAAGCCACCTGGTTCAATGACGACCTCAAGAACTATAAAAAGAACTGCCGCACCCTCGAGAAAGCCTGGCTAAAAAAAACATTTACAGACAACATGACCGCCCTCAAGGACGCCACCCGCAAACACCACCAGCTGATCCGATCCAACTAGAAATCAGCATTCAAGGATCGACTGGACAACAACGCCCACAACAGCAAGGAACTCTTCAACATCGTCAAATAGCTTACCAACCCCAGCGCTGGCACCAACGACATCACTCCCTCTCAAGACCTCTGCGACTCTCTAGCCTCGTTCTTCCATAGCAAAATTGCTGACATACATAATAGCGTCGGTGAACAGTCCACCCCCCGTTACCACCGAACTGAAGCCCCCCACCACCACCCTTTGCACCTGGAACCCGATCAGCACCGAAGACACCATCCGCTTCATGAACTCCATTCACTCTGGATCACCAACCGACCCATGCCCCCACCACATCTTCTACGAGGCCGACTCCATCATCACACCCCATCTCACGGATGTCATGAACTGCTCCCTCAACTCCGCTACCTTCCCGGTAAGCTGGAAACATGCCGAACTCAGTGCCCTCCTGAAGAAACGTACAGCAGACCCCACCAAACTGAAGAACTACCGCCCCCATCTGGCTCCTCCCTTTTCCTGCAATAGTCATAGTAAAGACCGACAACAGTCAGCTTGCCGCCGTCCTCGAGTCTAACGGCTCCCTCGACCCCTCACACTCCGGATTCCGAGCCAAACACAGCACAGAGACCTCCCTCATCGCAGCCACAGACGGCATCCGAACAGTACTCGACAACGGGGAAACAGCTGCCCTCATCATCCTGGACCTCTCCACAGCGTTTGGCACGGTCTGTCATGGCACCCTTGTACAACGCCTCAGCAACGTTGGGATACAAGGAAAAGCATTGGATTGAATTATCTCGTTCCTCGCCGGTAGAACCCAGAGAGTCCGCCGCCCCCCTTTCAGATCAGAGGCCACCAAAGTCATCTGCGGTGTAACACAAGGATCATTGCTCAGCCCCACCCTCTTCAACGTCTACATGAGCTCCCTCGCATCCATCGCACGCCACCACAACCTCAACATCATCTCCTACCCTGACGACACACAGCTGATCCTCTCCCTCACCAAAGACCCAAACACCGCCAATACCAACCTACACGAAGGGATGAAAGACGTAGCCGAGTGGATGAAGGACAGTCGCGTAAAACTGAATTCAGACAAGACGGAAGTCCTCATCCTAGGATCATCCCCCTCTGCATGGGACGACTCAAGGTGTCCACCGGCCCTGGGCAGCGCACCCTTACCAACGGACCATGCTTGCAACCTGGGATTCATTCTAGACTCCTCCCTCTCGATGACCAGACAAGTCAATGCCATCTCATCATCATGCTGAAACATCATAGGTATGCTCAATAAAAACTTCTGATGGATCCCCACTGAAACAAGAAAGACGGTCACCCAAGCACTTGTCACAAGGCAACTGGACAATGGGAACACCCTCTACGCGGGAACCACAGCCAGATTACAGTAAAACTACAACACATTCTGAACGCCTCCGCCCGACTCATCCTAGACATACCCCGCCACAATCACATCTCCGGTCACCTGAGAGACCTTCACTGGCTCCCCGTCAACAATAGAATAACGTTCCGCCTCCTCACCCACGCACACAAAGCCCTTTGCGACCTAGGACCCAAATACCTCAACACGCGCTTGACCTTTTACACCCCCACCCGCCAACTACGATCATCTAATCAATCCCTCGCCGCAATTCCACGCATCTGAAGAGCCACCATGGGCAGAAGATCATTCTCCTACTTAGCGGCATATACCTGGAATTCTCTCCCCACCCACCTCCACCTCACACAGAACCACCTCTCCTTCAGGAAACAACTCTAAACCTGCCTATTTGATAAGTAGCGACCCTCCCCTCAAACGCCTTGCGACCCTCTGGTTGAGTAGTGCAGCATACATATTTTGACTTGACTTGACTTTCATTAATGCAGGGGCAGGGCTCACTTCACACCTAAGGCCACTTCAAGCATCTGCAATTATCATGCAGATGCAGCGATTAGGATAAGAGAGTTGCTGATCACGCCCACAAAACCAGCCCTGGCCAGTCTGCCAGCGCTGCAAGGAATCCGGAGGGTCATATTTCACTTTCAGCCAATGGCAGCATGGCCCAGGAGAGGGAGGCCCACCTCGGGCCTTGTAGCTGCACCTCGACTGAACACCCCAAGGGAGGGCGCTGCCCACAGGACGGACTTTTGATCTAGGGGGGGGGGCAAGTGCCCCTCCTTGCCCCCCCCCCCCGCGGACGCACATGGATACAATGCAGTGACAACATCCAGGTGAAGGTCTGAAATGAGCCACAACACATTACCTGTCACTACACCATTTACACCAGCTGGAGTCTGTCAATCATCAACATCCATGAAATTCCACACTAATATGGATAAACAACAGGCCAAAGTGTCTGACACTGAACGTGAGTCCACCTGTGGATGACCTGGCTGTGTGGCATCGTGTGTACAATGATGTGCCCTTCACCATGTTGATGCTGGGTGCTGATACAGTGACCCTGATTGTGATACACAGCAATGTGTACGACCATGGCGGAACCTACCGCCGGCGGGGTGACCCCAGCACCACCCCCTTCAGGTGTGTGTCAGCCATTGGCATATGGACGTGTGCATATGGCGCCGGTATGCTCTGCCGCATGAATCGCGGAACCTACCGCCGGTGGCCGGCGGGGTGACCCCAGCACCACCCCCTTCAGGTGTGTGTCAGCCATTGGCATATGGACGTGTGCATATGGCGCCGGTATGCTCCGCCTCATGAATCGCGGAACCTACCGCCGGTGGCCGGCGGGGTGACCCCAGCACCACCCCCTTCAGGTGTGTGTCAGCCATTGGCATATGGACGTGTGCATATGGCGCCGGTATGCTCCGCCGCATGAATCGCGGAACCTACCGCCGGTGGCCGGCGGGGTGACCCCAGCACCACCCCCTTCAGGTGTGTGTCAGCCATTGGCATATGGACGTGTGCATATGGCGCCGGTATGCTCCGCCGCATGAATCGCGGAACCTACCGCCGGTGGCCGGCGGGGTGACCCCAGCACCACCCCCTTCAGGTGTGTGTCAGCCATTGGCATATGGACGTGTGCATATGGCGCCGGTATGCTCCGTCGCATGAATCGCGGAACCTACCGCCAGTGGCCGGCCGGGTGACCCCAGCACCACCCCCTTCAGGTGTGTGTCAGCGGTATGTTACTGTTACATCGCATTTTTTACATCGTAATGCTGTTACAACGCAGCTATTACAACGCTGGTTCCATTACATCGGATGCTATTACAACGCAGGATATTACATAGCAGATGCTATTACAACGCATACCATTACATCGTAAGTATTGGTAAGTATATAATTTTTTTTAATTTTATTTAATATTATATAATTAATTTAATTATTTTTAATTATAAATAAATATATTTATTTATGTTTTTTAATATTATAAATTAAATATATTAATTTAATTAATTTTTATAATAAGTATGAGTATAGGAGTATATGTTTTGGGGTACTGAGGTATATGTTTTGGGGTGTTTGGTTATTTTTAGGTTTTAGGGCAGTGTTTGGGTTTTGGGGTACAGGGGTGTTTTTAGGTTTCAGGGCAGGGTTTGGGTTTTGGGGTACAGGGGTGTTTTTAGGTTTCAGGGCAGGGTTTGGGTTTTGGGGTACAGGGGTGTTTTTAGGTTTTAGGGCAGGGTTTGGGTTTTGGGGTACAGGGGTGTTTTTAGGTTTTAGGGCAGGGTTTGGGTTTTGGGGTACAGGGGTGTTTTTAGGTTTCAGGGCAGGGTTTGGGTTTTGGGGTACAGGGGTGTTTTTAGGTTTCAGGGCAGGGTTTGGGTTTTGGGGTACAGGGGTGTTTTTAGGTTTTAGGGCAGGGTTTGGGTTTTGGGGTACAGGGGTGTTTTTAGGTTTTAGGGCAGGGTTTGGGTTTTGGGGTACAGGCGTGTTTTTAGGTTTTAGGGCAGGGTTTGGGTTTTGGGGTACAGGGGTGTTTTTAGGTTTTAGGGTAGGGTTTGGGTTTTGGGGTACAGGGGTGTTTTTAGGTTTTAGGGCAGGGTTTGGGTTTTGGGGTACAGGGGTGTTTTTAGGTTTTAGGGCAGGGTTTGGGTTTTGGGGTACAGGGGTGTTTTTAGGTTTTAGGGTAGGGTTTGGGTTTTGGGGTACAGGGGTGTTTTTAGGTTTTAGGGCAGGGTTTGGGTTTTGGGGTACAGGGGTGTTTTTAGGTTTCAGGGCAGGGTTTGGGTTTTGGGGTACAGGGGTGTTTTTAGGTTTTAGGGCTGGGTTTGGGTTTTGGGGTACAGGTGTGTTTTAGGGTTCAGGGGTAGGTTTGTGTTTAGGGCTGATCAAATTATATTTACCATTTATAAATTAATTAAAATATATTTATTAAATTAAATTAATTATATTATATTAATTACATTTTTTAATTAAATTAATTAAATTAAATAAATTATTTTAATTAATTTAATGTAATTACTATTTAAAAAATATTTAAATCAAATTAATTTCATTATATTTTTTTAATAAAATTTATTATAATTTTTTTTCAAATTAAATTAAATAAATTGATTTTAATTTATTACATTAAATTAATTACTATTTTAAAATGTATTTTAATTAAATTAATTAAATTAAATTAATTAAATTAACTTAATTACATTTTTTTAAAAAAGGTATACTTACCTATACTTACGATGTAATGCCATGCGTTGTAATAGCATCTGCTATGTAATGCCATGCATTGTAATGGCATCCGATGTAATGGATCCTGCGTTGTAAAAATTCCGATGTAACGGAATGCGATGTAAAAAACCGCGTTGTACTGACACCAATCCGGTCAAAATAAATGACGTTCAGAATCCTACTGAGAGAGGAGCTTAGGCCCCACCCACATGTCCTGTAGAGTACAGGATTCGAATATGTCACAAAGATTGCTTGTATTACTTGTTTTGGCTTGTGGCGCTGTTTATACTTGAGACAACATAACTGAATTTATTTATTTATTTATTGCTCAGTTAATTAAAACCATTGCAATCAGCATATTTACATGTAAATGAACTTAAAATAAAACTTTTGTCTAGTAAAATATGACTATCAAACATTTCAGTTAGATAAACTTTAAAATGTTCTAAGAGCTTACTTGAGCAAAAAAAAATATATGTTGGAGACAAGATAACTGAATTGTTCTGGGGGCAAGCCAATGATCACGGCTATAGGCCTCATCTATTAATTATGAAATGTTATGATAAAGACACTATGTCTGACGTATTTATTGTGAAAAACATATGTTAAAGTCAGTAGACATTGAAGTATTGATTAATAATACTCTATATTATAGACCAGGGGTACTCATAGTACGGCCCGCGGGCCGGTGGCGGCCCGCCTGGCCTTAATTGGCGGCCCGCGGACCCTGTGCATGGATAAACTTGAACGTTAAACAGAGAAGAGGGCCGCAGGCGCATACGTTGTGAATACGTATTGAATAGTATTCACAATGTTTGCTCGTGCGGCCATCTTCTTTACTTTTGATTGCCTTTCATTGGACTGCGCCCCTGTGACGTCGGCCCCGGCAATGGCGCGAAGCACAGGCCCTTTAAAAGTCAGCTGTAACTAGCGCTGTTACAGCTGACTTTTAAAGGAGCTTCCTGTGTCCGTGGTGACGTCGACGGCCCTCTCTGCAGCAGCCCCCTAGCATTGGAGCAGCCGGGATGAATCTTCACCTCCGTCGTGTTCCTTGCAGCAGCCCGGGAGAATCTTCACGAAAGTCCTCGCTGCCCCCAGCCACGGAGATATTGACTACCGCCGTAAAGTCTTCTGCTTTGATAGGTCAGTGAACCATAGTCATATTGTGTGAGGGGTTGCACCGGCTCGGGTGAGGGGCACTTCAAGGTGTGAGGCCCGTGCATGAAGGAGTGTGTTGTCGAGGGGGGGGGGGCAACCCTCAGCTTTATTTAGTTACTTAGTTATTTATTTATGCATTGTTCTCTCGCGCGGACTTTACCCGAAGGTGTCAGAGGCCTCACAATATGAACAGAGCTGATACATGAGAATACTTACGTGTGAACAAATTACAAAAGCAAACGTTAAGTTGCATGAGGCAATAGTGACAATAGTGAGCAAACAAAATACAAGAGGTAGGAAACGGTGCAATACATGTGTGAAGGTTACAAAAGCGTACAAAGTACACGTCACGGTATAATACTGCAATAAATGGAGGACTTTCAAACACAAGAACAAAGAACAAACGTTACATGAGGCAATGGTGGCACTTGGGCAAGTATGGAAAGCAAACAAAATGTAAGAGGTAGCAAATAGTGTGTTACAAGAGAAAAGTGGTGTGTGCATGTTAGGGGGGCTCTGGGGGGAGACGTGCGTTTTGGAAGCATCCTTTGTCCTGGGGCCTGCAGGTTACCTACTGGGGGTGGGCGTGGGCTACACCTGAGCTCGGGGGACTGAAAGCAAATGTGCTTAATTTGTGCCAGCACAGCAATGAAGCACGCTGAACAGGGGTCCGAGAAGCAAATAGAAAGTGAGTGGGAGACAAGGGGGGGAGAGAAAGAGATATGGGGAGAGGCGATGGAAAGGGAGGGGAGGTGACTGGGGAGGGATGGAAAGAGAGGTGAGGGAATGGAATGGAAGTGAAGAAGGGGCAGTGAAATGAAGATGGGGCAGGGAAATGAAGATGAGGCAGGGAAGATGGGGCAGGGAAATGAAGATGGGGAAGGGAACCTTAAACTGCAATCCACCTTGGGTGCCCTGATACCTCCAACTCCCGCCGAACCACCTGAACACGTTTCCATGAAGGTGGATTTACCAAAGTAGCAGGGTAGAATGGGTGACATAACTGACATTGACCTCACTTAAATGACATGGATTGAAAAGGGGTGAACACCTGTTTTGCAGTATGTATTGATTTGTTCTTGGGGAAGGACTGGCTTTTGCAGCAGGGACTTAGGTTGAAAGTGTTTGACAATTGCAAGGTTCTGTACTGAAAAAACACTGTCATTAAGACCGCCTTACGTCCTTTCCGCATTCCCACAGCCCACGATGTCCCAGACATACTGCCATGATGTGCTCCTCTGCCACCTGCCCTACCCAAAATTATTTTAATTAGAATTCCCTGTGTAAAAGAACAATATGTTTCCTTTTTATTTTTAAGATTTGCATTTCAAATAATACTAGCCAAAAACTGAAAACTTGTTTTAGGGTTTCTGATGGGAACTTTTTCTTTTGTCAAATTGTGTTTAATTTAAAAAATAGAGATGCAGTAGCATTTGCTTCATTCTAGGGGAGGAATAATATGGAGTGGATCACAATAAGGAACTGTAAAAGGGGATTGTTTTATTGTCAAGTTAAGTGCTAAACCAGATCAAAACAGGAACTCACATATGAGAAATGGGAGTGGAGTCACCGACATTACTTGCAGTAATATTAGTGAGCTACTGCTGTGTTACAATATTGAAAACATTTACTAGCCATGATTATAAAATGTAAACACATTGAGAATTTAGGCGAGTGCACCTGTGCACTTTCAGTGACTGGGCCAAAGATGGCATCAAGCTCTCAATTCATTGCAATCTTGCCAAGGCTAGACCTTTTGGCTTTGCTAATGCTTGCTTCCTTGTTTGTACTTTCAGCTAGCTGGAGATATTTAAGAAGCTGCATTGTTGAATTATATAACGTAATAAGCTGTAACTGGGCAATGAAATGCCATACAATTACTAACAATTGCCATTCAATCCCACTTAAGATTGCTCTGTCTGCTAATAAAAAACTACTATCAACATGTGTTGCATGTAGTTAAATCTGCTTTGGAAATACAGCACTGTCTAGTAATGTTTTGAAATGGCAGTGGTCTTTTTTTACCCCCTCTAGCCCTACCCCCAAATGACCCCGCCCCCAAATGACCCCGCCCCCACCGATGCGGCCTCGGCCACAAACCACACTGTAAATTCGGCCCCCGAGAGAAAGTTTGTGAGTACCCATGTCATAGACTATCAATAGGTATTTTCTTACATGAAATCTCAAGGATTATGTTTTAAGCATTTGTTTTGATTTTGGCCACTTAGTGGGGCAAATCGTGGCTAGAGGTTTACTCTCTAAGAATCCATGTTAGGATATCTTAGGAGAGGTAGTGTTTTGCTTAACAAACTGTAATTTTTAATACATTTAATTGTATGACTGTGTCCCTGATGGTGCTTTGTGCAAACGCTTATACTGAGTACAGTCGGCCTGAGTTGGTTATATTGCCCAGCCAATGATATCAGTTATAAGCTTGATTGGTATGCAGAGAAATGTTTTGCCCGATGCCATAGGTCTGTCAAGTTTATTATGAAAAGGTGTTACAAAGGCAATAAGAGACTTAAGGGCAGATGTATCAAGATTCGATTTTGCGAATTCTAAATAGCGATTTTTAAGGAATCGCTATTTAGAAATCGCAAAATGGAATGTATGTACAAAATCACAATTTTTTAGCGATTCCTTATTTTTCCTTATGTGCGAATTCACATTTTGCGAATTCGCAATTAAGGAATAATTCCCATGCATTCCTATGGGCCAGGAGGCCCATAGGAATGATTGTGAAATAATTCTCAAATTGCGAATTCGCAATTTGCTAATCGCAATTTGAGAATTATTTCAAGGGTGCAAGGGTGTCTCAAAGACACCCTGCTGCACCCATGAAATTTCCTTGTGTGTGCATGTGGTGCACATACATGCCCTATGGGCATGTATGTGCGTCACATGCCACCCTCACAAATGCCAAATAGGGCATTTTTAAAAGAAATCGCAAATTACCACCAACTACAAGTTGGTGGTAATTTGCGAATTCTTAACACAAATTCGTAATCTCAAAAAGTTACATACATCTCATTTAAGGAATCGCAAAATTTGCGATTCCTTAAATGCTTAAGCAAAATAAGGAATCGCAAATTTCTGCGATTCCTTATTTTGCGATTTTTTGTTACATATAAAAAAATGCTAAAATGCCTTTTGCGAGTCGCAAAAGTCTTGATACATCTGCCCCTTACTCCTATGAAGGGTGGGCATATTGCTCTTTCCGGGGTGGGAAAATAATCAGAATATTCCCAAAATTAGGGGATGCTAATTTCTAGTGGGGGGGAAAAGAGAAGAGGAGAGTAGAGTTCAATCACAAATATGCAAGATAACGATTCATGTGCAAGAATGGGCTATGTACAATTATGCATGCAGATCTGTTTCTTCAAAAAGGGAATTATGATTTTAAAACCCTGCAACTGTCACAGGTTTTCAGGTGCTTTCTTGGAAAGGATTGTGAATTCCTGAAATTCTTAATTCTGCACCCAGGCAGCTAAACTATGGGTGTAAATGTACACATTTGTTTGAGGATCGGATCAGAAGTTGCACTTGCCTTTTCACCTTGCAGGAGGCACAGTGGTGAAAGCTTTTCAGGTGTGAATGTGGCTTCTGGGGTGGATGTTGAGTTTAGAATGAGGTATGGAAAAGCAATGAGGAAAAAGTCCGCATTTCAAGACGCACAGTGCTTGGTGTATGTGTTACATGAAGCCATTCCTTTCCAAAACCTTATCATTTCGTATTTGTAATCCTCACATCCATTGACATTTTGTAGAAGATGTGTTACTTCCTGACTATTGGGACACAATATCCATATTAGTTCAGCTTAATCATAGGCATCCTCAATGAACTCCTTAAAATCAGGCACTATCTCTGTGCTTGTCTCTTCATTGTGGACTACCTAAACATGCTATGTTGGATTTAGTCCAAACAGCTCTTTCGTTATATACGTTTAACACCCAAAATGACGAAAGTTTCCAAAAGAGGGCAGACTCTTTTTCTCACTGGGAACTGTTTTTGCTTAAGCCTTAAAAACTTGTTTTCACAGATGATATCCAGACAATTTATGTGGTATTTTCCCCCTTATATTGAGGACTGTAAAGGTACCTGTGATTAGTGATTTACCCATGAGGTGTTTAAGAAACTAGCTAAAATATGGAAATAAGTTGTTTGCTCGTTGATACTTTGAAAAATAATGTTGTGCGACATACTGTGTTATTGTGTTTTTCTAAAAATAGCTGCAACGTTTTTCTGCCACTGTTTTAGAACTTTTGCAAATTGTGATGAGTGTATACTTGTTTTGCCATGTCTACATGCTTGCAGTTTTGGGGGTAAATTAGTACAGAACCCATGGCTGAACCCAGCTATACATTTATGAAAGGCAGACAAAGTTCTGAATTGAGAAAGCAACATTTGCATTAGTTAGAAGGCTCGAGGTTTCACCAAATACTTGTACCATTACTTCTGTCAAACTCTTTTAATCAGTACGACATAAAGCTTCTGAATTTTTTTTCATAAGTATGCAATACCCAGAGCCAACAATCAAGCCATGGCTTACAATGACTTACCATTCCATTCTGATCACGTGCCATCTGAAAATTAAAACAAAGGGGCACATTTTCAAGAAACGGCATTAAAATTATCGCCGCTTTAGCGGCAGGAAACTGCCGCTAAAGCGGCGATAATGGGCTTGATAATATGCCCTTGTGAATTCCCATAGAAGCCCATGTTCTGGTGTGAACATGGGCTTCTATAGGAATTCTCAAAGGCATATTATTAAGCCCATTATCGCCGCTTTAGCGGCAGGAAACTACAGCTAAAGCGGCGATAATTTTAACGCCCTTCTTGATAATATGCCCCAAAATCAATAGCAATTTGTTTTCAAAGACAACTCTATATTTGTAAATATACAAAAGATCTGAGTTTAGGAATAGTTATCATGTTTATAACTCTTAATTTTGGATAACTTATAAACCAAAGCTCTTGAGAGACAGTTTCTGCAAAGAGTGGGTTTCACATGCATTCACTGAAAAACAGGAAGCCAAAAATTTATAAATTTATAGACAGTAGAACATTTCGATGGTCCTGCAGTCCAAAAACCCTCTCAATAAATAAGTATCCCATATGTGATTGCCATATAAATAAATACATCTTTTTATTTTATTTATTTATTTAATGCATTTTTATAAAGCGCAGACTTTACCCGAAGGTGTCAGAGCACTGTACAATAGAACCAGTTACATTACATGAGAGAAATGTTACAAAAATGGAAACAAACAAAAATAGCAGGCCAAAGAATCAAAACAACGCAGGCAAAAGGAACACAATAATAAACACAGCAAGCACAGAATGTACAAACAAAAGTATAAATATATATGACAAATTTACAATGACTAAAGAACTTCCTGGCGGGATCTGAGAAGGAAGGAATTTGTTCTGAAAGTGTCTTTGGAATAGAAGAGATTTGAGGTCCACTTTGAAGATCTGGATGGAGGTGATGGCACGGAGCAAAGGAGGAAGCGAGTTCTAGATTCTCACCGCATTAGCTGAGAACGATTGAGCCATCAATTTTTCCCTTTTGTATTTTGTGTTTATATTTATAGAGTGCAATTATCACCTACAGGTCTCTAAGCACTATAGAAGGAACGAGACACAGACCAAGCCTCCCAGCACAGGGACGGGGATTAACCCGACCCCCATGCCTCTTGGCAAAGAACCGTTTTCAACGTCTTCCCAAACGGAAGGAGGGCATGCTCTTTACGCACAGTCTCTGATAGTTTGTTCCATAAAGGTGGAATGGCGATGGAAAAGGCTCTGCCCCCTTTGGTAACCAGCCTGAAATGCTGACACTTCAGCAGACAAGCCTCTGAGGACCTTAAGGTCCGATTCGGAGTGTAGAGTGCTAGGCGATCTTTAACGTACTGCGGGGCTTGGCCATAAATGGCCTTGTGCGCAATGCAGAGTCCTTTAAACTTGGCTCTCTGCCTTACCGGAAGCCAATGCAGGTGTTGAAGGAGAGGGGTGGCATGGGCTTTCCTGGGCAGTTTGAAAATCAGCCTGGCCGCGTTGCTCATGGTAACCTGGAGTCTAGCAAGTAGCTTCTCCGGAAGGCCGATGTCAAGGGCGTTACCGTAGTCCAGGCGAGAGATTATCATTGCAGTCACGATCAGTCTGAGAGTGGAAAAGCTCAGGAGAGGGGCGAGCTTGCGAAACTGTCTCATCAGGCCTGCGCAGGCTCCCACTACTGCGGAAACCTGCTGAGACATAGACAGATCGACGTCTATTTTAATTCCAAGGCTCTTCACGACCAAGGCTGGAACTGGGTCGACACCCAGTTCCTGCGGCCAAAAAAGGAGCGGGGCTCAAGCAGGAACTTTTCCGCATTCCGAGAAGGTCCTGACCCTCCAGACAATTTCAGTTTATTCGCCAGATAGCGAGGGGAGGAAGAGTGCAAAGCTTTGTGGGTGATGCACGCCATTTTGTAAATAGGTCTAGCCTCGATGGGAAGCCATCGGAGAGAAGACAGGATAGGAGTGATGTCGTTTGGACCCTGAAATGAAGCGAGCTGCTGAATCGAGGACGGATTTGAGGGGGGAGAGGTGAGATTTGGGAAGGCCAGTCAGAAGAGAATTACAATAATCTAGTTTAGAGAGAACTAGGATTGGACCAACGTTTGTAGGTCATTCTCCGGGAAGAACCGACAAATCCCCCATAAAAGGCGCAGCTGATAACGTGCATTCTTGACAATGGAGTTGATGTGTGAGATTAGGTTGAGTCTTTTGTCAAGGATGACAACTAGGCATTTAGCGCAGTCAACAATGACGGGTTTGCTGTTGAGTAAATTCAACTGATCCATCCAAGATTGAACAGGAGGCGGGGGAGAGAGAGCTAGATATGAGGAGGAATTCTGTTTTGGAGGAACTGGGAATGAGTTGGTAAACTAACATCCAGTTGTGAATAGAGTTGAGAGTAGAGTTGAGTAGTGAGAGATCATGAGAGGAAGACACCTTGAGGTAGATTTGGGTGTCATCCCCATAGAGATGGTAGAGGATTCCAGATTTGCTTAGGAGGTTCCCTAGTGGTTCCAGATAGAGATTAAACAGAGTGGGAGCATGGATAGAACCTTGAGGGACGCCTTGACCACCCACCAGTGGAGACGAGAGACTGATTGCAATCTTGATCATTTGGGATCTGTCCGAGAGGAATGATGCAAACCATTTGAGTACTTTGCCTTCCACGCCCATTCTCTGTAGAAGAGTGTTAAGGAGAGTGTTGTGATTAACAGTGTCAAAGGCTGCAGAGAGGTCAGGAAGAATCAGAAGACACAATTCCCCCGAATCGCGTATATGCAGCACATCATCAATCACTCGCAGCAGGGCTGTTTCAGTCCTGCAATTTTGAATAGAGCCATACTGGAACATGTCAAGGAGATTATTGTCCATAATGTGTTGGGAAAGTTGTTTTGCAATGCATTTTTCTGTGATCTTTAAAAGAAAAGGGAGATTGGTGATGGGGTGAAGTTATTGAGGTCGTTTGCATCTGCAGAGGATGTTTTTAGAAGAGGGTAACCTGTCCTGTTTTGAGGAAAAACTGGGAGGGATCCTTGACTGAGGAAGAGATTAACTAGCCTGGTTCAATAGGAGTGAGTGTTGGTATAGAAATCAATGGCGATGTCTTTGGGGAGATCATCTTCCGAGATGGCGCAAAGCTCTGCCAAGTGACTAAGTATTTTCGCTCCTCAATGGGGGTGGGGTGGGTGATCTGTTCGACCAGTGATTTACCTTTTCATCAAAGAATATAGCGGACTCAATTGCTTTCTCTGCAGCATCCTCAGGTTTGATGGTTTGGGGAGAACAATTTGGGTTTTTGATGAGATCGAAAAGTTTTTTGGGTCTGTTTTTAGCTGAATCGAGGAGGGATCTGAAATGTGATGTTTTTTCCTGGAAAATATGCTTGTGGTATTTGGATCTTGCTGAACATAAAAGAGAGAGGTTGGAGGTGGATGGAGGTTGTCTCCAATGTTTCTCCAAGATTCTAAGGTTGTTCCTTTTGTCATAGAGAGCTTTATTGACCCAAGGAGCTGAAGGGGTGGGTCTTTTCCTTTTGCTTTGGAGTGGAGCAACCTTGTCGATTTCGACTGCAAGGATTGAGAGGCAATGGGGGGTGAGATCGTTGACATCCGTATTGGGGTCTAGACTAGGAAGTGAGTGCATAGCAGAATCACATAGAGTCCCAAGATCAATGCTTTTTGTGTTGCGGAACCAAGTAGAGGCTCTTTTAGGTTGGCCGAGAGTTATAATGTGCAAGAGTTGAAAACGGAAGGGATGAGGAAATGGTCTGACCAGTCTTCACGGATGGGGGGAGCAGTGGTAAGCTGGTCTGATTTAGAAATAACAAGGTCCAGAATTGAGCCTTGGCGTGTGTAATTTCCGAGCAGTGTTGGACTAGATCGTTAGCTGTAAGAAAGGTTGCAAGCTTGTTGGCAGCCGAGTCTTGCAGGGGGCCCAAGTGGAGATCGAAATCACCTAGGAAGATCTGTTTGTCGCTTTGTGAATATTGGTCACTAATGTGGTTGATGAGTTCCTCCATGAAGGAAGAGCATATACCGAGAAGGTGGTAGATGGCATGGAACCTGAAGGGTGAGCCATGATGAACTTGGAGTTCTAGGGAAAGACATTCAAAAGTGTGAAAGAGGATGGTGGGAAAGGCTTTGATTTGAAGGGAGTTTCTGAAGAAAATCGCAACACCTCCCTCTATCTTGCCTGTTCTGTCGTTTCTGAGGATAGAATAGTCAGTAGGTATCAAAGATCAAATGAAGTGTGAGAGGAGTCATTAAACCAGGTCTCAGTGAGAAAGAGCATGTCGAGATTGTGGTGGGTGATAGTGTCAGATATTTCCAGTTTGTGTTTGGTTGCAGATCTGCAGTTATGGAGCATACAATGTAGCTCTGACGCAACTGTTTTGGTGATGTGAGTGTCTTGACTGATAAGGGGGATATGGATTAGATTCTTGAATGAAGGTGCCCCTTGAGGGGGAGGCTGGTAAGTTCTGATGGAAGAGATGTTCTGAATGGCAAATTGAGTAGAATTGTTAGGAGAGGCAAGTGGAGGGGAATTGACGTTGGTAGTCTTGTAGCTAGCCAATAAGTTGGTGATGTCTGTGGAGGAGAGACAGTGGTTGGCTTTATTGGGGCGCGGGAGCAAGAAACTCCTCGGGAGGTTTTTCGGAGAGGTGGATATCTTAGCACTTAAGAGTGAAATGGACGCTTCAAGCTGGGAAATGGAAGAGATGAGAGAATCAAGTTTAGTTTCCAAAGAGAGGTGAGCTTAGCACGGAGTGAAGGTTGTCTCAATGTTTAAGGGAGAGAGTGGCCTAGGCGAAGGAGGACACAGGGATGTGGGGGACCGTGGAGAGTTTTGGGTTGCGAGAGTCCAAGTTGGGTGAGGAAGTGAACTAGGCAAAGGAGGACAGTGGGCTGTGGGGGACTGGGGAGAGAGATGTGATGCAAGGGTCTGGAGGGAAAGATGGTGATAGAAAGGAGTGGATGGAGTAACAGTGAAATGTTTAATGGTGATGAGCAGAGGTGAAGAATAGAGATCATACATAGGAGGAGAAAATTGAGAATTAGAAATGGATGGCGAGCGGAGGAGGGGGGAGGGGGTTATGGGAAGGCCATGGAAATGGTGAGATGAGAGGAGAAGGGGCTGTACAGGGAGGGGAGGGAGGGAGGTCAAAGGAAGGCCACAGGAATGGGGAGAAGAGAGAGGGTGAAGGCCAGAAACCATGGGTAATGAAAGGTGAGTTAAGGGGTACAGGTACCAGGCAGAGTGGGGGGTGAGCTAAATGGAAGTTGTGGAAGGAGTGAAGGACTGTGATGTCAAAGGGAGGGAAGAGGGAGGAATTACCAAGAGGGGAAACAGGGTTGTGAAGCATAGGGGGAGTGTAAGTTGTGGAGAAATGGGGGGTGAAAGGTCAGAGGGAGGGAAGAGGATGGAATTACAGGTAGGGGAGGCAGGGATGTGAAGCATAGTTGGGGGGAGTGAAGGTTGTAGAGAGATGGGAGGTGTAAGAACAGAATTGAAGGTACGAGGAAAGGGAAAGAGGGGAAGGGGTGAGGAGAAGAGTGGAGGGAGGGGGTGGGTAAGGCAAGTTGCTCAGTAGTTCAGGTTGCAAGAAAGATGGATTAAGTAGGGGGAAATAGGTAGGAATAGGGGAGTTAGGGGGCAGGAGAAGGTAATAGAATAATGGGTAGATGCAGGATATAGAGGTGAAGTGGGGTGTAAAGCAGACAAGGTAATGCGGAGGTCCAGTTGGGAAGGGGGCATTATGGGAAGGGAGGGAACAAGAGAGGGGGGGATAAAGGGTAGACCTGTGACTCCCGGGAGAGAGGTCTGAAGGAATGTGTGGGAGTCAAGGGGGTAGAAAGGGAGAAAGTAGACAAGCTAGAAGAAGAAGAAGAGGAAGAATCTAGGGAGATAGTAGTCGCAGGGGTGGGACCAAGAGTGTAAAAGAGGTGGTCAAAGAGAGAGAGACAGGAGTCTGAAGCTTGGATCATGACAGTGCCATTGTTATAAAGAGTAATGGTGAGAGAGCCATTAAAGCAAGCGGAGGGAGAAATGTTTAACCACTTCCCATGCAGGAAAGAAGAGGAGGAGGAGACGTTGAAGGAATTGAAGAAGCTGGAGGACCAGGAAGGGATGTCATGAGTGAAGAAAATGAGGTCATTTTTTATCTTTCCTAGGCGTCCATTATGGAATTAGTCAACAAAGAGGGAATCTTGAAATTGTTCAATGGTGTTATGCTTGAACCATTTTGCTGCTGCTTTGGACAGATAAGGGGGATACATGACTTAGAAGCAGTTGATTCCAGACTTAATTCAAATGGAAGCCATGATAAGGTGATGAGGTGAAGACGTGGTGTGGTGGATAGAAAAAGGATCCGCTAGGGTAGTGATAACGCAAAGAAGTAAAATAAGAGGGGTGCACATATTCCAGAAATCAAGTGTGAATAAAACCAAGAGGAGTGAGGTCAGATCAGGACCAAAGGGAGATACCTAACGAGGCTAAAAACAGGTAGAAAGGTAGAGGGAAGAAGCAGCATTGAATCATGTGTGCATACCTCTTCTATTTCTAATAGTGGAGGAGGAAGCACCAAAAACGGGTTGCCAAATCCAAGAGGCCACCAAAGATTGAAAGAACATTCCTCTTTCTGTTTCCATGCCCACTTTATCATGAGTGTATACCTCTTCTATTTCTGATAGTGAAAGAGAAAGCCCAAAATGGATGACAGTCCTTGGTTGATAATGGAGAGGATTGCTTAGAAATCTGCCATTTTGATGGTGTCGAGATGATGATACCAACGGGTCGCAAACAATGAATGTCTCACAATGTCAAAAGTTTCAGCGCAGCAATGCGGGCAAAGTAATAGTGCAGATCACTCCAGTTATCTATAGGATCAGGAGAGACATCCTACGGCGCGCGCTCAGTCCATTACTGCGAGCAAGTCTTTGACTATTGATTGAGGGGGTATGAGGTTAATGAAAGCGAGTCTGGGGTGACTGAAAGCAAGGCATCGTCAGTTACCCCAATTCCGATGGTGCATGTAATCTTCACCGGGAGCCGTTTCTGCCATGAAGGCACTATGGCTCGTCTAAAATTTCAGCTAATGTGGGCCGTGCTAATACCGGCCTTCCACATGGTCTACAATGGTGGCTGTCTGTAGGGGGCCTCAGATGACGAACCCTTCAGGAGTCGGTGTGTCGGACCTAGCACTCTTAGGAGGACCTCGTTTCTCTCTCCCAGCCCCCAGTCACCGCGGGGCACTGCGCCATCCGCTGAGCAGCGGACCGGGTATCACCTCTGCAGGCAGCACCTCCCTCTCCCAGTCCGCTACTCCTCATCTGCGAACCTCCAGAGGGAGCATCGCACCAGTAGGAACCACCGTAGAGGACCGCACCGCTGATGTAGTCAATGTGGGCAGATACGGGGATTGCTGTCTTGAATGGCTTGAACTTGCAAGGGTTGTGAGTTACTGAGTGCTCCCATTAATTGCCCACGAAGCTGGTAGGATGTGCCCCGCTGCTAGTGTGGAGGAGTTCCCTGGCACAGGATCTCAAAGTCAGCCCGAGGCATGTCGTCCACTGCGGGTGCCACTTGGGGGTCAGTTCACTCACTCCCTCCGGACCTTTGCCACTAAGTTTCTTGCCACTGGAGCCTCACCAAAGGAAATCTTGCTTCCTGGAGGCTGGTGGGCCCAGGAATTCCCCGGTCTCAGTAATAGGGCACCTTAGGCAGAAGCAGCATGCAAGATGCCGGGCCGCGGGTCGAGGCACCCCCATGAACAGCGAATGTGCACTGTGTTTTGTTTCTATTTCCGCTTGGTTTGTTTTCATGGAAATGCACTCACTGTTTCGTTTTTTAAAGCCCGAAGGGAGTACCACTTCTTGGGGACTCATCCTATCAAAATAAGATGGGCGGGCCCGCTCAACCTCATACGTTAAGTGGGCCCGAATGCAGCATATCCCAATGATGAGAACACACACGGGTGGCTGCCATTCTCTGAGCCTCACTGTAACACTCTCCGTCCAAGATAACTACAACTGGTAATCGGCTCAACCCACGAACCACCCCCACAGCTCCCTCAAAACCCCTCTCCTCTGGATCTGGGCTTCCCACCGAGCTCCATCTTCCTTCCACAGCTCCGAGTAACATTTACGTAACCCAACTGACTACCACCTCATTAACAACCCCATGCTGCTCTCTAACATCCCCTCTCTCGTGATACCTGCTCATTGTCTCCTCCTGTATCTCCTTGAATTTACTGACAACGAAGGACCTGAAGATCTCTTCGAAGTTGGCCGCCATAACATAACATAAGTTGACCCTTCAACAGTGTGAGACGAAAATGATTGCCATATAAATAAATACATCTGACATAACATAACATAAGTTGACCCTTCAACAGTGTGAGAAGCCCCCCAATTGTTCCCTATACTTTGCAGTAATAAAAGGATCCTCTGCAGGGTCTCCTGCAAAGCAAGGTGATGCTACAAGACTATCCAGGAGAATTCCCACTGAAGCTGGCCTTAACCAAGGATGTGTCTTAGCTCCACATTTGTGCAACTTGTTTATGGTTGACCTGTCACCACGGCTTAACCAGATAAACTTCCATCCACCAAGGTTTGACACCTTAAGCTTGAGGCATCTTTCTAATGCAGACGATAGAGTATTACTCAGCCAAACAAGAGTGGGACTGCAAAGACCACTCACAGAAGTAGAAGAATACTTCAAGGTCAATAAATTAGAAATTAACACAAAGAAACCAAACATAACGTCCATCAGGAACCGACCTAACCCACCACTCAGAATTGTGCTTGGAGACAAGATTCTAGAGGAAGTCAACAGTTATAACTATCTGGACCTGTATATAGACAGGGATTATGTTACCAAGAACACAAACAATATGCCACCAATAAAGGAAATTAAACAACAAAACAGGGGTGCCAATACTGATACTCTATTTGATATCTTATTTTATCAACCAAAAGAAGTCGCCTGATCAAAAATGGGAGATGCTATTCAATAGCTGTTTTATTATACAAAATGAAATTTAGAAAGTACATTTATTTTAACTTTCGATATGAACTGTCAAAGGACAGAGCATTTTCTATACAAAATGAAGAGAGAAATGAAGAAATTGGACACAAAACAGGGCAATAAAATCAACCATACATTCATAAGTCAATCATATCACAGTCATACCACAAACATGAACACATTCATACTGCAATACTTAATATAAATTCAATAAAGAATAAACCAATAGGTTAAGTATTAGGTCTGCTGTCTAAATAAAAATATAAGTATTTACAGTGATTTATACAATACACTCATTAATTTGCATTTGAATCCGATAAATTATAGAAATTAAACAAGGGATGGATGTATAATTTGTGGCACCTAGTGTGGCAACAGATCAACACTAGGGCAGTGGACAAGGGGGAGCAGACGCTGGACAAAAGGAGGCCTACGCGTTTCAAATCCCTAGGATTTTGGAGGGATTCTCATCAGGGCCAGATCACTCTGAAAAAGAAAAGAAAAGAAAACCTATGTACACAGTTAAAAAAAAAAAAAGAGGGCAGAACCACAGAGAGAACTACAACACCCACAATGACCTCTGCTTACCACAAAGGGAACATGTATCCAATGTAGCAGATCGAAGAATGGACAAATGGGAGTCACCTATAAACATAAATCCAAAAACACGAAAGAGAAAACAGGAAAGGATATGTCAGCTCCTGTGTGTATTCTCAGATGCCAAGTCAACTAATACAGTGTGCAAATGTTTTAAAACAGATACCTCTGAAATGGATGGTATTGTGTCCTAGATCGTAGATTAGGATGGGCGTGGCCGACCTGTGAAAAGATACACTTCATTAGTGCAAGACCGTGGTGGGGACGGGCGTTTTTTAAGAGGCAAAAAAGGAAGACCTCTTACCCGACGTTAGAGTCGGACGCGCTGGAGAGAGAGATCGTTTTTCTTGCTTGGTCGCTAAATAGGTCGAGCGCAATTTCCTGGTATCCAGGCTAGAAAAAAGGTGGAAGGAATATTAGTAAATAGAGCGACGCGAGGGTTTTAAAGAAAGCGGGTGAAAGACCTGAATCGGCTTACCAGGATCGGCAGTCTATCTCAGCTTGACATAATCCAACAGCGTTTCAGGCGACACTGCTTCCTCGCGCATGCGCAAAGCATGTCGATTGGGAATACGAGGTCTTCATTAAGAGCAGAGCGCTGATTACTTGGGCATGCGCATGGATGGTAACTAGTGTCCGACGTTGCGCGATAGGTGAAACGGGATGAAACTGAGTGCGCTATAAATCCACGGCGTCAATTACATGATTTTGGTCCCTTTATTGGAAGGGAGGGCTGCTTGGTTAGGCAGTTGTCCCGGTGGACAATAGTAATCAAGTCAGGGAATACATTGCTCTAAAAAACGGGGGGTGGTCTTCATTAAGAGCGCCGATTACCCGGGCATGCGCATGGATGGTAACTAGTGTCCAACGTTGCGCGATAGGTGAACAGGAATGAAACTAAGTGCGCTGTAGATCCACGGGGTCAATTATGATATTGGTCCCTTTATTGGAAGGGAGGGCTGCTTGGTTAGGCAGTTGTCCCGGTGGACAATAGTAATCAAGTAAGGTAATACATTGCTCAAAAAAGGGGGGTGGTCTGTTCTGAGAATAAAGGTGATGTAGAAGTGCGTGTTCACTTTGGGTGTATTAATATAGAGACATCTGATTATATAATAGATTTATGCAAGTGTGGGTGAGCTTACAGTGATGGAAATGGTGGGATCCTAAAGTTTGTATATTTCGGATAATTCATTTAGTCCCCTTACGGCTGTATCGAACTTCACAATTAGATATGCTTCACGTTTAGATAGTACCAATAAAGGAAAAGCATTGTTCCATGCTTTCTGTGTTCTCGCTAAAAAGCTGGATGGCCCCCCCTTCAAACCTCTATTGGCAGTTATTGGCAGTTACAGTGGCTAAACTACTCTCAAAGGTGGTATATGCAAGTGCAGTAATGCACGGTAAAACTGCATCACTTCTGATGAGACTACAAACCAACGCATACAAGCTCGTGTTTGGCCTTCCACAGAACATATCACCTGCTCAATTTCGCCTGGAATTCGGTCTCATGCAACAAAACCTAGAGAGAAACTACTCCACCATCAAAACATGGTGTAAAATACGGTCAAACTAAAGGTGCCTTTTAAATAATGCTCTAGGGCAGTCATTGGAAAAGGATCCTCACTCCATATACAGTAAACTTGCAGTTATCAATGGAAATCACTAACACAACAGACCTGTGGAATTTTAACCTACCTTATCTAGCCTTTTTTCCTAGCAATAAACAAAGCAGCAAAAATGCATTTGCTTTTAAACGACAAATCAATCAATGAATCAATCATTTGTAAAGCGCACTACATACCCGCGAGGGACTCAAGGCGCTCGGAGGGGGGGGTGCTACTGATCAAACAGCCAGGTCTTGAGTATCCTCCTGAAGGTCAGCAGGTCTTGGGTCTGTTGTAGGCTCAGTACCGGTGGCTGTTCTTCGGATGTGCGGGACGATGGCGAGTGAGAGGTCGGCGGAGCGGAGTTGGTGGTTGGGGATGTAGATGGAGAGCCGTCTGTTGAGGTAGGCTGGGCCGGTCTTGTGGAGTGCCTTGTGTGCGTGAGTGAGGAGCTTGAAGGATATCCTCTTGTTGACGGGTAGCCAGTGAGGGTTTCGCAGGTGGGGGAGTGATGTGGCCGTGGCGTGGTAGTTTGCGGATCAGTCGTGCTGAGGATTTTTTGATGCGTTGTAGTCGTTTCATGAGCTTGGTCGGGGCTCCCGCGTACAGGGCGATTCCGTAATCGAGTCTGCTGCTGCCGAGGGCAAGGGTGACAAACAAATACTAACCAACTGCACGCGTTCTTGGATGTTACTAAATTCTTATAACATCTTGAAATCGGCAGCATATCTAAGCATGACCTACTCAGTGCACCTTAAGAGGAAACTGATGGTCATCAGATTTGGTACACTGCACTCCCTGGATGACCCACCATCATGGAAATACAACAACCCAAACTCATGCAGACTATGGGGTGCAGTAGAGGAGGACATCATCCACCTAGTCGATATATACTCCCTTTAAAGAATGCACCCGTTTTACTTTTGGTTATTTTTTTTTAACAACAGAGACATTAGAACCTGTGGGATAGCTCAAATAAAAAGCCTTAATCCATCTGAACCTCAGCGCAACTGTAAAAAGGTTGAAAGTCTTGACTTTATGCGAACAACTGTTCAAATGGGGTGCTATTATTACAAGATATTCTAACATCAGGGGCATTCAAGCCAAATTTGTTAAAACGTGTAAATGCTGTTGTGGGTTTTAGCAATACAGTGGCACTTTACTGATATTAAACCCTAATGGCAACATCTCAGTTTGATGAATATACCTACTATGAGTTTAGGTGTAAATAACACAATGGCATTTGGATTCACTTTTAAGAAATTATTAGCAATCATGCAGGCAGATTTTATGTATTATTTATGTACATGGCAATATTGTTATGGTTTTTATTGACTTAATACAATAAAGTATCAATTGAATTGAATGCTGCTACTAATATAGTAAAGACAGATTAAGTTCTACAATTTGGATGTAACCCTAAAACACTGACTGATGTACTTAGGATCTAAATGTTTTTAAAAGCCTTTTGAATCTGGCAATTTTTTAAACTTGTGTGGAACTGTTTACTTATTATTGTGATTTCTGACATGTTAAGATGTTTGTTAGATCACATTATGGTGATCTATTATCACACTTAAAAAACAAAATACAGAGAAATGGCTAATCTTAGTAATAGCTGTTGTAGAACCAGACATACTTGCATCCAACCAATCATGCATTTGGAAATTGTTTCAGAAAGCTGCAGTAGCTGCAACAAACTCTTTCACTCCCATTACTGGCCTTCCACCACAGGCAGTGGCACTATATCCTACCTTGCACCCCCAATCTGCATGTGAAATTGTTGAAGTATTCCCCTGGCACCTAAGTGTTCTATGCCAATGACAGGTTTCTCAGGTTATCTAAAAGATCAAATGGGTTCAGTTATAGGTGATCTGTGTCAGGAGTTCACTGACACATGTTAGAAGTTCCTGATGTTAATAACTTTCAAAACCTCACCTACAGGGAAGTACATTTTCAGGCCAATCCAATAGAGCCTATGTGACTCATGGACTTGTGCAGTCTATGAGACAAGTAATACATGTTATCTTTGAAATTACAGGAAATCACATGCTGCTGCAAACTCAGAGATTTGCCAAATACTACATGTTAGATTTTGACTTCAAGAGAGTTTCAAGATTCAACAATAAATTCTTCACACCACCCAAGGAATGGATTGGCCCTTAAATTCTACTTAGAAATTAATTCACCTTTTCACCTTTAAATTCAATAGCATAATAAACATAAAACAACAGCTCTGTGGGTAAATGATTACATTCAATATCTGGGGTACCCTGGGTAAGCTTCAATATATCTCAAGAAAGAGAGAGGGTCCTTATCACACCACACCAAAGGAGTAGGGCACCGGATAGACAAAATTCACAAATACAATCCCCTTTGGGTAGCTACAATCACACCACATTCATACTCAAAAGAGAAATTTTTGGACGCTGCTCAAACTGCTTCGGGAATCCTACCTGCTGCATATGCCGTGGGCTGCCCATTTTGCTGCTGTCGGGTCCGTTTCGTCCCCCTCCCGCCGCCGCACTAACCACTCAGCGGCCGCCGAGCGGAGGGGGGGAACTTTGCATCAGAGAACATCGGAGGCGTTAAACTGCAATTCCCGCCTGCCCTAGCGGCGAGAATCACGGAGCCAGAGAGCGCCAGGTGGCGCTTCAAAGAGGCGTCACCCCGGTGGAGCGGGTGACGCTGATCAAACTGCTTCGGGAATCCTACCTGCTGCATACGCCGTGGGCTGCCCATTTTGCTGCTGTCGGGTCCGTTTCGTCCCCCTCACGCCGCCGCACTAACCACTCAGCGGCCGCCGAGCGGAGGGGGGCACTTTGCATCAGAGAACATCGGAGGCGTTAAACTGCATTTCCCGCCTGCCTTAGCGGCGAGAATCACGGAGCCAGAGCGCGCCAGGCGGCGCTTCAAAGAGGCGTCACCCCCGCGTTGCGGGAGCGCCCGGGGCGAAGCCCGGGCAAAGGGCGGGCCCTCTTAGGCCCTCAGAGGCCCGAGGAGACTGGACTGGGCCGGAACCCCTGGTCGCCTGTTTGCTTTTTCAGATTCACCTGAGTAAGTCCTTCTTTTTATGTCCATAACAACATTATAATGTCTACGCCAGCCTTAAGTCCGGAGATTGTCATGTCTGAAAAACCTGGGGGCTTGTCAAAAGGAACATTGGATAACTATTTCATTAGAACTGTTGCTGAAACACCCAAAGAACTAACTCTAGCTGAGAGACGGTTACAACGTCGCCGCTCGATTGAAAGCATAAAGAATAGGACTTTCACTGACCCTACTCCAGTAGTCAATACTACCATTGAGGCGAGCCATAATGGCAATGACGATACCGTATCCCTGGATAGTGTGCCTCTTTTATTTAGAGATACCATGCCTACACCCAGTACCTGCCATATATTAGTTGCGAGTTGTACCTCACCCCACAACTCCACTAGCTCATCCAGTATAACTGAGGTGTTGATTACACCTAAACCTATGCCATGTAAAACCACTCGAAATAAGACCAAGAAAACTATGATGCACAAAACCTATGGCCCACCCCCAACCAAAAAAAGGCGCAAAAGGGTGGAACCATATAAACAAAGGTTGAGCCATTCTGATTTTGGCAAAAAAAGTCAAGCCTATCACTATTAAGGAACAAAGCACAACAGCTATTAATGACAAAGAGGGAATAGTAACAGCACCCTCACCACTCCCAGCACTTATACACAAAGACAGGGAGGATAGTACTGACACAATCTTAGTAGACACTGCGCTACAACCAGCGCATACCAGTGTCACACTAGACAGCATTGAACATATAATTAGGAGCTACACTCTAGCAATTGTCGAGAGATTAAAGAGGGTGGAGGAAAGACTTGGGAAAATAGAGCTGGAATTGGGAAGTAAGGAGATCCCTACTAGGGCTGTAGTAAATAACGTTGCTCAAACCATTCCACCGTCTATTGAAATCGCCACTTGTGCCCACAATCCTCCATCTAACCAGATAACAGCAGCTCCTAAACCTCCTCAAAACATAAATACAAATCAACCCAAACCACCTTCCACAAAGCTGACAAACAAACCCAACCCTACTCCTGTCATCCCTGCTACTAAACCATCGAAGGGTCTGGGAATTCCATCTTTGGGGACAGCTAGAATGGAGGGGGGAAGTACTAGGCACACTCGGGGGTCACTCAAGAGGGGTCCAATAACAGAACTTCCACCGGAAGCAGTGCCTTTCGTGGTGGTCCTTACGGGTGTGCCAGAGCTGGAAGAGAATAAGCGGGAAGGGTATGCCCAGCTAAAGAACAAAATTATGCATTGGCTGAGTATATACAGGCCAATCGCAAGTAACATCAACGGCGAAATAGTACATGTCCGCCGTCTTCAGTGGTTGGGTGGCAGACCTAAGGATATTGAGGGAGATGTGGTGGTAGTCAACTTCAGAGACCAAAATGCTGTTCATTACATACTAAATTGGCCTCCAGGTAATGCCAACAACTGCATTACCCCCTGTCCCTTAACGTATTTCTATCCAAGATCTATAGTGTTCCCGCCTCAACATCCACATAGACAAGCTTATTCTAATAATTACTTTCCTATCACACAGAATATTAGGAACCCTGCATACGCGCACTACCCAGTACCTGCCCCTGATCCATATGGGTGGAATATCGTACCCCCCAGGTTCAATACAACTGCCCACAGGAGAAAGGACCATCTAAAGCCTTTTACGCCATTGGAGACAACAAATAGGTTCAATATACTAAATGGTTTGGATGATTGTGACTGAAGTCCACAGAACAGAGGGGATGGGGGCAGTGGAACACATACATTTAGTATGGAGGGCACTGACGAGGAAGATGAGGTAGAGGGAGATCACAGGGCTAACAGCATGAGTTGTGTAATAGGCCCACCTATGGGGGGGATTAATATAGCCCGTCACATTCGGCCAGTATGTGGCACTTTTAAAGATGTAAACTTATGTGACACTGACCCCAAAAATATAGAGACAGCTATGGCCTCGGGGGTAGGCATGGGCGGAAAATCCGTTCCGCTCGCGGATTTTGCGGATTTTCGGGAAATCCGCAATCCGCGAGATTTGTGAATTTCCCGCAAAATCCGCAAATCCGCGAGCAGCGGATTTTGCTCGCACTGCTCGCACTGTTCGCGTGAGTTCGCGCCCCGCGAATAAGTGCAAAATTGCCGAAATACGATCTTAGCAAAACTGAAAGTAACTACTTACCAGGTTCAAAAGTTCAGGCTCATCATTAGTAGCCATTTCCTGTAGTGCTTCCTGAGGGGCCCCTCCAGAGTTCAGTTGCCAGTTGAAACTATTATGTGACCCTGCTCTGAACCTCAGAATAGTTACACATATGCCACAAAGGTCCTGAATTACAGCTAAGGGAGACAAGCAGGAGCCAGGCTGGAAGTTAAAATCCATTAATCAGCCCCTAATTCATTATTGTCAGTTGGGGCAGGGCAGGTGTTGTAACTAATTTTGCAACAATGAAAGCACTTAGCAAGTGCAAAAGATCTCTAATCAGGGCGCACTAAGGAAGCAGGTGCCAGCTAAAAAAATATTCTGTGACACATTAATCAGCCCCAAATTAATTCAGGTCACTTGAGGCAGGGAAGGTGTGCTTTGCTTTGCCGAAAATAATGTACACTGGACAACCAGAGGGTGTGGTGATGAAACAGAGGGTGGCATGGGTGGGCCAGAGGGTGGCATGAGTAGTCAGAGAGTGGCAGTGGTGACAGAGAGTGGCAGTGATGAAGAAGAGTGTCCCAAACAGGCTGGACACGTAGAAACAACAAGTTCGCGAAACTTGCGACCCGACAGGTAAGTTCGCAATTTGCGAAAGTGTACAAAACCCTCGCGAACTGGCAGAAACACGGGCGAACACAAAAAAAAAAAAATCCGCAAATTCGCGGGAATTCGCGGATTTTGCGGATTGCGAATCCGCAAATCCGCAAAATTCGCGAACGCGAGATCCGCAAAATTCGCTCATGCTTACTCGGGGGCCAATCTGTGTGACACTGAAGCTACGTCCGACCCAAATACCGACTCTATTAGAAAGGGAGAAATGGTGACTGCTACAACTAAACATAGAGTAGGCATTAAAAATCAAATAAATAGTCCTACAGGACAAACAGAAGCAGTTACCAGGGGTTTACATGATAATCCTCAGAGACCAATGGGGCCTATTGACCTCTTAGGATCTACTATTCTTCATGGGGAACCACGCCTATGGAGTAATCAGGTCCAAAGTGAAACATCCAACGTCCCGGATGGACAGCTCTTAGTATCCTGGAACGTGGCAGGTCTCAGGAACAAGATGGCCTCCAGGGACTGAACCGACTTTATTGATAATTATATGATAGTTACCATGCAGGAAACCTGGGCAGTTGAACCCCAAAATAGACTAGGATATTTACATTTCGCGATAGCCGCAACCCATTCTAACAAGGGAAGGCCAATGGAGGGTCTGACAACATGGGTCAAGCAGGACGACAGATACACAACAACTCAGTTAGTAACCAATTCTACAGATATACTGGTGGTAAAGCTGAAATCCCCGGTGTTTGGTGAATTAATAATTTTTAACGTGTATGCCAGGGGAAAACCGGGAGGGAAATCGTCAGAGACAATTGAGGCACTGGACCACTATGTGAGAACATGGAGGGGAAACGCAAATGTTTTAATATGTGGAGACTTTAATTGTTCCTTCGAGCCCTTGGACCAAAGTGATCTAGAACTCACCGAGGCAGAAGATATTTGTTGGCAAATCCCCTCACTTAACATACCTCCAATAAAGAGGTGGACTCAAGCAGCTCTTCAACTCAAGACCTTCAGTCTTGAGTGTGGGCTTAGAGCAGTAAATGGGAGAACAAAAGGGGACAGGCAGGGCAATCCCACATTTAACAACAGCCTGAGCACAAGTAGAATAGATTACATCTTAGTGAACTTGGAATGTTGGTGGTCTATATGTGATATGACCATAATCCAAAGAATAGAGAGTGATCATATCCCACTCAGCCTAGAGATACAGCTCTTTAAGGGCCAGGGAAAAGCCGAAATTGAAACAATGGGTGACATTGTCCTGGCAAACGATACACGGCGGCTGAGATGGGCCGAGTGTTTAGGTAATCCTCACTCTATTGCAGAAATGGACGCCCTGGTAAAGGCAGCTACTGCAGATTTACAGGGTTATTCATCCAAGGATGATTATGAGACCAGAGTGACTGATATTCACACGACTCTTTTTTTAAAACTCAGCACATTTTTTAGCAAGTTAAGTAAAAATCCTTTGCGTAAATGTAGACGGAAACCTGATTCTTGGTACGACAAAAATTGCAGGTTAGCATATAAATCCCTGGCACTAGCGGTGCGAACCACTGATAGGGAGACGATACAGGGCGCTAGACGACGCTACAAAAAACACAACAAGAGGCAAAAAAAGCTTGGGACAACAATTATTGGGAAGAATTATATGAGGCTTGTAAGTCCAGAGACATGACTGGTTTCTGGAACTTAGTGAGATGGGGCAAGGGGAATCAAAAACCGCAGCCGGTAAATTCTGTCCCTCCAGAATGCTGGATATCGCATTTTAAGTCCCAGTTTGCTAACACAAATAGTGTACCTATAGATGATCTGGATCCCATTAGTAATCGCATATCTACAACTGCACTAGTGTTCAGTCGGAGAGACGTTGAATGTGCTCTCAACTCAATACCAAGAGGAAGAGCCCCGGGCCCAGACAAAATTCCAGCAGACCTTTTTTTACACAGTAAAGAGGTCTGGGTCCCATACATTGAACTGCTGGCAAATGCTATTGCCAGGGGCTCGACCTTGCCGGAACAATGGAGGGGAGCCAAAATCATACCAATTTTTAAAAAAGGTGATCGTGCAGATCCTGCTAACTACAGGCCAATCAGCTTAATAGCATGTATTCAAAAGGTAATGGCCAGGATGGTTCTTCTTAGGATCCAGAACTGGATAGAGGAGTCGGGGGTCATGTCTACGTTTCAGGCTGGCTTCCGCCCCTCCACCAGTACAGTGGACCAAGTTTTTAGGTTTTCAACAATATACTGGAAATGGGTGATTCTTGGGGGCGGCACACTATATGCAGCCTTTGTCGATCTAAAAGCGGCATTTGACCTCGTGCCACGAGACAGGCTGTGGCGAGCGCTCTATGAACAAGGCATGCCATATGAACTCCTCACCGATTTGATTAAATTTCACGAAAATAATTACGTGCAGGTCAGATGGGGAAACCAGAGCCAAGTCACAGACAGATTCCCAACAGAAAGGGGCGTCAGACAAGGGTGCGTATTGGCACCAACACTATTCACGCTATACATTAACCGGGTTATAGACTATTATAGGGATGCACATACAGACGCACCTAAACAAAATGGCATTCCAGTTCCCCTGTTAATGTTTGCCGACGACACCCTTTTAATTTCCAAAACACAAGAAGGGCTTCAGAAAGCAATTGGGTGCTTTGAAAAATTCTGCATTGACTATGGCCTTGTTATAAACGTGTCCAAGACAAACTTTATGGTAATGCACAGGCACAGGAAGATAAGGGGCAGAGTTTTCATGAATGGTGAATTGCTAGAACAGACAGACAGCTTCAGTTATCTGGGCATTACATTGGGATCACGGCTAGAGTGGAAGCCACACATGTCTTATCTAACAACTAAGCATGCACAATTGGCAGGTGTTTTACTGAGAGAGTTTAAGTCCTCAGTTACAAAACCAATAGCCCCAGTACTTAAAATATATGACACAAAAGTGAGATCTTCTATGTTATATGGGGCGGAATTGTGGGGGGTCTTCGATGTCACGGCCTTAAAAAATGCACAAACTAAATTCTTGCGATGCATAACAGGGCTCCCACAATCAACACCAATTGTACCTCTGTATATGGACCTGGGCTGTCACAAAATACAGGACATATGCAGCTTCAGACCAATTGCTTATTGGAGGAGATTATGGGTCACGCCTGAACTCTCTCATTATGCCTTAGCGCTTCTGGAAACACGAAATATGGACTCTGGGGGAAAAATATTGTGGTTCAGGAAAGTTAAATCCTTACTTAAGGCCTTAGGAATGGGGGAATTATGGGAAAAACCTGAGGAGAATATCTTCCCATCCAAACAAACTTTGAAAGAGGCTTACTGGGCTCACGTAACCCAAGAGGAGTTCCAGAAACATACAGCTCCATCGCTCACAAAGGTTTTTCTGGAGCTGAAACATATCCCTGTGTATTAGAGATATTGGGACCTTATTACAATACCATATGATAGGAAATTGTTCCATCAGTTCAGGGCAGGAAGCCTTCCAATTAAAACATTTACTAGCAAATGGTCGAGTAACACAGACGATCAAATGTGTCCTTTCTGTCTAGTCCACTCTGAAAGCATAGCCCATCTCCTGTTTGTGTGCCCAATGTACAAAGCTCCTCGCCACAAATGGATCAGGCTGATCTGTATACTAAAGGGTATCCAGAGTGGGACTGTAGCACTTAGAATTCTCAAAACTGACTGTTCTGAAAGTGTGACGGTTGCGCTTGCAAAATTTTTATAGTGGACGTGGCTTATACAAAGGGATAAGCTGAAAGCATTGCAGCCCCCATAAATACAATCTGATACTTACACAGGAAAACAAATGGTATTAATTATAATGATTTTATCAAACACATTATCTATTTATTTTTTTAACTAGTCGTGTCGAAACACCCATTGTGTGGATAATAATAATTGGATGATTAAGTGATGTATTCCCTTGTAAATACCTAATATGGATGTAATAATGATGAAATGTTGATTTTAATATGTTTATGTTTGTCTTTTATGACTAAAAGTCGAAATAAAGACTTATTTGAATTGAATTGAACTTCAAGAGAGTTTCAAGATTTAACAATAAATTCTTCACACCACCCAAGGAATGGATTGGCCCTTAAATTCTACTTAGAAATTAATTCACCTTTTCACCTTTAAATTCAATAGCATAATAAACATAAAACAACAGCTCTGTGGGTAAATAATTACATTCAATATCTGGGGTACCCTGGGTAAGCTTCAATATATCTCAAGAAAGAGAGAGGGTCCTTATCACACCACACCAAAGGAGTAGGGCACCGGATAGACCAAATTCACAAATACATTCTTCTTTGGGTAGCTACAATCACACCACATTCATACTCAAAAGAGAATTTTTTTACCACCAAAAAATAAACAATGTGTAACGCACAAATCCCCTAAAAACTAAAATGGGTCAATTGAAAACTGTATATTTATTATCCATGCATTAAAAACACATAAATGTTATACAGCAGAATTAATTCTACAATTGCTAAAAACAGGGCAATTGAAAAATCGTACAGATGTCAATTGTTGTCCAATTTTTACAAGCTACAACAATTCATAGACACAGTTCTTAAAGACAGTTACTAAGCAGAAACCTAATAGTACACTATGGAAGAACAAGCAAAAAAGTTATTTCTAGTCATCAAAGCACCACACCAGTCTGACACAAATCACTTATTACACATAGGAATTACTTTTTCTCTTATCATTTGTTTAGTGCAACAGTTGTCCTCAAGGATCTAGGGTGGGCTTTATTACCAGAGCATCGATGCATTTGGGTGGGTACTATTATTCAACCTCCACCATCAAGAAACAAAAATATCTCCCCAAATTCAAATCCTGGTCTGCACTATGTTATAAAACAGAATACAGAAAAACGATTAACAATTCCCTGGACCGAAACAAGCATCCTGGGACCGGTTTCTGGCTAATCAGCCGTCATCAGCCAGGCTAGCTTGAATCCAGTGACAAAGTGAGCAAGGGACCCACGTGTGGGCATACCCTGCCAACTTAGGGCAAACAAAGTGATACCAAAGGGGATGCTGGACGGAGCGCTGGAGCAAATCAAGCACTCACCCCCAGTCAATTGATCTGGGTTTAATCCATCATCATTCTTTAGCTCACTCCACCACCCCAGTTCAGACATGGCCATATGCAAATAAGTCTGACCATGTGCCTCATGGGAACAGTCCAGTCCGAACTGCCAAGCCATGTCTTCCCTGGACCGGAAACAAGCATCCTGGGACTGGTTTCTGGCTAATCAGCCATCATCAGCCAGGCTAGCTTGAATCCAGTGGCAAAAGGGACCAACTTCTGGGCATTCCCTGCCAACTTAGGGCTAACAAAGCAATACCAAAGGGGGTGAATGTATGACATTGTTCTGCATTCTGTCCATCAACTGTTGTTTTTCCATTTGTCCCTCCGAGTGGGATGGGTATGACCAGACGTGACCCCCGTGCTCTCCATGCCACTGGAATCAAGCTATCCTGGCGGATGAGGGCTAAAAGCCCGAAACCGGTCCTAGAATGCCTGTTTCCAGTCCAGGGAGGACCTGGCTTGGCAGTTCGGACTGGTCTGTTCTCATGGGGCACAGGGTCAAGACTGATTTGCATATGGCTGGGTTCAAACTGGAATGGCATGGTGAGCAAAAAACGATGGATTGAGGCCCAGATCTCTGTACTGGGGTGAATGTATGACATTGTTCTGCATTCTGTCCATCAACTGTTGTTTTTGCATTTGTCACCCCGAATGGGACGGGTATGCTCAGACGTGAGTCCCGTGCCCTCCATGCCACTGGAATGAAGCGATCCTGGCTGATGAGGGCTTAAAGCCCGAAACGGGTCTTAGTATGCTTGTTTCCAGTCCAGGGAGGACCTGACTTGGCAGTTCGGGATTGGCTGTTCCCATGGGGCACAGGGTCAAGACTGGTTTGCATATGGCTGGGTTCAATCTGGAATGGCATGGTGGGCAAAAAAACAATGGATTTAGGCCCAGATCTCTGTACTGGGGTGCAACAGTTGTTTTTGCATTTGTAAAAATTGGACAGCATATTGACATCTGTTTGATTTTTCAATTACCCTGTTTTTAGAAATTTTAGAATTAATTCTGCTGTATAACATTTATGTGCTTTTAATGTATGGATAACAAATATACAACGTTCAATTGACCTCTTTTAATTTTTTGGGAATGTGTGGGTTACATGTTGTTTGTGTTTTGGTGATAAAAAATTCTCTTTTGAGTATGAATGTGGTGTAATCGTAGCTACCCAAAGGGGATTGTTTTTGTGACTTAAGCTTCAATATAGCAAATCAGATGTTTGTAAGAAAATCAAAAGCAAGGAACACCTGTGGGGGCTGTAAAATTTTAGTGGTCAACCCGCTCTGCCTCAGGTAAGGGAAAAAGTCACCTTTCTCAGTGTGCACTTGAGCATTTTTTTTCATGTCTTTTGGTAAAGTGTTTGGCCTTTTTGTTGTTGACTCTATGTCTCTGAGTGGGCTCCAGGACGCTCACATTAAGGACATCATGGCCAGGTGGGTGCAGGAGCTGGTTGATTGAGATTGTGCTCAGCACTAAATTCTGTAGAGTAGTTTCTGGGCTAGGAACTTGAAGCACTTTTCAGAGCAAGGCAGGATGTTGCACCTCACCCACTTGGATACAGACTTAGTATGCTTACTGTCAGTGCATGATACGGCAAACTTCAAGCACAGGCTCGTTATGGGAGGCTGATCAACACAAAAAGGCCGATAACTCAGGGATTTCCATTCATAAACATAGCCGCAGCTGCAGGTCAGGATGAGCAGCTAGGGGACCCCACTCAATACAGAATGTTGCCTCTGGAGTTCTAGAGCTCTTCCCTTGCCCCATATAGATAAAACCTCACACTGCAGGGATTACTCCATCCTAGGCAAATATGGTGAAAACTGCACCAATCATTTTACTTTTCAACCTTGCAGCAGCAGTATCAACATGCTAGTCTTAGAGTTAGACAGCAGTCCTCATGTCAGCGATTTAAACATTTAGCCTCTACAGTTGTATGGACAAACTCCTACAGTTTCTTAGATCGCACACAAGTCTACCTCCTTTGCTACTATTTTTTCCTCAGATCTGGAGTGTGGGTCCTACTTTTCCAGGGTGAGGAATCCAAATTTCTGACTTGTGCTTTCCTTTTTACAATGGTGAGAACCTCTCGACGTAGAAGTGAAAACTTCTTTAGTAAGCTCAAAAGCAAGCTCGCATGTAAAAACTATGGCAGTTGATGAGAAGGTAAATGGCTGCTCAGACTTATAGGCATACTTATAATTCTGAAGGGATCCCTCAAAGATCAAGTTCCTCTTTTTGTAGATGTATACCATGCCCTTAGAAACCAGGATCCCTAAATATGCACGGGCACTCTGTCTTCCTTGGTGTTTACTAACCCTGGGTGAAGCACTACGCTACGCTCGCGGAGTTTGCGAAGTTTGTGCAACTTCGCACTACGCGAGCTGCACGTAGCACAGTGCAAACACGCGTAGTGCAGCGTAGCGTAGTGTAGCGCTCATTTTTTGCTTGTTCGCGGTCCTGAACGTCATGTTCGCGACCGCGAGCAAGCAAAATGACATCCCGGCCAGAATCTCAACGCAGGGAGGTAAGGTTTCTCATTGTGAGTGGTTGCGCATGCTCGCGACTGCTCTCAATGAGAAACTACCAGTTCGCATTGAGAAAGCTGCAGCTCGAGTAATAATCTACTCAAGCAGCAGAAAACTACAGCTCGCAGTGTGCAAGATGCCGTTTTCAATGATTGCACAGTGCCGGATGCTTGTCCGCACTGTGCAATCATTGAAAACGCATCTTGCACAGTGCGAACATGCTACTACGCAGCTCGCGTATTGCTACGTGAAGTTCGCGTAGTGCAAAGTGCACTTCGCGTAGCTTCGCGTAGCGCTACTTCGCGAACTACGCCCACCCTTAGTGTTTACAGAAATCTTGCAATATTCATTGGGTTTGCGTATCTGCCCAGGAAACTCCATTTGCCAATCAGCAATTTTCGTTTTTTGCAGCGTCAGAGAACTAAGCACATTATACAGTCGAGGGTCAGTTACACCATATCATTTGTGAACGTAATGTGTAAAGATAACACCCTTTCTAAAAATATATCCTTATTCTTGGCCACCTTTTCAACTATTTGCAGTTGTATTGCCTTATGAAAACAAAGGAATGTTCATTGTTGAATAACATGGAACAACTACTGTCATACCACCAGTTAGGCTTTTAACTAGTTCACAGCATTGACAGACCAATGCTAAAGTACTGGATGATATTCACTGTATAGTTGATTTATTGGGAGTTTTGTCTGCTCATCCTTTTTTGACTTATTACTGGCCTACTATATAGTGGACCACAGCAGGCTTTGCTTAACAAAGCATGGCCATCAAAGGTCATGTTCCTAGTAGATTCTTGTCCTTTCTCTCTAAATGCCATCTATTCATGAGACTAGAGAATTACATTTTCTGGGAGCCTGATTCAAAATTTACGGAGGGAAGGGGATGCCAGGAAAGAGAGAGTGGAATCATTGGAAAACTATTCGCGATGAAACAACCTGCGACTCCTGAAGATACCTGAAGGGAAGGAAGGTGGGGACCTTAAGACTTTTGTAATCAAAATATTGAAGGATTCCCTTAATTTGGAGGAGTCGGCCGAGGAGCTAGATAAAGATATACAGCGTATTCACCGTGACCCCTTTCGGTTGAATCCTGGCATATCTAAGCCGAGGAAGATCTTGATTCATTTTCTAATGTACTCTTTGAAAGAAAAAATCTTGAATCTTTCACTAAAATTAAAATCGATAAAGGGTCCTGATTTCTCTTTCGAAATACTTTCTGACCTCTCCAAACCCACGTTGGACAGACAGTGGGAATTGGGTCAGAGGATGGACAAGTTTAGGGCTGCCGGTGCAACTGTCCAGATGAGGTTCCCCGCATTTTTGCGGGTTATGTACATTAATAAAATGCATAACTTCAGATCACCCTTCGAGGCCGACGAATTATTGGAATCCATCAGTAATCACTCTCAGCGTAGAGTTTAACTTTGGAGTAAATGAAGCAGGTTGAGTTCTTGTGCATATATCCTCCACTTACAGTCTTGATATATATTAGTGGGTAGTGGTTAGTACCACTGTTTCTCTCTTAACATTGCATCCAACGTCCCGACCGGTAGAGTGATCTGTAATATGTTTTGAGCATGCTAGGGCAGATTACTGATGCTGAGTAGATGTAGAGGGAGAGAAAGAGGTAAAAAACATAAAGTTTTAATGGTGGAAAAGAAAAAACAAAAACAGAAAAAAAAGGAAATAGCATGGTTAATTAAAAGAGAAAAAAGATAAAAGAGTAATAAAATAATAAGGAAAAGAAAAGAAAAAAAAAACTCTTTGCTTCAGGGGGTCACGAGGGGCACTTTGCGGTGCAGGAGGAGATGGCGTTGTAAGACGCAAATCCGGCCTTACACCTGATCGGAGTAAGTATGGGAGGGTTCTCCAAGGGTGGGGTGGAGGGTGTTGGGGTGGGGGGGGGAAGAATAAAAAGCCAAAAAAATCCTCAGGAGTCAGGCTTTCCAAGACATGTTTTGTGCCCAAGTATGGAATACTGCCATTTTCGGGAAAATAAAATAACTATGAGGTGGAAGGGAGTGGAAATGAAGATAGACATTAGAAGATGACCTCTGCCCAATTCTTATCTTGGAATGTCAATGGTCTGCGCGTGCGGGGTAGAAGAGAGCGTATTTTACAATACTTACGAGATTCCCCAGCACAGATCATTGTCTTCCAAGAATCACACCTCTTAAAAGCTGAGGCCAATATAATTTTGAAAAAGCAGAGATGGATAGACAAATTTATCAGTACTGATCATAATGCCAACATAAGAGGAATTCTCCTTCTATGCAAAAAATCAGCTAAGGTTCAGATACTAGAATATAAGAAAGACCAGAGTGGAAGATGGCTCTTGGTGAATATGTCCATCAATGGTTGGGTGTGTAATCTAGTCGGATATTATGGTCCAAATACTGAAGATCCGTCCTATTTAGAGACAATAAGGAACCATTTGATGACCTCCCAAGTTCAAATAATATGGGCAGGAGATTTCAACATTGTACTAAACCCAAAATTGGACAAATCTACCAATTCTAGAGCCCATATTCCTTCCAAATCTAGACAGTCCCTTAAAGGAATAATGGAACAGTTGGGTCTGGCAGACCTATGAAGAGAAAAGGCGGGCAATAAACTAAGGGTTTCCTACAGAAAGAATTGATTTCGGGTTATTTAGTTACTACCTTAAAAATTCCCTTTCTGGTATTAATTATATTCCCTCTCATCTATCGGCCCATTTAGCTCTTTCATTTTCTTTAAAACTCACAGCTCAAACCAGACATCCATCCTGGTCATTCGATCGCACTATCCTGTTAGAACAAGAGGAAGTGAGATATCTGATGAATGAAACAAGTTTGTTCCTGGATCTAAATCTAAATTCAACAACCCTTGATATAGTATGGGAGACTCTGAAAGCATTTCTGAGAGGATGCATAACAAACAGAGTCTCCCACCGGCACAAAACATATCGAATGAAGATTAAAAATCTTGAGCAGGAATTAGAAAAGATCGAGCAGAGGCTCGGAGCATCAATTGGTTCACCTGAAGACCAAAAAAACGTACGTGAACTGAAAAATCAATTAGAGAGTATATTACAAGAAAGAGTCACGAAGAGATGGGAGGCAAGTAAAGTCTCTCATTTTGAATTCGGTGAGGCAGCGGGTAAGATATTAGCATGGAAGGTCAAGGCAGATCAAGCCAAAAATTACATTAGAGAAATCAATGTCGAAGGCGAGGGCGCTGCCAGGATCTCTAATCAGGAGATAGGTACTGCTTTCAGGGAGTTCTTAGAGGGGATATATAGGGAAGATAACCCAGATGATCAGTTGGCAAGGGATTCATGGTTGAATCAGATCTCTCTACTGTCCCTTTCATCAATACAGAGCGAAGGGATTGAGATGGAAATTTCTGAGACCGAAGTTAGAAACGCCATTAGGCTACTTAAGCATGGAAAGGCGTGGAAAGGCGGCAGGTCCTGACGGGCTACCAGGTGAATTATATCGCGCCCTGGGAGATGCTATTGCCCCTTTTCTAATGGCCCTCTTCAATGGAATCTTAAGGAAGGGGCAAGATCCCCCAAGATCTTGGGGCGCGGCAACCATAGTATTGATCCCAAAACCAGGCAAAGACCCAACCTTATGTGGGTCTTATCGCCCAATATCATTACTGAACAGCGATTATAAGATCTTTGCCTCCATTATGTCATCTAGATTGGGTTCAGTAGTGGGGGAAATCATACTTCAGGACCAGAAGGGATTTATCAAAGGACGCCAGCTATCCGACCTGACGTACGACTTGGTGGGGGCAATAGATATTGATTCGACCTTTTCACTTCCATTGGCTACACTCACTCTAGATGCGACTTAAGCCTTTGATAGGGTCAATTGGCCCTATCTAGGTGCTGTTCTGAAGACGTTTAACTTCGGTGAGAAATTCTGTCATACTGTATCACTCATGTACGCTTACTAATCAATGGTACATTGTCAGACTCTTTTAAAATTTTGAGGGGTACGAGACAGGGCTGCCCGCTCTCCCCCCTCCTCTTCAATCTGTACATCGAACCATTTGCAGAAATTTTAAGGGGAGATGAAAATATTCCATCATTCAGATTTGTGGAGTGCGAGAGGCCGGTTGTACTCTATGCAGACGACATTCTTATTCTAACATCCGATCCGGAGACATCATTCCCAGCGGTTATTAAAAGAGCCGAAGAGTTTGGTCGCATCTCGGGGTATGAGATAAATGCTAGTAAAACTGACATCATGGCATGGAACATCCCCAACTTACAGCTGAATGTGACCAACTCAATGCGATACCTGGGTATCCGGGTGGTTCAAGATGTCTGTAACATCGCTCAAGTCAACTTAGAGAGAGTGCAAAATGAGTGTAGGAAACTGTTAAAATCGGGGTCCAATCTTCCATTAACCCTACTAGGTAGAGTGAGTCTGATAAAGATGTCTATCCTCCCTAAATTTACATTTATTTTCAACACCATTCCCCTGGCATTCGACAGTAAAACTTTGTACAAGTGTCAGAGAGAGTTAAATTCCTTTACCTGGAAATATAAATCGGCGATAGTGGCATGGAAGAAGTTGAGGAGGAGGAGGGGAAAGGGGGGGCTGTCCTTGCCGGATTTGCAGTACTATGCATGGGCCTTTCAGTTGTCCCATTCCAGAATGCTTTTAAAATCACCATCTAATACATCTGCTGGGGCAATGTTTAAAGCCATGTTGGTTGGTGCTGCACTACCAACCGATGGATTTTTGTTTAAATTTGGGAACCAAAAATATTTTTAAAAAGTCAAATTAAAAATCCGTATGTCCCAGGCAAAAGCCTGGCTACAGATAAGGAAAAGACTAGGTTTGCTTTATTTCTTAAATTATGCACCTATCTGAGACTCCCCGGGCTTAACGTTATGTCTGAAAGACAGACTGGCAATACCGGTGAGAGATGGAGGAATAACAAAATGGGGAGAATTGCTCACAGGAGAGACCCTGAGCTACGGGAACAGCTGGGCCCTGAGTTTTCGAGATTCAAGTTTATCCAATTAGATAGTTGGGTCAAAGCTCTGAGTAGGTCAGGGGTAACATTTGTGAAGTATAGTATCATAGAACAAATGTTGGTGGAACGACAAGGGGGGGTGTAAAGAGGTCACGCAGTGGTACTGGAATTTGTTAGAGGAGATAGATGGAGAGTTCACTCTCCCGGAGGAATTGTGGGGAGCAGAAGTAGGAGCTTAAAGTATAGACATCTGGAAGAGATCTTGCACCCTGCTATATAAAATCGTTAAACCTGCATGGCTGAGACACAACCACTTTTTTACGATACATCGAGCCTACCTCTCCCCCTTAAAACTGTCTAAATTCATCCCAGGCAAGAAATGCAACAAGTGCAATTACATCGGGGCCTCGGACGTCCACATGTTTAAGGATTGTCCTTATATAGCCCAGTTTTGGAATGAAGTGAAAGCAACCCTTGAATCTATACTCAACATCTCTTTGTCCATCACACTACCTCTTATTATCTTTGGATGGGATAACAGTTTAACCGGTCAAGCAAGGTCATTCCTGTTCAATGCAGTCTTGTTGGCTAGAAGACAGATATGTAAAGTCTGGATAGAAAATACGGCACCAACACATGCAAACTGGTTGTCTTCTATGTATGAAACATCTAAGATAGATATGACGAGATCTTGCAGTACACGTAACGTGGCTTTTTGGGATCTTTTGGTTCAGTGGAAATAGTCGCCAGGGTTTTTTTTTTTGTTTTTTACCCCCCCCCCCCCCCCCCGGTCCAATGATTATGCCACAACACTCCAAGAACTAGGCCTCCCCTCTGTTTATGGCTGGTTCTACAGGTTATTAATACCAAGATGGAGTTAGGGCAGGTATGATCCTGTTCACCCCCTGTACCTCTTAAGGTCATCTACTCCTGACTCTCAAAAATCGTGTCGTCAGGCGGGTAACAGCAAAAACCACGCACCTCGAAACAAGACACGCATGGCGGTTGGCGGCTAACTAAGAGGAGGGCAAGGCAAATGAGGACGAAAAAAAAAAGAGTTATGTTGATGTCTTTATGCTGCCGAAAGATGGGTGCACAAGGGATACTCTTCAGCAGGTGTTTTGAAATCGTCAGTTATTGCTAACGAGAGCGCCTCACCCCGCTAGGTCAACGCGCCCCCCCCTCAGGTCAGGACCCTGTGTGGCCACACCAATCGCACTGCCCTAAAGCGGACCTGTCTGTGTCTCATGAAGACAAAAGTGTGAAGCACCAGATTTTGAACCGATTAGGAGCATTTCTAGCAACAATGCTTTTTAGCTTTTTACATGTAATGCTGAAAGTATCAGAATTGTAATGGCAACATTTATCAAATTTCTCGTCTAAAAGTCAGGTTTTAGAAATTGTTCTTGTCTTGGTTATTGCGTAACATTAAACTCTGAACAGCTACAGGCAAATAATACTACTAAATGAAAACAAACAATGCTAGAACGAGATATCTTAAATGGAAACTAATGCAATTCAAAGAAAAAGCATTCAGTCAATGTAACATAGAGATAGAGACCTTTACCATAGCCCTGAGCATGAATTGTGTAAAATATGAAAAAAGTTATGTTTGAAAAACAAACATTTTATTATTTGATTACCAACAGCAATATTGAGCTTTGCAAAATGCTTTCCAACTGTTTTGGCAGTAGAGGTTACTTGGCTCCAAATGCATCAATTTAAGCTTGTTTCTTTTGTTGTCTTGGGGCCTCGTTACTAATAGAATAAAAAATTGAGCACTCAGGGTCTAATGTGCAAAGTTTCCGAATAAGAAATCGTAAATTGTAATTAATAATGATTCAAAATTTGTGATTTCTTATTTGAAATGCACTAAATGGATCTGATAAAAAAGGTTGCAATTTGTGCAACAACTTCTACCGTTCTGCATTGGTATTTTGGAAACTGACCTATAAGCTAATAGACCAGTTCTCAAAATACTCCATTACAGTGGGTTGCAATTCGATCTAGCTCATTAATATGCATGAGATAGGTCACAAATTACGACCCACTATGATTACCCACAATCACAGGGATAGTGGCTTGCTGGGGTCAGTAGGCGACCTTGTCTGTGATTGCTTTTAAAAAACGCTATCTCTTTTTTAATGCATCCCTTTTTTCCTTAAAGCACAACAGAATGGGCCCGATACACAAAGGTAAACTGAAATGAAGATCTAACTTTACGACTTTTGGTATTCACAAAGGGCATTCACGAGTAGTAAAGTTAGACTTTTGTCTCAGTTTTGATCTCAGTTAAATTTAAGACTAAAACGTACGTTTAACTGAGACAAAAGTCTAACTTTACTACCCGTCAATGCCTTTTGTAAATATGGAAAGTCTTAAAGTTAGACTTTTGTCACACTTTACCTTTGCCAAAAGTGTAAAAAAAAATGAAAAGTAATGCAAATCTTTTGTGGGAGTGGGGGTTGTTCTATGGACCGCAGCCTACTCTTAAAAACGTTCTTGTCAAAATTCCCATGTTTGCAAATGGCTCACCTCCTCCTTTGAATTAATGGAAAAAAAGTAATGCTTTGTGAATGGATTTCAGTCGTACATACCACAAGGACTCAATATTTAGAAGGGACGCCTTGATTAAATTCCATCCAAATACCATTTTGGTACGGTTTCTTAAACCCATTTAACAAATTGGAAAACCTTTTGCGAATCGCTAAGTGGGTGTAGTACATTTCAAAAAGTGATTAAGGGATCACAAACATCAGATTCGCTAAATCTAAGTGCTTGAACCGCTAAAACATTTTGTACATGATGCCTTCAGTAAACTATTTTAGCACCCGATCCATAGGGTAGCTAGACAGACCGATCATTGTCTTACTCAGAGGTTGTGTTGGTTAGAAACTCAGAATTCAATAAACTTACTCTCAGCGGTTAATCAGTCCCAGACAGTAATTTTACTTAAATAAGAAAAAGTACTCTAATCTCTACACACAACATGCAATTGTTCCAAATAAAAAATAATGTCAGATGCTCTACAAAGGCAATGTTAATAATATGTATAGAGCAATTATCCTAGTACTAGGGTAACAACTGAAAATGCAGCAGATTGAAAATATATAGAGCACTGAGGAACTGTAAAATGGTGAGTACGAGAGTACTAAGGAAGTCAAGTCTTTACAACCTATCTAAGCTTCTCAGGAATGTCTCTTGTACTTTATAGCTGCCCCAGAGTGTATTTCAGTTACTTGTGCACATTTTGCTTGTAGCTACTATAAGTTCTCATTTGATGAAGTCACCTCGCCACCATCAATGGCCTTCTGAGGTTCTTGAGGCTCCGCCTACTTCCGGTACCTGTGAATTTGGCTATGTTCACAGTTTAGAGGATGTTGGTGCATGGATCAAGAGACCTGACGCTGGTGGGGGGCTGCGTGGGAACCTGAATCTCAACAATTTCCTCTGAACTTTTACCAGGGCCACGCTGGCACATGAATATCACTCACCTAAAAGCTAACTGAGGTGTCAGCCCACAAATTAGTAATAACCCACTGAAAGTGAGACAGGCACCTCAGGACACAATACATGAGCATGATGTTGGGAGTTCATTTGGGGTGTCAATTCTATTCTGGGCATTATGTGGTGCTGGATGTGGTCTTCTTTCTAAGCCTTCCTGTGCAGCTCCTCTTCTCCAGGACACTGGGATGTAGATACATATTTCAGTCAGCGCTCTTCACTATGTATATTCATAGTTTTTCTCTTTTTGTTGAGCTAGTAGGTTCTTTTTGTCAAGGATCTTCCAAGCAGCACATATAGCAGGATTCCAACCATCAGGTTTGTGCCCACATCGGTATGAGAATTTGCTTGTTAGGACACCAACAATGAAACACAGTACAACTTTCTCTCCAATCCACACAGCATCTCTGCTTTGGGCTAGATCTCATTTCTGGGGAGAGGACTTTCTTTCACACAGGTTTCACAGCCACCTTTATTTTTATCTGGAAATTTGACTTGAGTGGCAGAGGAGTTGGTTGTTCCCTGACAGGAGCTGTTAAACAATTGCATAAATGTTGAAGGATCTTCTATAACTGGCAACTGCACAAACATCTCTTCAGCACACATCTGGGGAAGAATGAAGCAAGAAAAGGACACAGATTATTGTCTCTACACTTCAAAGGGGGCTTTTTTCCTCACACTTTAACCATTTACTCATATGAGCCAGACTGGTTTCAAAGAGCCAAGAATGTTTCATAGTTTTCCCCCACATTATAGCCCTGTTTGGTAGGCTTATCTTCAACCTCTATTTTGTCAACCCTTTCCATACAGGAGTTCCAAATCAGATCCCTGCTTTCACAGACTTACCCGATGCCCATTCTGCCTCACTCACACAGTGCAAATATGCCAACACCTTTCACATCCAATTATCCTCATAGTGAAGGACACTGCTGGGAGAAGCTAGCAGACTTTTTTTTATAATGAAGGCAACAGGCATAAAGACCTGTCTCTTGTTCTGTAATCATGTGTTAGCAGTACTTCTTGTTCTTCACAGTCCAGTAAGAAAACAACCGCCATTCTCCAAAAAGAGGGGTATTGTAGGAAATTGAGTTATTTGTTGTGTGGCACTCTGAACCAAGCAACCCATTGTAGAACTTGACCCTCTCAGGGTAGCGTAGCAGAGTAAGTTCAAGGTATACTCAGGGGAGGCAGTGTGGTCTAGTGATCACTGTTCATTGCCCCTCAAAAATAATTCTTTATTAAACACACACTAGTAAATACTATGCAGTAATTTACAAATATGTGCATAGGCAGATGGAAAATACTATAGATGACGGCATAATCACATTTGATACCTTAAACGGGTCATACACATATATAAGGTAAGTCTACTGGCTTGGTCAAAGGTTCAAGATCATTAACCTGCATGTCAAAGACATAATTTTGCATGTAAATGCTACCATCACTAACAATAAACATGTGTAAATGCACTTATTAGTGTTAAAAAACATTTACACTGTGAGCATTGATTATTATCAACATTATTATCTCAATATAGCATTTTAAAATGATTAAAACATATGTCTGTGGGTTTTTTAATACATTTGGCAATCATACAAGCAGCCCCTAGAGTGCACAGTTCTCCCAGATGTAAAGCACAAGCTCCAGCATAGGGAGGGCTTTTAAAAAGTCAAATGTGGGGGCCTGCTTTATTTTGCTCATGGTATGTCTACTGCCAGTTTTGGGGCCACTGCAAGTGGAAAAACAAGCACACTGGAAAAGCCTATTTGGACATTATGGGGAGCTCCAGCCAGAGATGTGAATATTATAGCAGCGGGTCTCCTGCTGTGCCTGGAGGTCATGTGTCTTTCTATTTTTATATTTCCTTTTTCTGCGGGGTGCTCGGCCCCACCGGGCACGCCATGCCACCATTATGTTGGGTGCAAAATGAACAATTGCTGGCCAGAATGCAGAACAATGTCAAACATTTACCCCTGTATAGAGATCTGGACCTGAATCTATTGTTTTTTAGCTCACCATTCCAGTATGGACCCAGTCATATGCAAATCAGTCTTGACCCTGCTCCCAATGGGAGCACTCCAGTCCAAACTGCCAGGCCAGGTCCTCCCTGGACTGGAAACAAGCCTCCTAGGACCGGTTTCGGGCTTTCAGCCCTTATCAGCCAGGATACCTTGATTCCAGTGGCATGGAGAGCACAGGACCCACATCTGAGCATACCCGTCCCACTCGGGGTGACAACTCCAAAAAGAACAATTGATGGACAGAATGCAGAACAATGTCATACATTCACCCCAGTACAGAGACCTGGGCCTAAACCCATTGTTTTTTTGCTCACCATGCCATTCCAGTTTGGACCGAGCCATTTGCAAATCAGTCTTGACCCTGCGCCCAATGGGAACAGTCCAGCCCAAACTGCCAGTCCAGGTCCTCCCTGGACTGGAAACAAGTATCCTAGGACCAGTTTCGGGCTTTCAGCCCTCATCAGCCAGGATAGCTTGACTCCAGTGGCATGGAGAGGACTGGACCCATGTCTGAGCATACCCGTCCTCCTCGGGGTGACAAATGCAAAAAGAACAATTGATGGACAGAATGCAGAACAATGTCATACATTCAACCCAGTACAGAGATTTGGGCCTAAAGCCATTGTTTTGTTGCACACCATATATGTAAACAACAAGGACCCCCTGATTGAATACTGGATTTGTAATACAGGGAAATAAACAATGTGTAAAAAAGACAGTTGATAATATAACCAGGGAAAAGGACAGTATGAAAAGCACAACAACCGATTAAAAAGCACAAGTTGGATTTATTCATAAATGTACATCATCATATTAAAAAACAATTAGTGCAAAAGCATGTAAACTCAAAATTTATAAAAAACAATCAATCATATATAGGTAATCTATTCGTAACACATTTATACAGAAAAGCATATATAAAAATGGTGGCGAACAATATAAAACATCGACGCGCGTTTCGGCGTTAACAGAACGCCTTCATCAGGAGCCACAATCAATCTGTAAAACATATGTAAAGTAAATTAGAAACATATAGGGGTCATAAGCAACTCCCATCGTACAATCAACAGTACATATACATATTGCTGTGCTTACATAACAAAGAAATCCCTACATGATGCAGCTAAACAGTGTAGCCACAACAGATACAAACTAATCAATATATATTTGAGCAGTAATTACACATTAAAATAGGGAATTGCCAGAGTGGGGATGAAGACAGAATATCTATCATCATTGGAGCAGTGGTCGTTGGTTGTGTATAACTTAGCACTATCTGCTTATGTAAACTTAGACCAATATCCTGTTGTAGCCTTCCAATACTAAAGGAAACCTGCATGAATATAATCATTTACTATTGCCTTACCTAAAGAAAACACGGGATGGGTGTTCTCTGTTTGTTCTTGGGTTTATTCCGACATCTATTGTCTGGGCGGAACTATATCTCGCCTGACTGGGGGTGTTTGTCTGAAAAAGATATATCCATTAGACATATTCGCCACCAGATTGACCTTCAGGTTACAAAAACCTATTTTACTCAAAGATATATTAAATGTGTGTTACAATTCTTAATAGTTGTTTTTAAAAAAAAAAAAATCCTATAGTTAATCATATATCCCAAAGCATAGTTCTCAAGGTTTCTATTCTCAGAATACTCTATTGTGGTGTGTTTAGCAGACATCCTGAATGCGGCGCCCTCCCAATTAAGTTAGTCATTACCTGAACTTGTTAATGGTAAGTTAGTATGATGCTCTAAATCGTATTTAGGACTTAAATCAACCTCCTGATTCTCTTTAAATTATTTTCATCTTGACTTGCAGCCCTATTTTGAACATTGGCTGTTTTTCTACGTAACTTGACGCATTTGTCGGTTGTTTAAGATTATCGGGTAAGATCCTGCTAAACACACCACAATAGAGTATTCTGTAGTATTTAACAAACAAAAATAGGATACCAACTAAATGTTTGCAGGTCCATAGATTAAACTACTAATACGGACCGATAATACTCAGACATATTTAAACTGCGATAAATTCGTACAAACCAAATGGCTAACAAAAATGAGAATAGAAACCTTGAGAACTATGCTTTGGGATATATGATTAACTATAGGATTTTTTTTTTTTTTTTAAAACAACTATTAAGAATTGTAACACACATTTAATATATCTTTGAGTAAAATAGGTTTTTGTAACCGGAAGGTCAATCTGGTGGCGAATATGTCTAATGGATATATCTTTTTCAGACAAACACCCCCAGTCAGGCGAGATATAGTTCCGCCCAGACAATAGATGTCGGAATAAACCTAAGAACAAACAGAGAACACCCATCCCGTGTTTTCTTTAGGTAAGGCAATAGTAAATGATTATATTCATGCAGGTTTCCTTTAGTATTGGAAGGCTACAACAGGATATTGGTCTAAGTTTACATAAGCAGATAGTGCTAAGTTATACACAACCAACGACCACTGCTCCAATGATGATAGATATTCTGTCTTCATCCCCACTCTGGCAATTCCCTATTTTAATGTGTAATTACTGCTCAAATATATATTGATTAGTTTGTATCTGTTGTGGCTACACTGTTTAGCTGCATCATGTAGGGATTTCTTTGTTATGTAAGCACAGCAATATGTATATGTACTGTTGATTGTACGATGGGAGTTGCTTATGACCCCTATATGTTTCTAATTTACTTTACATATGTTTTACAGATTGATTGTGGCTCCTGATGAAGGCGTTCTGTTAACGCCGAAACGCGCGTCGATGTTTTATATTGTTCGCCACCATTTTTATATATGCTTTTCTGTATAAATGTGTTACGAATAGATTACCTATATATGACTGATTGTTTTTTATAAATTTTGAGTTTACATGCTTTTGCACTAATTGTTTTTTAATATGATGATGTACGTTTATGAATAAATCCAACTTGTGCTTTTTAATCGGTTGTTGTGCTTTTCATACTGTCCTTTTCCCTGGTTATATTATCAACTGTCTTTTTTACACTTTGTTGCACACCATGCCATTCCAGTTTGGACCCAGCCATATGCAAATCAGTCTTGACTCTGCGCCCAATGGGAACAGTCCAGCCGAACTGCCAGGCCAGGTCATCCCTGCACTGTAAACAAGCATCCTAGGACCGGTTTTCGGCTTTCAGCCAGGATAGCTTGACTCCAGTAGCATGGAGAGCATGTGACCATTATGTTGGGGACAGTTGAGGCAGCCCCCCCCCCCCTTACTGCCCTGCTGGCTCCCGCCTGTCTTGCACCTCCGTGTGCAGGCAGGAGCCTGCATCATGAGAGGGCAGGGTGCATCTTTCTGCAGTGGCTGCCCAACTCCCCTGGACACAGACACAGGAAGCAAAGGCAAGGCCATCAATATTCGGGGGGTGCAATGGCAGTCTCCCTTCATGTTTGGCTTTTGGGGTTCAGGGATGGTGGCCCAAACCCCTACGTGATAAATACACCCAGGGAATCCAGGGAGCGATCTTGGGCTCATTTTACTCTTGGTGGCAAGCTCTAGCCCCAGGTTCATTCGCAGCAGACATCCTCACTCCCGAAGTGGTGTAGTCCCCTGGGAGATGGTTTCCTGGCTCCCTTCACCAGCCTTCTTCTTCATCTTAGTTTCTAGGTGCAAAAGTCTAGGGCTTTCTCCTGTCTGGTCCTCAGGGGTGTTGAAGTGCCATCCTCACTTGCCCTTGGGGAGCCCCAATTGTCCTGGGGTCAACTGGACAGAATCCATAGTCCTTTCTGGTCAATAGGGGATTTCACATTCCAGTTCTCAATGATGGCCCCAGGGTCCAGCAGTGAAGCGCATAGAAATCACCAGGCAAGAGAGAGTCTCCCTATTATGTAATAGTTTTTTTAAAGGGGGAGTGGAAGGTTCAGGAAGCCAGACACCCCTCTCCAATTCTTGGGTGCCACTTCACCTCTCAACCCCTGTCCCATCCCTCCTGCACAGCATGATGGGACAGTTCGAATTGACATCATTCAGGAGTCACTAGTTGCACCTCCTTTGGGGGTCACCACACCTCGCTGAAATCACTGTCAGGGCCTTTCTAACAAGATTTTCAAAGGAGAGCCCCTTCCTCTGTTGGCTGCAGGAGTCTAGGCTTCCTTCTTTCGTAAGTGGGCTCGGGCAACCCCATCTCTGGTACAGTGTGACAGCTGATTGATAGATGCTGCTCATTCTACACCTCCCTTTTCTTCCTCAGGAGCTGAGTGAAGCACTGCTAATTGCTTCCTTTGTGTAGGGAGGTTTTGCTCCTGCTCTGGGAAAGAAATGTAATTAACTGGGCACCGCAGGGTGACAAAAGGCCTGGGCTCTGACCCAGAGCTGAGCCAGAGAAATATGGCAATCCTGGATGACCCATAATTTGAACAGACATCTTTGTGGAACTTGCAGAATTGATTTTTCTGCACAGATTACACCCCAATTCAATACATTACTGGCCTCTGTGGCCAAAGGGAATCAAAACGGCACTCTATGGAAGTTTTCTCTCTATGGGGCCGATTACGATGTCGGTCGGAGGCTTTCTGACCGACACGGTTGGTTTGCAGTCTGAACGCCGAATTACGGTGTCGACAGTTAGAGCATAAACCAGCCGGTCATTCGATGCGGTTCCGACCAGCTCTTGGAGTCTTCCTGCCAGTCGGAACCGCACCATAATCCTCTATGGATGGCATTTCCGCTGTCGGGATTATGATGTTGGATTCCCCCAGTCTTTCCCATGCTGGCCTTTCCGACATGGAAGGGTTGGGCGAAAGTGACTTTGGGGGCCCCTAGCAGGCCCCTTTGCCTCCACGGTCTACGGTTGGTGGCTGAGGGAGTACCTATGTTGCCCCCCTGTAAATCCATGCACTTTGTGGCAGCCTGTATTATGGCAGGTTTATGGCTGTAACACAAGTTCCCATAGAGAATTGTGAGTATCCGACCGAACAGTGTTAGGTCGCCTCATAATCAGGTGGTCGGTACCACCAACCGTAGGTCTGTCGGTCCTGAGACCGAGACTTTGCCTCCGACCGACATTGCAATAAGCCCCTATGTGTATAAAAAAATACCACTACAGACATAACAGTAAATCACATTGATTTTCACTATTAGTGTACACTAACATTATATGGCCTAGCCCAGGCCAATAGCTAATCCTGCATTTACTTGGCTCAACAAGTCAGAAGTCTCCTAAGTGCAGCCCACGCACGTGTGCCCAAGCGTAACCAGCCATGGGCCCCTTAACCTTGCTGTGTAGCAGTAGCCTTATAATTATAGACAGACACTTGCATTAACACACACAGTCCATTTGTCATGGGATTACCGTGGGTAAGATACATGTAGTTAAACTTAGCCACAGTGAAAAGTCCAGCACAGGGTGCTCCAAATAGCAAAATAAATCCTGCGTAATGAATGGGCAGAGCCCAATTGCAATAGGTAAACTTGTCGTGTTACTTTCAACAACAAAGCCTCATTACTCTTGCTCTCATGTCATTTCTCAGAAAGCTGATAGTAAACATATGAGACTGTAATATGTTGAAGTGAAAAATCAACACCCTAGAGACACATGGTGGGAGGGAACTATGGTAACAGTGTGCTTATGACTTTTCCTCATAGCCACAACGTCTTCTCTATCAACCCAATATCTAATACAGCTCCATCATTATGCAATGCAGCTGAAAACTGTACACCCACTACCTTTAACATCACCCTATTTTTGCAGTACCCCACTAAATCTCTAAAAAAAACAAATATATGACTTTAATAGACTTCACAAAGAATTCCATTAGTTCTGTGACAGATGCTGACCTCCAGGAGAACTCTTATATGTAATCAGACATGTGGGTATATGTACATTTTCATTTGAACTTTCTAAAGTTAACAGTCTGGTGTTACCCAAGACCTTTTGATTTTCCTAATAATTATGTGGATAATATTTTAATTAAATGTCATTCAGTTCTCTTCATTCATTGGTCTGTTGTAGTGTCATTCTTTTTTTATTTTTTTAGTAACATAGCTTTATTTCGGTTACAAACTTTCAATAGCACAAGTAAGCATCTGACATAAACAAACAATAATGATCGTATTACCTAAAAACAGTTAATATACTTTAAAATCATTGACATGGTTCCTTAGCATGTAACAATAAATGTAAAAATCATTATCAAATATAAAGTACAACCAACCTTGCAGAATATCAATTGTCATCATCAATAAAATTCCAAGGTCACATTTTTATGTCAATCGTGATTAAATATATATTTCGACTGGTCATTGCAGGTGGAGTCTTCCTTAGAGGTGCATGCCATTCTTTTTCTGAACCAACCCAGCTGCACGCAAATAACGGCTTACACTAAAATCTATACACAGAGAAGTATCAGTTTTAATGATCCTTACTGTATTTTGGTACTTCTTAAATCCCAAGTTATAGCATATAGGACTGATCCATTTCCTCCTCAGGTCTGCATAGGTTGGGCAGGAGAATAATATATGTGTCTGGTTTTCTTTAGTGTGCAAATTACACAATTTGCAGTTTATGTACACCAAATCTCTATTGTCAGTTATCCACATCGATGAGTTCTCTCTAGATCGAAGAGTATCACAGTGGAATTTCAGATTAATTAATTTGACCAATTGGGGTTGGACTTCATCTAAAAAGGGTTTAAAGTGCAAAGTGGGCATAGATAATAAAAATTGCTCAGTTAGCCTAGTCAGTCTAGAATTGTGATGGAGTAAGTTGGCCGTAAAACCCCAGAAAATCCACTTTAACTGCCTTTTTGAATGTGCTGTCAAAGCATGAGGGTAACTCCAAAAGTCCAGACCCAATCTAACAAGGCACGTTTCAGCATGTCAGGTTCTAGGAAAGCTACTAGATTCATCTATTCCCGGAAGTTCCATTAACCCTTCCCTATAGAAGGGAAGTTCCTGTATGCTCCATAGTCTCACCCAGAATATTAGGAGTCTCAAAGCCGCTAGGTGCTCAATTCTCTTGAGATCAGTTTCTTGGTATAAAGGAATAAGAGGAGTACTGGTAGGAAGGCACGTTAATGATCTTAAAAAATTGTTCTCCCCCTGGGTCAGCTTGTCCACCTAGTTAAATCATCATAACTCAGCTTCATATAGAGCAGCTGCTTGAGCCCTGCTTCTATAAACTTCAATTGTGGGAGAAATGGCCCTTGATGTAATAGCTTTATGCTATTCAATATTGCCATGGAGCGGTGTGCTAGGGAAAGGGCTCTGTGTCATTCACATTTTGCTTCCACCCACAAAATTCGCATCATCTGCTAGTTGATCAGCCTACTTGAACCACTTGGTATATTTACTTCGAGTGACTGTATTTAGCTCTTTCACAAGGAGCACATCAGCACACAAGGTATTTCCCTTCAGTCCCAATGTTTTTGTTTTTACTTTATTATTACTTTAGGGTTGCCTTTGTGTGTAGCGCCTGATGTAATAGCATGATAGCACAACACTTTCTATCAGATGTGAGCACAGAGAACATTCCAACTTTATTAGTTACTGTCTTCTGCTAATGCTATTGTAAGTTCCTTTGCGATTGGGTTTTCTTTATCTGACTGCTGCTATTTCCCAGCATACCAGATTGTGTCCATTTGAAACTGTTCTTTATAAATGTATGCTCTTGCATGCAGTGAAGTGCTTTTATAACTGCTCACCTGTTTGCCATTCAGGTATGTATTTGAATTAAAGACTTACTTGTAAACAGTTTTAGTAAGTTAATTTTCAGTGCTCTTATATGTTGTGCTTATGTAGACATTTGATCATCATGTTCATCATGTTGCTATTCCAGCTGTGCTGTTTCATTCCAATTTCCTTTTCTATCTGCACGTGCATCTATCTATCTATCTATCTATCTATCTATCTATCTATCTATCTATCTATCTATCTATCTATCTATCTATCTATCTATCTATCTGTCTGTCTGTCTGTCTGTCTGTCTGTCTGTCTGTCTGTCTGTCTGTCTGTCTGTCTGTCTGTCTGTCTGTCTGTCTGTCTGTCTGCCTGCCTGCCTGTCTGTCTATCTATCTATCTATCTATCTATCTATCTATCTATCTATCTATCTATCTATCTATCTATCTATCTATCTATCTATCTATCTATCTATCTATCTATCTATCTATCTATCTATCTATCTATCTATCTATCCATATGTGTTTTTGCAAACATCTCTGTTTATCTAGCTTTTCAAACCTCTCTATTTATCTATCTTTTAAACCCTCTCTATCTATTTCTAGTAAAGACTTCCAAAACAATCAGCAAATGAATTCATACATTATTCTGATGCAAAACATATTTTGGGAGGCATTTGGTTAATTCTGAATGCACGAGTGCTGAAGGAAACTATTGGATAAAGGATTGATACACTATTCAGATACTCTTTTGACGCTGGAGCTGGAATAACATATGTGGTACATAACATTGGACATGTTCATGCTTATTAGTAAATTTGGTATATGATGTAAATTTTTCTAAAAATGTGTTTTCCATCAGATTAATGTATGAATTAATTTGCTGATTTTGTCATGTTGCAAGCTGTTGCTTCCTTGTTCATTGTTTTGTGTTCTGAATTTTGAATAGCCCTACCTGGCCCAGGTCCTTTGGGCTTAACCACTATAGGTTTTGGCAGCTTTCTAAAAGATGCATTTCCAGAAGGGTAATTAAAATCTGACTTTGCATTGAAGGGGGTTTTAAATTACAATTCAAATTAGCGGAAGTAGAAATGCTCTATTTGCTCCCAAACTGAAGTTATCTTTTATTAAACATAATAAGGTAACCTAAGGTTAGTCTACGAGTGAGATAACCTTGCTACAGTTAAACACAGCTTTAGTAGTTTTTCACTGCCGGGATATGTTAATTTTAAGTACACATGTCCTACTTTTTAAATATCATGCACCCCACCCTGTAACCCTTTAATGCCTAACTTAGGGGTCTTTTATAGGTTTTGGAAAGGAAGGTCTAGTCATGGCAAAAGACAATACTTTGGTAGGTTGAAATGGCAGTTTAAAACTGCACTACCGGCTCCAGTGGCGGGCTGATACATGTTTACAGGGCCACTTTTGTATGTGGCACAATGAGTGCTGCAGCCCACTTGTAGCATTTAATTTACAGGCCCTGTTTACATGTAGTACCATTTACTGGGGACTTATAATTATTAAAGTGGATCAACCAGGTGTATTACAATTATACCATGTTCAGAACGGAGAGCACAACACTGTACCACTGCATAGCCGGAGCAGTGGCCTTGGTAGGTGGGCAGGAGGGCGGTCTGCCCCGGGCAGCACATTTTTGGGGGCGGTAGTGAGCGCAAGGTATTTTTTTTTTAATGAAAAACTACCGTAGATTGGGGGTCTGAAGGGATAGATTATAGACCACTAGGTGTACGTTCCCTCATACAAACTCAATACCAAATTGAACACCTGTAGTCTCAGACATGTGTGTGTAAGCAAATAAGTAGTGTCTCTCTCAAACGTAATACTACAGGTGAAAAGTGACTGGGGGAGACATCCCTTAAGGATAAGTACCCTCACTCACCCGAAGGTGACATGCTTCATCATATGGGTCCTCCTTACCAGTGTGGAAAACCTAGTCACTACTGGGAGCTACTACTTCGGTGTTTAAAGAAGGAGCTCAGGGATGTTTTATCAGGTAAGGGACAGGATGGTAATCCCATATGTGAGATGATGGATGTAGTGAGGTATGCAGTGCTGTGAGAAAGAGTGGATAGGTGAGATTAAAACTGTCTAAGTGGAATCACTATTTGACTTTATTGATGTGTTCTACTTGACAGGGTTAAAATGAAACAGCACAGTGGTATGGATATAGAACCACTGTCACTTAATGGTCAACATGTTTCAGCCTGTTGATCTATACCAAAGTATCAGCAGCTTTCTTCAGGACCAGATTTACTACGTGCTAATGCTGCTGCAATTTATGTGAAAAAATAATAAGTATAATAGAATAAAGTAAAGTTTTATACAACACCTGTATTCCTGCTTTTCATTTGTCTGTCAGGTCATACCCAGGTATCTAAAGGTAAACATTATAATTAGGGCTCCCGGTTTTCCGTTTAAACTGATTTTTACATATAAATACAGACGGAAAACAAGTTTTCCTTTATCTGTATTTATATATAAAAACGGGAAAATACTAGTATATTTTCTCATTGACTTAAAAAAAATCACACCCCAACCATCTGGTGTCTCCCCCTCCTTAGAGGGTTAAGAGGTGTCAGCCCTCCTGAGACAGCTTCCAGGGACGCACACAGGCCAGCCGCACCCGAGTACTTCACAGGTCTTTGAAAGACCATTTACATGTTAATGAGGCTTTGTTGTTGACAGTCCTGGACTGCGGCAGGTCAGATGTAACAGCGGGCGCTCACTCAAGTAAGTGTTAGGACGTAAATCAGGCTTCCAGGCTCTCAGCTTTCCCTTGCTGCACTGCTTTAAGGGCCCAGTCATCCGCGCCGTGCACGGGGTGGGGGGGAACAGTTAGACATCTAAGTGATTGCATTACTGAAGGAGGTGGAGGTGGAGGGAGGGGAGTTGTGAAACACCAAATGCCCTCTCTTAATGTATCGCCCTGTGTAGGAGGGAAAGAAATTTTAGACCACTCACCACCTTTGCTCGAGACAGTAAAACTGTATTGCCACCAATAACGTGTTTGAAACACCCACGACCCTGCTGGGGAAGTATCTTTACTTTGTTCATATAATCATGCTGCACACCTGGGAGCAACAGGCTGCATTATGGTGGAAAAGAAGAGATACGTATCAAAAGAAAAGAGAGGATATATTTTTTAACATGGTACTTGGGCCCCTGCATTTATTTCTCGACCCTGGCCCGAGCATTTACATCCCTGTGCCCTCGTCTTCTATTTACTTCGTGGGTGTGTTAGATTTTAGCTACAGCTTATTCTTTTTTCAACCAAATTGCCCCTTGTGATTGTAAGTGTGATAACAAACCCGAACTAGTCCCAACTGGAGGGGGGCTGGAGCATGTCTCTCTGCTAGTTAGTCTCTCTGCTTGGCATTGCCATCGATGAATACAGTAGAAATAGTGTTGAACAGCTATTATCAAAAGCTGCAACTTGACACTTTAATTTAATTTCATGACATCTGTTTGTGCATTAAAACTTATAGTTCAATGTGCAGCGTGGCGCAGACATTATTGACAGCATGTAGGCTGTCTTGAGGCATAGTACAAGTTCAATTTTAGCCCTCGTTTATTTTGTAGCTTAACTTTTTTTTGCTAGCTTTAAATAGAACATAGGCCCCTCCGTGAGTTATATATATTTTTTTTTAAAGCAGAGAATTGATTCTTTTACTGAGCTCGCATCCGAGCCTAGGCTCCCTCAATAGATATGACGTCAAGAGTTGATTCCCTGCTCTAACTCGTATGAAAACAAATGAAGTTTACATCCTTGTCCAGTAGATGTGGGCTTCAGACATGCAACTTGAACTGGTACCACACTAAAAATGTGTGCAGTATATGTATGTTGCATGTATGAAAATCCAAGGAAATAACACCTTTAGTTAGTACATTCCCAACATTAAGAGCTCTTCCTCTCGTTTGTCGGTGCGCTCTGAGGGATGTTGATGGGATCCTCCAACTGCCAGTGATCGAAATATTTTTTTTAGAAAGAAATTCAGAGGCAGAATTTATTTAGGTGTTTTCGGAATATTAAGTGCGTGGTGGGAGTGCAAGGATCTGAAGGCAGGGAACTGATCCTGCTTGCGCATAGTCCAAACTTGGAAATTTCAAGAATTTGCGATGGCTGGCTTTTGTGACCCTTGGATGAGTGCGAGACATGCCAGGGAAGCGCTACTGTTCTTTTCATGTTGCTAGCTTTTCAAGCAAAAACACTCATTGATTTCTGAATAATGAGTGTAAAAGCTTTAAATTGTATTCCCTATGAGTGTTTGTGTTTTTTCCAGTATGTTGTTACTTTTTTTCAGGCAGCATATTACTGGAGTCTAGTGCATAATTTGAATTGAATTGCTTCCAGGTGTTTATAGCCGGGCACAATTGGGTTGCAGCTGAAGGCAGTGTGAGTTTCTCTCAGTGGGGCAGTAAGGTGTTCAGTGGGGGAGAGGATGTGGCACTCTGCTGATGGCATAAACTGCAAGGCTCAGAGACAAATGGCTTGTGATAGCACTTTTAAGCATATTTGGGATATTCTTCAAATGGCAACGTTTTCAGATGAATGTATAGTGTTGACCAATAACAACCGAGCGCATGTGTGCATTCACAATTTAAATAAATGTGGAAAAATACTAGATGTAGCGTCGTCTTTTGCTTGTGACAAAAATAAATGTGGATAAATACAGAAAAAATGCCCCAAAAATAAATATGGATAAATACAGACGGAAAGGGCAAAAAAATAAATACCATAAAACCGGGAGCCCTAATTATAATACTTGCAATACAGTGACAAATGCACATACTATGCAAAGTATTTCATGTGACAACTTAGCAATTTGTTTGTGTCTCTCTCTCTATCTTTCTTGCTACTTGTGTTTACCTTTAGATACCTGTTGCTGTTTCATTTTAACCCTGTCAAGTGGAACACATCAATAAAGTCAAATAGTGATTCCACTTAGACAGTTTTAATCTCACCTATCCACTCTTTCACACAGCGCTGCATACCTCACTACATCCATCATCTCACATATGGGATTACCATCCTGTCCCTTACCTGATAAAACATCTCTGAGCGCCTTCTTTAAACACCGAAGTAGTAGCTCCCAGCGGAGACTAGGTTTTCCACACTGGTAAGGAGGACACATATGATGAAGCATGTCACCTTCGGGTGAGTGAGGGGTCTTATCCTTAAGGGATGTCTCCCCCAGTCACTTTTCACCTGTAGTATTACGTTTGAGAGAGACACTACTTATTTGCTTACACACACATGTCGGAGACTATAGGTGTTCAATTTGGTATTGATGTTTTTTTTTTTATTCTCTCTAGTGTCGCATCATCCCCCCTGCTCGTTGTCTGTCACCAGCACCCCCCCCTTCCTTGTCGTCGTCTGTCGCCAGCCCCCACTCTTACCTGCTCCAGCCATCACTGGACGGCAACTCAGCAATTGCCCCAGGCAGTAATTACTCTTGCTACGCCACTGAGGAGGAGTAAAGTTTGCTGACTCCTAAAGTCACCAAGAAAGGGTTCAGCAAATGGGAGCCAAAATCTATGGTGACACTTTAGAAAAGGCCAGGGTCAAGAGCCTTTCAGACAGATTTAATGCATTGGTCAGTAGTAAATAGTTGTGTCTTTCACATGTTTCTCCAACCCCCTCCAGCATGCATTACGGGGTGAGTTACGGCATGCAGCCCTTAAACAAGGAACACATCCACACACAAACTAGTTCCTTCCAGAGTCAGCACCTACTGCAATACTGTGGGCATTTTTGATACCATAAAACATTTTGCCTTTAGCCAATGTTTTTTTTAGATTGATGAGACTCAGCAGCTTCCCCAACACTAAAGTTTTACAAAAACCATAACGGAACAAAGAAAGAATTGTCAAAGCAAACAGGCTGGTGAATAATAAATAACCTACGGATTTTACCAATTCAGGTTATACTTGTTGCTCTTTGATGGAAACAGTTTCCTCTTAAATAAACCTGTTCCCTGTACACCCATAACTCACCATTCCAGTTTCTGCCAGTCAGGAATAAAATTACACCATTTTAAAATATATTTTTGTTCACCTGACTTAATTTCGGGCTCAGGTAGTTTTTTGAATCGGGTCCTTAGTACTTTAAGAAGAACAGCATCTGAGGCAACACATCCGTGTTTTTTTTTTTAACCCATTCAGACTTCTTTGTGGATGAACTCTCCCATTCCTATTTGCTAAGGGCTCAGATTGAGACACGTGCGTACACCAGTTCTTTTCACCCTGCCAGGTCGTTGTCAACAATGCATTTCTCCTTCAGTCTTCCAGCCACAATACATGAATCAATCCCTAATTACCATTATAAATCCTTATAGGTATTTTTTTAACAGCGTCTAGGCTAGGTGATAAAAGACCTGCGTTTCCTGGCCACGAAAGAAGAATAGTGACCTTCTAAAAATGTTTTAAGGTTTCTTCTTTTCTACCTTGTCTCCCCTCCCTGTCACGCCGGCGCTGTCTCGAACTGTGCCGAACGTAGTCATGACACTTGTACTTTTGAAACGTGTTAGATCTATCTGACTGCGTGCCCTAGATTTTTTTCACATTATGCCTCTCTTGAGATGAAAGAAATGCGTACAGTGCTCCCTTTCAGGGGGAATCAGCACGCTTCGTTCCCAGGGGCCTAGCCTGCTAAATTGTTTAACCCACGTTTTCCGTGAAGCTGCTTTCCATGTCTTTTATCTTTCTTTGCCTGCGCTGTTTCAAATCCAGCTTTAAAGCTTTCATTTGCCAGGCGTTTGTTGGAAATTAGTGTGTCATTGGGCTTTTGTTTCTGAGACAAAAGTGAACTCTGCGTGAAGGCGAATGTTGTTTTCCTTTTACTGGAAGGCTCGCGGTTGGTTTGAACCACACCGAACAGGAGGAACAAATTGCTTTTCCCCTGGCGTTACCTCCGTGACACTTGGCTCTGTGTCTGGAGCGTGCATGTGTTTTTACTTTTTTCCACCCAGGGAGAGGATAGAGTGGTATGAACTCCTAAGCATCCCTTGCTGTCGCTAAGACTGCTGGAGAGGTGTAAGTAAACATATTAAAACCATTTTTTTCTGCAAATGGCTGTGGGTGTAACATGCGGCCAACATACTTCCAAATTGGGCACGTGTTTTTTTTACACCTTTGGCGTCTGTGGTCAGACATTTGACTGCATAAAATATGAAAATATAGAAAGTGTCTATTGCCACCTTTCACTAAAATCACGTGCTAGCGGAAGTGACAAAACACAATCTTTGATTTCGCAGACATCACCAACTATTAAATCAAATGACCTTTTATTGTCATAATATGCAAGACCAGGGGCCACATGTACGACCGTCAGGTTTTTCGGCTCGTAAATTGTTATTTTTAGTGAGTCGCAATTTGCGAGTCGTGAAACCTGATGTAGAACAGTGTCTCAGAAACTGTTTCCCCCACATGCATCAATCTAGGATTTTGCATTTCTTAAATAGCGAAAATTAAGGAATCGCTATTTAGGAAATGCAAAATGCTATGCATCAAGAAATCCTAAAAGTTTTTAGGATTTCTTAATTTTCGGAAATTGCGATTCCTTAATTGCGAAGTGCAATTAAGGAATGGCATTACACTGATTCCTATGGGCCTAGAAAGTGTTTCAATTTAATTTTTTAAGTATAGGCAGTGGTCCAAGGGACCACTGCCTGCACCATTCACAAAGGGGATGGGGTCTCCTGGGGACCCCTTCCCATTTGTGACTGGCTTACCACCTACTTGAAGTAGGCAGTGAACTGCGATTGCTTTGTGACTTCATTCCCGTCTCAAAAATATCTTACATCCCCTGCCACTTGCTACTGGGAAGTGGTGCCCTTTGCACGCCCCTTCCTAATAGCAAATAGCAAACCTCTTTTTGCAAGTGAGTAATTGGTTACCAACTCGCAAAATAGGGTTGGTACACGGCAAAAGCCATTTTAGTGTTCGCAAATGTGCTCAATTTCCATTTGTGTCAGGTGTAAATGGCCGTACATGTCCCCCTTTTGATTCAAATGTAAACATCTGAGGCCAGGTCAGCAACATAAAACAGGGTGATCAATTTTTCTTGACTGTAAGCTGATGGGAAAGCTACTCTGGAGAAACAAAAACATAACTTGCAAAGAAGTGCAGTAAAAGTTGTTTTTTACTTCATAATATCAAGGTTAACCTTTAATTCTAACAAAATGGGGCAGAAGACTAATCAATGGAAAGATTAAGCAAGTCAAAATTAACATCTATCTGTGGACTACGTTTGATTAATCAGTGGGCAGAGACTCCATATTAAATGACTTCCTCAAAGAGCACAGTAGGCCATCAGTGGTGTAATATTGGTTTAAATTTGGGCAACAAATTTTAAGTATGAGAAATTGCAACCCTTTGGGCGTGGTCCCCTGTCTCTTTCTTTTGACTGGATTGCTAGTATTTTGTCTCTGCACATTGAGAACTCACTAAACAGCTTCTCCTTGCATGTTGTTCCCTTAAAACATAAAGTTAGATTGAAAGATTGATCAAAGGCTCATCATGATTAGTAAGTGCTAAATCAAGGCAATTAGAATAAAAGACAATACAGCATGATATGTGTGCTTGTATTTGCATGTAAATACCGTGTATTCAGTTTCTCATACAGAGGCACACAAACTGCCTATCATTTTTAGGTCTCACCTGGCGTTGGAGCGCACATGCGCTCCTCGCCTGCGAGAGATATTGTAAATAACAAGATTTCTAAAAGGGACTCTAAGCCCCACCCCTCATTTCCATTGGGTAGCATCAGCATTTATGGTAAACGTTGGCTTCCCATTGGAAAGGAGGGTTTTTGGTTGCCACCCTGTCCGTTTTTCGGACGGCCCTTCCGGACACCATTGCCTGCTTTGTGGCTGTCATAAAGACTTTTCTTATCAGCTTGTTTATTTAACACGCTGACAAGAAATGTCTTCACGAGAGCCGGGCGGTGCACAGGCATTCCGAGGGTGCCTTTTCTGAGCACTTCCCCCTCCTCTTCCACTCACCTCCGTCATTTCAGAGTGTCAGCTGCTGACTTCCTCCCTCCCTGGTTTCTTCCTCTTCACTTCGCCTGGCGCTATCCACATATGAATACAATTACAAGGACTTCTGTAATGGGAGCCCGCCCCCTCTTTCTCTCTGCGTTGCGGTCTCCTCTCTGCCCCTCTCCACCACTTTCTCTCCTCATCTCTCCTTTCCTTCTCATTCTACATTCATCAACTCCTTCATGCTCACTCAGAACCTCTCTTCTGTTCACCTTTCCGAGTCTGTCTCCTTGCCCGTCACCTCCTCTCCCCTCTCAGACTTTCCCATCCTTTTCTTTCCTTCCACGTCTTCACCCCCGATTTGTCTCTGCTTCTTGTCCCCTCCACCGGTTTGTTACTGGACACGGCCACCCGCTCTACCCCCCTCGCAGCCCCCTACTCTCTCCCCTTCTCTAGTGCTCTCCCTCAGCACTCACTCTTTGCTGAATCCTTTCAGGTGCATTTGTAAACTTTGTACAGCAGTTTTTTGAGGGCACGCAGTGGGGGTGGAGCGGAGAGGGGGTGCTGCTGAGGCAACATACCCACACAGATAAAGCGTATCTATAATGTTTGGAGCTTAAACCGTTAGGGCAGCAGAAGTAGGGGGTATCCTCATGGGGGAGGGAGGGCGGAGTTTATGCTCTTCTCCAACTTTATCTTTATATAGTGCCCAAAAGCCAATCTGACGCTTCTTGATAAACATCACACATTTATGATGGCGAAGACCAAGTTCTGAAGTAACTATAGAAAATGCAACTAATAAATATGGGAACACGACAGGCACAATTCTGAATAACAGAATGACAAAGGAGTAAAAAAACTTCCAGGACCGGACCTGAGTGCAAAGAAATGAAAAAGAACTGGGAGACCTAACCACAGCCAAGAGATGCTCATTAGTAACACTGCATCAAGGAATACTTGTTTTTCTTTCTTTTTTTTACTTTAATGAGCGCGGCACCATCTTCAGGGACACAGCCCTATGCAAAGAAATAGGTGTTGCTTTTGGTATTGTAAATAACAATGGCAAAAAGCATTGCCATTTACAATGTCAATAGCTCCAAAACTTGCAGTTGCGAGACCTATTGCATTGTAAATGATTGTCACTGAAGTACTACAGCTGAGCACTTGAGAGAGAGGGTCAAGCCTTCCCATTTGCAAGAACCACAACTGCTGTAGCACACAGGTGAAAGGTCTTTGTTGGACACAGGGAAAGAAGAAACCAAAGAGGTTTGTGTGGAGGAGGGTTAGGCCCATGCTTCTGTAAAGTTTTAAAAGACACACCAAATTGCCTGGAAATATTCATAGAATAATGGCTGAGACCTGGATTCAAGGAGGCCTAGGTTTACAGGTCAACCTTCAAGTTTGGGTAGGGTAAGCAGAAGAGGGAACCAATTAAAAGTACTTATCTGGGTGCATCCAGTTTTAATTGTTAAGAAAAATGTCTGATCTGCACACTCACTGGTAAGACGTCTAGCCATTTGTGAAGTACCAGTAGTAAAATGGGGTTTGGTTTTGAGTGGAGATTTAGAATAGGAACATTCCCTCTACCTTTTCAAGTAGACCGGGTCTTTATTAAGAGTTTGGAGGGCGTTCCTACTGTCCTTCTAGGTGGTGGGGTTCATGAATTCTACCACACTGGCAACTACTGTCAACCATATTAAGACATCTGTGCTGGATTGGCAGATATCTCTGTGCCTTCAAATGAGCTGTTACCACAGCAGCTCATCTGTAGGAGTTAAAGGTTTGCTGAGTGGCTGCCATGTTTCAGGTGGCTGCTGAGCAAACTATTCTTGGTTTACAAAAACAAGCTCCCATTGATGGATTTTGTCTTTGAAAAACAAAATATGAATAATCCTGACACCCTGTGAGCTTCTCTCAGAGTGTGGAGGTCATTTTATTACTTTTGTGCTCGTGACCATCCGACTTTCCTAGACAGTCTCCTTTAAATAGTACAGATGGTTTGATGTTCATACTTTGATTGCACCAAGTCTGCTGTGCCGTTGGTGTAAGGTGTGTGATGGCAGAGCCATCGGCGTCTCCACTTGTAGAAATGTGATGGTCTGTCTAACTCTGCATAAAGTGGGCAGACCCTTAGCTTGGCACATAGGGTACTCCACCCTGTATTTTGTTGGAGTGTCCTGTCCACCAAATTCTAAGTAACTCCCTTTATCTGATGGCCATGTGGGTCAGAGTTTGAGAGGAAGCCTGCCTTCTTCACCTACCATACAGACTGTTAGTCTGCTTGGGAGCAGGACAAAATCTGAAAGTAGGCCACATCTAGAAGGATTTACAAAAGGGGGTGGTGATGAACAGAGTGTCTGAATTGAGCAGACCACTCTTACCCAGTCCAAAGATCAGGGCTTGATCCATCACCGTTATTTATCTCACTGCCCCAACCCAGCTCAGAACCTGGCTATATGCAAATCAGTCTGTCCCTGGCCCAGTGCATCATGGGAACAGGGCAGACTAAACTACCAAGCCAATTCTTTACCAGAAAGGAGACAAGCTACCGGGGACCGGTTTCTGGCATTTCAGCCTCTTCGGCCCGGCTTGCTTGAATCCTGATGGAGCAGTGAGAAAGGGACTCATGTCTGAGTATACCCTGCCACACCTATAGTGGCCAAAATCGATTTACAAAAGGGGGTGGTGATGAACAGAGTGTCTGAATTGAGCAGACCACTCTTACCCAGTCCAAAGATCAGGGCTTGATCCATCACCGTTATTTATCTCACTGCCCCAACCCAGCTCAGAACCTGGCTATATGCAAATCAGTCTGTCCCTGGCCCAGTGCATCATGGGAACAGGGCAGACTAAACTACCAAGCCAATTCTTTACCAGAAAGGAGACAAGCTACCGGGGACCGGTTTCTGGCATTTCAGCCTCTTCGGCCCGGCTTGCTTGAATCCTGATGGAGCAGTGAGAAAGGGACTCATGTCTGAGTATACCCTGCCACACCTATAGTGGCCAAAATCGATTTACAAAAGGGGGTGGTGATGAACAGAGTGTCTGAATTGAGCAGACCACTCTTACCCAGTCCAAAGATCAGGGCTTGATCCATCACCGTTATTTATCTCACTGCCCCAACCCAGCTCAGAACCTGGCTATATGCAAATCAGTCTGTCCCTGGCCCAGTGCATCATGGGAACAGGGCAGACTAAACTACCAAGCCAATTCTTTACCAGAAAGGAGACAAGCTACCGGGGACCGGTTTCTGGCATTTCAGCCTCTTCGGCCCGGCTTGCTTGAATCCTGATGGAGCAGTGAGAAAGGGACTCATGTCTGAGTATACCCTGCCACACCTATAGTGGCCAAAATCGATTTACAAAAGGGGGTGGTGATGAACAGAGTGTCTGAATTGAGCAGACCACTCTTACCCAGTCCAAAGATCAGGGCTTGATCCATCACCGTTATTTATCTCACTGCCCCAACCCAGCTCAGAACCTGGCTATATGCAAATCAGTCTGTCCCTGGCCCAGTGCATCATGGGAACAGGGCAGACTAAACTACCAAGCCAATTCTTTACCAGAAAGGAGACAAGCTACCGGGGACCGGTTTCTGGCATTTCAGCCTCTTCGGCCCGGCTTGCTTGAATCCTGATGGAGCAGTGAGAAAGGGACTCATGTCTGAGTATACCCTGCCACACCTATAGTGGCCAAAATCGATTTACAAAAGGGGGTGGTGATGAACAGAGTGTCTGAATTGAGCAGACCACTCTTACCCAGTCCAAAGATCAGGGCTTGATCCATCACCGTTATTTATCTCACTGCCCCAACCCAGCTCAGAACCTGGCTATATGCAAATCAGTCTGTCCCTGGCCCAGTGCATCATGGGAACAGGGCAGACTAAACTACCAAGCCAATTCTTTACCAGAAAGGAGACAAGCTACCGGGGACCGGTTTCTGGCATTTCAGCCTCTTCGGCCCGGCTTGCTTGAATCCTGATGGAGCAGTGAGAAAGGGACTCATGTCTGAGTATACCCTGCCACACCTATAGTGGCCAAAATCGATTTACAAAAGGGGGTGGTGATGAACAGAGTGTCTGAATTGAGCAGACCACTCTTACCCAGTCCAAAGATCAGGGCTTGATCCATCACCGTTATTTATCTCACTGCCCCAACCCAGCTCAGAACCTGGCTATATGCAAATCAGTCTGTCCCTGGCCCAGTGCATCATGGGAACAGGGCAGACTAAACTACCAAGCCAATTCTTTACCAGAAAGGAGACAAGCTACCGGGGACCGGTTTCTGGCATTTCAGCCTTTTCGGCCCGGCTTGCTTGAATCCTGATGGAGCAGTGAGAAAGGGACTCATGTCTGAGTATACCCTGCCACACCTATAGTGGCCAAAATCGATTTACAAAAGGGGGTGGTGATGAACAGAGTGTCTGAATTGAGCAGACCACTCTTACCCAGTCCAAAGATCAGGGCTTGATCCATCACCGTTATTTATCTCACTGCCCCAACCCAGCTCAGAACCTGGCTATATGCAAATCAGTCTGTCCCTGGCCCAGTGCATCATGGGAACAGGGCAGACTAAACTACCAAGCCAATTCTTTACCAGAAAGGAGACAAGCTACCGGGGACCGGTTTCTGGCATTTCAGCCTCTTCGGCCCGGCTTGCTTGAATCCTGATGGAGCAGTGAGAAAGGGACTCATGTCTGAGTATACCCTGCCACACCTATAGTGGCCAAAATCGATTTACAAAAGGGGGTGGTGATGAACAGAGTGTCTGAATTGAGCAGACCACTCTTACCCAGTCCAAAGATCAGGGCTTGATCCATCACCGTTATTTATCTCACTGCCCCAACCCAGCTCAGAACCTGGCTATATGCAAATCAGTCTGTCCCTGGCCCAGTGCATCATGGGAACAGGGCAGACTAAACTACCAAGCCAATTCTTTACCAGAAAGGAGACAAGCTACCGGGGACCGGTTTCTGGCATTTCAGCCTCTTCGGCCCGGCTTGCTTGAATCCTGATGGAGCAGTGAGAAAGGGACTCATGTCTGAGTATACCCTGCCACACCTATAGTGGCCAAAATCGATTTACAAAAGGGGGTGGTGATGAACAGAGTGTCTGAATTGAGCAGACCACTCTTACCCAGTCCAAAGATCAGGGCTTGATCCATCACCGTTATTTATCTCACTGCCCCAACCCAGCTCAGAACCTGGCTATATGCAAATCAGTCTGTCCCTGGCCCAGTGCATCATGGGAACAGGGCAGACTAAACTACCAAGCCAATTCTTTACCAGAAAGGAGACAAGCTACCGGGGACCGGTTTCTGGCATTTCAGCCTCTTCGGCCCGGCTTGCTTGAATCCTGATGGAGCAGTGAGAAAGGGACTCATGTCTGAGTATACCCTGCCACACCTATAGTGGCCAAAATCGATTTACAAAAGGGGGTGGTGATGAACAGAGTGTCTGAATTGAGCAGACCACTCTTACCCAGTCCAAAGATCAGGGCTTGATCCATCACCGTTATTTATCTCACTGCCCCAACCCAGCTCAGAACCTGGCTATATGCAAATCAGTCTGTCCCTGGCCCAGTGCATCATGGGAACAGGGCAGACTAAACTACCAAGCCAATTCTTTACCAGAAAGGAGACAAGCTACCGGGGACCGGTTTCTGGCATTTCAGCCTCTTCGGCCCGGCTTGCTTGAATCCTGATGGAGCAGTGAGAAAGGGACTCATGTCTGAGTATACCCTGCCACACCTATAGTGGCCAAAATCGATTTACAAAAGGGGGTGGTGATGAACAGAGTGTCTGAATTGAGCAGACCACTCTTACCCAGTCCAAAGATCAGGGCTTGATCCATCACCGTTATTTATCTCACTGCCCCAACCCAGCTCAGAACCTGGCTATATGCAAATCAGTCTGTCCCTGGCCCAGTGCATCATGGGAACAGGGCAGACTAAACTACCAAGCCAATTCTTTACCAGAAAGGAGACAAGCTACCGGGGACCGGTTTCTGGCATTTCAGCCTCTTCGGCCCGGCTTGCTTGAATCCTGATGGAGCAGTGAGAAAGGGACTCATGTCTGAGTATACCCTGCCACACCTATAGTGGCCAAAATCGATTTACAAAAGGGGGTGGTGATGAACAGAGTGTCTGAATTGAGCAGACCACTCTTACCCAGTCCAAAGATCAGGGCTTGATCCATCACCGTTATTTATCTCACTGCCCCAACCCAGCTCAGAACCTGGCTATATGCAAATCAGTCTGTCCCTGGCCCAGTGCATCATGGGAACAGGGCAGACTAAACTACCAAGCCAATTCTTTACCAGAAAGGAGACAAGCTACCGGGGACCGGTTTCTGGCATTTCAGCCTCTTCGGCCCGGCTTGCTTGAATCCTGATGGAGCAGTGAGAAAGGGACTCATGTCTGAGTATACCCTGCCACACCTATAGTGGCCAAAATCGATTTACAAAAGGGGGTGGTGATGAACAGAGTGTCTGAATTGAGCAGACCACTCTTACCCAGTCCAAAGATCAGGGCTTGATCCATCACCGTTATTTATCTCACTGCCCCAACCCAGCTCAGAACCTGGCTATATGCAAATCAGTCTGTCCCTGGCCCAGTGCATCATGGGAACAGGGCAGACTAAACTACCAAGCCAATTCTTTACCAGAAAGGAGACAAGCTACCGGGGACCGGTTTCTGGCATTTCAGCCTCTTCGGCCCGGCTTGCTTGAATCCTGATGGAGCAGTGAGAAAGGGACTCATGTCTGAGTATACCCTGCCACACCTATAGTGGCCAAAATCGATTTACAAAAGGGGGTGGTGATGAACAGAGTGTCTGAATTGAGCAGACCACTCTTACCCAGTCCAAAGATCAGGGCTTGATCCATCACCGTTATTTATCTCACTGCCCCAACCCAGCTCAGAACCTGGCTATATGCAAATCAGTCTGTCCCTGGCCCAGTGCATCATGGGAACAGGGCAGACTAAACTACCAAGCCAATTCTTTACCAGAAAGGAGACAAGCTACCGGGGACCGGTTTCTGGCATTTCAGCCTCTTCGGCCCGGCTTGCTTGAATCCTGATGGAGCAGTGAGAAAGGGACTCATGTCTGAGTATACCCTGCCACACCTATAGTGGCCAAAATCGATTTACAAAAGGGGGTGGTGATGAACAGAGTGTCTGAATTGAGCAGACCACTCTTACCCAGTCCAAAGATCAGGGCTTGATCCATCACCGTTATTTATCTCACTGCCCCAACCCAGCTCAGAACCTGGCTATATGCAAATCAGTCTGTCCCTGGCCCAGTGCATCATGGGAACAGGGCAGACTAAACTACCAAGCCAATTCTTTACCAGAAAGGAGACAAGCTACCGGGGACCGGTTTCTGGCATTTCAGCCTCTTCGGCCCGGCTTGCTTGAATCCTGATGGAGCAGTGAGAAAGGGACTCATGTCTGAGTATACCCTGCCACACCTATAGTGGCCAAAATCGATTTACAAAAGGGGGTGGTGATGAACAGAGTGTCTGAATTGAGCAGACCACTCTTACCCAGTCCAAAGATCAGGGCTTGATCCATCACCGTTATTTATCTCACTGCCCCAACCCAGCTCAGAACCTGGCTATATGCAAATCAGTCCGTCCCTGGCCCAGTGCATCATGGGAACAGGGCAGACTAAACTACCAAGCCAATTCTTTACCAGAAAGGAGACAAGCTACCGGGGACCGGTTTCTGGCATTTCAGCCTCTTCGGCCCGGCTTGCTTGAATCCTGATGGAGCAGTGAGAAAGGGACTCATGTCTGAGTATACCCTGCCACACCTATAGTGGCCAAAATCGATTTACAAAAGGGGGTGGTGATGAACAGAGTGTCTGAATTGAGCAGACCACTCTTACCCAGTCCAAAGATCAGGGCTTGATCCATCACCGTTATTTATCTCACTGCCCCAACCCAGCTCAGAACCTGGCTATATGCAAATCAGTCCGTCCCTGGCCCAGTGCATCATGGGAACAGGGCAGACTAAACTACCAAGCCAATTCTTTACCAGAAAGGAGACAAGCTACCGGGGACCGGTTTCTGGCATTTCAGCCTCTTCGGCCCGGCTTGCTTGAATCCTGATGGAGCAGTGAGAAAGGGACTCATGTCTGAGTATACCCTGCCACACCTATAGTGGCCAAAATCGATTTACAAAAGGGGGTGGTGATGAACAGAGTGTCTGAATTGAGCAGACCACTCTTACCCAGTCCAAAGATCAGGGCTTGATCCATCACCGTTATTTAGCTCACTGCCCCAACCCAGCTCAGAACCTGGCTATATGCAAATCAGTCCGTCCCTGGCCCAGTGCATCATGGGAACAGGGCAGACTAAACTACCAAGCCAATTCTTTACCAGAAAGGAGACAAGCTACCGGGGACCGGTTTCTGGCATTTCAGCCTCTTCGGCCCGGCTTGCTTGAATCCTGATGGAGCAGTGAGAAAGGGACTCATGTCTGAGTATACCCTGCCACACCTATAGTGGCCAAAATCGATTTACAAAAGGGGGTGGTGATGAACAGAGTGTCTGAATTGAGCAGACCACTCTTACCCAGTCCAAAGATCAGGGCTTGATCCATCACCTTTATTTATCTCACTGCCCCAACCCAGCTCAGAACCTGGCTATATGCAAATCAGTCCGTCCCTGGCCCAGTGCATCATGGGAACAGGGCAGACTAAACTACCAAGCCAATTCTTTACCAGAAAGGAGACAAGCTACCGGGGACCGGTTTCTGGCATTTCAGCCTCTTCGGCCCGGCTTGCTTGAATCCTGATGGAGCAGTGAGAAAGGGACTCATGTCTGAGTATACCCTGCCACACCTATAGTGGCCAAAATCGATTTACAAAAGGGGGTGGTGATGAACAGAGTGTCTGAATTGAGCAGACCACTCTTACCCAGTCCAAAGATCAGGGCTTGATCCATCACCGTTATTTATCTCACTGCCCCAACCCAGCTCAGAACCTGGCTATATGCAAATCAGTCCGTCCCTGGCCCAGTGCATCATGGGAACAGGGCAGACTAAACTACCAAGCCAATTCTTTACCAGAAAGGAGACAAGCTACCGGGGACCGGTTTCTGGCATTTCAGCCTCTTCGGCCCGGCTTGCTTGAATCCTGATGGAGCAGTGAGAAAGGGACTCATGTCTGAGTATACCCTGCCACACCTATAGTGGCCAAAATCGATTTACAAAAGGGGGTGGTGATGAACAGAGTGTCTGAATTGAGCAGACCACTCTTACCCAGTCCAAAGATCAGGGCTTGATCCATCACCGTTATTTATCTCACTGCCCCAACCCAGCTCAGAACCTGGCTATATGCAAATCAGTCCGTCCCTGGCCCAGTGCATCATGGGAACAGGGCAGACTAAACTACCAAGCCAATTCTTTACCAGAAAGGAGACAAGCTACCGGGGACCGGTTTCTGGCATTTCAGCCTCTTCGGCCCGGCTTGCTTGAATCCTGATGGAGCAGTGAGAAAGGGACTCATGTCTGAGTATACCCTGCCACACCTATAGTGGCCAAAATCGATTTACAAAAGGGGGTGGTGATGAACAGAGTGTCTGAATTGAGCAGACCACTCTTACCCAGTCCAAAGATCAGGGCTTGATCCATCACCGTTATTTATCTCACTGCCCCAACCCAGCTCAGAACCTGGCTATATGCAAATCAGTCCGTCCCTGGCCCAGTGCATCATGGGAACAGGGCAGACTAAACTACCAAGCCAATTCTTTACCAGAAAGGAGACAAGCTACCGGGGACCGGTTTCTGGCATTTCAGCCTCTTCGGCCCGGCTTGCTTGAATCCTGATGGAGCAGTGAGAAAGGGACTCATGTCTGAGTATACCCTGCCACACCTATAGTGGCCAAAATCGATTTACAAAAGGGGGTGGTGATGAACAGAGTGTCTGAATTGAGCAGACCACTCTTACCCAGTCCAAAGATCAGGGCTTGATCCATCACCGTTATTTATCTCACTGCCCCAACCCAGCTCAGAACCTGGCTATATGCAAATCAGTCCGTCCCTGGCCCAGTGCATCATGGGAACAGGGCAGACTAAACTACCAAGCCAATTCTTTACCAGAAAGGAGACAAGCTACCGGGGACCGGTTTCTGGCATTTCAGCCTCTTCGGCCCGGCTTGCTTGAATCCTGATGGAGCAGTGAGAAAGGGACTCATGTCTGAGTATACCCTGCCACACCTATAGTGGCCAAAATCGATTTACAAAAGGGGGTGGTGATGAACAGAGTGTCTGAATTGAGCAGACCACTCTTACCCAGTCCAAAGATCAGGGCTTGATCCATCACCGTTATTTATCTCACTGCCCCAACCCAGCTCAGAACCTGGCTATATGCAAATCAGTCCGTCCCTGGCCCAGTGCATCATGGGAACAGGGCAGACTAAACTACCAAGCCAATTCTTTACCAGAAAGGAGACAAGCTACCGGGGACCGGTTTCTGGCATTTCAGCCTCTTCGGCCCGGCTTGCTTGAATCCTGATGGAGCAGTGAGAAAGGGACTCATGTCTGAGTATACCCTGCCACACCTATAGTGGCCAAAATCGATTTACAAAAGGGGGTGGTGATGAACAGAGTGTCTGAATTGAGCAGACCACTCTTACCCAGTCCAAAGATCAGGGCTTGATCCATCACCGTTATTTATCTCACTGCCCCAACCCAGCTCAGAACCTGGCTATATGCAAATCAGTCCGTCCCTGGCCCAGTGCATCATGGGAACAGGGCAGACTAAACTACCAAGCCAATTCTTTACCAGAAAGGAGACAAGCTACCGGGGACCGGTTTCTGGCATTTCAGCCTCTTCGGCCCGGCTTGCTTGAATCCTGATGGAGCAGTGAGAAAGGGACTCATGTCTGAGTATACCCTGCCACACCTATAGTGGCCAAAATCGATTTACAAAAGGGGGTGGTGATGAACAGAGTGTCTGAATTGAGCAGACCACTCTTACCCAGTCCAAAGATCAGGGCTTGATCCATCACCGTTATTTATCTCACTGCCCCAACCCAGCTCAGAACCTGGCTATATGCAAATCAGTCCGTCCCTGGCCCAGTGCATCATGGGAACAGGGCAGACTAAACTACCAAGCCAATTCTTTACCAGAAAGGAGACAAGCTACCGGGGACCGGTTTCTGGCATTTCAGCCTCTTCGGCCCGGCTTGCTTGAATCCTGATGGAGCAGTGAGAAAGGGACTCATGTCTGAGTATACCCTGCCACACCTATAGTGGCCAAAATCGATTTACAAAAGGGGGTGGTGATGAACAGAGTGTCTGAATTGAGCAGACCACTCTTACCCAGTCCAAAGATCAGGGCTTGATCCATCACCGTTATTTATCTCACTGCCCCAACCCAGCTCAGAACCTGGCTATATGCAAATCAGTCCGTCCCTGGCCCAGTGCATCATGGGAACAGGGCAGACTAAACTACCAAGCCAATTCTTTACCAGAAAGGAGACAAGCTACCGGGGACCGGTTTCTGGCATTTCAGCCTCTTCGGCCCGGCTTGCTTGAATCCTGATGGAGCAGTGAGAAAGGGACTCATGTCTGAGTATACCCTGCCACACCTATAGTGGCCAAAATCGATTTACAAAAGGGGGTGGTGATGAACAGAGTGTCTGAATTGAGCAGACCACTCTTACCCAGTCCAAAGATCAGGGCTTGATCCATCACCGTTATTTATCTCACTGCCCCAACCCAGCTCAGAACCTGGCTATATGCAAATCAGTCCGTCCCTGGCCCAGTGCATCATGGGAACAGGGCAGACTAAACTACCAAGCCAATTCTTTACCAGAAAGGAGACAAGCTACCGGGGACCGGTTTCTGGCATTTCAGCCTCTTCGGCCCGGCTTGCTTGAATCCTGATGGAGCAGTGAGAAAGGGACTCATGTCTGAGTATACCCTGCCACACCTATAGTGGCCAAAATCGATTTACAAAAGGGGGTGGTGATGAACAGAGTGTCTGAATTGAGCAGACCACTCTTACCCAGTCCAAAGATCAGGGCTTGATCCATCACCGTTATTTATCTCACTGCCCCAACCCAGCTCAGAACCTGGCTATATGCAAATCAGTCCGTCCCTGGCCCAGTGCATCATGGGAACAGGGCAGACTAAACTACCAAGCCAATTCTTTACCAGAAAGGAGACAAGCTACCGGGGACCGGTTTCTGGCATTTCAGCCTCTTCGGCCCGGCTTGCTTGAATCCTGATGGAGCAGTGAGAAAGGGACTCATGTCTGAGTATACCCTGCCACACCTATAGTGGCCAAAATCGATTTACAAAAGGGGGTGGTGATGAACAGAGTGTCTGAATTGAGCAGACCACTCTTACCCAGTCCAAAGATCAGGGCTTGATCCATCACCGTTATTTATCTCACTGCCCCAACCCAGCTCAGAACCTGGCTATATGCAAATCAGTCCGTCCCTGGCCCAGTGCATCATGGGAACAGGGCAGACTAAACTACCAAGCCAATTCTTTACCAGAAAGGAGACAAGCTACCGGGGACCGGTTTCTGGCATTTCAGCCTCTTCGGCCCGGCTTGCTTGAATCCTGATGGAGCAGTGAGAAAGGGACTCATGTCTGAGTATACCCTGCCACACCTATAGTGGCCAAAATCGATTTACAAAAGGGGGTGGTGATGAACAGAGTGTCTGAATTGAGCAGACCACTCTTACCCAGTCCAAAGATCAGGGCTTGATCCATCACCGTTATTTATCTCACTGCCCCAACCCAGCTCAGAACCTGGCTATATGCAAATCAGTCCGTCCCTGGCCCAGTGCATCATGGGAACAGGGCAGACTAAACTACCAAGCCAATTCTTTACCAGAAAGGAGACAAGCTACCGGGGACCGGTTTCTGGCATTTCAGCCTCTTCGGCCCGGCTTGCTTGAATCCTGATGGAGCAGTGAGAAAGGGACTCATGTCTGAGTATACCCTGCCACACCTATAGTGGCCAAAATCGATTTACAAAAGGGGGTGGTGATGAACAGAGTGTCTGAATTGAGCAGACCACTCTTACCCAGTCCAAAGATCAGGGCTTGATCCATCACCGTTATTTATCTCACTGCCCCAACCCAGCTCAGAACCTGGCTATATGCAAATCAGTCCGTCCCTGGCCCAGTGCATCATGGGAACAGGGCAGACTAAACTACCAAGCCAATTCTTTACCAGAAAGGAGACAAGCTACCAGGGACCGGTTTCTGGCATTTCAGCCTCTTCGGCCCGGCTTGCTTGAATCCTGATGGAGCAGTGAGAAAGGGACTCATGTCTGAGTATACCCTGCCACACCTATAGTGGCCAAAATCGATTTACAAAAGGGGGTGGTGATGAACAGAGTGTCTGAATTGAGCAGACCACTCTTACCCAGTCCAAAGATCAGGGCTTGATCCATCACCGTTATTTATCTCACTGCCCCAACCCAGCTCAGAACCTGGCTATATGCAAATCAGTCCGTCCCTGGCCCAGTGCATCATGGGAACAGGGCAGACTAAACTACCAAGCCAATTCTTTACCAGAAAGGAGACAAGCTACCGGGGACCGGTTTCTGGCATTTCAGCCTCTTCGGCCCGGCTTGCTTGAATCCTGATGGAGCAGTGAGAAAGGGACTCATGTCTGAGTATACCCTGCCACACCTATAGTGGCCAAAATCGATTTACAAAAGGGGGTGGTGATGAACAGAGTGTCTGAATTGAGCAGACCACTCTTACCCAGTCCAAAGATCAGGGCTTGATCCATCACCGTTATTTATCTCACTGCCCCAACCCAGCTCAGAACCTGGCTATATGCAAATCAGTCCGTCCCTGGCCCAGTGCATCATGGGAACAGGGCAGACTAAACTACCAAGCCAATTCTTTACCAGAAAGGAGACAAGCTACCGGGGACCGGTTTCTGGCATTTCAGCCTCTTCGGCCCGGCTTGCTTGAATCCTGATGGAGCAGTGAGAAAGGGACTCATGTCTGAGTATACCCTGCCACACCTATAGTGGCCAAAATCGATTTACAAAAGGGGGTGGTGATGAACAGAGTGTCTGAATTGAGCAGACCACTCTTACCCAGTCCAAAGATCAGGGCTTGATCCATCACCGTTATTTATCTCACTGCCCCAACCCAGCTCAGAACCTGGCTATATGCAAATCAGTCCGTCCCTGGCCCAGTGCATCATGGGAACAGGGCAGACTAAACTACCAAGCCAATTCTTTACCAGAAAGGAGACAAGCTACCGGGGACCGGTTTCTGGCATTTCAGCCTCTTCGGCCCGGCTTGCTTGAATCCTGATGGAGCAGTGAGAAAGGGACTCATGTCTGAGTATACCCTGCCACACCTATAGTGGCCAAAATCGATTTACAAAAGGGGGTGGTGATGAACAGAGTGTCTGAATTGAGCAGACCACTCTTACCCAGTCCAAAGATCAGGGCTTGATCCATCACCGTTATTTATCTCACTGCCCCAACCCAGCTCAGAACCTGGCTATATGCAAATCAGTCCGTCCCTGGCCCAGTGCATCATGGGAACAGGGCAGACTAAACTACCAAGCCAATTCTTTACCAGAAAGGAGACAAGCTACCGGGGACCGGTTTCTGGCATTTCAGCCTCTTCGGCCCGGCTTGCTTGAATCCTGAGCTAAAAAACGGTGTTGGATCTAGCCCTGATCTCTTGACTGGGTGAGAGTATTCTGTTTAATTCAGAGACTCTGTCCCTCACCACCCCTTGTTGTAAATATTTTTGTCCACCCTAAGCGTGGAAGGGTATACTCAGATGTGAGTCCCTTGCTCATTGCACCATCAGGATTCAAGCAAGCCGGGCCGAAGAGGCTGAAATGCCAGAAACCGGTCCCCGGTAGCTTGTTTCCTTCCCAGTGTAAGAATTGGCTTTTGTAGTTTGGTTTGCCCTGTTCCCATCATGCACTGGGACAGGAACAGACTAATTTGCATACAGTCAGGTTCTGAAACTGGGATGGTGCAGTGAGCTAAAAAACGGTGTTGGATCTAGCCCTGATCTCTTGACTGGGTGAGAGTATTCTGTTTAATTCAGAGACTCTGTCCCTCACCACCCCTTGTTGTAAATACATCTAGAAGGAAGCAGTTAGAATTTGCTTGTGGCCTATTGCTATTAGAGAAGAGACGTGTGTATGTGGTGTCAAAAGTCATAACACATCTAGAAGTCTGAACATGGTGGGAAGACAGCCAGGCTTTGAAAACACATGGTGCAGAACTTGGAAGCAGAAAGGAGACTGCTGGAACTGTTTAAAAGGGTTGCAGCCATCCACATCATGGATACTGTCTGTTAGTAAACGAGGATCAACATGAGCTCAGCTCCTGGAGGCCCAAGGTCACAAAAGAACACTGGAAATTACTCTTGAAGTAGACCAGCTGACCAATTCAAATTCGTTTTGGACTGGTTCCGTTGAATATTCCTTGGTAGTACTGGGAAGTGCATGACAAAGCAAGATTCCTCTCACCATGTACTGGTATCCTAAAAAATAACAGTCCTGTTCAAGACCGAGAACTTGGGTTGTCAATATTAAGAACTTGCTTGGGTTCATTTTGGTCATTTGTGGCTTATTTTAATCATGAAATTCTTTTTCATTAGACTCAAGTGGTTTGAGATCTTTACTGATCTTGAGTCAAGTGTTGTTTTGATACTGCTTGCTTCCTTACCGAGCCAGATCTGGAGACAGCCTACTTTTTTTGTTTAAAAAAAAAAAAAGAGATATCATAGACAATACAGCATACAATAATATATATAACTACATCTTTCAAAGTTCCAACAGAAAAGAAGAAAAAATAATAATTTAAGTTTACAACACATAATGTTACAATATTGAGGATATTCATTTCAACTACTCAGCAATATATTCATAGTAATCCTGTAATACAGAGACTTCATATCAAGTTGAAATAAAGTGCAGAGTTCAGAGTGCAGAATCGGGATGCATACACATATACGTACCCAAATAAAGTGCAACGTGCTATAACTGGGCGAATGGAAATTATTACCATATGGTAAGTATTCAATTCTACATAGTCAGCAGTATAAGCACAATCTTCCTAAGATACAGAGAGTTCATAAATGTTAAAGTGCAGGGAGCAGAGTAGGAATACGACCCTCCTTTAATATTCGAATTGGCAAGAGTGCAGAGGGAAATTAAGGATCTTGGAATTGAGTGCAAAATACTATACCTGGGCGAGTACACAGTATTACAGTGTGGTGCAATATTCATTCCTCAATACTCAGCGATGCTGACAGGGTATTCCTATAGTGCAAAGAGTTCCTAATAGGTTAAAGTGAAAAGTGGAGAATCTGAATGTATACCCATCTACATACCCTCTCCTGAAAAAAGCAGAAAGAGATTAAAACTACTTAGGTTAGAGTGTAAGGTACTATTTCCGGGCAAATATAAGTGTTCTTTCCTTTCCTACTAACTGCGATAGGTACTGTAGGAAGGTGGATACCTGACTATGGTTACCCCCAACTTTTTTTGCCTGGTGTTTTGCTGGTTTTTCGACTTAGTTGACCTGGGACCCTGCTATTCAGGGCCCCAGGCCTACTGCTCTCTCTCTAAAATGGATTCCATGTACCTTAGGTACATATCCAATTGGTACTGGGCCACCTTATCAGACCCTGTAACTCAGGGCATAGGTGTACCCAGGGCCTACCAGGGGCTGCAGCATGTATTATGCCACCCCTGGCTGGCCATCTAAATCTGACACAACTGGCTGCACGACAGCTGGGGCAAACTGGTGTAATCACCCTTTGCTGTAGATATAGTATACCTATATCTAACCCTAAAATGGACACATGTATTCCTATCAGTCACTCCTATGGCAGGCCTTAACAATCCTGAAGGCAGAGTGCTTGGAATTATGTGAGATGGTGCTCTGGCATGAGCTGAGCCCGTCTGCAGCTTGCGGAACCAAGTCCTAATAGCTGTTCTATGATAACGCGTACCATATACTCTTAAGTGCATTATAATCCTCGCGGTTATTTGCTATCTTTGGTATCGCTTTATCAAAACATGTCGAGTAAGGTGTCATACGAATTGGAATACTAACCCCTCGCCAATTCTGGCGACGGGGTTAGCATTCCACCCTTCTAGAGGGACACGACATGTATGTAACTGTGAACCCCGGTTAAAGTTAACTCGAGCCTCAGAATCACAAAATGGATGCTGCCACCACAGACACAAGTCTGACCTCCTGCTGCTGGGAGTCCTTCCAGCGAGGAGAGCTTGGACAAAGGGTTTCCTGTCAGGGGCGGTGCTAGCACTGACCCAGACAGGGTTTTGTGTATCCTAGGTAGGCAGGGCTGAATAGGAAGGTGACTGCAAGTGGCACCCCGGTGCGCACTATGCATCTGCCAGTCTGAACCGGTTCCAGGGGCACACCAGCCCCTGAGCTGGGGAAAGTCGGGCATCGGAGAGGGGTGTAACCACCCCCCTTCCTGGTCCCACCCATGGGCAGGACCTAGTCCCGTACCAGCCCCTTTCTTTAGTATAAAGGTGGGAGCGGGGACCCCTTCCAAATTAGATAATTCCGAATCTTGATGACTTTCCACGAAAGAACTCTTGAACCTTTCAGAAGACTCTCCCTTGTGGCTAATGAGTGGCCACCCTGCACCCGCAGGCACCATCCAAGCATCGTGGTTTGCTGTAAGTCTCTCCTCCGGATCAAGACTGCCCAGCTCGACGAGAACTGGCTTCCCTGGCACCTCTGACCTCTACCTGCATCATCAGCCCAGCTGAGATTCGTGGGTGTGATGAGACCTCGAGGGACCGGCCATCTTCAGGACTGCACGACGCTTGCCCAGCATGACCGCCGAGGGATCCTCGAGTGAGTGCTTTGGGGTTTGAGAAGCCCTAACCCTGAGCAGCTCCAGCACCGAAGTCCAGCCCCCCAGCATCCACGAGATCTGCGTGGGGCCCTTCTGCTCTTTGCTGCTCACTGCGTTGTCTGACTACTTGCCTGCTGGCTTGTGGCCCTCCTGACGACAAACGACGACATTTCCAATGCTGGTCTGATTGCTCCAGACTGGCCCTTGCTCCCCTCCAACAGAGGAGCACCCCGGACCCTCCTGGTCCAATCCAGACGCCATTTTAAGTCCACCGCGTGGGCTTGCATTTGCCAAGACTTGTTGCCCCAATCCTGGGTCCAGCGACGTCGACAGCAGATACCATCGTGGGACAGCTCGCACCCCCATCCTGGTCACCGACAACGCCTCCTGGTCCGTGAGACTGCAGAGCCCAGCGTCGCCCACTCACCTGGTTGAGGTGACTTCAGCCGGTGCCATCCTGGTGCCCATCTAATCACTGGCTAGTGATTCAGAACTTGGTCCCCTCTGCTTACAGGTGTCTTCCATCTTCGATCCAGGCTTGGATCACTTCGAACTTCATCAATGGTCGCCTGCCAGCAACTTCTTCTTTCAGGCTCCATAGACTGCAACGAGGATTCCCGACGTCTTTCCAGACCTATACATCCGCATCCCCTGGGCTAGGTAACCTGAGCATTTCGGTGCTCCAGCATAGCTTAACTATCCAAAGGTCCAGATCCTTTTTCGTTTCAGCTCTACCTAGTCGGATTCGTCCGATAACACTAACTTTACGAAATCTAGCAACCATAGACTTTGTCCCGCATCCCGCGTGAGAGTGCACACTCTGCACCCGATCTCCCTAGGCCTCCTGCTAGTAATCTGAAGGTTCAGTAGTCAAGCCCTAGCGATCCTAAAGCCTATTAGAGTAGTACTCACCTGCTAGTAATTTCGCATTCCACTTTTAGAGTATATGGTTTTTCGTGCCCCTCGGGCATTTGTGTAAATTGTGCGACTTTCAGTATTTTCTTAAGAGCTTTGTATTGTGCTTAGCGCCCTGTCCTCATAAAGAGTCCAGGGCTTTTGTGTTCTAAATAAATATACTTTATTTTCATAACAACTTGTGTGGTGTCCTTTCGCTTGGTGTTTAAGGGGTATATGTGATGGTATAACAGCTGGCTTAACATGCCCTCTAGAGTTTAGCCTAAAGACTGCTCTTGTCCATGCTACTAGGATAGCTGGTCTACCGGTTGACTTACAACCAATCATCAATAAGGGTCATTTGGAATGATACACAGTGATCACTAGAATAGTGAGCACTACATATCAGGCCAACTTCTCACAGTTCAAACACACTCCAATATTTATCATACTTTCTTACTTCCCCTGATCTTATTGCATACTTCTTTACCATCTCTTTTACTCTGGTTAATTTTGCCCTCCAAGCATTAAAAGTAGCTACTTACTCTGTTTTCCAAAGTTGTAGGATTAAAGACCTTGGTATTAAGGCTGCAATAAATAAACTTTCCTCATTAAGTGAAATGGCAGAAGAACAGCCCAGGACTGAAATAGATTTGTCATTGAAAATAAGGGGATCAATTATAATTTTAAGATATTTCTCGATCTCCTCCCAGATATTCTGGATTTTGGGGCACTCCCAGATGATATGGGTCCAGGTTCCTTTTTCTGAGCATCGAAAGCATTTATCTTCTATCTGCAGGTATATTTTATGAAGAAAGGAGTGTGTTCTATATATCAACCATTTCGGGAAGTATTGCATACGTTTGAAATTTGCTCCTCTAAATATAGCTGTATCAAACTTGTTGAGCCTATTCCAGGTTGGTTTGAGAATCGGCATGCCTTCCCTTTTCTTGCATCTATCCCTAACTTTTTCGTATAGAGAGATTTATTCTCACTGAAGATTTTTATCCAATTACTAATTTTCCGCTGTACGGGGTAATTAAGGATTTCACTAATAGTAGTTTTGTTGTGCAGGTTTTCCATGTCAAGTTGCTCTAAAATGGGTTTTAATCTAATGTATTACTAATTTAAAATTGTACTTGAGTGTTGCAGCTCTGTTTCAATCTCCGCCCAGGTTTTCCAACAGTTCCCCTTAGCAAAATCCTGGATCTGAACAAATCCATGTTCTTCCCATAATCTTAACACCTTGGCTGCTAGGCGTTTTTCCCCTCCTGTGCTAATATTTTATCACTCCCATTGTTCATGACGAGCTCAGCTCGTCATCAGCACAGCTCAACTGTGCATCATGACGAGCTGAGCTCGTCATGAGCATCGAAAGGGTTAATATATTACTCTCTAAGACACTTACTTCCCCCGTAAATAGATTTGAGTGTCTAGTTGAGACGTGACTTAACATATCGTAATGTGCTAAGAGCTGAGATTTTTGTTTGTACATCCTTTGAAAGATCTTATAGCGTACTTTTTGGGATATTTAACAACTCTTGTAGGATCTACTATGTTATGCTCCCTTAAAATCTTTTTCATAAAAACATTATCTGCCTCTTGATGATGTGCAAATGCTGCATAATAGTAATCTCTGATATTTGGTAATGATAATCCTCCCTCTGCTACAGGATAATTTAAAGTACTGAGTGCTAATCTTGGTATCTTATTTGTCCATAAGAAAGAAGAGAACATACTCTTTATTTCTTTAAAAAAAAAGAAGCCTGTATTGCACATGGTTCTGCACTAAAAAGAAAATTAAAAAGCGGAAGAATGGACATCCATATCAATGCAGCTCGACCTATTATTGATAGCGGCAACTGATTCCATTGTGTTAGCTGATAGCATAACTTTTTCAACAATGGAATGTAATTTAGGGAAAAAAGATCTTCTACTTTCTCCGTTACAAAAATTCCTAGATAACTTTTTGGGCAGGTATTGTATGTTTGTCTGATTTCTGGTATAAGAGCGTTCACCTTACAGTTGCATAATATTATATCAGTTTTGGTCTTGTTGATCTAATAACCCCTATTTTTTTAAAGTCTGCAAAGATTCTCTTAACTTCTGTCTGTGCATCAATGTTTGGGTCCAAGAAGAAAACAATATCATTAGCATATAATTTTATGTTTGTCATCCCTTGGACTGGGACCGTGTGTCCTCTTTTTTCCCTAATCGCAATTGCTAAGGGCTCAATAAATAAGGCAAATAAAGTCAGGGAAAGAGGACATCCTTGTCTGGTACCTCTATTTATTTGGCATGTCCCTATATTAACATAATTATTTAAAATGTGTGCCTAGGAATTCATGTAGAGCTGTTCTAATAAAGTTATAAAATCCATTGGGAAGCCATACCTTTTTAAAATTGTGAAAAGACAGTTCCAAGAAACAAGATTGAATGCTTTTTCAGCATCTAAAAACCAGATCTGTGCCTTAACCTTATTAATATTTAAAAAATCGAGTGCCTCTAGTAAAAAATGTGTATTAGTGTAAAGCTGTCTCCCTGCTCTAAAACCGCACTGATCTATCCCAATAAGTGAACCCACCATCTTATTTAACCTATTGGCAAGCAGTTTAGTAAAAATGTTGTAGTCAATATTTAAAAGGCTTATTAGCCTATAGGAATTTACATTTTCCCTATCCTTATCTTTTTAAAAAATACTGACCACTACTGCCGTACGAAAAGGTACAGGTGGGTCACCTCCTTGTAGAAGATAATTTGCTAGTCTTAAAAACTCAGGGGAGAGTACTGTAGGGAATGCCTTACAAAATTCTGCAGGGATACCATCCTCTCCAGTAGCTTTACAGTTGGGCAAGAAGCTGATAACCACATCTATTTCTTCTTTTGTGAATTCGGCTAGCAGCAGCTCCTTATAGTGATTTTCCAATATTGGAATAGGTAAGACCTGTAAAAATTCATTAATTGATTATAATGAGACCTGATGAGATGCCTGATATATATCTTTATAATGTCTAAGGAACACCTCGCCTATTACTGACATAGTCTCTACACAGGTTTTACTTACTTTATCCTGTGTACGTTCGATTCTATTTCGAACTTGCTTTTCTTTTGCTTGCCAGGCTAGCAATCTTCCCGTATATTTGCTATCTTCATAGCATGTCTGAAGATACAACCTACTTACATATCCCCTAACTCGTAATAGAATTCCCTCATATTTGTTTTTGCATTTAGTACTTCTTGTTTGTTATGCGAGGTCCTATTTCTGAAATATTCTTTGTTTGCATAAGCTAGTTTATTTTCTATTACCATTCTCTCCTCCTTTTTAGACTTTTGTTTATGGATCTCTTTTGAGGTACTTATGCCTCTCAGTGTAGCCTTGAAGGCATCCCATATGATACTTATTGGGGCAGAATGCTTGTTTATCCCAAAAAAAAATGAATCTCCTTCTCTAATTCTGCACACCATTGCATATCTGCTAAATTGAGTTTATTAAAATACCACCTTCTGGTTGCTTCCTCTTCTTTCTTCCCTAGGAGAATTTCTAATTTTATAAGGGCGTGATCTGAAAAAGCATTTGCTATATGTTCGTATTTGCTAACTTCCAGATTATGGGAGGTTAAAAAAAATCTAACCTTGACGCTGCATCATATTTTGCAGAATAACAAGAGTACTCTTGCCTGGTCGAGTTATTGAGTCGCCAGTTACCTAAAATATCTAGATCTGTTTTACAGCTCAGTAGAGCAATTGCGACTTGTGGTTTATTTTGCCTTGGGTCTTTTTTTGTTGAATCCACTGCAGGATTTTGCAAAAATTAAAATCACCTCCCCATATAATCTGACCAGGTATATTTGAGAGAGCTTGTTTTAACTGTAAAATGGGGAGCGGGTCGTCCACTACTGGTGCATAGATCGTGGCTAATATCATGTGTGTGTTATTTATTGTCCCATAGTGGAATACCCACCTACCACTCGTATCTGAGTGTGATGCTTCAACCTGAAATTGAACATTTTTGCCTATATGGATGCTCACCCCTCTCTGGGCTATCCCTGACACAGATGAGCAATGAAAACCTGCCCAGTTTTTAAATATTTTACTAGCATCGGCTAAGGCTCAAAAGTGCGTCTTTTGTATAAAAATCACATCTGGCTGGTATCCTTTTAGCCAGTTCTCTATTGCACCAGTTTTACGCCTGTTATTCAGCCCGTTAGCATTCAGAGATAAAAGTACGAGTTTATTCCTATTCATAGTGTTTTTTAAAGGTGGAAGAGTCTGGTTTATTTTGTTCACCAATACCTAGATTTCCTACCTAAAGTGCAACTTGTGCTATGTGTGCAAAATGCTTGTCCAAAGTGCAATTTGTGCAAAAATGTGCAAGATACATAAATGGTTGGTCACTAGCGATATTGGATCTTTTATCCCTGCAATACAGTAACTGACTAAATTATTGACTAAAATACAAGCCATTAAGTTGTGCAAGCTACGCAAATATGCCATATCTAGTGCGACAATTGTGTAAATCGTAATTCGAACAGTAAAGTGGTACCTGTGCAAAAATGCAAAATACGGATTATTTGAATTATGCAAACTAGATCGCCATATAAGATTTTGTATGTGTAAAAGAATGGCTAAAAACCAAACTAGTGCAAAATATGCAAAATAAGTCGAAAGTCATAGAGCAAAGTGCTACCTGTGCAAAATGCAAAATACAGATCATTTGGATTGTGCAGACTAGACATATATCTGTTATGGCAATTGTATAGATCATTGTTTAAGATGCTATATGTGCAAAACGCATGTCTAAAAGTGAGCTTATGCAAAACATGCACAATAGATAGTTTACCGCAAAAATTCTTAGATTTTTTCCCTCCTAGAGGACAGTAACGGACCAAGATAACCACTAAAGTACGAACCATTAAATGGTACAAGATTGTGGAAATATACCCTAGCTTCCACAATATTTGTGCAAAATATTTGATAAGTGCAAATTTCTCATCAAGTTAGTGTACTACTGTACAATTTGTATCAATTATGAGAAAAGGGTTATCTAACTTATATACCAAGCAATCATTAAACCAATAAAACCAGTATACTACCGTACAGCTTATATCCATTATACGAAGTAAACAATAAAGCATATTAGAGTGCAGCATTCAATATAAGACAACACCATTCCCAATCCACTTTGTGAAAGAAAAAGAATTTTAAAAACCTACAAAAAAACAAGAAAAAGCAAAAACATTTCTGTCTACGAACTCTCTTTTTTTTTACTGCTTCACCCCCACCACCACCCCTCAACCCCACCCTCCCCACTGCTTCATCCCCATTATCCCATCCCCTCCCCCACAGAAAGAGGGAAACCCCCAATTGTCCCACTGTCTTTCCCTCCTTCTCCTTTTTCCTGTAGGATGCCATTTTGTTGCATCCTATCGAGTCCCCTGATTCTCCTTGCATCCGCCCCTCGAGGAAAGCTTTTAGAATTTTTACTTAATTCTCATGTTGCTACTCATCCTTATTGATACAGGCCTATCGGCATAGAGCCACAGAATTCCCCTTTCCTTATTTTGCACTAAGACCGTTTTCTTATAATGCGGCTAAACTTTGGAACTCACTTCCCTCAAACCTTAGAGCCCAACCTAACCTTCTCTCATTCCGCAGAGCACTCAAAACATGGCTTTTCCCATAAGGCACGTCACAACAGGTTCTTGTTTATTAGCGCTGGGACGCCCATGGGCAGCCATGCGCTCTACAAATCTGCACAATAAATACATAAAATAAATAAACAACAGGTTCTGGGCTTCCAATATGTCCGTAAAAATAAAAAAATGTTCCTTTGGCTATCACTTTTAACTTAGATTGTGGCACAATCATTGCCTGCACCCCTTTTGCCCTAAAAGAATCAATCATTTGAATAACGTCCTTCCATCTGTCGGCAGAGGCAGCTGACATGTCTGAGAAAATGTTTAAGTTCTTGATTTCGTCAGCAGTGAATGATCTCCTGGATATTGCCGCATTTAAAATTTGCTCTTTGATTTTGTAGACTGAAAAGTTTATTTAGATGGTTTGTGAATACTTAAGGTTCAGAGGCGTGTGTGGGTACCCTATGGGCTCTAGTTATTGTGAGATCTCCTTTCAATTCAGATATTGCCTTCTTCAGCAAAGTCTCAGTCCATTTTACCATTTCTGCACTTTCCTGGCCTTCCGATATTCCTACAAGGCGTAGGTTGGATCTCCTATTGTAATTCTCCAAGTCTTGTAACTTTGATTCCATCTGGGACTTATTTTTAATCAATACCTGTAAATCCTTTTGCATGGTAGTGGTAGTGATAGCGTCTTCGAGGACCGAGACGCGGGTTTCTGCCTTAGTGACTCTGCTCGGGAGAGTAGCTAAGTTCTCCTCCATCTTTGCCAATCTGGTGTTCAGCTGTGATATTTCCATTGCTTGCGTTATTTTTAGGTCTCTCAGTTCTTTCAAGATAGTTACCAGCAGTTCCTGTACTGAGCCATCTTACTCCGCCTTTCTCTTTGTAAAGTTTTCGCTAAGTTTGAGGGCATGGCGCATTTCTTTTTCATTATCTCTTTCTGCCTCTGTTTCTACTTGCGGTTCTACTTCAGATGTTGGTGCCAGACCTGGCCTATGTACCCCTGTCCCTTCTCCATCTACTTTTTGTGGCGTCTGTGAGCATACATTAGCCTCCTTAGTCAGCAGCTGGCTGTTCAGTGACAGATTCCCGTGGGCAGCTGTGATTATTTCTATCAGGTCTGATCCTATATGGAAATTTGACTGAGGCTGGGACTGAGGCTGTGGATGGGGGACTTGATCTGACAGGGCATCGGAAGGCGATAGTGCGTGAATAGGGGCAACAGTAGATTCTGACCTTGTGTAACTTGTAGGACTTTCTCAGCCTTTTGGTCGTTTGTCTCTTGCTCCATCCTACTTGATTATGGGGTGCTAGTAACCTTATCCTGCGCCACTGGGGGCTTAGTGAGGAGAGGATACTGCTTAGAGTTCACCGGATTGTTATCCTCCCTGTCAGGTGTACTCCCTGTTCCGACCCCTTCCACACTACCTTCTTCTTCGGCACCCACTGCTAGCATACGTAGGTCTGCGGAGAGTTCAGAAAACTTCTCTTCCTCCTCTTCTTCCATCAAAGCCAGCGCCTTAGCTTTTAAATCCATTCTTTGCTGGGCGTTTCTTCTACCTCTTCTGGCACCTTTAGTCGCTACTACAGGTGTTGGCAAAGAGTTTAGTAACTCCTTCCCAACCCCAGTCTTACCTTGTTTGTTTCGCAGTTTCGCTGCCGCTGCTGCTTTTAAGACTACCAACATCTTATTACTTTTCTTAGATGTTTAGTTGTTCACTGAATCAGATGTTTAGAAAGTCAATATTGAGTACCTCCGGTAATTGCTTTCTACTAATGTTAAACGTGTCAGACCCAATGCTCAATAGGGTCCATATACACCTGTACGCATTGATCTGGGCCAGCGCACCGCTCCTTGCAGGCTTAAAGTTCACAGACTTCTCACTGCTCTGCTCCTGCTCAGGCCTTTATATCTGCTCTAACCAGTCTTAATTTTACAGTTAGACAGCCTACTTTTTTGACAAGTTGTTAGAGATGGGCAGATTCAGTTATGCCAGGGAGAATGTTCTTGCATGATTAAGAGCTGGCCGATTGTGATGATGAGAGACGTTTCCAAATGTGGTAAGCTGGCTTTCTACATTGAGGAAGTGCCTAGTCTTATAGACATCCAATATATGTGCAGTAATGTAAGTTGGAACACAGGTCATTTCTCATGGTGCTAAAGTATACATGTTACACATAGTCTGTAATCAATACCTACATGAAAAAGTAGCACTAATGTTTCTTGTAATATGTTGCCTCGGCCAACCTTTCGATGAGAATACGAATGAGGAACTGTGAGTGTTTTAAAACACAAACAAACAGATACTTGTTGCAGAAACATAGAGTGAGTGGGCTGGCTGAATTGCCCTTAGAAAAAGTAGTAATATGGAGCCCCATCCTTACTAATGTTCTGGTTTCCAGATGGCCAATAATAGAACATTTGCTGAGAGATAGACTGAACATCTAACACAGAATATCTAACTACTAACCATGTGCATGTAATCCTATATATAAATCCCTGTGAACTGGAAGCATATTTGAGTTACATTTTAAAATGTTGGTGGGCAACCACCTTAGGTGGAACCCAGCACTTCACAGTTGTTCACTATTCAATATCAAGCAGTTGTACTGCAAGCTACTGAGAATTTGTGCATCATCAAAACGCATATTTAGACTTGGGACTTCATTTAGTGTGTGACAGGGTGAATGACTGAGTAAGAGCACTGGTATAAATTGCTGTGTGCCCACCTTGTGGTTCACCCACCTCTTTTAGAAGTGGGAATCACTAGATTTTGAACAGTGTCCACACCTGGCAGAGCTTGCAGGGAGATTCAACTGTGTGCCCATATACTGCATGGCTGCTAATTAATGGAAGCCAGTAAGACTACCCTGTTTGGGTCATTCTTTTCGTCATCCATTTTACTCGTCTGGGTCACTGTGCAAGACATAGGAGCCTCAGGTATTAAAAATAATTAGAATTGGATATGTGTAAAGGGAAAAAACTCCCTTTTTGTCATGGGAATTATCATTCAGAGTGCCTTTCTGCAGAAGCAAAAACAATGGCGACCATGTTTCCTGGCATGGAAGTCCCCTTGACATCACATTGTTAATGAAAGAGCTCCCACCAAGTTTGCAGGGGCACTTTCATTAAAAAATCCATCTCAGAACAACAGAGAGTTGTAAATAGAGGATTGGGCTTCAATGGGTCTTGGAATCTTTCCCAAACTGTTGTACTTCAAATGACCCTGTTAGGCTTGTAGGCGTGGAAAGAGATTTTACAAAGGATAGATATATTGTTCACATACAACTAGAAAAGTGACACAGGTTTGGCAGACCCCAGATTGCAAGCATCTAAGCAGAGATTTGAAATGTGAAGCACAATGAGATGTTGAAATACATATAAATTCACACAAAAATGTGTGTTTTGCCACAGAAACGCCTGAGCAAGAAATTATTTCATAGGAAAGAGCTGCAAAAAGAATGGATTTTTCCTCTTCCATAACAAACAAAGAAGCATTCTTTGCAAGGCAATATAAAAATCTAAATGTAAAGTAGTTCAATTTACATACACCCCATTTCAGTTCTTGGTGCAAGAAACCTTGGAACTGGCATAATTTACTCAGAAGGCACTTCTGAGGAGCTTGGTGTTTACTTTTCATTCTCTGACTTCAAAGTGAGAGAATTTATGTGAGACTCTATCTGAGAAAGGAAAGCTTTTTCCTAGCATACAATGTTTTTTAAATATCTGTAAAAGAACTGTTCTGAATATATCAGAATTAGGAAATTAGGCACTTTTTTTTGTAATTCTGCAGTGTGCTGGAAACAAATATTTTAATACAATCAAACAAATCAATACACTAAGTGATGACATTTCCACACATTATTGTTTGTGCACTTAATAATGTTATCATTAAAACTGCATGTCTATTGAATGGGGCATGGCAGTGAGACAAGATGGCCACCTGGTAGTGCTCCTCCTGAGGAGCCAAGGAATCTCTCACCAGGAGGAAAGGCTTACTGGACCAGAACTTCTCTCTGCACATCACAAATGGTGTTTTAAGTGCCCAGGAATGGCGGAGTACGTTTCTAGAATCTCACTCTATCTTTAAACAGAGTTTTGCGTTTTCTGCCCGCAGCTCCCGTCACACCATAAATCATGGCCGCCATCATGCGATGCTCCCAATCCATTTTCTACACCTAAAAAATGGAGTGCGGTTGTTCAATCACTAAGCAATGAGCATCCTGAGCTTGATATCAGGCATATATATTAGCAAGACATTGTCTTTTTTTCTCAAAGGTGAACACTATAATGGAGTGTCTCTGCATTTGAAGGACATAGAAAGTTTGTGTACAGTTGTATACCTACTTAGGATTGTACTTTCATTGACCTTGAATTTCAACTCTATGCACAGCCACCCTCTCCCTGGTCTACATTTTCTCACTGAATACTCCAATAATATAAAAGTTTCCCGAGCCTCCTAATTTATTCTTCCATCATGGAATAATATCTCTAACTTTGCTGGCATCCTCTTCTCTGTTTTGTGCTCAAATAAACTCCTAAATTGTTAGCAGATTCAGTTGCTTTCCTCAAAAGGGCTCCTGTCACGTAGCCGGGGTTTAACACCATTCAGCAGAATAGAAGCTGCGCACTCTTCCAAAGCCTTATTTGCCTCTATCTCTAATGCTAATGGTTGCAAAGAATGTTCTTTCTTCCCCTACAAAATCAGCATTACCCTTAATGTTGGAGGACATTATGGAAGACCTTAAGAATATGAGACCCTTTATGGTTGAAACTAGCGTAGCTCTTTAGAGAAATTAAGAAAAATGGCCTCTTCTTGATTCACGTCTTACTGAGGTCAAACAGTGAGTCAGTGATGTGCAGGATGCCGCAGCCATAGTAGATGTCCTGACTAAGGAAATAACCCAATTGAAAAAACAGACAAAAGATCTAGAAAACCTCAATAAACGAAACAATTTCCACATATATGGCATACCGGAGGGATCTAAAGTGTCCAATATGATATCATTTCTGAAGCTTCACATTCCAAAGATTGCGGGCTTACAATCATCCACTGAACTTAACATCCAGTCGATACATCAAATCAGTACCTAACAACCTTTCAATTCAAACACAGAGGAATTACTGCCCTATTTCTACAATACACTGACCTTATAGAAGGACTAACAGTGGCTAAACAATGTAAACAAATGCTCTGGTCAGGTCACAAGATTTTCTTTAGCCACGACGTATCTAGAGCAACTACCACTTGAGGGACAGAATTCGTTGATCTATGAATACTAGATATGGCCTTATCCATTCTTGTTTCTTCAAGGTCACACACAAGGATAAAACAACTACATTTGAGCACCCGACAGATCTAAGGAAGTTTATGCACACTCACAAGGCAAAGATATGGAACTCAGTAAAACTTGATATGGTTTTTCTATGTCATTTCTTGACCTTTACTTAATTTCTTTCAGGTCACCAGTTATCCTCAGCCGAGTGTGTCATAATGTTCCATCCTCCAATATTTCCTTGTTCTCGTGTTCGTGTTTTGACAATGGTACACTGTTTCTTTTAGTATCTAGTAAGTTTGATTTGTTACATACTGTTTCAAATTCTCTGTTTCATTTCTTTTTTCTCTTGCTTATTTTCCTCCATCAAATATTCTTATCATATTTTATTCCTCAGAGGTCCTTCTTCTGGATTGGCCTCTGCTTTCTCGTTCCTCTCTTTCTCATCCATATTACCTTCAATTCTCATGGGAGAGGTTGTGGCCTAATGGTAAGGCAGTCGGTCTCAAATCTGGGGAACTGGGCTCAAGTCTAGGCGATTGCGCTCAACATCCTGTGATTCTGGGAAAATCACTTAATCTCCCTGTGCCTAACAACATGAATGTGTCCTTGTGTAAAACAATATGTGCTTATGTAAAGTGCTCTGATAACTGATATCTTTGGGTCAAGTTTGTGCTATACAAAAGTCTGAGAAAAAATTATGCTTATGAATAAAGTTATTTGGCTTTTTGTCATCCTTTCGTTAGTCTCTACATTGGGGAGCTCTCTTAACTCCCTATTCCCTTTTCTCTCTTCTCCTTCCTTTTCTCTTCCCATCTTCTTTTTTCTACCTTTGCAGCTTCTCTCTTCCCATGCAGCCATTTTTATAATGCCTCCACTAGCAGTTATAAGAAATCAAACAACACAATTGCCAGTGCTGAGAACCTCTACTGTAAGCTACAAATCTGAAAAAAATGGTTGTTATGAATGTAACATAAACACCTGCTTTATGAATTGCAACAAATGAATTTTTAATGCTTCTTTTTCAATTCTTCAATTTTTAAACACAAACTTGTTTCGTGCATGGAAATACAAAAATATTTATATACATTATATACAAAAAAGTAAACATAACAAATACACACTTAGACAATTTGACAATTCAGACACTCTTGGCCGTTCAGTCATCCAACAACATCCAAACATACATACATCTAAAGACTGATCTCGGTGTCAATAATACTTTAAACACATGACATGGAAAGAAATCCTTCTTGTTATCATCCAATGTAAAGTTCTTTTCAGAGTACAAATCAATTGAGAAAAGGAATCTCTTGCTATTCACAAACCACCATTGTGATAATAAATGTTTTAAATGACCCGAGATCCACTAGCAGTTATGCCACCAAATCCTCTATGTTTTATGTCGTTTACAATATAGGTTGACATATGTCTTGTTGTTTAATGGTCTTTTGTATGCATTTTCAATGAATAATGTATATATTGTTTCCTGGAATGTTTAAGGTAATGGTTACAATTACAACAGTTAAGAAACAAAGGTTTCTAACTCACCTCTTAAAACTGAACTATCAAATTACTTTCTGACAGGGAACTTATCTAAAGGAGCAGGACGTTGCTTGTTTATATAGGCAATGAGTTGTGAAAGTGTTTAGTTCTCCTGCTATTAATATGGTGTAGCCATCGTGTTACCTAAACCCTTACATATTCATTTGTTGAATGAAATAAAATGTGAAGGAAAAGAGCTATTAATGAATATTAAGATTAATAATACCCAGCTTTCTCTTTGTAACGTTTATGGCCCTACAGGGGTATATTTGCAATTCTGGGATAATTTTTTTGTCCCCATTTCATGTCCAACACATAACCTTATAGTGTTTGGCGATTGTAACTAATTAATGGACCCCTTTCCAGACTGCCGCTCTCAGACTAAATTTATCCCCAACAAAATGCATAAAATCTTCAAGAAGGCTATATGTTCACCATTTACATTCTGGAATTGATTATTTATTTCTTACACAAAATGTTCTCCAGTTCATGTCAAATGCTGAGATAGGCTCTATCCTTATTTCTGACCACACCCCAGCTACAGTTGACTTGGACACCACTACAAATACATCTCACCCCAGTAGGTAGACATTTAATAATACCCTATTACAGGATAAACAATTTATTGATCAATTCACATTTGTCTTCACTGAAGTCTTTACAATTACTCTCTCTTTAGGAACCTGGATGGACTTTACCTGGGATGTTTCCAAAGTGACCTTCAGGAGTTTCATTATTGATTGTGTTGCAATTATGAAATCAGTACCCTTAAGGAATCCTCACAGCTTTTAAAAGAGATTAAATCCTTGGAACGTGAACATTTCTCCTCCAATAAAACAGATACCTTATCCAGACAGATACAAGTTAAAATGCAATACAATAGGTAATCCTGGGACAATGCCTGTGGAACCCGTTTAAATGTTAAAATGTTTGGTAGCCACAACAAAGCTGGAAAACTGCTGGCCACTTGCCTCAAAATTAAGAAGCAAAAATCCAAGATACCTGTCATTACAGACACTAACGGGGTTAGACACACTAGTGATTGCAAAATATTAGATTGTTGTACAGAATATTATACTAAACTGTACACCCCAGAGTCTTCACCCACGGCTGACCAATCGGATGTTTTTAAATCAATCCCTAAACCATCTATTTCTTTAGTAGATCTTTCCATCTTGGATGATGAAATATCTCAGCAGGAGATTAAAACAGCATTCACCAAACTTTCAAAGGCTAAAGCTCCCGGTCCTGATGGTTTCTCAGTCCAATTCTTTTTCCCATTTGCACACCTTTTAATTCCAAAATGATGACCTGTAATCACCCACTTTGTAGCTGAAAACCACATGCAAGGTACTTTCTCCCAGGCAATGTTAGGCCTGCTTCCAAATAAAGACAAGGATTTATCCAACTGGGCAAATTATAGACCCATTTCCCTCATTAACACTGATTGTCAGATTTTTGCCAAAGTACTTGCATTAATCATAAACAAAGTAATACCCGACTCAGTTGGCAAACAGCAATCAGGTTTTGTGAAGGGAAGCTTTCTCTCTGACAATTCTAGAATGTTCCTCCTTCTAATCCACATGGCCTTGAAATCCAATGCTGTCTTAGTTGCTATAACCTTAGATGCCAAAAAAGCTTTCATCCATGTTAATCGGGATTTCATGTTTGGTGCTTTGATATGGCACAGTTTCAGTCTGCACATTCTTAAATATATTTGTTTATTATACTCTGACACCCTGTACTTCTATTTGTGATAATGGCAAACAGTCACTGTATGTTTAAGTGCATAAAGGAACGCGGGACGCCCAATAGCACCCTTTTTATTTATTTTATCCTTGGAACCCTTTTTGGAGAAAATCTGAAGTTCTCCAGCTTTTTCTGGTTTTAAATGCAAACACATGGAGGTAAAATTCACAGCATATGCAGATGGTATTCAGTTATACATATTCGATTTACAAACCATGCTCACTAATTTTTTCTCTTTACTAAATAAATATTCCGCAATATCAGGATACAATCTTAATTTAGGAAAATCAGAGGTTATGCTGTTAAATAAATATTGCCTTCCCTTTATGTTACAAGACACAAGCTTCCCATGGATTTTTAAGCATATCAAATGTTTGGGTATTCTATACTCAAATACCATCAAAGAAACTATTAAAATTAATCTCAATGAGGTCAAATCAAAAATGTAGATTATGATTGACAGCTGGTCCTCGTTATTTTTGTACTGGTGGGGAAGATTAGCCACAATCAAAATAGTGATGCTACCAGTAATTAATTTTTATCTGTCCATGCTTCCGGTCAAACTTCTGCTCCCATTTTATAAAACTATTAATTGTTTATTGATCCATTTTTTATAGAATAAATGTAAGCCAAGAATTTTGCAAGCAACTTTCCAACAATCCAAAGAAAATGGAGGGATCAATTTCCCAAATCTCAGGCAATACCACACTGCTTTCACCCCTAAAAAAATCTGGACCTCCTTCTCAGCTACCCCAATTGATTCATCAACAGTGTAGAGTCAATTGGAATATACACAAATCACACAGTTTTTAATTTGGGGGCAATCCACATTTCTCAACCCACTAAGGTCTTCTTCTCACCAATACATACTCATTCTATTTCCATTGCCCCACCTCTATTACACAACTTCTATTCCCCCCTCAGAAACCCTTGCAAAAACTCTTATATGGTATAATAAGCACATACAATTGAATAAAGGATTTCTCTAATGAAGAGAATGGGCACATAAAGGGATTATAACAATAGGAAATGTATTCTCTAATCATTCCCTTTTAAAATGTAATGCCACTCAACAAAAATATTGACGGCACTCCAGCGGTCTCCAAAGGATCTGTGTATTCATTCCAGACTTCCAGTTTTCAAACAGAAATTCCTGTGTCCCCTACAGCGGATCTATTTCCTGAAGCCTCGACTTGACAGACCTAACTCATGGTCACCAACTGAAATGATTGACCTCAATAATCCATACCTGTCTCTATGAATATGATTTCACTCAAAACCTCTTGACCAGCCCAATCTTGGGTACCTCATGCCTTATTACAGCCGGAGCCCAGTCCCAGTCCTCCCACTGCACTTCAACAAAATCAGTAACCTGGTTCTGATAATGACCTGAACTTAAAACAGGTCGAGAGTCGAGACGCCCTCAACACTCCAGCGCAGCTTTTGGCACTTCTTTTGTGGTTTAACGAAAACAAAATGTTCCCATAATTATACAGCAATATTTCGGAACCATTAAAGGTCTTTTTTGCATATTGAAGTTTTTGTTCTCATTGTCTTGCACTGCCTTTTGCTGTATGTAGTATATATATATATCTTTTTCACTTGTCACTTGCACCGTTCACTTTTTACATCACGAGCACCATTGTGCATGGGTCTTTACAGGTTACATGTACATTTAATGTAATCAAGTGCCACAATATTGTTCTTATCCAATTTTGCTAATTCTTGTCAAAAATAAGGATTCAATTAATTGCTAAAATTATTGTTGTCTCCCTGCTTTCTCCCTCCTTTTGCAACTTTTTGTGCATGCTTTCTTGTAAGAAAAATTGTCCTCCACTAATACCTAAGATATTGTTGCTTGTTATACACATTTACCTGGGTCTCAACTGGGTTGACGGGTGCCCTCCTGTTGCACGATTGTATCTAATCAACAAAAATAAGGCATACATCCTTCTTATGGTGCCCAAAACCAACACTTTAAGACAACTCTTCTTTAACTTCTCTCACAATCATCTCCTCCATTATTCAATAGACAACTGTCTTCTTCCTTTCTGGATGATTTTTTCTCACAAGTTAAGGCATCCTACATATACAAAATTTTTAGCATTTCCCTCTCTACAAAGACTAAAATTCAATATTGAATTAAATTAGGAAATGGGCTTTCACCAATAACTCTCCCTTCCCTTCACTTTTGGAAATCAATATGCGCCAAGGTAAATACAACTTCCCGCTCTGCTAGTACAACTCAAACATTATTTTATTTTTATAACAGTTCGTACGTTACTCCTAAGTGTCTCCATAGATTTAAACTTTCCAAAGATACTAACTGCTGGTCCTGGACTCATGATAACAGTGATATCTTACATATGTTTTTTTTAATGTCCCGAGAGTTAAAAGGTTTTGGTTACTCATTTGGGATAATATAAACAAAATTATATCCACTGGCATACCAATTAATATTCTACACCTTTTCTTGGGACGCTCTTCCCCAATATGGCATCTCAAAATATGGTTGGGAAATTGACTATGCTTTTCAAATTATCACATTGAATTGGAAATATACCACAAAAATGACTTTTTCGGCTGGTGGAATTCACGTTGACATCATCATAAAATGAATAGAGCTAATGCCACCATACTCCCACTAATGATTAAAAGAGACTTGTTTTGGCTGCTGCTCACATCCTATTTATCTAGACAAGTTGTTTACTGCATACCTAACAATACATCTTTCAATCCCCCATGATGTTTCTGCAGATCATACGGTTGTTGTAGGTATCATAATATGGTTTGTTAATCTCAGCACTTGTTAAAGATTTTATAAAATACTACCTTCTTCCATGCTAATGGTTGTCTCTTTGTTTATAGCCTCCAAGTCAAGCATTATGGTCTCTATTTAATGTATAAATACATTTATGCTCCGGGGGAGCAGCCCAGTCGACCCCAGACGGTCACTGGTGCTTCCAATCTGGGAGCTCCGGGCTGCTCACCCAGTCGACCCCAGACGGCCGTTTTTGCATCTGGGTCGGGGGAGTTGAGAACCTCACCTAGTCCACCACGGTTGAACTCTTTCCCCCTCCCGTCCTTTGAAGAATTTTGCAAAACGGCTTTCATGGTGTCATCTGGTTCCCCGCTTGACCCACTGCCCCCCAAATTCTGGAAAACTTTTCATGAAGAATTGTTCCCGCCTTTGTTTTCAATCTGTCTGCAATCTCTGAAATCGGCGTCTGTCCCAGATTGCTGGAAGCTAGCAGTGGTGTCGCCTCTGCTAAAAAAGCCAACCTTGGATCCAGCCGGCCTTTCTAACTATAGGCCGATCTCCTTACTTCCCTTTCCTATTAAGATCTTAGAGAAGTGGGTAACTTGCTCTCTTTCCGGCTACCTGGAACACATTGGGTGGTTCGATGAGGACCAGTTTGGCTTCCGACCTGGTCATGGGACGGAGACCGCACTTGTGACCGTGCTGGAAAATCTGCGTTCGCGTGTCGACAGTGGTCGGGCAGCCTTTTTAGTGCTGCTCGACATGTCGGCCGCGTTCGACACGGTCTGCCATCAGACCCTGGCTAGGAGGCTGGAAGAGTGCGGGATTTGCGAGGGGGCCAGAGACTGGCTGATCTCATATCTTGAGGGCAGGCAACAGCTGGTGTCACTTCCACCTTTCAGCTCGGAGCCAAGGAAAATCGGGCAGGGGGTGCCACAGGGCTCGGCCATCAGCCCGATATTGTTCAACCTGTACCTTCGTCCACTTGTCCAGCTAATAAAATCTTTTGGGGTTTCGGCATTTAATTATGCCGATGACACTCAGCTGGTGTTTTCCTTGGAAGGGAACAATGCGATTTCACTGAGCACCTTCCATCGCTGTATGGCAGCTACAGCGGATTGGCTTCGAGCAAATTCTTTGCAATTCAATAGCTCGAAGACGGAGGTGCTCCACTGTTCCACTGATCGGATCCCGCGGGCTCTACCCACCGATTTTTGGCCTAGCACTTTTCCCGAACCAGTGTTGGCATCGGAGTCAGCTCGTAATTTAGGGGTCATGTTTGGCCCTAACTTACAACTAGACCTACATGTCAACAAAACCACGGGAACATGTATGATGCTGCTCCGTATGCTACGCAGAGTTCTGCCTCTGCTCCCCGCCCAGTCCAGGCCAGAAATAGTCCGTGGGACTATTTTAAGCCGGCTCGATTATTGTAATGGTCTTCTCCTGGGGGCCCCAAAAAACTTGATAGGGAAGCTGCAGAGGGTGCAGAATATGGCTGCCAAACTGGCCCTCTCACGACCCAGATCTAGCTCTTCTACTCTTGCGCTTCACGATCTGCATTGGCTCCCGGTAGATCTACGGGTCCAATTTAAAGCGGCCTGTTTGGTGTTCAAAGCGGTACACCGCCTAGGCCCTATCCCGTTACAAAACATGTTTGCATGGTATTCTGCCCCACGGCCTTTGCGGTCGTCATCGGCTCACCTTCTGGTGGTGCCTAGGTTTCAAAGAGTGAGGATGGGTGGCCGCTCATTTAGAGTGGCGGCAGCCAAATTGTGGAATTCTCTCCCACTCACTCTTAGGAGCTACCAGGACTATCTTCCATTCAGGAAGGCTTTAAAGACCTATCTCTTTCCCAAGTAATGGCTGTGCGTCTGTGCTTGTCTAGTGTGGGGGTTCTCTGATCAAAGCGCCAGGATGCCCTCTGGGTGACAGGTTTGCGCTCTATAAGTATGCTAAATAAATAAATAAATAAATATATGCGACTCTATCAGGTTTTTTATAGTATAAATGTTAAGTCAAACCCAATGTCTCTTTTCATATTCATAATGCTTGGATTATAATAACATATTTACTCCACTGTAATGTTTTTCGATTCAGTCGAATAAATCATTATTAAACTTGAAAAAATGTAAAGAAAACAAACAAAAAACTATGTCTGTGCCAAGGTAATAGTCATGTCAATTAAAAATATGTTGTCTGTAATGGCACTGTGCTACCACACCATTTGTGCTCCACACTACACTACACCACTCCACTCTACTCCACTATATGTTGCTCCACTCTACGCCATTCTACTCCACTCTCTGTCATGCTACTTCAGTATACGATACTCCATTCCACTCAATGAAATTGCACCCCACTCTACAACACTCCAATATATGCCATTGCCCCCTCCAAATCTACGACATGTCTCTCCACTTTATGATGTGCCACTCCACTCTACGCCATGCCGTGCTACTCGACTCTACTCTGTGACATGTGACTCCCTTCTACATTACTCCACTCAAGACACTCAATGACACGCCACTTTGGCATGCCATGCCACTTCCCTCTACTCTACGACACACCTCGCCTCGCTATTCTGAGCCACTCTGCTATATGCCACTCTGCTCTACGACATGTCCCTTCATACTATGCCAATACACTATACCCAGCCTATCTACACCCCCACTCTATTGCACAACACTCTATAACAATACACCCTACAACCTGACACTCTATGGCACAACACTCTCCAACAATCAATGACACTTCAATTTATGACATTCAATTCTACGACACTTTACTCCACTCTATGCCACTCTACGACACCCCATTCTACATCACTCCACTCTATGCCACTCCACTCTGCTCTACGACATTCTATATGCCTCCATTCTATGACACTCTACTCCACTTTATGCTACTCCACTATACAACACTCTTCTCTACTGTATATCACTCTACAACACTCTACTCCACTCTATGCAACTTCCTTTATGCCACTTCATTCTACTTTACTCCACTCTACACTATGACTCACTACTCCACTCTAATCTACTACTCCACTCTATGCTACTCCACCTCATGGCACTTTATGTCACGGCAATCCTGGACACTCTTTGCCACTTCACTTTACAACACTCCACTCCCCTCATGCACCTACCTATTGTCCTTTATCGGTTCTCTGTTTTGCGGATCAGTGCACTGCTGCTGTTGTGTTAGGGAATCTCACATTGCTGTAGCTTTGATGCACGTTAGTGAAGCTTGCACAAACCTTATCACAGTACAAAGTCACAATGGTTGCCTTGAGCAATGCTCATTCAATGCAGGGTTTGTTTTGGGGTGCAGTATCAGGTGTTGGTGTACATTTGGGAACCAAGAAGCTGATGGGGTAGATTATCCTGAATTCAGACAGAAAGAAGGGATTTTAGTTTTAAGGACATCTTTGAATATAGAGGCCAGTGTAGCTCAGACCGAATTGGGGGTGAGAATCTCAGAGGAACAACACCTCGAAGAGAACTGGTCAGTGTGGTTGTAGTTAACAGGCTTGAGTTTTGATGAGCGTAGGGAGCTGGATGGGGTCTGGGAAACAGCCATTAGAGAGTGCTACAGGAGTGATGTGGGTGGGTTTTAACCCCACTGTCAGTGGAGTGCATGGACCCCTGTGTTTGGCAGACAGCCAAGCAGTGTGTGCCAATGGGTTGCCGCCTTGAACCACTGTAGGTAGCAAGGGAGCTGCAGCTCACATAAGGTCAGAAATCCTCTCTAAAGCTTAGAAGCCGTCCTGGACTGGCCGTACCGGGCACCGGGCAAACCCTCAGTGCGCCGCAAGGTGGGGGGCAGGTTTTGGCCCCCTAGGAACCGTTTTTGTTACAGGGCCGTTTTTGCAGCATATCTGTAAAATTGGCCCTGTAACAAATGCAGCCTAAAATTGGCCCTGGCAAAGAGCTCGGCGGTAACCCCAACCCCCCGTTGGGAGGGGGGGGGGGGGCGAGTACTTTGCCAGGGCTGGTTTTGGTTCTCAGTCCGGTCCTACTCAGAAGATATCCCTCCGCCTTACTGGACAACATTGGCAGTGAGAGACCTTCACAGTGATGTATGGATTTCTATGTAATAAGGACAAACTGAACACAGCATTTGTTATTATTGTAATAAGGTTGTCCAAACCTACTTTGATCCCACCTAAAACCCCAAGATGGACAAAAAAGCGATAGCCTAAATAAATATAACAAATTGAAAGCAAACTGGGCTTTACGATTAAGAGTAGACCAACCCGCAGAAACTTGAGGGGGAAAAGAATGGTAATATTCAGAATGGAGGTTAAGACAGTGCGGTTGGACACTGTGGGACGACTTCTCACTTCTCTTTACTTCAATAATCTCACCTTCTCTGACGAAGTACAACATAAACACAGACGGCACGAAAAACGCAAATCGGAACAAAGTGCTCAGCAAGAAAACAAGGTGGCTAATCTGCGTAAAGAGCAGGAGCTCGGGCACAGTGTGTCAGAAAGCAACAAACAGTCCTGGTAACGACTGTTACCTGAACGGGGACTGGACTGTCTACTGGAGATGCACGGAAGAGAGAGGTGCAGACGCAGTGTGTGATGGTGCGCACTTTTACAGCAGCGGTACAGCCGCAGCTGCAAAATCTGTTCATTCACACTGTGCAACAGACAAGTGTGTGTACCTGCAGTCAGACCTAGCATTTGCACAGAAAGCGCTGTGGGCGAAAGCAAGGTTGGCGCCTCCTCCCAGCTGGCATTTTGAATTGTCTCAGTGTTGGAAAAATGGGAGGGGTGGGTGAAAGTGAGGGGGCAGGAGTTAGGAGAGCTGGCAGAGAAAAACTATGAAGGATGGAAGAGAGTGCCCTTGGCCGCCAGTGTGGTGGTAGGTAAACTAAACTTTATTTAAAGAGGAGGTAGTGTGTCTGCAGAAAGCAAAAAAAAGCAGCAGAAAAAGCAACGCATTGTGTGGAAAGAGTTAAGGCATGAACCAGCCAAGAAAAAAGGCGAGAGAGGAGATGAGAGAGAGGGAGAGAAGTGAGAAAGAGAGAGAGAGAATGCGAGAGAAGAGAGAGAGAGAGAGAAAGAGCCCAGGAGCGAGACACCAATTCAAGTTCTGCTTTTATTCCTGGGAGCGTGCATGAGAGAGAGAGGGGGGGAGCCAGAGGTGAACTCGGGAGTGGTGCACGCACAGTCTGCTCTTATTGAAAGCACATACTCGTTCTTGTGGCGTGCCCCGGTGCACTCCCGCAAGGTGTATGCCACTACAAGCACGAGTATGTGCTTCCAAAAAGAGCTGAATGACGGCTAAAGGTCTCCTATGCAGCGCATGCGCTTTCTGTAGGCAAGACCTAAAAAGCAATCCACACTTGATCCATGCACCTATGAAAGGCGAAGCAAACAAGAGAAAGTGAAGCCAGCATGCGCCCACCAACCAAGAACCAGCAAATGAAAAGTACAATGAAGGCAACCAAGGGTAAGCAATGGGTGGGCTCTAAGTCCATTGCATGTAACCATGTAAACAGCATGTCTCCCAATCTCGAAAGATACAGTGCATGTAGTGTCTCAGGCAAGACTTAAAATGGAGATTCCAGTCTTTCACCAGCTGATGGCATTACATGAATTGTGCTCTAAATTTTACACATGCACAACAGAAGCTGATATGGGCATAATTCAAAGGTTTTACTTTTTTATACCAATCGTTTTGTACGCACATTCATTTTTTAAATTTTATCCGTTTGTTGAAATTGAATTGTGCATATCATGTTTATTTTTTATTCTACTACATATATTATTTTCAAGGATTCAGTTTTATCTGAATGACCACATTTAAGACAGATTTATCTGCAAGATAACTGTCAATGAAAGATATGCACGATTTGCTAATTTCTACATTCCCAGCTCCATGAGTCCTCATAAATAAACATTGTGAATCATACCAAAAATGTATATTTGGTGTAACTAACTAACTAAATAACTGACTAAGTAAATCACTGTATTTATATTCACAACCGAAGAAGTTAAATCTAAAAATAGAACTTTCAGCAATGGTGTTGTGTCAAAGTTTTCTGTGCCATCTGTTAACGATGGCAACACAATCATAGCTGTTCATTCAATTCAATAGAATATGATTTCGCAACTACAGTGGCATAGCTTGGGGGCGGGGGACGGGCATGTTTTTGGGGATGGCAGAGGTGAGCAAGTCGCGTCTGTGGGCTACCACCACTCCCCTCCCACCCCCGTCCCCCCCTTGGAACAAGTCATCCGTCGCGGCGGCACCCCCATTCCCCCCTCTTACCTACACCAGATGGCAGTAGGTCTAGCTACGTCACTGTGCACCTATGTGTAGGGTGACCAGGCGTCCCCGTTTCGCCAGGACGGTCCCAGTTTTTAACCAGCTGTCCCAGTAAATTTCAAGAAATGTAGCTCATGTCCCTGTTTTTAAAGAGGGTCGATTGAAAACGGTGGGAGGTGTTTTTTATGGTTTACAAAGAAGGGATAGTTAGCAATTGTTTCAAGAAAGCGATTTAAATTAACAGGCAAGCTACTGGGTTTAAAAATTGCATTTCATGCATGTTCTTACTGCTTGTTCTGTTATTCTCTGCTAAGGAGCGCTCTCATCGCTTGAAGTAAAATTGTAGTCCTTCTTCTATTTTTGTGAAATGTCCCGGTTTTTGGCCTACCTATGTGGGCTTCCTTGATATAAGCTGAACTCGCTCTGACGGTAACTGGTGAGCTTGGTTGCCCATATAGCTTCTACTTGTGATCCTGTGTGTGTGTTCGTGTTCTTTCCTGACCCCTGTCTGTAGTTTTCATGTCTCTTCCCCCTTGCTTCTCAGGTCTCTCCTATCTCCCTGTGCACTTATCAGCCCCCGAATGCCCTCTCAGCCAAATATCCCTTCGTGCCCCCTTCCCCCCCCCCCCCCCCCCCCCCCCCAGCTTACTGTGCCCTTTTATATCCTTATCTAAGCCTTCCGTCTTCTCCTGAGGTTGGCTGTGCATATTGCCCCTCCTTCCCGGAAAGTCTTGTATTTCCAGGTGCCATATCTGTCACCATGTGTAGTTCAAAGCGTCTTTGTGAGACTTTGATCTACTCACAGGTGGGTTACTTTTTTTTGTCCAAGCCATTACATTGTCTACCACCCTGTGCCTTACAGCAGTTCCCTGTTTATCTGTGCCCTCAGTTGGCCCCCGAAGTCTCTTCCACTAAGCACACCCTTATTTTGTACAAAGATTTGAGCCCTTCTGCACTGTAAAACGTCACCTCAGTTTCGTTATACTGCAATTTGCCTGTGCTTGCGTCCTCTTGTTCAATGATTGCCGCACTCTTGTTGCATACATTTTATCTATAGTGTCTTGTTCAGCACACTTAGCAAACTACAGAAAGGGTTCGTTAGTTGCAAACGGTTATTCGATGCACTTTGTAAACTTCGACTTCAGCCTTGCGGCTAGAGCTGCCAGGTTTGGAATTCTGGACCTAGGCTCGAACCACAACCTCATCTCTACATTCTGTGATTCTGGCATATCACCTCAAATACCCGTGCAAAATAAAAAAGTGAAAATGTGCAAAATATTCTAGTGCTCGTGTAAAGCGTTCTGCTTCTCTGTGCCAGGTTTGCACTATATAAAATTGTAAATAAATGAATAAAATAAAAATAATGCCATCGCCTTGACTATGCTGCCTTCGTGCTGCAGGTTGGGAACAATGAGGCCACAATGTTGTAACCAGAATACAGAGGAAGAAAATATTGAAAAATCATTTTGAATAGGTTTAGTACACCTACCTGCACATAGATGTACCTTAAATCTTGAAGGTACATAGATATGGAGTGTTGACTAGTAAATCCATACCTCCCTCTATGCACTTACCTCTTTGATATTTTGTTACTAGATATTATGGCCATGCTTTTATGACCATTCCTAATTGTGCCCTTGATATTCCCTACCACAATCTGTTCCAGAACTTATCAAAATAACCATAAAATCCGGTATTATTCCACTGAAATATTGTTTCATAAGTATCATACTACAAATTATCGTAGCCAGAATATTAACTACTACAATATAATGGGGGCAAGTACAGAATTAGCATTCTTAACTCCACTTATATGTACCGCGAGGAAAAATGTAGATTAGAGTGAAGAAAGGTAAATCTATGGTTACTGTCATATACTTGCCTTCAAGACGTTGTAGCAGTCGATTGTATGGGTAGAATATTTAAAGAGCAACACGTGCACATTCTACTGACCCAATTTCCCCGTCCTAGGGCTTTCTGAGAGATCTTGGACGTCATTTCGCCCCATTTCCCAAAAATCATTTTTGTACATAACATGAAAAAATAAATGTTGTGTGAAATGATTTAATCCTGCATTGATTGAAAGTCGCTTTAAAGGAATAGGTCGGTAAACTGCTGTTCCTACAGCCTAAGCAGTATTTATTGCTCCTCGTGAAATGCCTCAAATAGGTGCAGAGAATTCAGTTCACATGCTCTTTGAAAGAGCTAAACCCGCAGTCCCACCTACTCCCTTCTCATCGCTTCCCTTCCAGGAATGGCAGCGATGATAGATTGGCAAAGTTACGCAGCCTCCCGGCAGCTAGTAGGAGGACCTCCTGCAGGTGCAGGATGTGGACAATGTGATGGTGCCGTTTATGCTAAGAAATAATGAATGACAAAGCATACCATCTGTCCTCAGCCTGTATTCATATGAAAGGTGGAGGATTGTGTGCAGGCAGGTTTATCTAAATTTTGCAAAACTCACACAAATGATGACCAGAATGCGGAACAAATCAAACATTCGTCCCTAGCCGAGAGATCTGGGTTAAATCCATTGTTCTTTGGCTCACAATGACACCTAAGTTTAGACCCAGCCATATGCACATGAGTCTTGACGCTGTTCCTCATGGGAACTGTCCAGCCCGAACTACCAAGCCAAGTCCTCCCTGGATCAGAAACAAGCGCCCTGGGGCCAGTTTCTTGGTATCAACCCTCATCAGCCGGGCTAGCTTGAATCCAGTGGCATAGTGATGAAGGAACCCATGTCTGGTAATACCTGGCGCACTTAGAGCTAGAAAGCAAAAGCCACACAAATGATGGACGAAATGTGGAACAAATACAGCATTGACCCCCAGTCAAGTGAGCTGGATTAAAACCATCGCTCTTAACTGGAATTACGTGGCAAGTAATATAACAATGGATTAAACCCACATCTGTGACTGGGGGGAAACGTTTGACAATGTTCAGCATTCCGTCTATCATCTTTTTGTGTTGCATTTTCACCCTAAGTGGGAAGGGTATGCCTAGACGTGGGTCCTGTGCTTGCTATGCCATCAATTTTAAGCTAGCCTGGCTGATGGGAGGTGATACCCCAAACCCGGTCCCAGAATGCTTGTTTTCTGGTCCAGGGAGGACTTGGACTGGACGTTCGGGCTGGGCTGTTCCCATGGAGAGCAGGGTCAAGAGTGATTTGCATATGGCTGGGTTTAAACTGGAATGGCTTGGCGAGTAAAATACCAATGGTTTAAACCCAGATCTGTGACGGGGGGCAAAGTTTGACAATGTTTAGCATTCCGTCTATCATATTTTTGTATTGCATTTTCACCCTAAGTGGGAAGGGTATGCCCAGACGTGGGTCCTGTGCTTGCTATGCCATTAGTTTCAAGCAAGTCTGGCTGATGACGGGTGATACCCCAAAACCGGTCCCAGAATGCTTGTTTTCCGGTCCAGGGAGGACCTGGCAGGGCAGTTCGAACTAGACTGTTCCCATGGGGAGCAGGGTCAAGACTGATTTGCATATGGCTGGGTTTAAAATGGAATGGTGTGGTGAGAAAAATAGTAATGGATTAAACACAGATCTGTGACTGGGGTTGAATCTTTGACAATGTTTAACATTCCATCCATCGTCTTTATAAAACGAGGAAACCTCAGGGGGATCTTCAGGTTAGGTTTATTGTATACCCACCGGGAAGTCCATGCCAGCAGCTGGATGCTACAACTGACTCTCATCTAATGAGGTTAATGCGTTCTGATGCTGACATAGTAGCTTTCTCTAAATGGAACAATGAACTGAAGAGACAGGTTACAACACTTTTGTGTTGCATTTTCCCCCTAAGTGGGAAGGGTTTGCCCAGACGTGGGTCCTGTGCTCACTATGCCACCGGTTGCAAGCTAGTTTGGCTGATGAGGGTGTTACCCCGAAACTGGTCCTATGATGCTTGTTTTCCGGTCCAGGGAGGACCTGGCCTGGCAGTCCTGGCTCGACTCTTCCCATAGGGAGCAGGGTCAAGAGTGATTTGCATACAGTTGGGTCTAAACTGGAATGGCGTGGCAAGCAAAAGAATGATAGGTTAATCCCAGATCTGTGACTCAAGGTGAATGTTTGCCAATGTTCAGCATTTCATCCATCATCTTTTTGTGTTGCACTATCTAAGTTTTGTACAAATCTATACAGCCCTTTTGCCGCCCTCCTTACCTACATGACTACAAACCATTATGCATGTCTCTGAAAGTACGTTCTTATCTCTCCCTATTTTTCTGTTTCTTTTTACCTTTAACCTTTTCCTTTCACTTCCCTATTCAAGGATCTTTCTCTCTCTCACTCGCTTTCTCTCTCTTCCCTTGCTCTGAGTCTCACTTCACTGTATCCCTTTTCCCTTTACTTGCCTCCACAAACCTACTCTCCCTCTCTCTCTCTTCATATCCGGTCTGAACTTCACAGTCTCTCTTTCCTTTCATCATCTCCATCTGTTTACAGCCTTAATCATTATTTCCTTTTTAGGTCGAGGACCGTCCCACGTAGTGGGCGGAGCCGAAGATTTAATGATTCTTAGAGGGGGCTTGGAACCCACCCCTCTTCTCCATTGCCTGGCCTAGTAAATGCTGGCCAGCAATTGGAGGAGAGGGGCGTCACTCGATCCAAGCCCCGTCTTTTTCGGATTCAGTGGCGTTTTTTTTAAGCTTCTTTCTATTTACTTTCTCTCCTCTTCCCATTGGCTAGAATTTTACCTTCCAGCCAATGGGAAGAGGAGAGAACGTAAACACGCCCCTCAATCCGAAAAATGACCGTGCTTCCTCCGAGGCATTTCTGCCTTGCCTCGGAGAAAGATGGTGGTGCAGCACTAACCATGCATATTTCGCTGCATTTTATAGCTGGTGTCTTGTAGATAGTGTGTGTAGACTTGGATGTGCGAGGTTCAGAAACAACTGCTGTAGCATCACTTTTACGTTCGGGCGGCGTAACTCTAAGTTTGTTATGCGATTGTCATGCCACGGAATGATGGGGTCTGTGTGCAGGGTGAAGCCTGGCAGTTTATTGGAGTTGGAGCGCCAGTATCTGGGCCCGTGTACTTCCGGCGGAGGCCTGTGATTTCCTGCCTGCAGACGCAGTGTCCTTGCCCGAGTAGCCGAGGCACACCAAGGTCGTTTCCCAAATGCAGTTTCCAAGCGTTCTGCACACAGTCCAGCCCCCCACCCCCTTTCCAGTTGCTGCTAGGCCCCTAAAGGATTCCTGCCGAGATGATGCGGGCGCCCCTTGGCTTCCCCTCTGATCCGGAGATCAGCTTCTGCTGTCTCCAAGGTCGCTGGGTCAGTCAGTCGGTCGCTGCAGGAGAGGAGCTGGGCACTTAGCTTCCCGTGAACCCTGTCCTGGCTGCCTTCATTAGCTCGGAGCCCTGCCCCGGGAGCGGTAGCTTCAGCTCTTTGTTCTCGGGTAGAGCCTGGCACCGGAGAGCCCATTCTTCCAGAAGCGCTGCCTTTAAGGGCCTCTGCCATATGTTCTAGTGCAGGCGGGAGACTTTCAACCATCCTCTGCTCTCCCCAGCTGCGTGCGGAGAACTAAGAGCACAACATCTGATGTTTATGTAGAAAATAATATTTCATATCGGTCTTAATATTTGAGTTCATTAGTTTAGCGCTACATGCACAGACTGCTCTAAAATGCTTTTTTTCAGTTTAGTAAAGTTTTATTAGTTTAAGAAAAAAGTACAGCATAATATAACAGCATGACAAAAATCAGAACCAATATGAGAGAACAATGAGAGATAGATGGAGAGGAAAAATGGTTCAGAAAAAATATGAAAAGGAAGAAAATGGAAGAAAGAGAGAAAGAGAAGAAAAGAAAAGAAAAAAGAGGGGGAGAGAGAAAGAGGGAGGGAAGGTTAGGGAGGGGGATAAGAGGATAAGAAGGTAGAGAAAGGCAGCCAGGTAAGGTCAGATTTAATTTTTAAAGTGACAGAAGAAGAAGAAGTAATTGCAATTCTGTGCTCATCACATATGAAATTCCACCATGTATGTACAGACAATTTAGTATTATCCTTCCAACAAGACAAAATTACTTTGAAAGCAGTTGCAATGAAAAGATCAAATAATTTAGCATTATATGAATGTGAGTCTAAAACATCAGATAGGGAACCTAAAAAAACGTGCAGCGATGAGAATGGTTCAGAAAAATAAAAAATACGCATGCAATAATCCCAAACTGAGCTCCAAAAAGTAAGAACAGAGGGGCAATCAAACAAGAGGTGTTTGAGTGTGCCAGGGTGAGAGGAACAGGACCAACAAAGGGGGGAGGAAGTAGGGGAGAATTTTGTTATGCTTACAGGGGTAATAAGAGCTCTATGGTATAGAAAAAAAAGTGATTGAGTAATTCGAGCTGAAATCGAAGTCTTAAACAATTTACACCATAAACGATCCCAAACATCAACAGATAACGAGAAAGATAAATCAGTTTCCCAAACAGTGTCAGTAATGGTTTTAGGTCTAAGACCAACATTATCTAATAACAGTTTATAAATTAGAGCAGCTTTGGGGATTTGTTGAGTAAACAAAGGATATAGAGGGGTGGAAGGAGTAAGGGAAGGAAGGAGATCAAAAGTAGGAAGGGTAGATAAATGAGATAAAATGGCAGAAGTAATAATGTCATATTATTTGCGAAAATGTACAGGTAAATCAAACATGGTTTGCATTACAGAAAATGAAATAATGGAGGAATTAGAGAAGAATTGGTATACAAACATAATATCCTTTTCTTTCCAATACTTGAAATAAAAAGATTTACCCTTATACTTAAGATATTTGTTATACCATACACTAGAGGAAAGAAAACATTGTAAGGGGGATGAATCTTTCGAGAATACAGTGTGCAGCAGAGTATGTGAGTATTTCAGTACAGGGTGGGTAGTCATGAATGAACAATTTGACATAAAAAGAGATTGTTGGAAAGTAAAATCTTTTAACAAGGACCGTTCGACTTCAATCCATCTGGGCAGAGGGGTATCATTGAAATTGAAAGCCAATGAGAAAGCTTGTTTTATTAAAAAGGCAGAGTGGTATGACTGAAAGTCAGGAAAGCGAACCCCACCTTCAGATTTCGGGCGTATAAGTTTATGTAAAGCAATACGAGGTCTTTTATTATTCCACAGAAATTTGGAGCAGATGGAGTTCAGTCGGTTGAAATATAATTTAGGGATTTTCACAGGAAGCATGGAGACAGTGTACAAAATATGTGGGGAAATCATCATTTTAATGGTGTCTAATCGACCCCACCATGAAAGGAAAAGGGGAGACCATGATTGAAGAAGTGATTGAATTTTTTGAGTAAGAGAGGTAAAGGTCAGTGTAAGTGTTTCACCTAAGGTAGAGGAGAACCAAATACCCAAGTATTTGATCTTGGAGGGACACCAGGCAAAATCAGTTGATGCAAACATATATTGGTAACAGGATGAGTTTAGGGGTAGGACCTCTGTTTTAGAGAGATTAAGCTTATAGCCAGAAACAGAGGAGTATAAGCGGACTTCTTCTAAAAATGGAGGAAGGGAAGAAACAGGATTAGCCATGTAAAACAGGACATCATCGGCATAGGCCGAAATTTTTGTCTCAATCGATGACAATTTGAACCCCTTAATTAGGGGGTTAGAGCGGATTTTAATGAGGAAGGGTTCAAGGCAGAGAATAAAAAGTAAAGGGGAAAGGGGGCAGCCTTGTCTCGTTCCTCTGGATAAGGGGAACAATTTTGAGAATTGATTATTAACAAAAACACTTGCACGAGGAGCAGAATAAAGTAGTTTAACTAAAGAAATAAAAGAGGGACCAAACCCAAACCATTGTAATGATTTAAACATGAAATTCCAATTAATACGGTCAAACGCTTTCTCAGCGTCCAGGGATAGGGCAGCTAGGGGGGCTTTAAATCGTTTACTGTGTGAAATAATATTGACAAAAACACGGGCATTGTCAGCAGCAAGTCTACCTTTCACAAAACCAACTTGATCAGTGCTGATTAGCAGAGGGATAAGGGATTCGAGGCGGGCAGCTAAAAGTTTGGCAAAAATTTTACAATCGTAATTAATCAGGGAGATGGGACGAAAGTTGTTACAAAGGGAATGGTCTTTGTCAGGTTTGGGGATTATGATTATTAGAGCATCCAAAAAGGATCCAGAGGCTTTGGCATTAGTAATAAAGGAGTTGAAAAGTTGTAAAAGATGAGGGACAAAAATAGAGTGCATGGTGGAGTAAAATTCAATTGGGAGACCATCTGGGCCAGGGGCTTTCGATTTCTTTAGGGAGGTAATTGCCTTGAGAATTTCCTGAGGAGTAATTTCAGTTTCTAGTTGAAGGAATTCAGTAGGGAGAGATGGGGGAGGAGGTAGGTCTTTGAAAAAACGGGAGAGGTCATCATCATCAGGAAGCGTATCATCAGTATACAAGAGTTTATAGTAGTTATGGAATACTTGTGCAATATCCTCATCAGAAGAAACTAGCGTGTTGGTTACTTCGTTGAGAATGGGGCCAATTGATTTTCGTTCAGATTTAATTTTGAGATAATTTGCTAGCATTTTTCCAGCTTTATTCTGACCCCCATGAAATTTAGATTTAATCTTCAAAAGGGTGTTACAAGCTTCAACTGTGGCAATTTGATTGAGGTCAGATTTGGCTTTGATAAGTTGGAGGAGAGCGTCAGGATTCTTGGAAGAAAAGTAAGAGTGTTCTAGGGTCTTGATGTTGGAGAGTTGGGTGATATATTTAGCGCGGTTTAGTTTCTTTATTTTAGATACATAAGAAATTGTGAAACCTCGTAAGGCAGCTTTAAAGGCATCCCAATTATTCGAAACTGACGTGTCATGAGGTAAATTGAGGGAAAAGTATTCAGAGATGAAATCTTTAACTTTAGACATAAAAACAGAATCGGAGAGAAGGAAAGTGTTAAATTTCCATCGATTAAAAGAGGAGGAGGTTTGGGTTAGGTCAAAAGTGGCATAAACAGGTGCATGGTCCGACAAAAAAATAGAACCAATTTTGGACTTCTGAATCGCAGGGAGAAGAGATTTACTGAATAGAATATAGTCGATTCTGGACTGGGTGTGGTGGACATTGGAGTAAAATGTATATTCGAGTGAGTTCGGATTGCATGTTTTCCACACATCGAAAAGGGGACGTGAGGCAATGGCTGATTGAAAGGATTTGTGTGTCTTATCAGGTTGGAATTTGGAGGAAGATAATCTATCTGAAAAGGGATCTAACCATTGGTTAAGGTCACCAGCTATGATAATGTTAGGGCAGTCAATGGAGGAGATGAGGATTTTGACGTCAGACCAAAATTTAGGATCTGGTCGGACAGGTCCATAAATATTTAGGAGCACCATAGTTTTGTTTTGTATAATCACTTTTGACATAACCCAGCGACCTTCATCATCCGATTGAGAATAGAGAATTTGAACATCCAAACCTTTACGAAATAGTATAGCAACGCCACCTTTTTTATCAACAGCAGGAGAAAATACAACTTGACCCACCCAAGCCCTCTTAAGTTTCAACGATTCAACATCTGTACAATGAGTCTCTTGGAGAAAAGCAATCTGAGCATTTAACTTGGATAAATGGGACAGTAACTTTTGACGTTTAACAGGGTTGCCAAGACCACGAACATTCCACGTTACAAAATTACACATGATGGAAGGCAAGGGAGGAGGGTAACATCTGGGTCCAAAAAACTGCGGGTGAACAACTACGAGGAAAGACAGTGGAGACAAACATGTTAGAGATGAGAATCAAATACAGAATATGAACAAAGGCAAGGAAAATCGGGTAAAAATAGAGAAACAGTAGACGAATGGGCATTTCAAGCATAAGGAAAAGAGAAGGGGAGCAATGAAAAGTACAGGAGGTAATAATAAGAGAGGAAAAAAGGTATACAAAAAAGAGAACAGAACATAAATGAACAAGGGGAAAACATGCATTGCCTGTGAAAAGAAGAAAAAGAGAAGAAAGAAAGAGAAGGAGAAAGATAACAAACAGATCAGGGCAAAGAAGCCAGATCTGAGAGAAATGAGAATACCGAGACAGTAGGAGCATGGAGACGCCGGCGAAGGCGCCAACCCCACAAAGCGAGGAAAACGCGGGAATATAGATAGGAGATAAACAAAAAGAAGAGAAGTCATAGTAAAGAATTACAAGGAAGAGACCAGGACAAGGCCACAACAGTCATCAAGACATAAGGTAAGTGAATGCAGGAAATAGAAAAGAATTATTTTCAGTCATTGGTGTCCATAGTGGAAGCAGAAGCAGAGACAGTTTGGAGATACTCTCGAAGCTTCAGAGGATCATCAAATGTACGGGAACGACCATTGTGAGTTATTTTGCAGAGACAAGGATGTAGGATTCCATATTGAATGTTCAAGTCCCTCATACGTGGTCGCAGATTAAGGAACTCCTTGCGACGTGCATTCGTGGCGTTTGATAAGTCCTGGGCAATAAAGATGGTATGGCCCGACCAAATGAGGCGACGTTTTAGTCTTGCAGCTTTAAGAACAGTCATCAATTCGGTGAATTCAAGAAAAAGCAGGATAATACCTCTAGGTTTGGTCGGGTTGGACGTGGGACGGCCCAAACGATGAGCACGCTGTATGTTTAGAGGAGTAGATTCTGGTTGGAGTTCCAAAAGTTCATAGAGGAATTTGCGGACGAAGGACACCATGTCGGCCCCCTCAAGGGACTCCGGAACACCATAAATACGGAGGTTATTCCTCCTGTTACGATTTTCAAGGTCCTCTGTGTGAAGTTTCAACTGCTGTATCTCCTTTTCAAGAATAGGAATTTTCGTAGATACATCCTGGACGTCACTGATGCGTTGTTCTAGTTGCAGGACCTTATTCTCCATGACAACCCATCTATCTTCTATCTGCTTGAGCTTCTCGTTAGTTGCCAGCATAAAAGGTTGCAAGCCACAAACCTCTTCTAGAATGGAATCCAGCACAGGGTTCGGAGAGGTGCGAATTGGAGATGGAGGGTCATTCTTAAGGCGTTTTGGTTTGGTACCGGTGACAGACGATCTTGCATGACCCGCGTCCTGAGACATTGTGACAACAGAGGGGCAAACTAGGAGGACCGCAGGAATGGAAGCCACACCGCAATAGCCAAAAAGTTGAGACCCTATATGTAGAGCTAGAAGAGGCACTGGAAGGAAGAGGTCCTATAAGAGGTAATAAGGAGCAATGGAGAAGCAATACCTCAAACCCACAGGGCATGCGTCGAAATGGAGCGAAAATCAATTCAATACGCAGTCAAAGAACCATCCAGGAATATGGCAGTATAGAAACAGCAAAGCGTCCATATTAAATGAGACCCAAGGGGATCAATTGATATTCCACAGAGGATTGTAAGCAGATGAGAGGAAGGTGTTGAACATTGCGCAGGAAACACCACAAAATGGCCGCCGCTATGCAGTATTAATGTAATTAGAGGCTATGAAGAGAGCTGTGGCGCCAAAAGTCATGGAGGTAGAGTAGGAGCATGATGTGTGTTCCCTACAACATACCTTATCAGAATATGTCCATTGGTTGCAGCAGGAGGACAACGGGCTGTTGAGGCGGTAAAGATGAAAGAAAAACAGAACGCGAGCTCGGCGGCACAAAATGGCGGCCGCTCGCGTCCCGCAGCTGCTGAGGAAGGTTCAGCGGTAAAACTTGACGAGAGCGGCAATTAGGAGAGCTGCTGCATCGCGCAACACACAGGATATGTTCCGCCGTGCAGGGATGCGATTTGCTGGTCTCCGAATGCGGGGAAAGTATCGGGAAAACAGCTGCAATTCCCGCGTCGTCACGGAGCTCACGGAGGCAGCGCCATCACTCGCCGGCGCGTAAGCCACGCCCCTGCTCTTAAATGCTTGATTGCAAGGCGCAAAGGACAGACTATAGGAGGGAAACCACAGAACAGTGCTCAACAAAGGGATTCAATTACACGAGTGCCTGGAAAGGTGTGTTTTGGGAGTTTATTTAAAATTCGCTGTGTTCGAACCTTTTGAATTTCGGTGACCAGTTTATTGCACAAAAACGGGCAGATGAGCTCGGGAACACTTACCACCACATCAAAGTGTGTGTAAAGGCTAATGGGAGCGCAAGCGGTTATTTTCTCCAAGTTGTTATCCAGAGGGTTTTCTTATTGTAGAAATATCAGCTTCTTGCTGATGAGGTGAACTACTTCTGATTGCCGTAACACTCCTGTCATCTTCCCATCCTTGTTGTTATCGTTCTCAAGAAGAGTGAGGCTCATTGTTTTGTTGGAGTTCCTTCCTTTGAAGTTCGGTGGAGGAGGGCAGCTGAAAGGTGAGGCAAGTTTGCAAAACGGGGAAAAATCTGTGATTAAAAATTACTAAATTAAAACAAAGCACCGGAAAATATGTGCACGGGAAGTAACTTGAATGCCACTCGCGACTGCCCACACGCAGCAAATTCAGTTGCAAAGGGCGGCAGACGACAGGAGTAACCATTGCAGCAGCCTCACCGGACAGGACAGGCAGAGCGGGCTCACTCAGGAGGCGGGCGGCAAGAGGTTACTGCGTGGTGGTGCCTGACTGCCTGCAAGTGAAGTTAAGATGTAAGGGACAGAGTGATGCAGTGCAGCCCCAAGTGTGTGTGTGTTTGTGTCTTTATTTATTACATTCATTCCATCAAGCAGAGTGCTATCGGCAGCTGCCTGCAGTGAGGGTGCAGGTCGGATTGTAGTAATGGCGTTTGGCCTGACTAACTGTGATCAGTCCTACCCAAGAGCAAGCCTTTTCGTTTCAGCCATGAAGTAAGCGAGTATCAAGAAAATGTGGGTGGAAAAAAACGTAATTGTTCTTAATTGGATAGAGAGAGGAAAAGTCGACATTCAATTTATGAATCTTACTCTGTTTTATTTTAGTTATTTTATGCTAGTGGCCTTTTCTAGCTGTTTGGCACCAGCGCAGGAGAGTCCCTTGCCAAACCACAAGACATAATAAGAACACACGTGGGAGCAGTTTCTGCCATTAATCAGTTTATCGTTTCTGGGTTTTGATTGGGCTGGGGGTGCTGTAATAATCAGAAAAACGGGCTTGAGCCCAACAGACGTGAATCCACAAGTGAAGTGTTGTTAAAAGCTATCTAGCATACGCTTCAGTGTTTGCAGTAGGCTGAATCCTGTTGTTTTATTTTGCATGGTTTCCACAGAAACGGCATGCACGACTGCACGTAACACTATATTAATTTAGGTGGGGCTAAGATTATTGCCCCCTGTAAGGTCCTTAGGAGACATTTTATTCTCTTGCAAACAGCCTGGTTAATGTGTCATCCTGAAAGTGTTTTTATCCCTCCGCTCGGTATAGCTAATGACCAGTGTCATGGATTAATCAGGAAGAACCAGAATGTGTTATGTATGAACTATTTATTAGGTTTTTTTTGTTTGTCACACGCAAGGCCTACGTTTCTCCAAAACACTGTGCATAAGGCAAAAAAGAGCATGTTAGATGAAACTATAAAATTAAAGCGGTTGATTGCCTAATTGTCATCTTGATGCCAGTGGGCCTTGGGTTCATTAGCCATGCTATGCTGCCGCTATGCCTTCTGGGATAAAGTTACTGTTTGGTAGAAAAAGGAATGTTCGAGGCCTTGCGCAGGGTTGGACCCAGTCAGTGGAGAGTTTATTTACCTGGGAAACACATGTACCATATGCTAAGGTGCAGAGCAGGGTTTGCAACACAATGAAAGAATTTGAGTCTGACTCTCCTATATACATTTTATGGGGTGTTTGGTGCTCAATGTCCTGGGCACTTGTGATTTGTTTGTCCTGCCATGTACACGCTCCATTAGAGACACAGTATACCATTACACATTGTACTTGCTTGCAGGTGGATTTTCTGACCACAAAATGTGTTCTTGTTCGATGTTGCAATTAGAATGGAAGCAGACCCTTTGCATTTTAACAATGGTTAGTTGGCATGCACAAAACATGACATTTCCACATGTTAGAGAATATATTTATTGACCGGAGTTAATGGCCCAAAAATGATATATTTGAAGATTCCGTTTTTCAGCTGATGTGAACACAGCATCCTGCTCAGACGGTGCTGTTGTGTGCTACATGGTATTGACACTCTGCACACTGCCACATCGGGTGATGAGACATTTTTGCACGATGAACAGCCATGTGATTTGGAACACCTTACAGGTAGCTTTCCAGGTCATGGGTGGTAGCTTTGCACTGTTGTAACTCAGTGCAGTGTTTTCAGCTTCTATGGGAGGCAGCATTGGGTACTTTTGGTGGTTCTGTTGGGGTTGTTAACTGTAGTTCCTGAGCTGCTTTGACAAAGTCAACTCTCAAAAGCCACGCCCAACCTTAATTGCTCATGCCCAAACCCTATAGGATCACACTTTCAAAACATTACAAGTTTGCCAGGCCTTTGTAGGCCAGTGCACCTTCCTGTCTCTCTCACACTTTCTCTCTCTCTCACACACTCTCACTCTCTCTCTCACACTCTCTCTCTCACTCTCTCGCACACGATCTCTCTCACACACTCACACACACACTCTCTCACACACACACACTCTCTCTCTCTCACACACACACACGCTCTCTCTCTCACACACACTCTCTCTCACAAACACTCTCTCTCACACACACACACTATCTCTCTCACACACACTCTCTCTCACACACACACTCTCTCACACACACACTCTCTCTCTCACACACACTCTCTCTCACACACACACTCTCTCTCACACACACACTCTCTCACACACACTCTCTCTCACACACACTCGCTCTCTCACACACACTCGCTCTCTCAAACACACTCGCTCTCTCACACACACTCTCTCTCACACACACTCGCTCTCACACACACTCGCTCTCACACACACACTCGCTCTCACACACACACTCGCTCTCTCACACACACTCGCTCTCTCACACACACTCGCTCTCACACACACACTCGCTCTCACACACACACTCGCTCTCACACACGCACTCGCTCTCACACACGCACTCGCTCTCACACACGCACTCGCTCTCACACACGCACTCGCTCTCACACACACACTCGCTCTCACACACACACTCGCTCTCACACACACTCGCTCTCACACACTCTCTACTACTCACCATTACTCACTCATAATTAGTCACTCTATACTACTCACTCTTTACTACTGAAACTAAAAATACACTTTGTATATGTAAGGGTGTGGCTGTGCATGTAAATGTGTGTGGCTCTAGGAATCTTTACTACTCACCCTCTCACTATTTAATACTCACTCTTTCACTTTTTACTACTCACTCTTTACTAATAACTCTCTCCTACTCACTGTCAACTACTCACTCTACTACTTATTCTGTGTGTGGGTGCTAATGCAACAGGTCTCGCATATGCAAGCGATTAAGCTATTGGCAATATAAATGACAATGCCATTCATTTATGATTTAAAAAAAAAAATGTCATGAGCAATGCCAATAGCTCTACCTTTAATAATGCCGAGACAATTGCATTGTAAATGCTTGTTTATGTATATGATTACTATAGCGCAAACCTAGATGCAAAGCAAGGCACCACAGTACATACAGGAGGGGTATTTCCATAACCTTACCTCACACCCCTGCGCTCATGTGTGAAAGATGGTAATGAAATATGATTCAGAAATGGGTTGAGGATGTTGAAAAGTATCTTCAGCTTTGTGTGATTGCTTATGAAGTTAACTGGAGTGAGATATCAATTCAATAGAAATTGCTTGATTGGTCAGTTCTATTTTAATACATTGAAATTAACTGAAAGCATCTGAGAATAAGGAAATGACTAAGGTTAAGAGCTATAAACCTGTAGATTTACATTCTCTTTATATGTCAGAGTGTGCAAGTACACTTTGTACGGAATGTTTCAGGTTTCAGATTATGGACAAGTAAAGTGTTGTTCTATTCAATCTGCAGTTAGGTATAGAAAACCTATACTTACTTACCTTTCGATCTTTGATATGTGTTCTCAATATGTGTTTACCTTCCTAGTCTAGCTTCAATATTCAGGGGACATACCATGTTGATAGTTATCTTTTAGACCGTGTAATGTTATATTGTATGTGTGAAATAACATGAAATGGCATTGTTAAGACTGTACAGCGGAATAAGAGATACGGTTTCAGTAATGTCATAACTGGCGAAGTTGCTGTCCTTTTAGCTTGTGGTGTAACTACTATTAAAACCCAGTCAACATTTCCTGTCCCATAACTATTGTTTTTACATGGAATTTGTTTAATTGTTGTTTGCTTATGGTTTTTTCAAACTTGAATGGGGAAGTTTATGATACTTTTTGTTCATTTTTGTAATTTATTGGAATTGTGTCTACATTATGTCTTGCTTGTCATTGCACCATGTTTTTTGGTTTTACAGAATGTGCATGAAAATTAATAAAATATAGGATCTACTGGAGTTGTTGATGTCTTGATGAAGAAGAAGCAGGTTGTGTTTGAGGCTTATCTATCAGTCACAATGATTTTGTATTTGTTTGTTTTGAAACACAACATGACAAGTACCTTTTAGGTGTATGTGATAGGTGTTACAATTAGGCTGCAATTCACTTATGTTTATGTATAAATTGGCTGTTTATAGTGTACATGGAGGTCTTCAGTGCTTTGATAGTCAGCTAGTGGCTTGTGCTATATGCTTGTGATCATCATATTCCATGCATCACCATACCCCTAGCATCATAAGGGATGGGTGCTCCCACACAACAGTCTGCATGTAAGTCTATAGCACCTGGTCTGTGATAATGGTTTTAGGGAGTTTTGTGTGATTTTGTGTCTTCTTTTTGCCGTTCACAAACACCTAACACCACGCAGGACCTATTTGTAGCATCAACAGAGTATAGGGTTATGTAGGTGTGCCTCATCTGGCTTGTATCTCTTTGTAGTTCTATTGTACCTTGTGTGTGACATGCTGCCAGTTATACAGAGTTGAAAAATACATATTGCATTAGTGGTAATTTTTAGGAATGCTGGTACAGGGGATTTTTCCATGTTGGGCTCCATGGAGGTGCATAGAACATGGTTTACGTCTCTATGTAGGTGTATTGTGGTTCAGGTGTTATATGTGTTTTTTGGTGCCTTATAGATATTCTTTGTAGACTTCTAATTCTATGAAGTGTCAGTTTGAAGAGTAAATGAGACATTGGACCACTATTAACTCCCACTGCCAGCATTAACTCTGCTATAACTTTAATGGGGCATAGCTGCAGTAACAGCTGATGAACACCCAGAACAACAGTTGCAGTATTGGTAGTAGGTCTGTGAAATGCCTAATGTAGCTGCTTATTCCAAAAACACATCCTGCCACCTAGGAGGACAAATAAGCCACTGCCAGCCTTCCCTACTTTCATGCAGGTTGGCTGGTAAGATAACATATTCATACCCAAGGTCGAACCGCACTCAGATCTGTATATCTTGCAAAGTAATGTGGTAACATACCAGACTGTCATATTGAAAGAAACGAAACAACTACTTTACTTGGCCCAAGAATGTATTATCCGTAAATGAAACTAATATGAAAGGTAACATCAAATGAAAGAGTCTTCGAATAAGCAAGAAAAGAGTACAGGTTCTTGTGTTCTTGATGATGTATTCAGCCAACCAGTATTTTATCTAATGTTCCGGTACTTTATCAATGCTAGTATTAGTTGAGCTATGAAGAGACTCTTCTTTGCAAAATAGAGTATGTGTACAGTTTTAGTAGTAGTCATCATGGAGCCTCACAGTTAGTGGCCATGCTGCAGATTCTCAATCCTTGTACTGCTAGATACCTTTGCACTTGCCTAATTATATTTAACAATAATGAGAACAGTTTTATGTCTATGCATACAAAGTTATTTTGTAACTGTATTCTCAGTCACATAAGGTTAAGTTTCCATGCTGACTTTTGCTTAATCACCTTAATGCAGTGGTTCCCAAACTTTTTTGACCTGTGACTCCTTGACCTAATTGGCAGTTGGCCGTGGCTCCCCACCATTTTTTTACCGGTGGGCAGGAGGGGGGGTGATGTAATCACAGCTTCGGGAGTACTTAGTGTTGGCTTCCTAAAGTAATTGGGATGCAATGAAGGTGTTATAATCATATTTGTAACAAAATAAAAAGATATCAGTTGTTTAATAAGAACTCGTTAAGTGAGAAACTGTACTACAAGATTAATAGCCATATGTTTCCATGCACCTTTTTTTATCCACACAATTGTGAAATTAAACTTCTTTATCAATGCTTGTTAGCTGCATAAGATAAAATAAATAATCAACAACTCTATAGCTTTGTTGTTTTATAATATTGAAAATGCTTCAGTTGTAACATGATGAGACTGTCTAAGAAACATAACGAGTATTTTTGATTTTACATCAATGTCCGTGAAGAGTGGTTCTGCTGCCGAATGAAGATTTTTTTTCACCCAGGTGGTGAGGGCAAAAATGGAGAGCCCGAAAGAGACCCGTCTCAGCACCTGCTTTTCAGAACTGCCAGTGTGCACTGGCAGGACACAACCCACTTAAAGCCCTGCATTTGGCATTTTTTTTTTCTGAGTTTTATTCAGCGTGAACTGGACCCGAAGGTATCAGAGCGCTTTATATTGATTAGCACTAGTTGCGATGGACACATTCCTTTTCGTTCAGCACTGGGGAGATTAAGTGATTTTTCCCTAGATTAGAATCACAGGATGTTGAGCATTCCAGCTGAGACTCAAACCTGGTTCGAGGTCTACCGGTTTAGCTGTAAGAGGCCACATCCTCTCCCCAGTTGAGAAATCACCGATGCTTAACCCATATGTGCCTGGACGAAGAACTGGATTATTCGGAGTGCACATCCAGTGTTTACTTTACTAAATGTCCCACTTCTGAAAAAGCAGGTATTTCATTAATAATTTTACTGTGAAAAAGGCGGGCTCCATGGAGCGAGTAAAGCGCAAATCGTACTTTTGAAGAAGGGGCACAATTAGTAAACACTTTCCGTAATGCCAGCAAAGATTTATTAAACAAGGTTACTTCCCCAGCAACTTGTGGATGTGCACTAAGAATAATCCAGGTGAGTTCTTCATTCAGGCACACGTGGATTTGAACTGGGCTGGGGCGTCGAACTTGTGGCCACAGTGAACTACATTTAAAAGGACATCACACAGGATCCGCAACAACTAAAGTAGTGAACAACTGCTCAGTGCAACCCTCACTATTCCCTCCCCCTCCCTACCAAATCCTCCTCCCGCCACCCTACTTCCAGCACCTTTGCTCTAAAATCAAAGAGACATGTCAAACATGTTGTTGTGCGTGTACATCTAGATGGCTTTTGGCACTGAGTAGAAAATAAAGTTTTAAAAAATATAAAAGGTTCTTGGTTCTTCATTTAAACGAACCGAAACGCTGCCTCAAAATTAGCATTTTCTCCTGTTGTATGTTTAGGAATAAAACTGCCCCCGGCCCTGCTTGCCCACTCATTAAACGGAATCCTTGTTATTTTGGACTAAATGTATCAGAAGACACACTTTGAGAAATTTATTTTGTTGACCACCCCCTCCAACTCCCCCTTCTCACACTCACACACACTGCTTCATGCTCAGTCTAAGAAAAACACGACTCCAAATGTGCAGAGGTCGCGTCCAGAAAATATCAAACCACACGACATCCAAATGGGAACAAAAACAACACATCCGCTCTATTTACTTCCAAAATGTAAATGATAAAAAATAGATCCAGGGGGGTTCAGGCCAAAATTAAAAGGGGATTTTGGTGAACATCCGAGATCAGAAGGCTGCAGCGCCTCCTCCAGGGGGGCGCCAGACCTACGGGTCAAAGTGTTCTGTACAAGTGAAAGTCCCCCTGTTCCAGCCTCTCCTCCATCTCGGCAGCACTCGCTACACTTTCCTAGGCTGTCAATGGGCAGTTTAGAAACACAAACATCTGAAGAGGTGGCCTAAGCGAGCCCCTCGGCCCTTTAAAGGGAATAGCTCTCTCTCTCCATGGAGTATGCAGCCGCCGCGGCCTAATCCACATTCAGATCCGCCGACAAATGCCTGGAATCCCTGTCTGTCCCCCACCCTCACTTTCCCTAACAAAAGAGCCCCAAACTCCAGGGAGGGTAAGGGGGAAGAGCATGTTCAGACTGTATCGCGTAAGTACTCTCGGGCCATAAACACCATGTTCCCAGATAATGCAGGGGGTCACGTAATTCACACTACAGCTCACACCAGGCGCCCAACACCCATTGGACTGAAAGGGCTTCAGCCCCAACCCCCCGTCTCCTCCTCTCATGTGGCAGCCCGGAATGACACAGCTCCTGGACACACACAGCCAGCCGCACCCAAGCACTTCACAGGTCTTTTAAAGACCTTTTGTCTGCTAATGAGTCTTTGATGTTCCAACCCCTCCTGCTTAGTGCCCCTGCAGCTAAAGAGTGGAGCTTTTGCTTGAAGGTCAGCTCCCCCAAAATTTTACTCTGGTTGCACCTCTGGCTCACACAAAGTGCACTTTCCCATATTGTGCGCGCGGCGCCCCTGGCACCTCACAGCGGTGCACGGGGGTGCCGCGGCGCACAGTTTGGGAACCACGGCCTTAATGGAATAATAACTTTCCGTCACTGACGGTTACAATATTCTCTTCTCACAGATGTTATGCTCATATACTTGTGATTTATATGTTCTGTTTGAGCCTGAAAAAACTTAGATGTGATACACTATTGTAGAAGGGAGGTTCTCCAGAAAGACGATCTAATGTTAGCCTTGTTAATTTCCAGAAAGTTGAAACAAAAACAAGTAGGCTTGTGGCAAAAAACATAACAGCATTTACTCTTTCATCACATATACTATGTGTAGATATATGCGAGCCAGAATTTTCATAGTAAGAGTGTTTTTTTTTTTTGCTAATAACTTTGGCACTGTTTAAAGAATCTTCATGAAACTTTCCTTTAAAAAAAGTTGGCCCACTTAAGCTCCTTCCTTGGAAGTTTCCAGGTGATCCGTCAAGAGGTTTCTGAGAAAAAGGTAGAATTACACCAAATTTGGCAGAAAGTTAGATCTTTGCCAAGAGAGAGTTTTTTTGTGATTTGGTGTATATCGGTTCAGTAGTTTTTAGGTCTCGCCTGTCGATGCGCATGCGCATCGAGCTTGCGAGACTATGGGGGCTTAACCACTCTTTAACTAACTTGCAAGGAATCGTGGCGATTCCTTGCAGTGCCCGTGACTTTTAAGCTCAATGCGCATGCGCATTGAGCTTAAAAGCGCGTGCACAATAGCCCCCAGCCGCCTGCCTTGCCCACTCTCTCTCACAGCCTCCCCCAGCTCCGCCCCCTCACTTCTTGATTGCACGGCCGCTAGGCCGTGCCTCCCCTACTCTGCTCCCCCCTCCTCCTCCTACTCTCCTCCCCCTCCTCCTCCTACTCTCCTCCCCTGCCTGCCGTGTCGCACCTCTCCCCGCTCCGCCCCCTCCCCTGACCCAGGGAGAAAGACACTAGCGCGAGATGAGCGAACCCTAAGACACGCGCCTGCTACGGCCATCTTGTTATGATTGAAGCAACTGTATTTTAAGAGGTACTCGCTGGAGTTGTTGCACGCTCTTCCTAACCTCACCGTCTACAGAATGCACAGAATAGGCTCAACAAAACAAACTGCTAATTGCAAAAGGGGGGGTGGGTCTCGTGGATACATTGTTATAATGGTTCGACACGGTATTTTCAATCAACATCATAAAATTATCAAAAATAATAATAAGAGACAAATAAATCAAGATTAATTGGTTGCTTTGCCGCTTTATTTAAACACACGGCCGCTAGGCCGTGCCTCCCCTACTCTCCTCCCCCCTCCTCCTCCTACTCTCCTCCCCCTCCTCCTCCTACTCTCCTCCCCTGCCTGCCGTGTCGCACCTCTCCCCGCTCCGCCCCCTCCCCTGACCCAGGGAGAAAGACACTAGCGCGAGATGAGCGAACCCTAAGACACGCGCCTGCTACGGCCATCTTGTTATGATTGAAGCAACTGTATTTTAAGAGGTACTCGCTGGAGTTGTTGCACGCTCTTCCTAACCTCACCGTCTACAGAATGCACAGAATAGGGTCAACAAAACAAACTGCTAATTGCAAAAGGGGGGGTGGGTCTCGTGGATACATTGTTATAATTGTTCGACAAGGTATTTTCAATCAACATCATAAAATTATCTAAAATAATAATAAGAGACAAATAAATCAAGATTAATTGGTTGTTTTGCCGCTTTATTTAAACACCTGCTCTCGGTTCTCCACAAAGAGCTTCTGCTGAGAACTTGCCTTTCTTCGTGGAATTGTAAACAACCGAAACGCTGTCGAGTTTGGCAAATCAGTGTAGGCAGTCCATTTTTTCAGCCTATCAAGTTTCAGCCCTGGGCGACACTTGGCTCACGTGCAATAAAGAGTGAAACGCTCGTGGGCGTGAGCCGGAAATCTCCAAAAGGGACACCAAAATAGGCTATGAGCATTGTTTTCTTTTAAATGCCGAAGGATTGTTATGGTGCTTGTACCATTGGTTTCAAATAAAGAGCGTAAAGTCCCAGCTCTTCACTGACACACTGTGTGCTCTTGGATTAATTCGTCAAATCTCTGACACACCTCAACCAAACAGAAATAACTATTTAGTATTAGGATATTTCCCTTTAAAAGAGATTTACTACTTTGGAAATCCAAGCTATTAAAGCGATAACAGAAAACACTAGAGCTTGTAAGATGAGTCACTTCTAGTCTAATTATTGCTCTTCATATCTGCCAGAGGACCCTTGCACGAGCAATTCCATGCACATGCCTGCCTCCTATGCGGTACTGCCGGGAGCTAACTTCCTGCAGATCAAGGGGACACACTTTGCCATCGTGCAAGGTATTAAAAACACAGCAAATAAGCCTTTATTTCCAAAGAAATTCCATTCGGGATGACATTAAAGGTTGCGTAAACATCCTAGAAAAAAATGATAGTCCCACAGGTGCACTGCCTTTAAAGCCGAAATACTGCCATACACATAAACCAAACCTGAATTAACTTAATTCAAATTGTTATTTTTATTACACCATGTGATTCCAAGCCACTTGAGAGCGCCACTATAAACTGATTATTTAATTGTTGATAAGAACTGCCGAAATATAATTCATTCATAATTCTAAATTCAATCCCCATTCCCCAATGCATTTCGGATGAAAATCCACCATCAGGGGGTTTGCTTTATTTTTTTAATCCAAATTGCAATAAACATGCTGAAAACTAAGAATAAGAAACGTATGCATGTAAAAATAAAATTGCGCGTTTGCCAACAGTTAACACGCTTTCAATGCCACCACAACCACCACCCCATCCACCACCACATCCACCATCACCTCCACATCCACCATGACATCCACCGCCACATCCACCACCACATTCACCACATCCACCACCATCACATCCACCACCGTCACATCCACCACCACCACCACATCCACCACCACTTCCACCACCACCGCATCCACCACCACCACTACATTCACCACCACAACCACCACCCCATCCACCACCACCACCGCATCCACCACCACCACCGCATCCACCACCACATCCACCACCACCGCATCCACCGCCACATCCACCATCACCACCACATCCACCACCACCACCACATTCACCATCACCTCCACCACCACATCCACCATGACATCCACCACCACCACATCCACCACCACCGCATCCACCACCACCACTACATCCACCACCACATCCAATACAACCACCACCCCATCCACCACCACCACTACATCCACCACCACATCCAATACAACCACCACCCCATCCACCACTACCACCACCACCGCATCCACCACCACCTCCACATCCACCGCATCCACCACCACATCCACCACCACCACATCCACCATCACCTCCACATTCACCATGACATCCACCACCACCACCGCATCCACCACCACCGCATCCACCATCACCGCATCCACCACCACCGCATCCACCACCACCACACCCACCACCACTACATCCACCACCACATCCACTACCACCACCACCCCATCCACCACTACCACCACCACCACATCCACCACCACTTCCACCACCATCGCATCCACCACCACCACATCCACCACATCCACCGCATCCACCACCACATCCACCACCGCATCCACATCCACCACTTCCACCGCATCCACCGCATCCACCACCACCACTTCCACCACATCCACCACCACATCCACCCCCACATCCACCATCACCACCACCACCACCACCACCACATCCACCACCACATCCACCACCACCATATCCCCCAGATCCACCACCACCACATCTATATGTGTGTGGCTCTGTGTTAAGCGTGGGCGGAAAATCCGTTCCGCTCGCGGATTTTGCGGATTTTCGGGAAATCCGCAATCCGCGAGATTTGCGGATTTCCCGCAAAATCCGCAAATTCGCACGCAGCGGATTTTTTTGGCGGCGCGCGGCGTTGGTGATACAATTTTTGCGGCGCGCGGCGTTTATCATCGTTTGCCGAGTTGTTTTTTTCGATAGTTTGCGAGTGCTGCGCCATTTTGGATCTTGCTGTGTGATCCCGCGGGAATTGGCGAGCGCGATTACGTCATCGCGGCTTGCCAGCGATAGTTTGTCAACGCGAGTACGGCGAGATCACGTCTCGCGGTACTTCGCAATTTACGAGATTTGAGATGCGGCGAGCGAAAATATAAATTTGCAATTCTGCACAAGAAATCCACCAGCAAGCAGCATAAACCTTCTAGAAATGATGATTTTTATGTGAATAACTCCTTAGTTTGACATTTGCCTGCACTTTTTTAGCGAGGAGTCCATTTTGGGGAGGGGGCAGGGGGGTGGGAGGAAGGAAGTGCCCCATAGTCTTCAACTTCCTGTTCCTGTTCAGCAGGCTCCTCCCAGTGCTTTGTCCATCTCCTGGTCACTTTTCATTCGGATGTGGACCTGGAAGGATTACCTTTTGTGGATGCTGCTGGATCTTTGGATTTGAGGCCTTTTTGACTTTCTTTGGATCACTGTTGGATTAGAAATTTTACAAGTAAGTTTGTTTGGGGCATTACAGTTGCTGCAACTAAAATTTTGGGATTTTCGATTTTTGGGCTGTTTTGGGGCCTTTTCCCAGGGGTACTCAGTGGTGGGTGGACTGATTCTTTCTGTGGGTTGTCTTGAATTTAAACATCATGGAGGCCATAGATGAATTGGGATTGTGCTGATTTTTCTGTGTTTTTCGATTTTTTTTTTTTGTAAAATTTTGTGTTTTTCGATTTTTGACCTGTTGTTGGGGCCTTGACCAGGGGTAGTGAGTGGTGCATGGGGCCTAGTCTTTCTGTGGGCTGTCTTGAATTTAAACATCATGGATGGAATGGGATTGTGCTGATTTTGCAGTGTTTTTCGATTTTTGGGGGTGTTCATGGGGAGGGACATGCCATGTGGCTGGTGGCCATTTTGAGTGCAGCTACAGGCACTGGCCATGTGCTGGCAGGCAAGTGGCCATTTTGAATGCAGGCTTTGTTGTTAGGCCTCCAACCATTTTGCCTACTTTTCAACCTTTATTTATGCCAGGGGTAGTGAGTCTTGCATGGGCCTAGTATTTCTGTGGGTTGTCTTGAATTTAAACATCATGGAGGCCATGGATGGAATGGGATTGTGCTGATTTTGCAGTGTTTTTCGATTTTTGGGGGTGTTCATGGGGAGGGACATGCCATGTGGCTGGTGGCCATTTTGAGTGCAGCTACAGGCACTTGCCATGTGCTGGCAGGCAAGTGGCCATTTTGAATGCAGGCTTTGTTGTTAGGCCTCCAACCATTTTGCCTACTTTTCAACCTTTATTTATGCCAGGGGTAGTGAGTCTTGCATGGGCCTAGTATTTCTGTGGGTTGTCTTGAATTTAAACATCATGGAGGCCATGGATGGAATGGGATTGTGCTGATTTTTCTGTGTTTTTCGATTTTTTTTTTTTGTAAAATTTTGTGTTTTTCGATTTTTGACCTGTTGTTGGGGCCTTGACCAGGGGTAGTGAGTGGTGCATGGGGCCTAGTCTTTCTGTGGGCTGTCTTGAATTTAAACATCATGGATGGAATGGGATTGTGCTGATTTTGCAGTGTTTTTCGATTTTTGGGGGTGTTCATGGGGAGGGACATGCCATGTGGCTGGTGGCCATTTTGAGTGCAGCTACAGGCACTTGCCATGTGCTGGCAGGCAAGTGGCCATTTTGAATGCAGGCTTTGTTGTTAGGCCTCCAACCATTTTGCCTACTTTTCAACCTTTATTTATGCCAGGGGTAGTGAGTCTTGCATGGGCCTAGTATTTCTGTGGGTTGTCTTGAATTTAAACATCATGGAGGCCATAGATGAATTGGGATTGTGCTGATTTTTCTGTGTTTTTCGATTTTTTTTTTTTGTAAAATTTTGTGTTTTTCGATTTTTGACCTGTTGTTGGGGCCTTGACCAGGGGTAGTGAGTGGTGCATGGGGCCTAGTCTTTCTGTGGGCTGTCTTGAATTTAAACATCATGGATGGAATGGGATTGTGCTGATTTTGCAGTGTTTTTCGATTTTTGGGGGTGTTCATGGGGAGGGACATGCCATGTGGCTGGTGGCCATTTTGAGTGCAGCTACAGGCACTTGCCATGTGCTGGCAGGCAAGTGGCCATTTTGAATGCAGGCTTTGTTGTTAGGCCTCCAACCATTTTGCCTACTTTTCAACCTTTATTTATGCCAGGGGTAGTGAGTCTTGCATGGGCCTAGTATTTCTGTGGGTTGTCTTGAATTTAAACATCATGGAGGCCATAGATGAATTGGGATTGTGCTGATTTTTCTGTGTTTTTCGATTTTTTTTTTTTGTAAAATTTTGTGTTTTTCGATTTTTGACCTGTTGTTGGGGCCTTGACCAGGGGTAGTGAGTGGTGCATGGGGCCTAGTCTTTCTGTGGGCTGTCTTGAATTTAAACATCATGGATGGAATGGGATTGTGCTGATTTTGCAGTGTTTTTCGATTTTTGGGGGTGTTCATGGGGAGGGACATGCCATGTGGCTGGTGGCCATTTTGAGTGCAGCTACAGGCACTGGCCATGTGCTGGCAGGCAAGTGGCCATTTTGAATGCAGGCTTTGTTGTTAGGCCTCCAACCATTTTGCCTACTTTTCAACCTTTATTTATGCCAGGGGTAGTGAGTCTTGCATGGGCCTAGTATTTCTGTGGGTTGTCTTGAATTTAAACATCATGGAGGCCATAGATGAATTGGGATTGTGCTGATTTTTCTGTGTTTTTCGATTTTTTTTTTTTGTAAAATTTTGTGTTTTTCGATTTTTGACCTGTTGTTGGGGCCTTGACCAGGGGTAGTGAGTGGTGCATGGGGCCTAGTCTTTCTGTGGGCTGTCTTGAATTTAAACATCATGGATGGAATGGGATTGTGCTGATTTTGCAGTGTTTTTCGATTTTTGGGGGTGTTCATGGGGAGGGACATGCCATGTGGCTGGTGGCCATTTTGAGTGCAGCTACAGGCACTGGCCATGTGCTTGGCAGGCAAGTGGCCATTTTGAATGCAGGCTTTGTTGTTAGGCCTCCAACCATTTTGCCTACTTTTCAACCTTTATTTATGCCCAGGGGTAGTGAGTCTTGCATGGGCCTAGTCTTTCTGTGGGTTGTCTTGAATTTAAACATTATGGAGGGCATGGATGGATTGGGATTGTGCTGATTTTGCAGTGTTTTTCGATTTTTTTGTGCTCTATAACTGAACTGATGTTCCTCTGTCTTCCATTTTTTTTAGGTGCACAAGACTCAAGAGAACCACCAGTGCCAGGAAGAAGTCCTGCAGCGGTGTGTGTGTGCAGCATAACGTCACGCGACGTCACGTCTGGCCTCAGACAACTCTACAATTCGTGCAACTGCGGCCTGCTGTCTGACCTGCTCTGAAGAAGATGGCCCCAAAGAAAGTTCTCCGTAGCTCCTCTAGCAAGAAAGTTGCTAGTAAGGAGCAGAAGAAGCAAGTTACCAAGGAGGCTGGTGTGCCACCCACCACTTTTTTTGGGAGCAAAAAAAAAAGTACGCCTGCAGCAGCAGGATCTGCTGGGGACCAACCTGAGAGCAGCACCCCTGCTCCATTGGGTTCAGTGCCTCCACCACCACGCCAACTTAAGTCAAAGCCCTTGAGTGCTTCAGAGGCAGTCAGTGTACTTCTCCAATCACCATCGACCAGTGATGTTGGCTCATCGCAAGAAAGTAGCAGCAATGTCCCTGAATCAACACAGGTTGTTGTAACTCATCTGACAAGTGTTGAACAACCACAGCCGCAACAACAACACCATGTGCAAGTACACGCCCAAGTACATGTGGAAGGAGAGGCAGCAAAAGGAGATGCGCAAGCAAAGGTGCATGGACGTTCACAAGTGCCCACAATAGTTGTTCCTCCCGAAGTAGGGGCACATTTGGAAATCGACAATGAAGCTGAGGTATCATTGGAAGCCACTCCTCCTGATGATCATTCATTGTCTTCCACATCCCTAGCAAGGAAAAGATCAAGGGGGGTGTCTACATCTTCTTCAAGCCCACCTCGTTCTGGTGCAAGTGATCTGTCTTGGGAACCACGACAACTGCGGTCTGACAGTGAGGCAGAGGCACACCATGATCTGCCACCGGTACCTAAGCGTAAAAGGAAGGTCGTCCAAAAACTCAAACCTATGGAGTGTGATGAGGCTCAACAAGAAGTGACAGATACTGCTGGTGATGAAGCCTCTCACGATGACGACGAGGCAGTCATCACAAAGGTCACTGCAGCCCCACCGGGCATGCAGCAAAGAGACATTTTGACCCTATCCCGAGAAGCTGCTGAGCGTGATGATGATGTCGGCGAGGAGGCAATGGAAATGGAATCATTAGATTTGGAGTTAAGTAGTACACCAAAACCTACCGCTTCCATATTTCTTCCTCGCAAGAAGGTACCCACCTCGTCCTCGACCTCAATTCGTGGTGGTGAAAGTGCAAAACGTACTGAAGTTCGGCAATCCACATCCTCCACTTCATCTGTCATTAGCAGCAGGACCACCACCACCAGTATCGCCGCCTCCTCCGGCCCCCGAAGACATTTCAAGTCTCCAGTTTGGGACTTCTTTAGTGTTTGCCCAAAAAAGGAAAACGTAGCCATTTGTAGCCTTTGTAAGCTTCGATATAGTCGTGGTAAGCTTGGTTCTAACTATGGTACCGGAGGCCAGAGAGGTCATCTTGAGAGAAGGCACCCTGTCGAATGGTTTACGCACCTAGAGGCGGTCAAGAAAGCCGGAATTGCACGTAATGAAAACGTTGATTTGTCATCTGCTGATGACGAGGAGGTAGAAGAAGACGATTCAAACACTTCACTTACACCCAGTTCCCATGTCAGCAGCACACCCCATGGGAGCCACACTAAGAGTGTGGGAGAGAGTGAGACATCAATGCGGAAAAGTTCATCAGCGAGCGTAACTGGGTCGAAGAGATCATCATCATCCCGTAAATCATTGGTCCAGGGCAACATTAAAAAGATGTTGTTTACAGAAGCGCAATATGAACGCAACCACCCAATGACCCGTCTGTATAACACTAAGCTGGCTAAAATGCTAGCTCTGGACCTTCTCCCTTTTTCTTTTGTAGAAGGGGTTGGTTTTCTAGAATTAGTGACAGTGCTCTGCCCTAAATGGAAGGTTCCTAGCCGGTTCTATTTTGCCCGAGTTGCGGTTCCAGCACTACATGAAGATGTTCTGAAGGTGATTGGGGCAGCTTTGGAGAAGAGTGCTGTTCACACTATACATCTGACAACAGACATGTGGACCAGTGGCGCAGGCGCTGATTACATGTGCATCACTGCACACTGGGTCTCTTTTTCAGGGGCTAAAGCAAAGCTAAACTCAGGTGTTGACACTAACATTGTTTTTAAAGGTGCTCGGAAACATGCAACACTAGCCATGTTTGGTTTGGAGAAACGTCACACAGCAGAAAACATTTTGGATGTCTTTAACACAAAGGTCCTTAACTGTCTGTCCCCACTAAAACGCAAGGTTGGTTATGTTTCCACAGACAATGGCTCCAATATAGTTAAGGCCATGAGGGACGGTTACTATTTCAGAGTGCCGTGTTTGGCGCACTGTATAAACCTGGTTGTCCAAAAATTCTTGGGTAATAAACGCAGTGCAGCGTACAGTGTATTGGACAACTGCCGAAAAATTTGCAAGCATTTCAGGCATTCTTTTAAGGCCCGCAAGCAGCTGAGGAGCATGCTATATCAAAGTCAAATGCCAGTGAAAGCACTCATCCAGGAGGTGGTAACACGTTGGAACTCAACCTTCTACATGCTTGAGCGTCTGTATGAGCAGTATACGCAACTCGATCAATTTTTCTTGAAAGAGGGTATAGAGGAGCTGAGGATGGGTGGGCCGCAATGGAACATAGTTGAAAGCCTAACACGCATGCTTCGTCCTTTTGAGGTCTTCACACGTGCAGTCAGCAAGGAGGACTCTAATTTGGGAAAAGCTATCCCATTGTTGTACATGCTGGAGGACCAACTGAAGGAGGTGTGTTCTGTGTTTCGAAAAGATGACAAAAAGAAAGACTCTTTGCTTCTGGCTGAGACATTATTAGAGCTCCTACAAGGTGATGAACGTCTTCAAAAGATCCACTCAGAACAGCATTACATTTGTGCTACTATTCTGGATCCACGCTACAAAAAGGCGCTGGCAGGCAGAGCATTCTTTCCTTTTGCTGATGAAGATGTTACAAAGTACAAACGTTGGCTAGCCTTGTCAGCCAAGAAGTTTGAAACAGAACGGCTGGAAATTGAAGGAAATGGCAGTACATCAGCAGGCCATCCCCAGTCAAAACAATCCACTTCTGCACCTGTGGCTGTGGCACAAGTGACCTCTCAGCCGTTAAAGACACCGGCAACCGCATCATCTGCACGAAAGGCAGCAGAAACATTGGAGGCTGAAGAGGATTGGCTAGCTCTGCGTGGGTTTGGTTCTCAAAAGGCCAGAGGCACAGCAAGAGCTACGCAAAGTGGAGGAACCTTGGAGGAGGACCTTGAGTCGATGGTGAAGGACTATCTGAATGACTCCACAGAGGTCTATGTTAATTCTGACCCATTGGCGTATTGGCATGGGAAAAAAGAATTGTGGCCACAGCTCACCAACCTGGCTTTAAACTACTTGTCTTGCCCACTCGCAAGTGTGTCTTCTGAACGGGTTTTCAGTGCGGCTGGTGGGATTGTAACTCCCAAACGGAGCCGCCTCTCGCCCAAAAATGTGGAGAGGTTAACAATGATCAAGATGAATCAGCACCTCATACCACCAGATATAAGAGTACGAGAGAGCGTGCCGGATGAAGAGGAGGTGGCCAGCACCATAGATGAGGGAATTTCTACTCTGTCAGGTGGCACTGACCTCACCCGGGCTGAATTCGCAGAGTATGATGACGAAGCCTTATTCTTATTCCTGGACCGTGATTCCGACTTCGAGCCCTGAAAATGAGACAACGAATCAATAACTTTCTTTTTCATCCTTATTCACTTTTATTCCTGTGTGTCTGTCTTTCTTTGTTGTGCACAGTTAATATAATTCAAACTTTAATCAGATAATCACAAAGACAAGCCCATCAGCAGAACTGTCTTCACTTGTTTGCTAATTTATTTGAAGGTGCCGCAGTCTGCATTCCTCAGGTTCACAAGTTCAGAAGAACATGCTCCTCTATCCTCCTCCTCCAGACTCCTATTTCCATCAAAGCAGAGGGCTGGTTTACGCCCAATGAAGAAAGACTCAGCACTTGTGGGGGTGTTGTTCTACCTCTTTGCAGGTGAGTTGACGGGTCTGGGGCCATTGCTGGGAAGCACTAAAAGTGGTTTGTGCCAAATCCGAGGCGGAAATTTTTTTGTGTTTTTGATGACTTGCTTGCCTTTGAGGTGCTCTTAGGGGGGGTTCCGTCTGTTTGTGGGTGAGTTTCATGGTCTGAGAGCATTGCTGGGACACTCTAATCTTGATTGCATTTGCTTTTCAGGAAATCCGTCGTGCCAACCCCGACTTATGGCCCAGCTACGCAGCGCGTTTGGACCGAAGGCCCAGAAATATTGCAAGTATGAGAGTTTGCTTTTGGCCTGTTTGGGGGTGTTATACTTCTTGGCGGGTGGGTTGCCGGGTCTTGGGGCATTCCTGGGAAGGTCTAATACCGGGTAGAAGTGGTTGGGACTAAATCCAGGCCGATTTTTTTTTGGGCTATTTCTGACATTTTGCTCTATGTAGCGTTTTCGGGGGCCTGTTTGGGGGGCTTCCTGGTGTTTGCGGGTGAGTTTCGTGGTCTGGGAGCACTGCTGGGACACTCTAATCTTGATTGCATTTGCTTTTCAGGAAATCCGTCGTGCCAACCCCGACTTATGGCCTAGCTACGCAGCGCGTTTGGACCGAAGGCCCAGAAATATTGCAAGTATGAGATTTTGCTTTTGGCCTGTTTGGGGGTGTTATGCTTCTTGGCGGGTGGGTTGCCGGGTCTTGGGGCATTCCTGGGAAGGTCTAATACCGGGTAGAAGTGGTTGGGACTAAATCCAGGCCGATTTTTTTTTGGGCTATTTCTGACATTTTGCTCTATGTAGCGTTTTCGGGGGCCTGTTTGGGGGGCTTCCTGGTGTTTGCGGGTGAGTTTCGTGGTCTGGGAGCACTGCTGGGACACTCTAATCTTGATTGCATTTGCTTTTCAGGAAATCCGTCGTGCCAACCCCGACTTATGGCCCAGCTACGCAGCGCGTTTGGACCGAAGGCCCAGAAATATTGCAAGTATGAGAGTTTGCTTTTGGCCTGTTTGGGGGTGTTATACTTCTTGGCGGGTGGGTTGCCGGGTCTTGGGGCATTCCTGGGAAGGTCTAATACCGGGTAGAAGTGGTTGGGACAAAATCCAGGCCGATTTTTTTTTGGGCTATTTCTGACATTTTGCTCTATGTAGCGTTTTCGGGGGCCTGTTTGGGGGGCTTCCTGGTGTTTCTGGGTGAGTTTCGTGGTCTGGGAGCACTGCTGGGACACTCTAATCTTGATTGCATTTGCTTTTCAGGAAATCCGTCGTGCCAACCCCGACTTATGGCCTAGCTACGCAGCGCGTTTGGACCGAAGGCCCAGAAATATTGCAAGTATGAGATTTTGCTTTTGGCCTGTTTGGGGGTGTTATGCTTCTTGGCGGGTGGGTTGCCGGGTCTTGGGGCATTCCTGGGAAGGTCTAATACCGGGTAGAAGTGGTTGGGACTAAATCCAGGCCGATTTTTTTTTGGGCTATTTCTGACATTTTGCTCTATGTAGCGTTTTCGGGGGCCTGTTTGGGGGGCTTCCTGGTGTTTGCGGGTGAGTTTCGTGGTCTGGGAGCACTGCTGGGACACTCTAATCTTGATTGCATTTGCTTTTCAGGAAATCCGTCGTGCCAACCCCGACTTATGGCCTAGCTACGCAGCGCGTTTGGACCGAAGGCCCAGAAATATTGCAAGTATGAGATTTTGCTTTTGGCCTGTTTGGGGGTGTTATGCTTCTTGGCGGGTGGGTTGCCGGGTCTTGGGGCATTCCTGGGAAGGTCTAATACCGGGTAGAAGTGGTTGGGACAAAATCCAGGCCGATTTTTTTTGGGCTATTTCAGACATTTTGCTCTATGTAGCGTTTTCGGGGGCCTGTTTGGGGGGCTTCCTGGTGTTTGCGGGTGAGTTTCGTGGTCTGGGAGCACTGCTGGGACACTCTAATCTTGATTGCATTTGCTTTTCAGGAAATCCGTCGTGCCAACCCCGACTTATGGCCTAGCTACGCAGCGCGTTTGGGCCGAAGGCCCAGAAATATTGCAAGTATGAGATTTTGCTTTTGGCCTGTTTGGGGGTGTTATGCTTCTTGGCGGGTGGGTTGCCGGGTCTTGGGGCATTCCTGGGAAGGTCTAATACCGGGTAGAAGTGGTTGGGACTAAATCCAGGCCGATTTTTTTTTGGGCTATTTCTGACATTTTGCTCTATGTAGCGTTTTCGGGGGCCTGTTTGGGGGGCTTCCTGGTGTTTGCGGGTGAGTTTCGTGGTCTGGGAGCACTGCTGGGACACTCTAATCTTGATTGCATTTGCTTTTCAGGAAATCCGTCGTGCCAACCCCGACTTATGGCCTAGCTACGCAGCGCGTTTGGACCGAAGGCCCAGAAATATTGCAAGTATGAGATTTTGCTTTTGGCCTGTTTGGGGGTGTTATGCTTCTTGGCGGGTGGGTTGCCGGGTCTTGGGGCATTCCTGGGAAGGTCTAATACCGGGTAGAAGTGGTTGGGACAAAATCCAGGCCGATTTTTTTTGGGCTATTTCAGACATTTTGCTCTATGTAGCGTTTTCGGGGGCCTGTTTGGGGGGCTTCCTGGTGTTTGCGGGTGAGTTTCGTGGTCTGGGAGCACTGCTGGGACACTCTAATCTTGATTGCATTTGCTTTTCAGGAAATCCGTCGTGCCAACCCCGACTTATGGCCTAGCTACGCAGCGCGTTTGGACCGAAGGCCCAGAAATATTGCAAGTATGAGATTTTGCTTTTGGCCTGTTTGGGGGTGTTATGCTTCTTGGCGGGTGGGTTGCCGGGTCTTGGGGCATTCCTGGGAAGGTCTAATACCGGGTAGAAGTGGTTGGGACTAAATCCAGGCCGATTTTTTTTTGGGCTATTTCTGACATTTTGCTCTATGTAGCGTTTTCGGGGGCCTGTTTGGGGGGCTTCCTGGTGTTTGCGGGTGAGTTTCGTGGTGTGGGAGCACTGCTGGCTATATATACTTTACTTTGCAAGAGGTTTGAAGCAAATCCATGGTGGCTGAGGGGACTTAGGGCCTAGCTGCAGAGCGCGCGCGGAGTGATTTGGGAAATTTGTGAAAAAGTGACTAAGTCCCCATTTTTGTACTTTTGCTCTTTGGCTGTTTGGGGGTCTTCTACTCGTTTTCTCCTGGCTTGACGGCTCTGGGGCCATTGCTGGGAAGCTCTAATACCGGATAAAAGTGTTTTGGACCAAATCCCAGGCGGAATTTTTTTTGTGTTTTTGATGACTTGCTTGCCTTTGAGGTGCTCTTAGGGGGGGTTCCGTCTGTTTGCGGGTGAGTTTCGTGGTCTGGGAGCACTGCTGGGACACTCTAATCTTGATTGCATTTGCTTTTCAGGAAATCCGTCGTGCCAACCCCGACTTATGGCCTAGCTACGCAGCGCGTTTGGACCGAAGGCCCAGAAATATTGCAAGTATGAGATTTTGCTTTTGGCCTGTTTGGGGGTGTTACGCTTCTTGGCGGGTGGGTTGCCGGGTCTTGGGGCATTCCTGGGAAGGTCTAATACCGGGTAGAAGTGGTTGGGACAAAATCCGCGCGGAAAAGCCTTTAGTTTTGGCACTTTTTGTAACTTAGGGTTCGTTAGGGTTAGCCCTAGCAGCAGGATTGCATGTGTTTCGGGGTGTTCTAGATTTTTCAAACTGAGTTCTGGGGTCTTAGAGCACTCGTGAGAATGTGTAATTTTGGTTGCAAGTCATTTGAAGAAAATCCATGGTGGGAAAGGGGGGATTTGGCATAGTTAAAGAAAGCCTTTGCCACTATTCTTAACTTAGGGTTCGTTAGGGTTAGCAGTATTTCTATTGCATGTGTTTGAGTGGGGGGGATTTCGAGTCTTGGAGCGATGCTGGCTATGGCTACTTTTGCTTGGTTGCTTGCAAGTGGTTTGAATGCAATCCACGGTGGGTAATGGGTAATTAGGGTACTTCGGCCTACTTTTACTTTCAAAGTAAGTTTTGTCACCAGTTTTCTGCTAGGCCTCGTTTTTTGAGATTTGATTGGGGGTCTTCTACATTTTTGCGACTGGCTTTAGTAAGGGTCTGGGTGGGAGCACTGCTAGGAAGATCTAATTTTGTTCTAAAACACAGTTTACAGTACACCTAGCTTGAGGGGCAAGATCCGATACATTAATTTGCCCATACATCCTTCAAAAGGTGACTCAGAGTACGCACTTTCAAAAACATTGTACTGTCTACTAGGAAAAACAAATTGTGACTTTTTGCACTCCACAGCCTACATGCCTTATATTTATTTATCAGTGGTGTTGTAATATTATATCACTTCCTGTTTTTCGTTGAATAATTACAGGCCGGGTTTCAGTCTCTGCAATGGGGAAAAAAGGATGGAGTCAGGCTTCACAGTAGCGAGCCACAATTCAGCATCAGGCAGGCAGTGGACAGGGTGTCTTCTGGTGACCAACATCGATGGACGAAGCGTCGGCTGCAATGGAGGAGTGCCGCTAATAGGAGGATTTTTTTTCTGCGGGCAACTTACTTACCACTTCCAACAGGACCACTACAACCACATAGATACAGTATCCCTTGCCTTTTTCTCTGACTGTGACTGCATTTCTTGGCTCTCTCTCTGCTTCTACATTGATCCCTTAACACATCACTTAGTCCACTCCACTATCACATCTGCACCACACATAGTCATTTGTAAGTGCTCCTACGTAATTCGCAAGTCGCAGCACGCCCCAGGCCGTAGAGGACTGGGATGGCCCCAATGATGAAGCATGTCACCAAGGGGCAACCCTGGTGAGTGAGGGGACACCTAGAAAAAAAGCAATTTCTCCTTTTCTATCTACTATACCTTCTGTCAGGTTACGCAGCCCCTAAGCGCCTACCGTACTATGAAACTACATTTCCCATGAGTAGGCGGGAGACTTGCAGACTATTTAGTGAGACTATATGAGAGTACCCTTGTATGTTAGGACAGCACTTCACTGATGCCTGTCTTGTTTTCTGTTACAGGTATCCTTTCCCTGCTGACCCTACCTTTACCCATCCCACATTTTTTATTTTAGTTTGTTATTTTTCTCCCCCGCCTAATGCCTCGAACACCCTGTGTTTACACTTCTGGGTGTTGGTGACATTTGGAAGTGGAACCATATTTGCATCGACTGGATCACGGGGAGTAAACCTGACACCTTCCAGACCAACCCCATTGAGTGTTGTTGTGAATGGATTTATAGTGACCAGCAAGGCTCTCAGGTATCTGGCTACAGAGACCTTATGTTGAATATAGTTATCAATATTTCCACCCACGCCCTGTACTGTCGCATTCTTTCTTCCACAGTTGTCGAAAGTACTAATTACTTTTAACTGACATGCATGCAGTTACAGTAGTGTATGCACTTTCAAAGATTGATGGATAGGTTTGTACCCAAAGATTTGTTTATGTTCACAATTGTTCGTCCATGCTGTGCTACTTTTTCTTGTCTCCCAAAACCTTTCCCAAAAACCCCCGTACCCATCCATTTTTCAAACCCTAACCCTCTTCCCCCGGGCTGTGTGGTTTTGATTGATGTGTGACTAAATTACAGCAATAAATCCACACACTTGCTGGGGAGGATAAGGTGATAGCAACAGGCTGGTGAAGAAATCCGATGATATATTCTTACTCTGCTTGACAAAGACCCATGGCTAATGTCAAAGAACTTCAACCGAATTAGTTATACTTTAACATTTGTTAGGCTACAACGTGGCACTGTTCTAGTGTACTTCTGTCACCTGCTATATTCTGTATTGTACCTTTGTATTGCTCAGGAGCACAAACCAGATTTCATTTTCTTTTTTTCATAGGCAAGCAACTGCCACTGTGTCACACCACTAGTACCACCGCTATGAGGAAATTTTATCCGCCCAGGATTGCCAACCTTATTTGCTGTTTCCCGTGGAGCCAGCCCTGGGCCTAGCCCTACTTGCAAACAGAAATTACAGGTAAGATAGGCGTTTGGTTGGAGGTAGTATAATGGAGTATTAGGAGAGACGAGAGATTTGATTGACGGTAGTACTACTAAAGTCCTAGGACTATTCAGGAAAACAAACTTACTGTTATGTTAAACCCCCACCCACCAGACTCAAAAGCAGTAAAAAACAGGTATGGTCAGATAAAGTTTCAAAAAGTATATTTTTATAGCCCTAACAAAAGAATCTCCCGCAAGACCCTCCCTAACCCCAACGATTGTCCTTCAAAAGTCCCCAAAAATCACAACTCCCAATTCCCACCCCCCAAAAGTCTCTAAAAAAGGGGCAAGGGACACTATGGCAGGGTGCTGTTGGAATTAGCAGCCAGGGCATCATGCTCCTTGCGGAGGGTGGCAAGTTCGAAGCGGAGGCCCTCCACCACGTTCTTATAATTATGGACCTCCTGCTCCAGGTAGGACAGTCTGAGGGATAAGCGGCGCCGGTGTGCCTTGCAATTCCTGTGAGGGGCAGCTGCTTTCTTTGCTGCTGGGCGGTGGCGTTTGGCTTTGGTAGCCCGGCTCCGTACCGCTGGAGCACTGCGCTGGCTGGCAGCCCGCACGGAGGAGGAGGCAGCTGTCCCAGTGGACGTTGTTGTTGTTCCAGACTGCGTCTCCTCCTCCTCCAGGGCCACCAGCCGCCGATATTCAGCAACAGTGGCATCCAGCCTCCGTTGCCGGGCCATTCGAGCCTGCTCCTTCCTCCTTGATGGTGTCTTGGATTTGGAAGGAGCAACTACATGAAAAAAGAAAGACATAGTCTGTAACCAATGCTCCTTAAGATTAACACAAAATGATTGAGCAGAAAGTTGTCACAGTACAAGTAGCAAATTGAAAGCACAGTGCATAACTATTGAGGACAGTATCTATGTAACCTCCGACTTCTTCATCCTTGCTCTAACATTAGTGGGAGTTTAAGGAACAAATTCTACGAGCACTATGGACTTCTATTACAGTCGACTATGACAGTACACCACTCTTATTCTTCTTCTTCTCTCTTGTTTAGGACAATTGGTACGTTATCTTATGCAAGCCGGCATAATGCCAGCGCAGTGAACTTGCACCCGAGAAAAACAGACGCACACCATGGTGAGTGAGACAGACTTGCGTTACTGTACCGGTCCAGTACATGCAGGTGGTGAAGCTCTTACTTTTCTATTACGGGTGGCACTGAGAATACTCTGTTAAAAGGGCTACTGCTTAATTAATTTAGCTTTCACCCTACAGTGCAAATGAGTATTAGAAAAGGAAAATGAAGAAGCTAAATTATCTGATTATCTATCACTTCACATGGGATGTATTTGATGACATATGGGATGACTTTAGGTGCTTTGCTTATTATTGAGTGAACAGTGATACCCCCACACATGAATGACGTACTACTACTAAACTAAAGTTATTAAGGGAGGTAGGGAGTGCCCACCGTAATAACTGGATATATGCTGTGCTTGCAGTTGCAATACAAACTACTGCTACTATTCATGGTAGTCTTTGGACAACGTTACAACTTCTTTTCCTTGCCTTTCCTACACTGGAACGGACGTGCGGGTGCGGTGTTACATGCTCTTCAAAGTAACACTTAGTTCATCCAGTGACCGTCTACTCTCTCTAGATTCAGATATGCTATCTAAGAGTCAGATAGTACCATGAATGATCCAGGCATCCATCCATTCAAAGTATATTGCACACATACAGTTTCTGTCTCACCCACCCAGGCTGTTCTCCTTCCACCCATCCTTGCTTCATCATTCACCCAGCCATGCACCATACCATTTTCTTACCTTCCCAGCCACCTCGGGGACCAAGCAAACACATATCATTCTTCTTTGCCAGTCATCATTACATTTCTCGTGCTTCCACACTTACTTACACCCTTCTTTCGCTTTTCGTTCATCCCATCCATCAAGTTCACCTCAGATCTGATTGGGATTCTTCTCGCCAAAAACTTCACAGCTAAGTCGAAGTACATTTAGAGGAGGCTACTACCTGCTTTTTTTATAATACACCCGTGCAGAAAGCACACTCTGCAGTCTTCAATCTCAATGACTAAGGAATGTATAGCTTACCTCTGCCCGCCACCACCGTGTGAACCCTCACAGGCATGTCCTTTTCCGGCACTTGCACCGCCTCCTCCCCAGAGTTGTCCTCCTCGTCCAATGCCACCACCTCCGCGCTGGCCCCGTCTCCAGATGTTCCACCTACAAAGTACATTTAATAATGTTAGAATACACCACTCACTACTATATAATATTTGGTCTAGGAGGAAGAAAGAAATGTGAAAAAAAGTGTACAATTTAATAATTTTTGACTGTCTACTCTAGAGTAAAAAGGTCCCTTTTTCCAGGGAAGGCTGTTGTCTTGCTGCACTTTTTGGCACAACTGATGAATGTTTGCTTTTTACTTTTTAACACGCACCACTTTTTCTCCTAACAGACAGAACCTTGACTTCTAAGAACACGAGCAGGATCAAGTTCAAACCAGGTGAGAGCTCGGCTCGACCACAAGAAATGTGTCCAATTAATCGTCAGCACTAAGCACTTTTCCATTTTCAGTTACACGTTCACTTTTATGACAAACTTGAATTTAATAAATGTGTTTACTTTTAATAAAGCTTTTAAACTTAAATAGAGTCTGTGGTTTTTGGTCCTCCAGACTAGAGTGGATGAGCTAAAGGTTTTCGAATTTTTGCAAGCATGAGTCCGTGCCTCTGCCATCGGTGACTTTGGGAGCTAAATGACTCTGCCACACTATCTAGTCAGTAAGGAGATTGGGGCCGGGGTTCAACTACAAAGTCTGTTATCACTGAGGTATGTGGAAAGTCTAACAGTTACAGCACCTATTATAATTGATAAGCTAAGCGATGCATTATTTAGTGTCCATAGTTCTGTTTGTGCAGATTTGTCCCTGCAACAGTAGTAGAATGGATTGTCCTATCCAAACCAAAAGTAAAGTAGTATCTTATTATTTCTTGGTGGTGGTCATTCACCTTTTTATTGTTGGCAATGGTCAAAGCATAAACATTTAGAATACTTGAAAAGACAATATGGACAATCCCAGAGGACTACACTCAGTGCATAGAGCTATTGCTGACTAGAATGGGAGTCCAATGGAAATGCCAAATGTGCAATCTTAGTTAGCTACACAGACAGACTAATAAGAATAATCTAGTAATACCACACGGAGTCATAGGGATAAGAATTTAGATCCTGTCTACAAGAAGATCAAAGACGATTTAGAAAAAATCGAATGAGGAACGCTAGGAAAAAATAAGTACTCTATATTAAAATTAAAACTTACTGGGGCCAGCAAAGGAGCCCTCGACTGCCCGGTCCTGGCCTGCATCGACAACAGCACCCTCCTCCTCCTCCTCCTGTGTCCTCCTCTTGCCCCTGGGGGAAGCTGATGTACAACATGAAAGAAAGAAAAACAGAAAACATGGATGATATTTATTTCTCAACCAAATCAAACATTTAAAAAAGAACTAACAAAGTAACAAAATATTTTTGCGAAATAGCAAATAGGGAACGACTCCACGGGATATATTATTGACCAATCTCATGTGGTCGACTACGTCATTACTTTAGTATTGCTTGATTTGCGGACCGTCGAATTGGAAACTACCCTATGTAACTCACTAAACAAAGTACTAAAAAGGTTTGCCTAGGATTGGCAGGCAGCAGTCCGCAGCACGCAAAGTGACAGCCAAAGTCCATTGTGATTGAAGATCAGCGACAACACTAAAGTTTCCTACTACATTCACCAGTCATTAAAATACTCAAACTATTAATCCACCACCACTATTTCTTCTTATCGCCATGTGTACAAAGGAAGGACTGGACTTGAGTCTGTAGGGGCTGATTTATAAGGCCCTTGCGGCTCTTTTGCTCCATTGTTGCGTGACTTTTGTGACGCAGCGACAGCACATAAGAGGCGCAATGGTGCGGCGTATATTAACAACGTGACGCATCTGGGAGATGCATCACGTTGTAAAGCCCTGCGCCAATAGGGGTGTTCCGGCGCAAGGGAGGGCGTTCCTGCGCAGGAACGCATCCTAAAAGTGGCTGAGGGAAATCTACAAGATTTCAATCAGTCACTTTGAGGACAATGATGCGTGACTCAAACCCTGCGCCTGCTTGAAGCAGACGTACGGCTTGACGCAGCATTGGGGAGATAGGGCACCCCAGAGAATTGATGGAGCTGCACCATCGTTGCGACGCAACTCCAGCAATGCGCCACCTTTACGGCACAGATGCGTAACGCTTTGGTGACGTTTTGGGCCCATGGCGCGCCGCATTGTAATACGGCGCACCATGGGTGATGGTGGCGTGACGCACAATTACTGGCGCATCCCTGCAACTTTGCAGGGATGCGCCGGTAATTAAAAATCTGAACCTTAGTGTGTAGCATTGCGCAGTTCTTTCAACTACACTCATACATAATTTCACAGGCCAATGAAATGAACACAAAATCTAAAACAAATAAGCATAGTAGCAACACTACTGAGAAGGAGAGCAGTGTACCTGAAATGCACAGAAGATTTTGAAATAAAATGTACCTACAATGTAATGAGCAGCATTATTGCTCTTGTAAAAAAAACAAAAATTTGCAATATAATAACACAGCAGGAGAAAACATAGTAGTAAAGACATAGCTACTACTACTCACCAAGCCCGGGGATCTCAAGGCCAAGGAGGTCGAGCAGATCTCGCTCACGGGTCAGGACATCCGTCCAGCGGTGGGTGGCCTGGTTGTAGGTGCGCCAGACCCGAGAGTGGTGGTAAATGGCCTGGCACACCTTCTCCCACCGCTTCCGGCGCTCCCGGGCCCCGTACCCGGCACTGATCTTGCCGCCTCCCATGATGGTCCTGGGGAGGCGGCGCTGAACATAAAAAATGAGCTGGCCCACCTCCTCCGGGGTAAAGATCTCCCGTGGCATCACTAGCTCCCCCCTCAAACGCCCGCACGGGAGCCGGACACGGGGTGCGGGACCCTTCCCCTTCTCGGGATGCTTCCCGGCTCCCTTCACCATGGTCTGGGCGGAAAGGAATAAAGAAAATAGAATAGGGAAGAGAAGAAAAGAAAAGAGTTTACAAAAGTAGTTTAAAATTAACCAAAAGTAGCAGTAAACACAAAAATATAGGGCTAGAAAAATAGAGGGATAGATAATAAGTAAAATAGATAAAAAAAAACTTCAAACAAGCAAAGGATGGCAGAGATTGACAGAGGATACAAAGACCATGCCCAGAACCATAGCAATGAATGAGAAACAAGATGGCCGCGCCCGTTCACGACCGCGCGGGTAAGTTCGCGCGAGATTTTCCTTGCGAACACGCGCGAGACTGTACTGGCAAACCGCGGACTTTGCGAGATTACACTTCGCGCCCGGAAACGGAAATACGTCAGGCAAACAAGATGGCTGCGCCCTTGCACGACCGCGAGGGTAACTTCGCGTCTTGCGCTACGAGCGGCTCGCAAAAACGCACAAAACCTTGCCAACTAACACGCTGCAAAAAAAACAAATTGCATATTCGCACGAATTTGCGGCTTCCGAATCCGATCTTGCGCGTGTTCGCACCCCGCGAACCCCGCGAAATTGCAGAAAAACGAGTTTTTCAAAAGTGAAAGCACTCGGCAGGGGCAAGAGTTCAAACTCATCATTAGTAACAATTCCCGGTAGTGCTTCCTGACTGGGGCCCCTCCAGAATTCAGTTGCTAGTTGCAACAATTGTATGACCCTGCTCTGACCCTCACAGCAGGCTCATACAATAGCTACAAGTAGGCCACAAAGAAGGTCCTGGGGAAAAAAAATGCACTGCAACAGAAAGCAAAATTACAGATAAGGAAGCAGGTGCCAGACTGGAATTTTAAAACAGTGACACATTAATAAACTAACCCCAAATTAATTCATCTGAGTTGAAGCAGGGATGGTGTGCTTGCTTTTCCCCCCCATAATCTACAGTAATGATGAACCAGAGGGTGGCATTGATGTAACAGAGGGTTGCAGTGGTGAAACAGAGGGTGCTGGGAACCTGTGATGATGAACCAGACGTAGAAACAACATAATTCGCGACCGTTGCGCGACGAAATGTAAGTTCGCAATTGCGAACTGGTACGAAACCCTCGCGAACTGGCAGAAATCCTTGCGAACACAAAAAAAAAAAAAAATCCGCAAATTCGCAAGAATTCGCGGATTTTGCGGATTGCGAGTTCAAAAATCCGCAAATTCGCGAACGCGAGATCCGCAAAATTCGCTCATGCTTACTCTGTGTGTGTTTAGGTGCAAATGCAATGTTCTTGGATTTTCGTCACAATAAAATACACTGAACATAATCTTCACAAAAGTTAATTACAAACATTTAAGCTATTGCCATTATAAATTACAATAACTTTTATTTAAGTATTAATTATTTACAAAATTAAAAGCCATTGTTATTTGTAATATCAATACATCTAAGTCACGTAAATACAACACACATTGCATTACAAATGCTATAGGTGTCACATTTGTGAAAGTTAAAACTATTGACATTGTAACTGACAAAGCTATTAATTTAGCTACTTTCAAAACCAACACATAAATAAAAAGTGTCATTTACAATACCAATAGCTCAAACTTTCCTAATGCGAGACCTATTGCATTTCCAATGCTTGTTTAAAAAGAAGGTTAATTAAAAAAGTATAGATGTATTGAGAGCTGTTAAAGCAAGACTCCTGCTGGTGTCCCACTGGACATAAATTCACCATTTGATGAATCTAATTGCAATGTTAAAAAAATGAATCCATCTCAGTGACTAGTTAGCAGAGGCCAATAAAAAGTAGTCCCAAAACATGTTTTCCCATGTTAATTCTCATAGGAAAAATTGAGAAGTGGCAGAGAGAAAAAAAGCAGTACAGAATTACACCACATTGGATGGAAAGTTAGATTGTTACTCTGAGTGCATGCTTTTCATTATTTGGTGTAAATCTGTTCAGTTTTTAAGAAATATTTGTGGTTGAAAATATAATGAAAATTGGATTGTTGAACCCAGTGGAGTACTGTGGTAATTAAAAGAAATAAAGCATTCTGATTGTCCGAGAGGGCATTTTTCCACATTTACCTGTTTGGTCCTGCGAGAAGGAGAGATCGACTTGAATGTCCGCAACTTTAAGAGAAATGATCCAGTCCTCATTTCATGATTTGGTGACTTGATCTATATGTGCTGTGTTTACAAAGTAATTGAGATAAAATGCAGTAGGGTAGTGGTACCGTGACCCGATGGTCCTTGTCTGGGGTTATCTGAGGGACCCCCCAGGGTAAAGATTTATTACTTGACCCTGCTCCTCATGGAAACAGTCCAGCCAGAGAGTACCTGGTTTGGCAGGTCAGGTTGGTCTGTTCACATGAGGAGCAGGGCCGAGACTGATTGGCAAATCGCTGGTGGCATGGTGAACAAACGAATGATGGGTTGGAGCGCTACCCCAAGCTCCTGCCAGTGGTTTGACTTATTACAAGCAGCCTCCTATCACTTTTTAAGTGTTTCTTGTATGCCCTAAGTGGCATGGGTGTGTCCAGATGTGGGTTAAGTGCTAAGTGTGTCATTGGAACCAAGCTGTTTCCATCCGATGAGTCCACAACAAGGGCAAAACCGGTCCTGGGTTGCTACTGTTACGGTTCAGGGAGGACCTGGCTTGGTAGCATGGTTAATGTAGTAGGGCTACGGAGTTCCATACACTGTCTATAAAGGTGAGTGAGTCATAATAATGTGAAGGTGTTATAAGCAGTGTTCCCTCTAACGTGCGCGGCTGCGCTCCCGCGCACCTTTAACGTACCGAGCGTGCAGTGCTACTTGTGGAGCGCGCACACGTTCTCGCCCTCGCACGCTTTTAAAACGTGAGCGGCGAAAAACGCCAATTTAGCTGGTTGCCTGAGGCCATTGTGAAAGTATTCCTGTTAATCACAGCGCCCGTTGTGTGCTGCAATTAACAGGAATATTTTCACAATGGCCCACAATCGGCACCCAGCCGTGCTCTAATGAGAAAAGAAATGCAGCAAGTCTGAAAGCATGACGTGTGCTTTACACGTCGTGCTTTTGCACTTGCTGCATTTTTAATGGATCACGGCTGAGGCTTATCGTGGCCATTGTGAAAATATTCCTGTTAATTGCAGCGCATTACCAGGAATATTTTCACAATGGCCCACAATCAGCCCCAGCCGTGATCCATTAAAAATGCAGCAAGTGCAAAAGCACGACCTGTAAAGCACACGTCGTGCAGATTCCGGGTGCAAATGCTTTAGGGCAGATATTTGTGCAGTATGCTTTGTGCTCGATTTAGCCCTGTGCGTGCAAAAATGGTATGATCATGCCAATGCTTTAAAGTCCGTTTTGCTTCTGTTGTACATTTTTAATATTTAAGCGGACAACTTCCAAGAAGTGCCGGCGCTACACTGGAGCTGGAGTTTAATTATTATCGGTAAGTCCGTGATTAGAAGTGCAGTTTTCTCTAATATTTTTTGTTGAGATACTTTATAGAAATAGGCTGTTCTTTTGTCATGGCCCGGCACATTACGTTTATATTCATTGTGTACACAACTGTTCTTTCATGTGTATGTATTTGGGTCTGCTCCTTGAACTGTGGAATCTGACACTCGATCTTTTATGGGCAAGGCAATTGCAGAGAGCCTTCTAGGTTATGACACAACCGCATGGTAGATTTATTAAATATCTGTGTCACATCACTTTTTCATTAGCTGTTCTTTCCTCGTTTCTAACAGTTTATGGCCCCGTGTTTTTCCCTAGATTGTTTGCCTGATTACATCATGTTCATTCGATGAGCTCAGCAGTGTTAACAACGGACACAGTCCATCGCTATGCACTCCCCTCGAGCCTGAATTAGATTTACCGATATTAAGGTAACTTAGCATATTCTTATTATCCCATATTCTCGATGCACCCAGTGTAAGGTTAACTCAACCGTTTTGGCAGGTTTATATCATGTCGTTTTCGTTCCCTCCCACCCCTTTTTTCTACCTCTATGCCAGGTTGTATAGGATCATCCTTAGACAGACACCTGATATCTCAGCGATACTTTTTACATCCATACTTTTTACATCCATTAGCCTCCATCTACGTGTTCATCACTGCGGTTTCTTGGACCAGCTAAGTTCAAAGAATTCCTCTTTCTCTCTAGATAATACCTCATTGGTACCATATTTAACTAGGCAGCTTGACAACAGACTGTAATAACATGGTTTCAGCCCCCGTAACTTCTGCCGCCCTTGGCAAATGGACCAGAATGCCTAGTTGAAGGGTTACGTTTAATACTGGGGGAATGCTTCTCAGACACCCCCACTTTTTGAGTTTCTGTTTTGCCTATAAAGGAAAACAACGTAGTTTAAGGTTCAAATCACATTTCTGCCTGCCTTACTGGTGGTGATTTTCCACTTAGTTGAATCACACCTTGTGGAATTTCCCACATAGAGATTTAATATTGGTCAGTTCGAATCCTCCTATTATTATAAACAACTTGATGCTAAAAACAACCATTGACAAAGCCAATAGTCTTGGCTTCTTGTAGATGTAATGTTACTTGTATTATATATCTTGATGTACTGACAGAGGCAGCAAAATATCAGTAGGGTGGCACACTATGCAATGCACATATTTATAGCTTAATTACTTTTAAGCCACAGCCTTAATTGCATTGGTTACTCCCCTTGAAAGATCCCCGAGTATTTTCATCCCACTCAAAACCCTGGTCTACACGCGCGGTCAGGTTCTTGGCGCACAGAGCCTTGGCTGCAGCGCACAGAGACCTTACTCTTCCGCACACAGAGGAAAATAATTAGAGGGAACATTGGTTATAAGTATAACTTAGATTATGTAATATTTGTGTAGTTGAAGTTTTGTTTGTAAAAAAAGAATAAATAACATGATAGCAATTTAATGGTGGTGAGTAAATATTAAATTTAATGTTTAACAATTAGAATTTCTAACGTATGTGTAGTTTAAGTTTGGTTTCTCTAGAAAGAATACATTAAGTTTTAGTAACTATTTCAAAGAGTTTAACCTCTGTTTTTTGTCCATTGAATTTTAATGTTTTTATTAATAAAAATCAGTTTCAAATTGTGCAGTCCAGTTTCATCAAGTAGAGTGTTGTTAAGTGGAGAGTCATACAATAGAGCGGATGAGAGTGTCATAAAATGTAGTGTCCTAGAGTGTATTGTTTTAGAGTGGAGTAGAGTTGATTGTAGCAGAGTGAAGATGTAGCATACAGTGGAGTAAAGTGTCATAGAGTGGAGTGGTGTGTGGTACAGTAAAGTGGTTTGGAGTGCAGTAGACTGGAGAGGCATAGTGCAGAGTCTATTAAACTGTGATTTATTGGAGTGGCATCTTTTTTACATTACAGTGGAGTGGTGTGTCGTAGAGTATTGGAAAGTGCCCTAGAGTGTAGTAGAGTGTTATACAGTGGAGTGTAAGAGCCTACAGTGGAGTACATTGTTCAATAGTGGCACGGAATGATGTATTGTCTTGTAGAGTAGAGTTGTGTAGATTGTAATAGAGTGGTGTAAAAAAGAGAGGTGTAGAGTGGATTTTCATACAGAGGCACATAGTGGAGATAAATGTAATGTATGCAGTAGGGTAGAGTGTAGTCCAGTGGAGTTGTGTAGTATAGAAGGAAGTAGCATGTTGTAGAGTACAATGGTGTGGTATAGCATACAGCAGAATAAAGTGGTCTAAAGTGGAGTGATGTGTCATATAGTGGAGTAGAGTGTACTGGCATGTTGTAGAGTATCAGAAAGTGCTGTAGAGTAGAGTAGCGAGCCTCTGAGTAGATTACAATGTTGTACAGTGGTATAGACTTTTGTAGAGTGAATTTGCATAGAGTAGCGTACAGTGGAGTGGCTTTGAGTGCAGTAGTGAAGTACAGTGTAGTAGCGTCTTACAGAGTAGCATATAGTAAAGTGGGGTGGAGCGGCATAGAGGAACTTGAGTAGAGTGTGGTAGACTGGAGTAGAGTGTTGTACAGTTACATACAATAAAGTAGAGTGCTGTAGACTCACATTGACAAGAGTACATTGGTACAGTGGGGCTCTATAGAGCGGAGTATAGGGTGGTAGAGTGGAAGATAGGCCTGAATGGAGCTTGCAGAGTTTTACTTTAGCTGCATAGGTTCAGAAAACTCTGCCAAATTCCATGAGTTCCACGAGTGGGCAGAGTAACTGCTGCTACCTGCCAGGGCCCTGACTTGCATTGATTGGTGTGTGAAAGGCTGGGTGGCAGGCACCTTGTTAAGAGACAGCTCTCCGGCTCAGGGTCGGCATTAATAAATGCTTCATCTGGGTCTTGTTTTCTCAGAGAAAGCTAGGACATTGGTCACAGCTTATCAGCAGGAGGACAGTAGAAAAGCCCCACGGAGGCAGGTGTAGGCAAATCTGTCAGTGTTCCCATGACAGGTATTAATCAGTAGTTCAAACAAAAGGTTAGCCCTCCCAGCGGCATTCACATTTTTTTCGAATGAAAGCAAGCCCATGGACTTTAAAGCTCTTTGCACGGCAGTCTCACAAGTAGTGTCTCCAAACTATGCCAGTTCCTAAAGAGGATACCAGAATACCAGAATGCCAACAACTTTCTCTCCAAAGATGGCTGCTGGAGTTTAAAACTATTCTCAACTTCCATGTGCAGCCCACATACGTGGCAACGAAGCTTGCATAGCTTTGTGTCATATATCTGCTCTGTGCTTGCAACTAAAGCTTGCACTGTTACAGCAAGTATGACAAATGTTGTGTGAATGAGAAACAGTGGCACTTGTGCTGCTTTGTGTACTTGAACTATGAGTTTTTGAGTTAAGGACTTGAGCTCATAGGGTGCACCAATTTGTTTTTTGTCCACAGCGCTCTTGATCCAAACGCTGGCCCGCCCGCAATGCACCAGTGAAAACAGCTGTGCATGGGGACACTATTACAGGACAAACATGAAAAATGCACTGCACTTGCCCATCCTAGTACCTCATCATTATTATACAGATATGACAGGATGATTGATCTTGGTGTTTCAAGGCGCTTAACGGAGTGTGGGCTAATATCCTCACCTACACTAGTAGTTTATTTGGGTCGTTGGGTGCCTAGGTATGGGTTATCATCCTTACCCACTGATAATCAACAGATTAAAGTTTATATATACAGGCCTATCACACCAACATAAATTATCAAGCAAGACAATTTTTCTGCATATATTGAATTACACAACAATACAAGTCTGTTAGAAATTAGAATTCATTTAATCTTTGAGGCTTTCCCCAAGTCCAGCCAACACGTGTTTCGTCGATTGGGCAGGAACCCACGACTTCATCAGGGCTGGGAAAAGATACAATACAAGGAATATTGTAAATATGAGCAACATTGTCCCATGCTCATCAAATGTACATTGAATTATTGTATTTACATGAGAGCGAGTAAGAAATACCATTTAGTCATTTATATTTTAAGAAGTACAAGAACATGCGTTTGGAGAAGGAAAGAAAGGAGGTTTGGAGATTGTAATTGGTTTCCTCTTGAAAGGGTGAACATCTCTCCTTTTTGAGAGATAATAGAAATACCCCACAGTTCGTGCAAAGCTATACTGTGTTTCCAGTGTTGTACTATGATATAATATTTGGTCATGTGCTCACCACAGTGTTGCCTAGTCCGTGTTGTGCTACAATCCGTGAGTGCTGGTGCCTGGTCTAATAGAAACGTCAAATATGGTGTATGTGACTTAGTGATCTATAGGACCTATTAAGATGCTGAGTACATGTGACTCAGGCTTACCTGCTGTTTGAAGCTTGTCAACATATTATGCCTAGAATAGTCAAGTTATAATCGAGTTTTAGATATTCTTTGCTATTTTTGCGCAAAATGCATGATCTAGTTATCAAATATGAGCCCACCAGCACAGTAAACATACCTTCTGGCTGGTTATATTTCCGACCCAGCCTTATGCGGCATGGGTAAAGATTTCTTGTTAGATCTTGGTCTTAGTCTCTCAGCGCGTTCTAAAATTCAAGAAGGGAACTCGTATGTAATGCACTGCTATTGGGAGAGGCATACATATTTTAATACTGTCAAGTGTTACTATGTAACTGAGCTTACCTTCTTAATTACGAAATATCCACTTTCTTGTAGATCTGTATATCTTATTATTCAGGTCCCAAGAATATATGATCATGTGTGTAACGATTTGTCATTAACTGTCTATTTAATTTTATTGTACTTGTTCAAAGAGTTTTCTTTGAATTTTTAACTTATTCCTTTGTGAAGAGAGGTCTTCACTTTTTATAAACAATAAAAAGATTGTGAACGTTCATTTTTAGTGTGGAAATCTATTTCTAATGTTTAATTTTCATATATTTTTCCCTTGATGTATTTAGAAGAAATGTGTGTATGATTGGGTAGAACCTATATAGAAACATAACTCGTACTTGCTTTAATGTACATCCAGGGATTTCCCTTTGACTAAGAAGTCTGTAGTGAAACAACGCAAAAAGTGGACTGTTGCCGTTACTCTGCAGGTGGGAGAGTGCTGAAGCCACAGCCCCAGTGCACGCCTTCCTGCCCATGCCCAAGGTCTCAAGTCAGACTCGCCACTTGTCACCCACCACCTGCACCTTCCTTGACCCTGCTTGAGAAAACTTTTCCTGCAACTCCCTCACATGCCAGCTTTTCCCACTGCAAAAGAATCCACACAGCAGAACCAACGTCATGTCCTGTCACGACAAGTTCAACAGGATAAAATTGGGTCGATATTCAAACAGCATTCAAACAGAAAAATAGCAAGGCGTTCTAGAGTTTAATTGCTAAAGAAACAGGAACAAGGAAATCCCTGCAAGTTTCTCCAGTTCCATCATCGGAGTGAGAAAAATAGCTCCACAGGTTATATAAACCAAACACGAGGCAGGAGAAACTAAACAAAGCAATACGCAAGATATTCTAGCCCCAACAGTCTGGCAAATAGTCCACACTCTTAAGAATGCTAGATGCTCTGCATCAATGGGACCCGACAAGAGGCAGATCAAAGTACTGCCAAAGCAACCCAGAAGATTAGAGTACATTTTTAGCTCCCCTATATTCCCATTGTTGTGCCATGGGGAAATTTCAAAATCATGGCGGGGAGCATTGTGATTCCAATTTTGAAAAAAGGTTCCAGGACACTTCCCAGTAATTATTCACAAATCGCCTTGTTGGAGACCTTCATGGCCAGTGTCCTGGAACGTTTGAAGGACTGGGCTTTTTCACATGGAGTGAACCCTAAGACTCAAGCCGGGTTCCATCCAAAACACTCCGTAACCAATAACTTTGCAGCATTACAGACGATCATAGACAAATATGTATTGTCAAAATTGCAGGTTGTCTATTGTGTTTTTGTTGACTTTACAACAGCTTTTGACAGAACCAATAGACCTACACTCTGGAAGAAGCTAGAAAAATTAGGAATGCCTGATAAACGTCTTAAGATAATCATATTGCTACACACAGCAACATGGTGTGGAATAGAAATGGGGAGAGAGAAGGGACTTACCTGACCAATAGCTACACCAAATGATCTGAAGCAAGGTTGTCTTTTAGCCCCTCTTTTATTTTCTCTTTACATAAGTGACCTCCCAGACTTCTTTTTAAAAATTTGCAGTTTTCCCCCAAAATTATCATCTAGTAACAAACATATTTTTATGTTTGCCGACGATGTAGTCTTTAGTGCCAAACAGATCTAAAACAAAAGTAGTTCCTTTCAGAGTAAGAAAGCATTTCACTAAATGTAACTGGTCACTTCACTAGGGGGGAAACCCGTAGAGGTGGTTAAAGAATATACATACCTGGGGCGAATCTTCACACAAACTTTACAAAATTCCTCTTATCTCTAGCATATAGGGCGCAAAGCTGATGCTCATGTTTGCGCACTCCAATGTTTACACTCCTCCTCCCGGAACAGACATTTTGACTCCCTTTTAGAGGTTTATAGTTCGAAAATTCCTCCTATTCTATCCTATGCCTTGGAATAGTTCCCAATTAAAAATTGCCATCCAGTAAAAATAAATGAAGGGAATATCCTTCATAAATTGATAAAAGTCAACCAAGCAGTTCTGCCTCAAGCTATCCCTAGTTAGCTCTCACGCAAGATCCATCTCAAACATCATAAGATGGGCTTATCATTTCCCACATGCCGAACAGGGATTCTTACTCTGTACATTGAAAATGGAGACCTTTAGGAACAAATCATTGCAGTATACTTATAAACAGAATTTAAATACAGCACTTTACTTTTCGAATTGCAAAGTAGCACTTCTGAAATCCTGGACACCTGCTCACTTGAGGCTTCTTTTAAAACACCTTACCCAGAGAATAAGTTACGATTTTGATGTTAAACAGTGCTCACAACTAAAACATTAAGAACAGTATGCAGAATCCATAGAATATAAAATCCAGCAACGTTATACTCATCTTACGGGGTCTGTATCATTTTACCATGGCTAGGGATTTTATCATTAAAAGCTTTCTCATCTAAATGAAACACCTGTGAAAATACCACCAGCACTTGTAATTAATGTGATGGAGTAGTGCAAGACTTATCATATGTACTGTTTGAATGTCCAAATCCGACACTGGTCGAGGCCAGATGCCGTCATATAAACCCTATTTGTACCAGACACAATATATTCACCGTGCAAGACCTTATATTACTTTTCTTAAATTGATACAATTGTATGTTATAACTTGTATACATTTTTTGAAGAATTCTTTAAACTGTTTTTATGTGGTCACATAAAATCGTTTTAACAGAATGTATCTTTGATAATTTGTTGTCCTCAGCAGAGGACTAAATCAAATAAATAAAATAAAATCTTGAAATCATGTCCTGTCCTTACCATCTCATCATTTTTATCACATGGAAGCATAACTAGTATGGGAACCGGCATCACTCACCAGCAATGCGGCATCATTGCAGTGCGATGTATTGGCGCTACCTCCCGAGGCTCCTTAGTGCTGATTAAAATACAGCCACACTGACACCCAAGTAACTTGTAGTTATTAAGGTGGAACTCCGTAGACGTTTTTTTACGGAATTAAATATGTAAAAATTTAAAATACACTGCAGTACACTATATTTGTGAAAGATAGTGTAGTACAGTCTATTTTAAATGCTCTTTTATATATATATATATATATATATATATATATATATATATATATGTATATATATATATATATATATATATATATATATATATATATACACACATATATATATAGATAATATATAAAAATATAAAATATATATACTTCCTAGAAAGCACTACTGCACTCTATAAAAATGTTTTAAATATGCAAACAACGTTAAATAATTTTTCATACCTATTACTTCTTTAATAAAGTGGTATTAAGGAGGGAAAAAATAGAAAACCAAATATTTGCCAACATCTAAGGCCCTAAGCCAGAACATAGTCAACGTGTACTTAAAAAAATATGGCTGCCTTTAACTTTTGTAAAGGAAATCATCAGCCAATCACATAGTACCTTTTCATCGGTAAGTACTAGGGTACTTTCGCGAAATGTCACAAAACTACTGTGGTCACAGATATAGCTAAGTTAAAATGCCTTATAACTTCAAAAATACTTACCTGTACTACAAAAAAGGATCATCTGCACACCATCATCTATAACTCTTCCCAGTTTTATTGAAATCCATCTGTCTATTTGGCCGCTACGCATGAGTACAAAGTCTAAGGAAAATGCTTTAATGGAAAAAGGTGTTTTGGAACCTCCCTTTTTTCTTTGCACCCCCTGTGCCACTGACCCCGCAACTTTGCATCATCTGACAATGTTAAAAAAGCCATAGGTCTGCAAAGTTTTGTGGAGATTTGGATGCAAAGTTATTGACGGTCAGAAATCGGAGAAATTCCTATCTCCTGGGAATCATTACTATAACTAAAGAGTTGTTACTGCCTTTGAACTAAAAAAAAACAACCAAATTTACTAGTTTTAGTCAGCAGAGCAAACTATAACTTGCTCCCCCGCCATGCAGTGTTTATAACCTCAAATGTGACATCATTCATGACATGTTCTATGTCATAATTTATTAAATCACTGAGGACATTTTGAATTACATCATTGATGACATCACTGATAACATCACTGATTACATCATCCAATGAGTCTGATAGCTTATTTTATAGTCTTTCATAGTGGCGAGTAACTACCATATTCCTTTCCACCTAATTTTGTACAGTCTGTGTCCAGCTAATTGGTATTAGTGTTTACAAAACGCATGTGCTCCTAATGCTCCATAAGTGTGTAGAGGTATTGAACACGTTATAAATCTTTATACTCAAGAGTAATTCTGTGTTTAGGTGACAGTTGACGACTTGTGTTAATTATGTCCCACACAAGTCTTTTGCTCCTGCAGAAACATTTTCCAGCAGGGCAACAATTCTACATACTACATACTAAGTATTGTAAGCAGCCTTTAATTATTAGACAGAATCATCTCAGCATGACAATTTCTACTTCACATAAAAGACTATGTGCACCGGGTACCTATGTACATGTGCTTGTTTTGCTTCAGAAGATGGCTATCAGTAAAGTTTACACCAAAGTAACTAGGCTGCAGTAGTATGATCTTTTGCGATCAAGAAAACACGGGGGGAGGGTCTGTAGGGACAGTTTAATGACCCCGAAATGCTACTGTCCCCAGGAACAGTTACAACAGAAGAGTAGCACGGAGTCAAACAGAACTGATTAGAACTAAGTAAAACCCACCCGGGGTACCTCAACAAAGACTACAAACATAAAAACAACTATGGGAGCATTTCGACTCTTCAGAAGAGAGATTCCCATCAGTCACCATACGATTCCGCCCTTCATCATCTGGGAACTTTCAACCTCAGAAACAAAAGTACTCAAAGTGGACTGGTCAGTTGTTCAAAACCTAGACACACCTGTAAAGTACTAGAGATGAGGGGGAAAAAACGAGGTAGTATAGTGATTGAAAGCAGTGCTATAAAAGTGAAGTGCAGTGTGCAAAGTGAAATGTGAGTTGTAAAATTAGGTATGTGGGAATTGTGTAGCGTGCCCCATGACAAGTAAATCAACACAAATTGACATCGGCACAGGTCGCCCTTGGGAACAGCGACGCTTTACAAATTGTAATAGCCAGAATGTCATTTACTTAATCACGTGTCCGTGCAATAAGCGTTATGTGGGCATGACTACCCGTAAAGTCAAGATAAGAATATCTGAACACCGTAGTTCCATTAGGTGTAAGAAACAGACTACGAGGCTGACGGCTCACTACTTAGAAGTTGGCCATTCATCTACAGAACTCAAATGGACAGTGATAGAGCAACCTACGATTCCATTGCACATCACTGACATAAGTGGGTTCTTGTTTAAAAAGGAACAGAGATGGGTATTCAAACTTAAAACTGACAAAGAAGGTCTGAATGAAGAAATTCCTTGGGTGGCACTCAGATGATGTAGGTTCAACCTTAACTACTGTGGTTGATATATGGGGCAAGGGGCGATTTATTTATTCATTTGCCCACAATCCATGTAGTTATTTATTTAAACCTTTTCCCTTTAAATGATTGTAAGCTTTCTCCCCCCCCAAGCCCGTTCTAGTAATTTACAAACCTGATAGACTCGGTTTAAGGGGATTTCTGTTTAAACAAAGCCGGTTTTGTTAAAAAAAACTCCAACTCCCATGGAGTAATGCGCCTTAGCGCGTCCTAGTGACGTCATACGATCGCGCCGGTACACGGAGGGAACAGCAGAAACAAAAGGAGGGTCCGGACGCCTCGTCGGTACCTCCCACGACAGCCCAGAGGGACGCCCGGGGTACCGACGGACAGGTAGGCGTCCCGGACCTTCGTTTCTTTTTCCTTTCCTTTCTGTAGTGGTTGGTTGTTCGCCATGTCACATCCCTAACATAGCGGCAGTGAGTCAGAATTGCTAAAACCCTGCAGCGAGACTCGTTTCGAGGCAGAGTCGTTTTCCTGGTTAGATGACTCGGTTCCTGACAGACTCTGTTTCTGATGTTAGATGCAGTATTTGTAAACGAGCTGGGCTTTATTAAAGTGAGCAAGCCCGTGTTTTTCTCGGCATTATGACGCCTGCTACGCTCTTTATGTGATGTTAAATGTAATGTTTCAAATCAGTTGGGCTTTATTAAGTGAGTAAGCTCTTGTTTTCTCGGCATTATGCTAACAATTAATGCCTGCTACGCTCTTTAACTGACTCATACTTACACTGTGTGGTCCATAGATATTGCTGGAATAACGCGACGCTCTAAATGTTTTTAAGCCTCTTTTTTCATTGATTTCTTTCTCGCTACTTTTCAGAGCGGTGCCCTGTTTTACCTGCGCTGTATGCCAGGTGAGGTGGGACTTTCTCTCCTGCCCAATTGGTGAGTGAGCGACTATGAGTAAATTTGACCATGGTTGTCAGGACTATTTGGAATACTTTTGGTCCTGTCCTGACATATGATAGTGAATGTGTTAGACAAAAATACTTTTTCAGCACAGCACTATGTCGTCATTAATGTGTCTTTGATCTTTGTTTTTCCCTTACTGGGTGCCTCTCGTCCTACTTGTCCTGGTAACTGCCATCATAGCCAGGAGAAGGACAGAATCACTGGATTGCAGGTGATATCTATTGTCTTCCCTTAGTTATATGTTGTTATATGTCTCTAAAGCAGTAGCGTTTTGGTCCTGAAGAAGCAGCCGGACACTAAGTTGGTCTTGTCAGTCTGCAGAAACATGTCGACCTTTTTGTTCCATCAGTGGTTATTTGTTTAGACCACTTACGCACTTATGGTTTTATTTTAGGAGTGAAGTGATCCCTTAATAAATATATTTTTCACTTCTCTACCTAATTTTACAACTCACATTTCACTTTGCACACTGCACTTCACTTTTATAGCACTGCTTTCAGTCACTATACTACCTCGTTTTTTCCCCCTCATCTCTAGTACTTTACAGGTGTGTCTAGGTTTTGAACAACTGACCAGTCCACTTTGAGTACTTTTGTTTCTGAGGTTGAAAGTTCCCAGATGATGAAGGGCGGAATCGTATGGTGACTGATGGGAATCTCTCTTCTGAAGAGTCGAAATGCTCCCATAGTTGTTTTTATGTTTGTAGTCTTTGTTGAGGTACCCCGGGTGGGTTTTACTTAGTTCTAATCAGTTCTGTTTGACTCCGTGCTACTCTTCTGTTGTAACTGTATGATCTTTTGCACCTTCAGACCTTGTATATTTTAAGTGAATAGTCGCTCTTTGGACAAGTTTTGCATAGAGTGTGCACTGTTATTAGTAGATACATTTTGATATTCAGTGTTGTATTTCTAATGAGAGTTTTACTGTCTGCAAACAGTGTGGGGCAGAGTAAACAATCTCCATAGAGTAAACTGTGTCAACAATACCCTCTTTTCTACTTATATCCTCTTTATTTCTCAGTGTAGGTTCAGTGACTGTCAGGGGTTTGATACAGGTATAGACGGTCCGTAGTAGGGCCTTAGTTATGTAACAAGGTTTCAGTATATAGAGAAACTTAGCTTTTCCTGAACTTGCTTTAGCTATGGGGTATTGTATGTGTGGCAGCAGTAATGCTGCTTCATATCATTGTGAGCTATTTTGCACCTTCTTTGATAGCTCTCATGCTATACCCGTTTATAGAGCAAAGTGCACAAAAGAAGCTTGGATGATTTCATCAATGATGTCATTTGAGATGTCACCAGTGATGTTATAAATTGTGTCCTAGAACATGTCATGAGTGATGTAATATATGATGTCATAAGCAATGCATGATGGAAGTACAAGGGATAGCTCTGCTAACCTATCCCCCAGGGACATTTCTTTTATTAAGAGGGAGAGGGCCACTTGGCCCCCTCCCTGAGCCTTGTTATGTCCTGGAGACCTCAGGGCCCAGGGCCACTACTAAAAGTAAAGGGGAAGGGAGCCATGTACCCTCTCCCATTCTGAAATATGTTGTGGCTCCCCAGTTCCTGTCATTGAACATGTGGGGTCTGCCTGGCCCCCCCCAACCCTTTATTATTGAAAGTTTCCCCAGGGAATGCGGTACCCGGGGCCTTTAAGGGCTCAAGGTGGAGGGGCCACATGCCCCCCCCCCCCACGTATTGAATATGGACCAAGGGGTGGGCTCTTAAGCCTATATTAATTAATGCGGCCCATCTTCATTCTTTTTTTTTAACCTGTGAGAACCCGATGGGATTGTGGCAATTTTTTGCCGATTGTTTTGTTAATGACCCAGGAGGGTCCCCCCATGAGGCCTAGGGAGTCAGGATATCCCTACCTATCCCCCCTCATACTAAGTCCCAGAGTCCTATCATAGCTGCCAACAACATTTTTCTGATGTTGCTGGTAGCTAATCAGAGCACTCAATCTAGTGGGAGTCTGACTCCCAAAGGAGTGAGATGGCCCAAGAGAAATAAAGCTTCATGGGCTGATAAAAATGCAATGTTTTTGATTTGGTGCTTCCACAAGAATCTCTCGGGCCTCTCGTGGACTCAACTGTCCAGATGTACAATTATTTTTTAACCCTAATTTTTCAAACACTTCTGAATGGATTTACCCCAAAACTTGCTGTCCAAGATCTAGCTTCCTCCTAAATTTTGTGTAATTCCGTTTAGCAGTTTTTCCTGTAGCCCTTCTTAAAAAAGTCTATGAAAAATGCATGGGGATTTTGTGTTTTGTGACCCTCCCTTTTTTCTCAGCCCCCGTATGACAGATTAACCGGAAAGTTTCCATTCACAAACTTATCAAAAAGCAACACTTTTTTAGAAATATTCGTAGAGATTCATGTCAAACGGGGCCAAAGTTATTAGCAACACAAAAAAACGTTTCCTATGGAACAGCTCACCCAACTATAACTACCCAGTGGCGACTGGGTAATATATATTTTTGGCTTAACGCATCAACGTGTTTCAGTCCTCACCAGACCTTGGTCACAATTTAGAACTGGGATTTTGTTCTCTCTTGTGAATGATATTTCACTATAAGGTGGCTGCCACCATTTGCAATGAATGATGTACGTGTGCAGTCCTTTGTTTATTCCTGAATTTCCAATTATGTTTAAATGTTGCATGCAATATGGCGCCCAAGATTAGGACCGAAACAAGCTAATGTGGTAAGCCAAAAATAAATGATTTGTGTGCTCACATGCTGGGAGTGCCGTTCTCTCAGGGCCGGACTGGCTACCGGGCAGTTTGGAATGCTGCTGAGCTGGGGGCTGATTTCGTTCATGGAGACCTGCGTGTACTAAACGAAATTTGTTTTGCTTTAATTATTTTGAAGCACATGCAAGTCTCCATGAACTAAATCAGCCCCCACCGCACTGAAATCAGCCCTCAGCTCGGCAGCATTCCAAACTGCCCGGTAGTCAGTCCGGCCCTGCGTTCTCTTCATTACAAGCAGCTTACAACACTATGAAGCATCGTTCATAGGGCTTGAAGAAAGTATCTTTAAAGTGGCAAATGTGTACATGCCAACCCTTTGACTTAAAACTGCAGGTCATGTGAAGTATATAAGTGGGTAATTCTATTAAGGTGAATAAATAAATGCCCACACCTGTAGAGTGTTGAATTACTTGAAGGCTACAACCCCATATAGGATGGAGTCACAGTGATGTAATCAAAGATGTAATTTGAGATGTCATCAATGACATCATTAATTATGTCATTTAACATGTCATGAGTGAAGTAATATGTGAGGTTATAAGCAGTGTATGGTGGGGGCACAAGATATAATTTTCTCAGTAAGCTCTAACTGGTGCTTTAGACAGCTGCATTCGATACAGTTGATCACAAACTGCTCATCAAGGTTCTACAAGAAAGGGCTGGTTTTGAAAAGACGGTCCTCTACTGGTTCTCTTTCTTTCTCCACACCCGCTCACAAAGAATAAAAATTAAAAACTTCGAGTCCGACCTTCACCCCGTCAACGGGGGTGTTCCACAAGCATCAGTGCTCTCCCCTCAGCTTTTCAACATTTACATGGAACCCCTTACCACTCTTCTCAGGAAATCCAACATCCCTTTCCACCTGTATGCGTATGACACACAACTCTATCTGGAAACCACCTCCATTGACGACATCCAGAAACTCAACGCCACACTCAGAGAGGTACAATACTGGCTCTCAAACAATTACCTGAAAGTCAATCAAGAGAAAACGGAAATACTCCTCATCTCTAACAAGGACAAAAACCCACAAATCGCAGAAAGGCTCAAAGCTATTGATGCCCGCAATGGTAACCTCATCATGGCGAATTCGGTAAAATCTCTAGGTATCACCCTAGACCCGAAACTGGAGATGAAAAAACACATTACTAGATCCACAAAAAGTGCCTTCCTCAATTTGAAAATACTGTACAAAATAAAAACCTTCCTCCCACCCAAGGACCTTCAACAGGCCACCCAAGCACTGGTGCTCTCCAGAATTGACTTTGGGATTGCAGCCCTAACTGGGACAGCAACATCCCACCTCGCCCCTCTGAAAACAATGTTTAATGCTGCAGCCAGAATAGTCACTGGAACTAAGAAATTTGATCACATCTCCCCTGCACTCATAGAACTCAAATGGCTTCCAATTGAGATGCGAGCCAGCTTCAGAACAGCCTGCCTCACCTACAAAGCCCTGCACACAGGCAAACCGGAATACCTAGCTGCCAAACTCAAAAGGGCCGCCCAGTCCAGGAACCTCAGAAACTCCAACACTCCGCTACTCATCCCGCTGAAAACTCGCAAGAAAAAAAACGCTGCAAAATCGTTTGCTGGAAACGCCCCCAAAATCTGGAACTCCACCCCCCCAAAACAGAACGATCCCCTCATTTCCAAAATTCAAAAATCTGCTCAATGTCCTCTTCCCCGACCGCTCTCGAGCGGACCAATAGGAACCAAGGATGCACCCTAGCCGGCACTCTATGTAACTTTGATTTTGGACCGGTGACACTGACTCAGATCTAGAAAACTTTTTTGACACTCATCCTGCGTGAACAAAGAAACTTTTTGGAGGCCCGTCTTGTTTGACCTGCACCCTCCATGCCCCTCTGCGCGACTGCGCCTTTGTTCGCCCTAGACCTGGCTCGATCCCCATGTTTTACTATACTCTGTACTGCCTATTTGCACATAATTTACTTGATGTAAAGCTCTCTGATACCTTCGGGTCCAGCTAGCTCTAAATAAAACCCCTAAAATAAATAGCAAAATAAATACCTTAGCATGGACTTTCCCCAATTTTTTGCCTGCCTCTCTCCATTTTTCTATTCCCATTTTTTCTGGCTTTAGGACTCTACGCCATTTACCACTGCTAATCAGTGCTAAAGTGCTAATGCGCTTGCCCCTTAAACATGATAACATTGTCTCATACACAATTTTTATAATTAATTTACATATAAGTCCCCATTAAAGTGCACTACATGTGCCGAGGGCCTGTAAATGAAATGCTACTAAAGGACCTACAGTACTGATTGTGCCACCCACATATAAGTCACCTGTAAAGAAGTGCCTTGGTGACCCAAAGGTCAGTGTGCTATGTAAGTAAAAGGTAGGACCTGCACTTGTATGTTTTAGATGTTCAGGTACTGACAAACAACCTATTTCATTGTTCACTGCTATGAAGCCTACTCCTCTCATACCCTAGCATTGGCAATTCACTTACATACTTTTAAGAGGTAATTCCTGTTCTCAGAGAGCAGCTTTATCAAGTTTGCATGATAAATCCTCCTTGCTGGACAAATTGGATTTAACACTACTATGGTAGAAATGCCCCTTTTAGAAAGTGGACATTTCTCTGCTCATAACTTTGGTCTGTGGACCTTCAACATGTTTCCAATACACATCTGGACTGGGTGACAGTTCCCCCTTTGTGCATTCCCCCAGAATCCACAAACAGAGGAATGCTAAGTGTGGCTGAGCACCCATCTGCATACAAATGCATTCTGATGGCCCTGCCTTGCCAGAGGGGAGGAAGACCCTCACACTGGCACCTCAAAGGGTAATGGCCTGACCCACAAAAAGGACTGGGGACACCCCCACAGAGATAGCCTGACAGACAGAACTGGGTTGAAATTGGTGCGGGTGCACTTCAAAACCACTCTTTGTTGTTCCACCCACAGCAAAAGTACTTTTGGGTATAAGTACTGGGTCCCTGTCCCCCCCCCCCCCACACAAACCAGACAATTCTGAATCTAGGACTGAAACTCTGTCAGAAGGCCTCATCTGGACTGCTTTTCAGTATGGTGCCCTGCTGTCTGCTGGTTGTTGGGTGGCCCCAAGGACTCAATTGGACCTCTTTCCTGGTTGCTGCCCTGCTGCCGACTCTGTGGAAGGAGAGCTGAACTCTGCCCATAACTGAGCTACATGGGCTTGTCGGCTTGCTTCCTGTTCTAACCAAAGTCTCAGGGACATCAAAGACCTTGTGCGTTGCCTCAGCCCGAACACCGATCTTAGCATATCTGTTGCCACCAGCAAGCTGGCAAAGTGAGTGCAGTGCTTCACCTCATCCATGCGCCTTCCTGAGCAAACCTGTTGCCGCTGGCAATTCTGAGGAGTGAGCGTGGTGCTCCACCTCGTCCCTGTACCGTTCTTAGTGTGCTTGTTGCTGCCGGCAAGTCGGAGAAGTGAGCGCAGTACTTGACCTCATTCCTGCTCCTTCCTGGGCGAGCCTGTTGCCACTGGTGAGTTTAACAGTGAGCGTGGTGCTCCATCCCTTCACTGTTCTGAGGGTCTGAATGACAGAGATGAAATATGGGCACTAATCTAGATACTTACTTTGTTTTAGAGTAGGTGCAGTTGGGCACAGATAATTCAATCCCGCCATTTTAATAGATTGAAGGGCGGTGGTTACAGGCATTGAGAAGTACACCACTATCTGTGACTTTCAGTGTATACTATATTGATGTTCGCGCTTCACATAAATCATTGAGATGTAGAGATAACAATGTTGTATATACTTTGAATTTATGTCTACTGGATATGATTTTATGTGGGCCATTATTTCATCTATATGTACTGTGGTGAATTCCTGATAGGCTTTTTCCTGAATATTCCATTAGATTAGACTGTAAACCCGGATGTGAAAATGCAATGCTATGGAACTGCAAGTTGATTATTTTATTGTTGAGAATAGAGCCTTTGTGCCCCCTTTCGTGTGGGTTGAGTCAGTATATATTTATTACACTTACGCTGGAGCCAGATAGGGTCTGTAACTAGGACAGGTACTCTAGGATTGATTGGGCTTGACTCAGAGTGCTAGTGTAGTTTTGAGTGATGTTTAATAAGTATAGATGAAGTTCGTAATCCAGATTTCATATTGGATTCTCCCAGACTTGACAGACAGTGGTGTTGGTCACCTTGGTGGTTATTGAGTTATTTTGGATTGCCATTAGTTTGTCTGGTAGTGAAGTGATCGTTTTGTAATACTCTTTGATTTTTATATCGAGCACCACCATGATCTTTGATGCACCACAGGGGCGTGGATTTTTTACATCCTTTCCTGCTTAGTTTTTTGCAGGGTGCAGTGAGGCTAGATTTATCATCCAGTATCCAGGCTTAAGTGGAGCATTGTGTAGTTCGGGGGCCCCGGTGCTCCTGATCCAACTCCTGAGTTGTAGTTTGAGAATTGACAGTGAACCTGAGTCCGTCCCTTGATTTGTTGGTGTGCCGGTCATGACACAAGCACGTGTACGCCTTGAGTACGTCCACAGAGGAGACGTGTTGGACTTGCAGTTTGGATATGAGCGGATTGAACGCATAAAGATTCGGTGTTCATGACAGGGAACCCCTTTTTGCAAGTAATTGAATTGGGAGGGTCCTATGACTACTTTAGGATAGCTAACTCGTTGTGTACCGCGCATTTTGAGGGACTCTGTTAAGGGTTTTTAAATCCTTTTTCCGCTTGTTTTTTTGTTAGGAGTTGATTCCCTGTTATTTGAAAAGTGTCGCAAGTGGACAGTTGGTTTTTCCTTGAGCCATTGGACACTGCATTTTTAAGGTGGGATTGATGCCATATGTTTGGAGCAACATCACTGAACGACCGACAGTGCCCTGTGTGCTGTTGTTTATTACAAGGTGTGTTTCGTTGTTCTTTTTGCCTCAGGATTTAAGTGGCTACATTAGCTGGGTGGCTGCAGGATTTTTCCTGCTGGCCTTGGTGTTGGAGAGAGCCTTCATTCAGTCAAGGTATTTAAATGAACACAACGTGCGGTATTTTGTACCCACATTCTGGTGATGGTTTCCTTGTTATAGACACCATATATAGTATGTTTGGCACTCTCTGAGGGTGTGTGAGTTTGATCTTGGTGGTTTGTCTTCCCTTGATCCTCCCCCCACGGCCTGAGTCACTTGACCTTTCTGGCACTGCATGGTCACTGAGGGGATAGTGGAATCTCGGTAGCTTGATTTATTTATATATAGATTTAAGTGTACATTATTATTATTGGAAAGATACTGATCCTCCTGTCCTGATGAAGCCGTAAGGAATCATTGGCTGAAACGCGACCGCGCCTGCGTCAACATTTTCAGAGGAGTCCCATCATTTTGATTTGTCTTGAATAAGGAAAGCGCCCTTTGAATAATTTTGATGTGAGGTGTTATTCCTCAGGCGCAATAGGGACTACCTTATAGTGTACTACTCTGAATTAAGAGTGTACATTCCGATTGTTTTGTTCTCAGTAGGGAAATTACTTTTCTGTGTATTATATTTGTATGCTTTATATATGTTGTGTATATTGTATATATGTAGTGTATCATATATATGAATGTGATTTAAATGTATTTGTAACGATTGTCTATCTCTTGTAAATATGAGGTTCATATATGTACTTTTGTTTAGATCAAATTGTGCTGTGCCCTGTCATATGACACGTATATAAGTTTAAATGGTGGAAATTAGTTTGTTGTAAATAAGAATTGGGATCATCAGGGTATATAACTGTAGTCTGAATGAAAATAAATATTTGATTGGTCCCTCTTTACCTTCTTTCTTTGGATATACATCGTTGATGTTTTTTTGCTCAGGGATATGACGGTGATTTGGGCAAAACCCTTAACTTGCATTTCCCTGTTGCTGCTGACAAGTCGGAGAAGTGAGAGCGGTGCTTGATCTAATCCCTGCTCCTTCTTAAGTGTGCCTGTTGCCACTGGTGAGTTAAAGAGCGAACAAGGTGCTCCATCGCCTCCCCTCACTGTTCCCAGCCCCCACACTGATCTGAGCATGTCTGTTGCCATTAGCAAGTTGATGAAGTGAGTGCAGTGCTTCACTTCATCCATGCACCATCTTGAGCGTGCCTGTTGCTGCTGGCAAGTCGGGGAAGTGAGAGTGGTGCTTGATCTAATCCCTGCTCCTTCTTAAGTGTGCCTGTTGCCACTGGTGAGTTAAAGAGTGAACGTGGTGCTCCATCGCCTCCCCTCACTGTTCCCAGCCCCTACACTGATCTGAGCATGTCTGTTTCCATTAGCAAGTTGATGAAGTGAGTGCAGTGCTTCACCTCATCCATGCACCATCTTGAGCGTGCCTTTTGCTGCTGGCAAGTCGAAGTAGTGAGCATGGTGCTCCACCTTATCCCTGTACCATTCTGAGTGTGCCTGTGCTGCTGGCAAGTCGGAGAAGTGAGCGCGGTGCTTGACCTCATTCCCGCTCCTTCCTGGGCGAGCCTGTTGCCACTGGTGAGTTGAACAGTGAGCGTGGTGCTCCATCCCTTCACAGTTCTGAGCATGCCTGTTGCGGTTGCCAAGCCGGAGAAGCGAGCACGACGCTCCACCTCATTCCTGCACCATTCTGAGCATGCCTCTTGCCGGTAGAAGTGAGTGCGGTACGCCACCTCATCCTTGCACCATTCTGAGCATACCACTTAACGCTGGCAAGTTGTAGAAGTGAGTGTGGTGCTCCACCTCATCCCGGCATCGTTCTGAGTGTGCTTCTTGCCACTGGCAAGTCGGAGAAGTGAGGGCGGTGCTTCATCTCCTCCCCCCACCGTTCTGAGTGTGCCTCTTTCAACTGGCAAGTGGGAGAAGTGACCATGATGCTCTTTTCCTTCCCGCACTGTCCGAATACCTGCCCACCTTTCTGGCAGCCCCAAAGGTAGTGAAACAAAGGGACATGCTGAGTCCCAAATCACATTTGGTCTGTTTTTCTGCGCATTTAAAGGATTACCATAACTGCTCAAAGAGAGACTCATTGGTGCCAAATACTAACTTTTGAGCCTTACCATTACTGAAGCATAACTTATCATATCTGGATTGCATTTCTTCCAACTTGGTTCTATCCTGCACAGATAAACATTGTTTATTTTTCTAACTTGGTAAGGAGTCTCGTTTTGTGGTGTATTGACTGTGTTGTAGTATGAGATAGTGCACAAATACTTTATACATTGCCTTCTAAGGTACGCCTGCCTGCTTTATGCCATGCTACGGGGGATGAGCACAGGATAAGTTAGTATTGTGTTGTGACTTACTCTGACTAGGATTGTGGTCCATACTTGGACAGAGTGCATACCTCTGCCAACTAAAGACATGGTGAATTTCGGTGTTTTTGGTTTTAAAACAATATGCTTTATATATTAAAAGGCCTATCTATAACATCAAGTTAACTTTTGTATTTTTCAATGAATATCTAGTGATTTTAATGCAAGCTAAACTCTTAATACCTTACCAAAGTATAACATCACTTTAACATTTGTTTTTTCAATGAGTTTCTAAGGTCTTTTTTAACTTAAAGGAGGATATTATTACCATATCTAACTATAATATCACTTTACCCTTTTGTTTTTTCAGTGAATTTCTAGTTTTTTTTTTAACCAAAGTACGGTCTTATTACTATACAATTAGGGTACCATTTTTATCAGGAGATCCGTAGTAATGCTGGGAAGTAGGACTTGTATTGATCCCTCAGGTTCTGGAACTATTCTTCAAAGTAAATAAAGTATTATTTTATCATATATTTTATGTTTGTAGGACATTCTGAGTGAGATATATTAGTGGGATCTTTGCAAGACACAAATTGCTGGACACCTGCAGTTGAGCATGCGTGACAACTTACCGGCGGGCAGCATTAAAACCCGGGGTCCACAAGTGCCAGCTCCATCCCACTTACCGAGGGCCATTCCCAACTCAATGGCTCCAGAAGAGGTAAACGGAAAGGCATTGGTCTTTTTAGAAAGACCGCAACTTGCCAGAGTGTGATGTCACTTTCGCTCCCCACCGGTTTTGAGTTTCAGGGCCTATTTAGGGCACTGTGGCTCAGGCCTTGGCCTTTTTACGTGCACATCGGCAGGAGAGGCTAGAAGTCTGCAAAGAGAAGATGGTGGGTATTCCTGATTGGCCCCGTCGTCTGAGTTTTCTCTCTCTCCCCTTTCCTTATCTCTCAGGATGGATGTATGACATCACAACGCATGCTTTTACCACGCATGCTTTTACATTGCAACTTTTACAACTCATGCCTTTACAACGCATAGTGTTGAGGGGTGCTGGATAGTGAATAGTTTAATTTACTATTCCAACTCCAGTCCCCGTGGATAGTAGGGAAGGTGTTGGATAGTAAATTAAATCTATTCCCTATCCTAGAGCGCCCCCCAGCGCAATGCGTTGTAATGGTTTGCGTTGTAAAAGTTGAGATGTAAAAGCACTGCATGGTAAAAGTTGCATTGTAAAGGATTTTTCCCCTCAGGATAAGAGGCATCAGAACCTCATATGCATCGCTGTGGAAATCCGTTAAAGGACGTTGCGCCACCTGAGAACCGGGAGCCACACGGGCTTGAGTGTTACTCACCCAACCCAAGTGAAGTGCTCAGTGGCGGCTCCATGTGGGGGCGGGTAGCACAGTTTGTCGGTCTCCATCCGGTAAATATACAATCAATTTAATGATTGAGTAGTGAGTATAGGGCGGTATATTTGGGTCTGGCTGAGTTGAGCACTGAAATTAGCCCTTTAACTATATAGCGGTCCATTGTGTGAGTCAGTGTTATTGCTTAGACTTGCATCCTCTTAGCCAAGACCTGCCAAGTCTAATAAGTGAGGGGTGACTGCTTTGCATTGGACATTGGGTCCTTTTTAGGTCTCACCTGCCAATGTGCTTGTGCATTGCAGGCGTGAGAAATAGAGGGCCACCAGCAAATCCTACCAAGAGGTTTTGGAGTGCGGATTATGCCCAGTGCATGTGAGGCATTCAAGCGTGAAGCTTTACCAGCGCACGCTCGGCCTCACTTCCTGTTCCCCCTCTTACTTTCGTTATCGCTCACACCCCATATGCTCGTTCCCTCCCACCCTTCCGACTTCAAATGAATGCCGCTCCCCTGCTCCCCCGCCCCCGCCACTCAATGCTGAGAGCTTGTTAAGCTTTGAAGTCTGCCCCCGTTTCTCTTCCATCCTCACTTTATCTCGCTGTTGTCTCTCTAGCTATCCGCTTCCCGCCCAGCCGGTTATCACCCGACTTTGTCCTGCCCTCCCCGCCTCTCTATTCTATTGTCCCGTCATTCCTAAATCTCTGCCCTCCTCTAAATCGTTCTCCGTGTCTCACCCTCCCTTGCTTTCTCAACAATTCATTACTCTTCTTTCCCCATTTCTTGCTCTTTCTCTCTCCTCCAGACCCCGCTCCACCCCCCGGCGACTCTCTGTTCGGGCCGTAACAAGCTCTCTCTCATCTCTCCATCTTCCTCTCTTTTCTGCTGTTTCTAGCTCAACCTCAGACTACGATCTGACTCCCTCCCACCCTTCCAACTACAAAGGAACGCCGCTCCCCTGCTCCCCCACCCCCCGCCACGCAATGCCGAGAGCTTGTTAAGCAGTGCGGCACGCAGCACTTACTCTAATGTTTTTTTTTTTTATCCGCAGTTTCCGCCCCCCGCCACAGCAATGCCGAGAGCTTGTTCACTTAGTATATTTATTGCTATTCTAGACGAGTTTGGTGTTTTATCTCTCTACTGAATGGTGCAAAGTGTACCGACCTCACAAGGATGAGAGGCTGGGAGGCGCACTTGGGCTCAAACCTACGACCTTCACACTGCAAGTGTATACCTGCCATTCATTTGGTGTGTTAGTGTAAAGATCTTTCATTTGCGCCTTGTCCTGTCTCTTTTACCGCCTCTCTCTCGCTGTTGCCCTTCTTTGCCTCTCTTTTCTCTCCTTCTCTCCCGCTGTCCTCCTCTCTAGCTGTCACTCTTGCATTGTGTTCTCACTGCTAAGACCCATATCTCAACCCTTTTTGCCTCTCTCTTGATGTCTTGGTTTTTGCCCTCTCCCTCCCCCGGCGTCATTTAAAATCCACGCAGTCCATTGTTATCTCTGCACTGTCGCTCTCTTCTCAAGTCACTCATTGCTATTCCTCTGCAGAGGCCCGTCTCTCTCCCCCTCTCTCTGCCCCAGTTTCTCTACCATCCTCACTTTATCTCGCTGTTGTCTCTCTAGCTTTCCGCTTCTCGCCCAGCCGGTTATCACCCGACTTTGTGCTGCCCCCCGCCGCCTCTCTATTCTATTGTCCCGTCATTCCTAAATCTCTCCCCTCCTCTAAATCGTTCTCCGTGTCTCACCCCCCCCTTGCTTTCTCAACAATTCTTTACTGTTCTATCTACCTCTCTCTCTCTACCTCTACCTCTCTCTCTACCTCTCTCTCTCTACCGGTCTCTCTCTACCTCTCTCTCTCTACCTCTCTCACACCTCTCTCTCTCTCTACCCCGCTCTCTACCTCTCTCTCTCTCTCTACCTCTCTCTCTCTGCCTCTCTCTTTACCTCTCTCTCTACCTCTCTCTCTCTACCTCTGCACGCCTCACACTGCTGCACGTCTCTTACTGCTGCACGCCTCACACTGCTGCATGCCTCACACTGCTGCACGCCTCACACTGCTGCATTACTCATAGTGTTGCATGCTGCACACTGATGCACGCCTCACACTGCTGCACGCCACACACTGCTGCACGCCACACTCTGCGGCACGCCTCTTACTGCTGCACGCCTCACACTGCTGCACGCCTCACACTGCTGCACGTCTCTTACTGCTGCACGCCTCACACTGCTGCATGCCTCACACTGCTGCACGCCTCACACTGCTGCATTACTCATAGTGTTGCATGCTGCACACTGATGCACGCCTCACACTGCTGCACGCCACACACTGCTGCACGCCACACTCTGCGGCACGCCTCTTACTGCTGCACGCCTCACACTGCTGCATGCCTCACACTGCTGCACGCCTCACACTGCTGCATTAGTCATAGTGCTGCATGCTGCACACTGCTGCACGCCTCACACTGCTGCACGCCACACACTGCTGCACGCCGCACACTGCTGCACGCCACACTCTGCTGCACACTGCTGCATTACTCACACTGCTGCACGAGTCACACTACTGCACGACTCACCCTGCTGTATGCCTCACACTGCTGCACGCCTCACAATGCTTCACGCCTCACAATGCTGCACGCCTCACACTGCTGCACGCCTCACACTGCTACATGCTGCTGCATTACTCACACTGCTGCATTACTCACACTGCTGCACGACATACTGCTGCACGCCACACACTCCTGCATGCCACACACTGCTGCATGCCACACACTGCTGCACGCCTCACACTGCTGCACACTGCTGCATTACTCACACTGCTGCATGCTGCACACTGCTGCACGTCACAGACTGCTACACATCTCACACTGCTGCACACCACATACTGCTGCATGCCACACACTGCTCCACGCCACACACTGCTGCACGCCTCACACTGCTGCACGCCTCACACTGCTGCATGCCTCACACTGCTGCATGCCACACACTGCTGCACACCACACACTGCTGCACACCATACACTGCTGCACACCTCACACTGCTGCACGCCTCACACTGCTGCATGCCTCACAACACCACCACATAACTCTAGGACACCACCACATCACTCTAGGACACCACCACATCACTCTAGGACACCACCACATCACTCTAGGAAACCACCACGTCACTCAGGAACACCACCACATCCCTCAGGGACACCACCACATCACTCAGGGACACCACCACATCACTCAGGGACACCACCACATCACTCGGGGACGCCACCACATCACTCGGGAACACCACCTCATCACTCAGGGGCACCACTCAGGGACACCACCACATCACTCTGGGACACCACCATATCACTCAGGACACCACCACATTACTCTGGGACACCACCACATCACTCTGGGACACCACCACATCACTCTGGGAAAACACCACATCACTCTGGGACACCACCACATCACTCGGGGACACCACCACATCACTCTGGGACGCCACCACATCACTCAGCACCACAATAGCATCACTCAGCACCACAACAGCACTGTCCTTGCTTGCTACCAAAAAACATTGCCATAGCCAACAGGTCTCGCATTAGGAAAGTGTAAGCTATTGGCTTTTTGAATAACATTGCTATTAATTTATGTAATTTCAAATCTAACACATATTTAAAAAAAATTCATTTACAATACCAATAGCTCACACTTTCCTAATGCGAGACCTATTGCATTGTAAATGCTTGTTTTCTGGGGTGGGGAGATCATTGGACTGCGCAGAGGATCTTGGTCGGACATTCTCCAGCAGTAACCTAAGCATACTGATAACCAATTTCTTGGTTTAGTGGTTGTTACGCGTTAGCTGGTCGTGGTATTTGGCTTATATAGGCCAATGTCAAACAGAATTATCGCCCACTAGACTGATTACGGCTAGGCCTTTTTGCTGTGAACACTCCACAAATAGCATTCACAGGGCTGGAATGTTCCTCCCGTTGAGCCTAGTTTTGAGGATCAGGCCTGCCTGTTCATATTTTGAGGCAATCGTGTAATAGCTTGGTGTGAGGCACTGATCTCTGGGGTATGATTTAGCGGAGTTTCGCTCGGGGAGTTGCAAACTAATTTCACACAACTTTGGCAGTCCTACGCTGGTGGGTGTGGTAAACAGCACTATATTCAGAAGTGGCATTAAGCTACGAATTGGCTTTTCTCTGCACCTTAACCTTGTTTTACATTTAGTTCATTCTCCCTTGTACTATGGCTGCCAAAGTTAGAGTAGGTAAAAGGTAACGGAGTGATCCTGAGCTGGCGCAGCTATTAAAGATTGTGTTGGCCTAGCTGGGGGGTGATTCCAGTAGCACGGAATCTGATCCCGTTCTGATCCCGTTCTGATCCCTGGGCAAGTGGGAGACGAAAGCCCACGCCCGCCCCCCCCCCGGCGCCGTTTCCTCTGGGTAGGAGGAGAGTCAAGGGGCAGCCAGTTCAACGTAGTTCTGTGAAGCAAACGAGTGGCCCGGTTACACAGAAGTTCCCTGGGGTAGATGGCATATAGTCTGTTGGTGGAATTGGGGTGTCTGGGCCAAGCTCCGTGTCTGGGCCAAGCTCCGCTCATCCAGATGCTATATCACTCCACCCTTCTACGCCTGTGGGTGTGCTACAGATGCCTCTAGAGGCAAATGAGGTTCTGGCATTATTAGCCAAGATTAGATGGTCATTACAGTTAATCTCGGAACAGAATATAATCAATTCACATGGGGAAGTTAGGGGATCTGTTGCCCTAGATTCGCGTTGGTCTGATAGTGACTCAATGGTAGGCTCGTCAGGACCCCTAGCACGGCCATTCCATTGTGCTGGGGGGGTCTGTCCATGTCGGCGAGGCGCTCTCACTCCCTGAAGTAGCGCCAACAGGTTCAAGAGGATGAACAGGTTCTCATAGCACCATAATGGCTGGGGTGTTTGCGTCTGTAGCTTTTTTATTATACCAATTGGTGGTACCGACCGTGGGAAATCGGGGAACTAGTAGCCTAGTAGCTCCTTAATCCCCGAAGCCCAACTTTTTAGGTGCAGTACAAGACTTGCGAAAACAGGGAGAGTCCTTAGCAAATGTGCCGACTGGAACGAAGGCAGATTAGGCCACTCAAGCTGAGGATGTAGCTTTACGGCTAGAGGAGTCATCCTTGAAGCTGTGGAAGCGGGTTCGAGTTTCATCAGGGATGCTCAACATCTTGTGATTCTCTGCAAATCACTTAATTAATCCGTGCCTAACAAAAAATGAATGTGTCCTTCTGTAGCACAACTGGTGCTCATGGAAAGTGCTCTGATACCCCCATTGCTAATTGTTTTTGGTTTTTAAGGTTTTGGCAGTGATGCTAGAGAAAAAACTGAAATTGGTCAGACTTGTGATATTTTACACCAACAAGATACTCAAAGCTCATTGCATGTAGGGTGGGGTAGCTTGGCTTGATTGCAATAGGGATTTTGGATGGGCCAAGGTGGAGGATACCGTGATTAGGTGGGATCAGATGGAGGTTAATGTATGGTAGGAAAGCGTGAACAACAAGCACCCAATTAAGCAGCCTTTTTGTGCTTAATGGGGGTCAGAGAAGGGTCACACTGGATATTCAATAGGGAGTTATGCACAGGGCCAGCTGGATCTTGCGAACTGGGTAAAGGCTTTGAGACAGCCAATTGCTAAGACTTTACCTACACCGGTGGCTATCTAATACTACACTGGCTTAACTTGTACCCTAATAGAAAGCCTGCACATTTGTTGTATCGTGATTTCGCAGTGGGTTCGGAGTCTATCCCCAGTGTTTAATTGCACTAATTTGCTGTCAGTGCATGCACATCCGAAAGGAGTGGTGCAGAAATTGGAGAAAGAAAGCTCATTAGGTCGGTTTGCAGGCCCTTTCCAAAAAACGACACTTCCCGATTATGGTTGCTCCCTATTGGGGGTAGTGCCAAAGAAGGAGCCGGGTCAGTTCTGCATCATCCATAATCTCTTGGCACCATAGGGTTGCTTGGTCAATGATTCCATAGACCCTGCACTTTGCTCTGTGACTACCTCATCCTTTGATAGCATTGGCTAAGCTGCACACTCTGGAACCAAGGGTTTATTCAATGAAAACAGACATTTTCAACTCTTTGACTCTTACCAGTTCATCCGGATCACTACCACCTGCTTGTATTTTCTACTTGGAGGGCAATATTTCTTTGGCAAATGCATGCCAATGGCCTGCTCGTTTTCTTGCAACTATCTTGGGCAGTTTAGTCTATGCTGCAATTGTTGTTCACTTTTAGGACTGGTCACAGAGACGTTGTGCATTACCTACATGATTTTCTTGTCATGGGTCTTCTTGCTTCAGGAGCTTGTGGTCGGGCGCTAGAAGAGCTGACCTTTGTTTAAAGAGGTAGAAGTCCTGTTACCGCTGACAAAACAATTGGCCCGGCTACATGTCTGTCTCTTTTGGAAACGAAGATAGACACAAGGGCTGGAGAGTGCAGGTTGCCATCCCGCAAGGTGCTAGCCTTTATTCAAGCCATTGATTCAGCACTAGAGGGGAAAAAGGGGAATTCACATTGGTTCCAGTTGCTTGTGGGACAACTTAACTTTGCTTTACGCATTATTCCGAAGAGCATCCCCTTTTCCAGATCCATAGCTAGGGCAGTGATCTCGTTATTCAAAAAACACCACACACGGCTACAGACTAAATGCTGAATTGTGCACAAATGCGCAGACCCTTACTCTGTAACCCCAAGCAGATCTCTTTTTACCTGGTAGGAGAGAGATTTAAATAAGAAAAAGGGCATTCACTCCAATGTCCCCTCTTTTGTGTGATAAAACCTGGAAGGGTTGCCAATATACCCTTACCTTGACAGGTGAGTGTGTGAAAGAAAATCCACTCTGGCCTTCTACAGAAGCCAGGGGGATCTTCAAGGCCCAATCCACCTTTTTTTCGACACCACCACTTGCCTAAAATAAGTGGACAGGTTTTGCATCCCGTTCAGCCATACCTTCATGCTGCGAAGTGTCTTGCTGTGTTTATTACTTATCCTATTCTGTATTGGTACTGCTTGGGGTACTTGTTGCCAACCTACTGCTTTACCAAACAGCAGATTGGTATTTTCTGCTTTATTCGGAATATGCATCTTTTGTGCTTTGTCCAAGGAACAATGTGCATAATAAAAAAACGGATTCAAATAAATAATCTTTTAAAGTGATGTGATGGCTCTTTGCTAACAAGAGTAAACATTGCAGGTTATTAAAAAATGAAATTCCACTGAAAACCTGAAATTAAAGTTGTGTTGCGGTTATAAAGCCAAATGTAAAGACTGGTGCAGCTAGTTATGGTGAGCAGTTCTACCATATTCCGAAATGCACAGCACATTACATTACAAATGACATCCTCAATACCAGCAAAGAACACTGTTATCAGGCATATGTAGATTCCTTTACAGGTCGAGTTCAGGGAAGATTGACATGTAACATATTCAGATTCAATATATACATTTGTCATATGTCAATCTCAAATATGGTTTGAACTTCAACCAGGGTCAAACAACATGACTGTCAGCCATACCTTTCATGCATTGTACCCTAGACTAAGGTCTGTCTGTGCTGTGCTCCATATCACCAGACATGCACATAGATTCATCAACCGAAATTACGATCGCAATATCTGGGAAACAGCTATTACGATTCGCAATTTCAGCTCCCGCAATTCATTAAGTTAAAAACCACCAAATAGCGAATTTGCAAACAGAAATTCGCAGAATCAATGTGTAACCCCCTTAGCGATTCTGTAACAGCGCATCTCCATCTATTCTGCGAATTATTTTGCGAATTCGCAAATAATTCGCGAATACAATTCATCAAAAATCTCAAATTGCGAAAAACACGAAAATCGCTATATGCGAGTCGCAAATTAAGGAGAAGTCAAACCAGGTGGTAACCATGAGGTTCATTAGGAAAAGAAAAAAATTGAAACAAGGAACAGGTGCATGATGAAACAAACACACTTAAGGAGACACAGTAGGAGCATGAGTAAATTCACAATGCCAGGTCTCTACATCGTGGCAAGGCGGCTGAGGCTCCAGGCTGCAGCACTGAACCAACGCAGGATCCAGGAGCACATATTCTGGCTGGGGATAACACTACAGGGCCAGACTGAAGAGGAGATCTACTCCAAATACAGTCTGAATGCGGCAATGATAACGAAGCTCATCAGAGACCTTGACCCCTTGATGCAGCACCCAGCAAGGAGGACCAATGCCGTGCCCACCCATGTCCAGGTCCTGTGCTGCCTGCACCTCCTGGCCTCCGGAAGCTTCCAGGGGATAGTTGCAGTTGCAGGGAGGATCTCCCAGAGCACACTGCCTACAGAGTTTCCTGGATGCCATGCTGACCCGGATACAACACTATATAACCTTCCCAACCACCCAACAGGACTTAAATCAAACAAAGCTTGACTTCTATAACACTGCGCGATTCCCCCATGTAATTGGCTGCATTGACTGTACCCACATCCACCCATCTGGCCACCCGCTGAGACAGAATACATGTACCAGAACCGCAGTCCTACCACTTACTCAACATCCAGATGGTCTGCAATGCAAAGACAATCATCACCGACATAGTGGCCCAATACCCGGGGAGCACGCATGATTCTTCCATATTCAGGCACAGCGGAATACACACCCGCTTGGCCAGGGGTAACTTTGGCAAAGGACACCTCCTAGGTAAGTACACATGCCCACATACAGTACGTCAAGACCATGTAGCTGCGCATGACTGGCACTGACCCTCTGCTCCTATCCTTCAGGTGACAGCACCTACGGCCTCCGTGAGTACCTCCTCACCCCATACCTCAACCCTGCCTCACCACAGGAACGGCGTTACAATGCTGCGCACATTCACACTAGAAATGTAATTGAACGGACATTTGGGATGTTAAAGAGCCGATTCCGTATCCTACATAAGACAGGTGGGGCCCTCAAATGGTAAACAGACAAAATATCGACTACAAAATATTTAATGGACATAATATTGAGTACAAAATATAGGCTGGACAGAATATCGAATGGACAGAATATAGACATCAAAAATATCGTTTTGAAGGTAATTAATGTAATATCCAATTTTAAAATATAGATAGTCAAAATATCGAAGAACATAATATAGGTTAATAAAAATTTCGAACATTTTATAATATCAAATTTTCTATAGTGTATTTTATGTGTTAAAAGTGTTTATTTATGTTATAATGTAATTTAATTAATGAATTTAATGTTATTTAAATGTTGCGTAATTTAATTCTGTAGCGGGTTGTGGGTTTATAGGGGAATAGGGTGGGAAGTAATTTAATTATAATTAATTACATATGTATATTTATTTATTGGTATTTGTTTATAATCATTTGTTAATTAATTTTTATTTTGTAATTTATTACATTTTAATTGCCAATTAATTTCATTTAATTGATTAATTGATAAGTATGTTAATTTAACTAATTTCATTTCTGTAGCGGGTTGTGAGTTTATAGGGGAATATGGTGGGAAGTAATTTAATTATAATTATTTAAATATGTTAATTTATGTAGTGTTATTTATTTATAATTAATTGCGAAATAAGTGTTATTTGGTAATTAATTACATTTTATCCAACGCTTTCCCTACTGTTGAACTCTCTGGAGTGGGAATAGTAATTTTTACCCCTACGCTATCCAACGCTTTCCCTACTGTTGCAGTCTCTGGAGTGGGAATGGTAATTTTTACCCCTACGCTATCCAACCCTTTCCCTACTGTTGCACTCTCTGGAGTGGGAAAAGTAATTTTTACCTCTACGCTATACAACGCCTTACCTACTGTTGCACTTTCTGGAGTGGGAATAGTAATTTTTACCCCTACGCTACCCAAAGCTTTCCCTACTTTTGCACTCTTTGGAGTGGGAATAGTAATTTTTACCCCTACGCTATCCAACGCTTTCCCTACTGTTGCACTCTCTGGATTGGGAATAGTAATTTTTACCTCTACGCTATCCAACGCCTTATCTACTGTTTCACTCTCTGGAGTGGGAATAGTAATTTTTACACTTCACTATCACAAATATGATTGTAATTTTTTTTTATAACTTTAATTATTATTTAATTATTATAAGGTAATTTAAGTATTTTTAAGTATATTTTAGTAATTAATTTTTAATATTAATTTAATTTAACATTGTTTTTAATAAAGTCGATATTTTTATAAAATATATTTTTGTAAACGATATTTTTTACTCAATATTTTTCTATTTACCTGTTTGTAGATACAAAGTCGATATTCTGTCGATATTTTTTCGCCAATATTTTTGCTAGTCGATATTATATCCCTCGATATTATGTCAGTGATCCCCTCAAATACCAGCCTGAGGTCTGCTGCTGCATCGTGGCCGTGTGTGCCATACTCCCCAATATTGCTATCAAGCGGAGGATATCTGTGGAGATCTCTGGCAGTGAGTCGGAGGGGGACAACAGCCCACCTGCACATGTGCATCATGCACGCAGGGAGAATCCTGCTGTAGGACACAGGCGCAGCAACAACATCACAATAAATTATTTCTAGTGCACCCACACAACACTGCACTCATGCATGCCACATGAAATAATGACATGAGTAGGATTTGCGTTTAAAATAAATTCTTATGATTATGTGAACAAGATCTTTCATTTTCTTTTTTTTTTTCAAAAAACATGAAAACTGTATTACGTCATACAGCCCCATGATTGAGAAGCAGGCGTGCTTGGTACATCAGCATGGCACTGCTGCTAATGTTCAGGCAATCACTGGCGCCTCCGGCCGGACGCACCCTGTCGCCTCTCCACATCCACCTTGCCAGTATCGGGCCGTTATGCTGCACTGGGCCTGGTACTGCGGCGTCATTCCGGTACCACCGGCAGGGACAGGCAACTCAGACTGGATGTGCCCTCACTGGCATCATCACCCCCCACCCTTGCGAGATCGTAATTTGCAATTTCGGTAATTGCGAAATCGCAATTTCAACATGGGAAACAGGAGATTCTGCGATTTTTGAGCGATTTAGCAAAATTTGCATTCGACGATTGCGGCCGACTGCGAATCGCATTTTTGGTACGTTTTCTTTTATGCATCCCATTCTGCGAATTCTACTTTGCGATTCGGTATTTTTCGCAAATTAAAATTAGCAAAATCTGGGCTTGATGTCTTTTGCTATGCCTTGTGAGTCGTGGACCGTGACCTGTGGATACCCTCGAAGCACGTCATAATAAAAAAAATAACATAAACTGAATAGCTCATGATCATGTCAGCAGACACTCGAGATGATACAAGGCAACACTCTCTGACCTCTTCTCGCATTGGAGTGCTCAAGGGAATTGCTGACACCGAGCCCAAAAGACAGGGGGTTTGGCCTCAGCCACCCCGTCCCCAATACATTTTCTCTCCTACATTATTTCTGTTGTGTGTCTGTCTGCACTCTCATTAGGGTCATTTTGGCATATTTATTTTAAATGTGCGGGCCAACATATGCAGTCAATGGACGATAACCCAAAAATAAGGGAGTTGGGAAATGGGAAAATAAATTCCGCCTTTCTAGAGTGTGATCCAGATTGTGGTTGGGATGTGCACTCTACGACCCCCATGCCCCAGGACTTTTTATTCTTTAATGAAAATATCAGTGGCCTTGCCCAGTCTCTGCAGACTTCTCATTCTCAATCACTGACTCCGTCTCGTTCGTTCGTTCTTTCTTTCTTTCTTTCTTTCTTTCTTTCTTTCTTTCTTTCTTTCTTTCTTTCTTTCTTTCTTTCTTTCTTTTTTTCCTGCCTTTTCCACCATCTTTCCATATCTCTGTCTCCTCCTTTCCTCTCCTTTTGCCTCACTCTTTCGCACCCTCTCTCCCTCCCCCTTTCCCTCACTTTCTCTGGCTCTCGGTATAAACAGGGGAAGAATTTCTGCTGTATCACTTTGCTCGTTCTCAATCACTGGCTCCATCTCGTTCTCAGTTCTTTCTTTCTTTCTTTCTTTCTTTCTTTCTTTCTTTCTTTCTTTCTTTCTTTCTTTCTTTCTTTCTTTCTTTCTTTCTTTCTTTCTTTCCCTGCCTTTTCCACCATCTTTCCATATCTCCGTCACCTCCTTTCATCTCCTTTTGCCTCACCCTTTCGCACCCTCTCTCCCTCCCCCTTGCCCTCACTTTCTCTGGCTCTCGGTATAAACAGGGGAAGAATTTCTGCTGTAGCACTTTGCTCGTGACAGGTAACGTTTACTTCGCGCGCTGCCGAGCCAAACTTTAAAGAGCCCGTTGATTAGTATTTCACACATTAAGGTCCATTGACACCTTACTCTTCGTTGGAGGAGGTGTAAATAGCTAGATCAATGCCCACCCGCTGCCTTTGAAATGCAATTACGAAGATATGAAGCGGCGCCCTTCACGGGGACGCCATCACAGCTTTAAAATGCAAATGGCGCCTGCCTCAGCAAGAGAGCCCGGGAAACAGAACAGCAGAGGGGAGCAGAAGATTAATAGCCTTAGTTTAAATCATTGGAAAGATAACAATAAAGCCAGCAATATCTTGTGTTCATACTCAAGTCGAGTTTATACAGGGTGTTTGTTAGAACACGCTATTTGAAATGTCACAGCGAGAATAAAGGGGAGACAATAAAACATGACACTCATTGCAAACACACTGGTGACATATACAAATGAGGGAACATGTTTAACGATGGATGGTTAGCATAGGAAGGAGAAACCTCATCCGAGTCAGGCAGGCAGACTTTACACAGGCGGCTCTCTCCTTGCCAAGCGTCTTATTCTCAGGCTTTCATTAATATGCGGGCTGGTGGCAAATTACACCTCCTGATTCGAAATCTGAGTAGATAATGGCATCCTTTCGTCCCTGCTCTGCACTTATTGCAGATTCCAGGAGAATTGGCAGGTGCCAGGTTTCGCTTTCAAGTCATTACACTTGGAGGGGAAAAACATGGATATGGGATTTAAAGCAGCATTCGCTGTATCCACCCATCCGGAGTACTTCCTCTGCGAGCTAGTGCTAATTTGCTAACCAAGAGTACCTATTTTGGGATATGTATATTATGACAGCAGCCCATCACTCAAGAGTTTTTAACATGTAGACTCCATGCAGTATACGAATGTGTGTGAGAGAGAGACTCTAGTCACAGTTCAGTCTCACGTTCTATTTAAAATGCATTTTCTTGTTTTCTTACAACGTTGTCATTATGTGTCTAATCTCCAATAGATTTGGCACACCCTCAGGCAAACTGAGGTCATTTGACCATACCAGGCGTCGTGCACATCCATCCGTTTAAGGGAAAACATGTTATGAGGGAAGGTCAACAAAGATGCATTTCCATTTTAGCTCCTAAGCGAAATGTTGCGTTGTTACAGTAAACACTCCAGAAATGATTTAAACCGAGAGCCGCTGGAATTATGTGGCGGGGCCCGGGGTCAAATTATGCAAATGAGATTACTAAATTATTCAGACAGAAAGAGCAACATTATGCAACTGAGTTTACTAAATTATTCAGACAGAAAGGGCAAAATTATTGGTGTAATGCAGCACATTTTGTGACCGTATTAACTCTTTGTTGCTCATGTTAACAGTATGTGGGCAAAGGCTTTATTTCATTAGTACAGGCATGGCATTCAAATACAGCAATAATCAACAGAAAGTTGAAAAGTTAGCATTTGGGAACAGCCTTCATGTATGCATCAACATATGTTTCAGCGTTTTTAGTAACTTTTGATCCATTTGAACTAGAATTTTTTTTTGAATCAGTAGATTATGTTGCAGATGATGGATTGTGTTGCAGCTGTGATATATCCATAACTATATTGAAAATACTCCGACCGCATAACCGCATAATTACAGTGGTCCTGATTATACCAAACTTTTCATGAAAGTGGAACTTCCCTCAGAAAATGTGCTTCTTTAGTGTAAATTATTTTATTCATTTTTGAGATGCTAGGGGTATATTCACAAGAACGTCTGATAACTACCGCAAGAGTAGCGTAACGCAACTTTCAACATCACAGCCTATCGAGGGAAAATAACCCAGTGTCAGCATGGAATTCACAACAAGGCGATAGACACCAGATAACGCGGCAAATGTCCACATGAAAATCAACACCACACAGCAAAATGCAGGACGCAAACGCAAAAAAACATGCTATAAGGCCAACCGCGGGACAAAAAGTAGCGAAAACCAGCCACAGGCCTGCTAATCCCAAGTGTCTGGCAGGACAATGCACCATAAAAACCCAGTAGAAAATTCATCAGAAACAAGCCAAAACACGTAGCAACATGGATGCACCCTGACCCAGCGCAGAGGCCTACTGGAACCCCACAACCCCCACAGACCACCAGCAAGGAACAACAGGGCCGGGGAAGGCCAAGGAGAAGAGGGAGAGAAAGACGGGGTGCAGACTGCAGGAAAACAAGACCAACGTCATGGAGGTGACAGAATACTACCAGCAACTGACCCGCTAGCAGAGGAATCCAGCACCCCCCAAACAGTCACATTGTACACTGCCATAGAGTCTGAATGCAAACTAGTAAAATGCGCCAACGTATATGCCAACACAAAGGCAACACGCACCTCCCCTTCACATTACAGAGGGGCACACAACACCTGCAGCAGAACACATAATACAACGCATCAGTGATGCCGGAGAGGGCCACCACACCGTCAACACCGACTCCCTACAACAGCCCATGGATATCCCACGCAACCCCCCAGCAGGACCCGGACAGCCAAGCAGCTCAGAGGAGAACACCGAGCCTGCAACAAACCACACAGCAGGAAGCACCCACAGGCACAGCTGGCTCACAACACTTCACCAACCCACACATGGCACCCCAATGGCATGTGTCAGCAGGCCAAAAGGAGGAGGCCCAACAGGTGTGGATGGGGTCCGAACCCATGGAAGGCGAACCAGAACACATACGTAGGGGTCTATCACCCTACAGGGCCCACCCACACCCCACTAAGGAGACCCACGCTGGCATAGAGACACATACAGATGCACAGCACAAAATCACGCCCAAGGGCACGCAATTAGCAGTCACACACCCATGTAGGCTGTGCGTACGATGGCCCTGGCCTCTCCCTTCATGAATGGAGTGGGTGACAACAAAGCTACATGTCCAAGCCCCAACCCGCTGCCTCCAGTGACATGTCAGCATCCGTGGTACACCGCACAATGTAAAGTCGTAGGGCCTAGGGACCACATGCGTACTACAAGACCACAGGGACACACTCAGAGATCATGTTGAACTGGCTACAGGCACATGCGCCCGCCCCCTTTATTGTCAGGGCCATATGTACAGTGACGCCTGTGCTGGATGTGTGTGGGGTGAGTGTTAGCCAACCCGCACGGAATGTCTGGTGTTGGCACATCTTGGACATTGGCCACCAGTGCAACGCAAACAGAAAACACATGCAATACAGAATCAACTGATGAGCAACATGGGGTGAGCCGGATAAAGTCCAGAGGACAGCCAACATGCAAACAGAAGTGCACTGAGCTGTGGACACTAGAGATGAGTGTGCTCAGGTGCAGAAAAAGTCTCAGATTGTGTCCCTTCGATATATTCCTGATGCAGATGCAGTGGGTTGTGTCAGACCTGCATCATATTCACCATCAACGTCTCAGGGCCCCCACATTGTTTGAGGTGACAAACCTGCGCAACCGCTCCACAGCACAAAACACAATCAGCCACGGACAATGACCTGCGGTGCACTGAGTCACTGGCACCTGGTGTGCTGAGCAGGGTAACAGACTGATGATGGCATCCATGACAGGTCTGAGCAACCACGAAGTCTGTCTGGACCACCGCAACTCTGGCAGATGGCATTTGGAGGTGGTCCTTACGGTGGTGACGTGTGCCTCCTTGCAGTGATGCATCGTCCGAGCCGGTCTGGACTCACTTTGGTGTGTGAGCCATGTGGGACGCAGTTGGGCCCGGAGGCTGCGTACAGCGCAAGGCCACAGAGTCATGGCATTGATGAGCCCAAGGCCCATGCCTCAGGGGCCAACCTATGTCTCCGGATAAGGGGTCCCAGACTTGACCAGCACAGAGTTAGTGGCCCCGGATGCACTGCGGCGGGTACAGGCACCCAGCCATGGGACAGTGGCTTGCGGTGCAGTCAGATGGGCCATGCGACCTGAGCGGGTAACCATCATTGTCCGAGGTGTAAGTTTCGGATTGTCTCTTGGGAAAGTGGAAGGTGTCCTCCAGGGCACGACACCGAAAAGTTTGATTTTATCAGTAAGCAGCAAATGAAGGAGTGCGATTCAACGGCTCGTTGCCACCACCAATTCCGTATCAGCTACATGAGGATAAAAACTGCCCCCTAGTCCATAGGCTCAGACGCCACCACTGTTTGACCAGAGAGTGTCTATAAATGTCGGGGAACAGACTTAGTGGCTGCGGGGCTGACTGCGATGATGCTGATGATGATGATGATGATGCCGGTACACTCATATGGACTCTGCCATTGCTGAATCATGACTCTGTGACCTACTGGACTGCAGTGTAGGCCATAGGCAGTGGTCAGCAGTGGCCCACAGCCACGTGTCTTTGGCTCACGATGCACAGCGCTAGTGACACCAGGGCAGTTGTCGGTAGTGTACGAACACCTCTTTAACAATGATCCTTTTCTCTCTGTCAAGTTGCAAGGCAACCTCCTCTTAGGCCTCTCCTTGCGTGCAATGATGTGTAATCTGCCTTTGCATACTAGATGTTCAGTTCCAAATCTGTGGTTTACTCGAAAACAGCCTAGGTCGAGAGCAGTGTAGGCCGGAGGCAGCAGACATCAAGGGCCATTCACCGAGTGTCGCCGGCATAGGTTGGTGGCCCGGCCGGCCTGCATAGTTCAGGTTCATTGGCACCACGTGTTCGGTCACCTCCGTGACTGTGACCTGGCTTTTGTCCGGACTGAGCCGCATCTTCCTCTTACTCCTCTCCACGCTCCACTGGCGTGGACTCAACCATTCGTGATTCGTGACTAGGTGCTGGATGTTAGACCTACTGGTCTGCAAGGTTGTCCTGGTCCCTCATCCACGGTTCGCCGGATGGCGTTGGACAGGGTTTGTGGCAACACGGCTCGCTGGATGCCGTTGGACAGGGTTTGTGGCAGGATGTGTTGCAAGATGTGCATATGGAACTATGCCCCACTGATCGAAGGGAGTCTTGTGCTGTGGCAGCTGTCCCGGATTTGGGGTCACTGCCATTCAGGAGCCAGGACACAGTCTCACATATGGGACCTACTGGGCTGCAGAGGTCGCTGGTAGAATATGTAAACGAGAGAGGAGTAATGTGGGCCAGCGTCGGGAGGACAGCTGTGGTCTGAAAGACTGGCCGTTTCGCAGGACTCGGGCTTGGAGCTTACACTGGCATGTGGTGGGCCCTCCATAACACGCGCTGGTGTTGGATGCTGATTAGTGTGGCCTGGCTGTGTAGGGTCGGCCCGACAGGTTTGTGGTCCAGCGGGACGGGGTATGGCAGGCGCACAGGATCTCAGGCAACTCTGCTAATGAGGGCGGCGTCAGTCTCCTGGCAGGGTGGGAGGCGCTGCCCTGACAGAGAAAATTGGCTTTCTGGAAGAGGACAGCGCCCAGGGCTACGTGCTTTTTATTCACACCCCTATGCTGGCCTGGCGTACGCCGGCCCATCCCACTCTGCTCATGCTTACGGGTGGGGTGTAACAGGCAACTTTTCCACAAGGAGCCCCACTGGCTAGGATGACATGGTTGCGTCCACTGTTCACTACACTCCATTCACCAGAGGTGTATGTCGCCGTGGATATGGGTGTGTTCTGCATACTGCGGTTTGTTCAGCACTTCCCCACCACTCTTGACATTATGTACTTTCCCATTCATGGTTCTACTGCACCGTTCACATATGCCTGGTTGCTTCCTCTCCCAACATTCTTCTATTGCAGAGGTCTTCAACATTTTTAGGTTGAGCCCCCCCAGCTGAATTTTTTTAGATGTTGGGCCCCCCACCACCTGTCAGAATTTTCTGGAATCTGGTACACTACATAATCGACCGCCATCTGCATATCTCATACCATATCTAGCAAATAACTGATTGAACCTACTACATCCACAGCCACGTAGAAACATTAGCTCAAAACTTTACTGCTTGAAGCTTACAGTGGGCATTGTACATCTCTGTAGAACAAAACAAATTACAATGTAGTTCAGCACATTAATCCTTGCACATAATGTTCAAATCGTTAGATTTGTGAAACCATTTATATATATTTTATTAAAAAGGAGAAAGAAAGGGAGATCATTGGTTCCTTGCTATATAGATTACCATGGAGTACACCGGTTTCATTGTTTCAGTAGTTCAAAATTTTTCCTTCCTGGAGGTTTAGGTGCTTTATTCTTGCATGGTGTTCGGTATTTTGCAGCTTTTTCTACAAATTGATGCTTTTATCTAGCCTGCTTTCCCTTATTATTGAATGTTTCCACACATGTTCTACTGAGCCTGGGCTACTAAAAACTCTGCTGCTCACCCTAAGCCTGGTCTGTTTGGTTTATGCTAGCTTGCTCTCCGTGACCTTTCTGTCCTACATAGCTGTAAAGAGGAACTGGACTACAGTGGACAACACAGTCAAGACTATCTCACTGAGCCCCAATGCGGACTGGACATACCTTTCTGAATAACTGAAAATGCATGCTCCTAACCCTGCCTGTTACCATTGTCCAGGAGTTCAAGCTTGCCCTATCCTTTTAGTTAGGTACACCTTGATGCTTGTTAGGAAATCTTAGACGCACAGGCCCTTAACATTATTTGAAAGCTATGCCTCCAAATGCACATTCGTCTGGAAGAACACTTAATACAGCACTTCTACCAGGTATTTTTGTATTCTCTTTAGCTTTATCTAAAAACAGAAGAGCTGTTGAACAAACAGGGCTTAGCAACATTCTCATTGCAAGAAGACTAACTTTAGCGTGAACCTCAACCTAGCTTATCACAAAAAGGTCTTAACTCCTGGTAGAAAGAAAGATGCCACTACTTACATGTCTTCAATGTATCGCTTGTGGAGCTCCTTACTGTCCAGCCTTATTTACTTACTACCAAGGATAATGCACGTTGAAGTAAAGGTTGCACTCCACTCCTGACTGAATCTACATGCATCCAAGTTTTTAACGCCTGTGACCAACTAGTAGTGGACCCGCTCTCCCCCAGAAGTCCTGGCTACTCGCCTCAATTTCCAGGCCTTACTCTGCTACCTTCAAATAGTGTCTTCTGCTGCTTCCAATGGGACCATGAAGGGCAGTTACTAGAGGGCTACAATCAGTTTTTGCCCTGTCAGGTCTCCAGCTGTACTACCTGCATCTGGAGTACAAACATGTATAAGTGTTTTGTTGATTGAAAGGTTGTACACAATTTTAAATACCTCATTGAAAAGATGGGTTGACAGTCACCATTGTCCTCTGCTAAAATGACTTGGGGGTGCATGTTGCACAGCTGTTAGGCATACCTCTTAGATCTGCTTGGAGGGCAAAAGCCAGACCACCAGAACTTTGACCCCAGTGACAACGCAGAAAGAGACATCCCATGGCCTTTGACAAAGTAACATCCCGTCTTTGCTACTCAACTAAACGGCTATCATTTTATCGACCACAGAAAACGTGTATGGCTGAGTGGACTTACAGGTAATCGAACGTGTGACCATTCGATCAAAGACATTTCAGAGATAACGAATGGGGATGGCACAGCAGTCAGAAAAATATACAGAAGTACATTTTCATCATGTAACTGTGCTAGGATCGCTGCACCTTTTCAGTCACATTCCTGAAAAACATGGACGGTGGATAATTAGCAAAAGAATACACAAACTTGTTCAATGGTGGCGGTTAAAAATCTAGTGAGCACCTGAGAGTTTTCATTCACTGGGCTCTAATCTGTATTTACAGATTTCTATATGTCACTCATTTGATCGGGAGAGGTGAGGCACAGAATAACTCATTTGACTTTTTACTTAAATAGAAAACAGGTAGGCTGGCTCCCTATGTTTATGCATGTGTGCTGTTTTTGTGTGGAAGAGGGCACCTTTTTATACCCTTCGGAAATGCTGTCCTGCCTTAACACAAGGGAAGCCGATGTGCCCTGCAAGCAGAGGCGCAACTAGGGCCAAATGTCGAGGGGGGCTAAGAAAAATTTGGGGGGGGGGCTAATTTTTCCATCAATAGGCAGAGTGGAGATGGAGGGGCTCTAAGAAGTAGTGAAAAAAGAACAAAGCGTCATTAACGAGCAAATAGTCTTTAAAAGTGAAGTACTCGGTGCGGTGTGAAGTACTCGGTGCAGCTGTGTGTGTTCTCGGGAAGCTGTCTCAACCCGGGCTGCCACACAAGAGGGGGGGCGGCTGAAGCCCTGTGAGCTTCATGGGCGCTGCGCACCTGCCTGCACGCCAGTGTCTGAGAAGCAGGTTTGGACCAGACCCCATCCACTGTGAGAGTCGCCAAGAGAGCTGAAGACTGCAGGAAAATGTTTTTTTTTATTTACAAGAGTATGGCACATCGCAAATGTACTTGCGACATGGGACAGTGGGAAGGTGAGATTTTAAGGTGGAGCGCTCGCCCCCCTCAAGATGATGTTGCGCCCCCAGGGGGGCACGCCCCACAGATTGAAGAACTCTGATCTATTGTGTGGCTTAGGTACCATGTCGTAGATTGGTCATGTACACGGCTTGCCCAGGTTACCATTGTGAGTTTTTCTATCATGTCTGGTGGGTGGGCATGTTGTTGTGCATCTTGGTTGTGGACTTGTGACGTATGCATTGCCAGAGTAGCGTATTGCATGGTTGTGGAGTTAAGGTTAGTGGGGTGTTAATTGGGAAATTGCCAAGGCGCTGTGCATTTCCCTTTGTGCCATCCTGGGGTGGCTGGTTGCTGTTGGACTGTCGGAGGGAGAAGGGATTATCCTCACAACGGCTGTGTATTTGGAGGCCACATTGGTGAAGGTTCCACGGTGTTCGGATGTTGACTGCACATTGATGTGTGACATGTGCTTCCTGTTGCACTGGTTGTGTGCTGTGTCACCAGGGGCCACAGGTGGGACATGTGTACAGTGGGTTGCCCTCTACACATGCGTGCATCCAGCTTTGGCGTATGGTGCTTGCTTGGTCTCCAGCGGTTCCTGTGCATTGTGTTGGCCGACGGGGACTGGGGTGCCAGGGTGATGGTGATGTCTAGGACAGGCGTGGGGGTCTTGGATGTGTCCGGCTGTGTGACTCCGCTGACTCTGGCTGGTTTTGTTTGGGGTGTGCCAGGGGCCGACAGGTGGTGCACAGCCAGTAGCTTAGTGTGGGGTGGGATGTTGGTTGGCTGCTGTGTTGGTGCTGTAGGCATGTTAGGTGGTGATGGCCAGGATGCATAGGATGGTTGTCCCTTTCAGCCTGTAGTGGACAGGGACATTGTCAGATGTTGGGCCTGTGTGGCAGGGCGCATTTCCTGGGGGCCGCTGTCTTTGTCTGCGCTGCCTCTGTGTTAGTCCGGGGAGGGTGCTGGGTGGGTGTTGTGGCCCTCTTGGGTGTTCATGCTGCATGGAGTGGCTCCATGGCATCTGTTGCCCTTCCGATGACGCCCTGGGCAGGGCTCCATATTGTGGTGCAGGCTGCCGTCAGACTTTACACCAGGTCAAAGCAGGTGTACAATTGTTGCTGCAAACACACCTTATCGCATGTTTTGTGTTCTTATCACCCATCTGTCTGGTCGTTGTGAATGTTGAGGTGTGGTATTGTCGCAACTTTTTTCATGGGAAAGCCTACTCTGCATTTCATTAGGGATAGTTTTGGAAGTCCTCTGTGGCGATGTTTTCTGCGGCTGCTATCACGGTAAAAGTGGTGCTGTGGTCTGTTATCACCTGCTTGTGAATGGTGGGGTAAATTTATCACGACTTTGGCTGCGATAAAGTGCAGTTAATTTGCGATAGCTCCTTGTGAATATGCGCCTTAGTGTTTTAAAAAGATGTCAGGCAGGTACTGAAGAGTGAAACATCAAAGATACATTGACAGTTGAAAGGTTCTTCATGATTTACCTATAATTTGAGTGCTATTGGACACATTTGCATGACATTTGTAGTAGTTCAAGTTTATTTTATTTGCATAGTTTGTTAAAACCATTGCAACACAGAAATATTTCATTACAATCGTTTTTATGTATATAAAAGCTCCTTAGTTATAAAAGGATAAAAGGTTTCTGTTAGATAACTGTACAATAAAATTCAAATATTAAAAGTCACTTATTCAGGCACATTATAACCAGGAGTACATGTCCCGTTGTTTCCGCCACAATAATTCATGGGTATAGTACTTTGTTTGTAATTGCATAGATAAATTTAAAAGTTAGATTACCGCCAGTGATTTGATTCCCGGTAGTTTCTTTTGACATGTTGTCAGAAATTTTACCAAAGCACAATTTAGTTGAGGGTCACTTGGGGCAAGGCAAGCCAGAACTGCCTGCCTCCTAGTCCTAATTCCACGCTGATTGAATTTTGCTTTCAGTATTTGTAGCCGTTCTTGTGAGAGTTGTTTGCAGGAGCATAATAAATGCAGCAGATCTTCCGATGCTGTACCGCAAAGGCGGCACCTAGGGTCCACCTACTCCTTCAGCCTGGGTGGAGAGTGCTGAGAGCCTGGTAACAAGCCCAATCTGAACCTCATAAAGCTAATTTTTGTGTGCTTGGCATAACCCGTGTTGAAATATTTCTGGGCCGTTTGCTGACAGTATGTGTTCAGAGTCATCCAGCCGTGAGACCTTTCGGCGAGTGAAGCTTTGTCCTCCAGCCATGATAGATATTTGACTGATTTCCAGACTAGTTTCTTAACTACGCCGGAGCTGGTGGGAGTTTCCCACAGTTGGTTCAGTCCCAATTCATGTAATCCTTCTTTAAGGTATCTCGCTGCAGGTGAGGAAGTATGTCTGCTTATCTCTTTCCATAACTGTGCATTAAGCGTCCCTGGAGCGGCTTTACGTATTTTATCCCACGTTATGATGTAAGCCCCATGTCTTGCAAGAGACTGCTTCTGGAGGCCAAACTCAAGCCTTATTTGTGAAGGGGAAGTATATTTGGGTAACCCAAATGTAATCCTAAAGGTGCTTATAACTGTGGAGTCCAGTAGTTTGCCATCTCTTCCTCTCTGGGCTTCACTACCATAAGTTATTGTTGGCAGTAACTTTGCACAAATCACCTCGAATATGGGGAGAATCGACGGGCTGGTTAATTTGGAATTCAAAGATTTTAGGTAGATTGCCAGAGCGATTCCTTTATGCCTAATGCTGTTTCTTTGTGCAAGAAATTGACCTCTTTTGTCGATTTTTACACCCAGGTATTTATATTCCGCTGTGCTCTCTATTCGGGTGTTGCCCCAAAACCATACTGAGGGTTTTTCCCTTTTTTTACTCATGGTGATGGTTTTAGTTTTGTCAAGGTTTATCATTAGACCATTTTCTTTTAAGAAGTCTTGTGTGGCATTCAAAAGGTGTTGGAGGCCTACTCTCGTTTTACTGATCAAGACTATGTCGTCTGCATATAAGAGACATGGCACTAAGATGTAAAAGGTGAGCCCAAATTACCCTCGATGCCCAGGCTGCTGGCGCAAGACGCCTCTTAGTTTCCATTCTGAATAATTACCAAATAAAGAGACGGGCGCTGGAGGCAGGAATCAAGAACAGAGTTTATTACTCATGAGGAGAGCCTGTCATTTCGGACACGAAACACAGTGTCTTTCGGGAGGTGCTCTAACAAGTGAGCTGAGGCATCTTCTTTTATACCTTACAAATCACTTGGCATTACAATCAGGACATTGTGACACAAAGAAAAGACATCCCTATAATCCTCGTGTCAATCCTACCCCACATATGTTATCAATGGAGACCCTTGAACTGTAGATAAGGGAGGGGGCAATGACGCAGCTGAGTGTTCCGCTGATTATTAGTAGATGCGCGCCTGATCGTATCCCAAGGGGTGGGGAAGCCAGGATCAATAGTGGTTTTTTGTGAAGAGGAGTGACTCCATACCATAAGGGGCAATAAACAGTATTTTCCGGCTTAGGCGATGGCCTCGGACATGTGTGGACAGTCCATCGCGGAGGGAGGGTTTACTTAACAGGGGGGTTATTCATAAAAGGAAAGGAGGTGTTGGTCAGGCGCGGCCGTGACTCCCAAGGACAGGGTCTTACAGAAGAAGAAGGTTTATGACTTGCTCGTGTGAGGGAGAAGGGGAGGGGGGAAGCCAGAGTGTGCACAGGGACAGAGTCGCACAGAGAGAGAGATCTTATGACCCATACATGAGAGAGAGAGAGAGAGCAGTCAGGTGCAGTTGGGGAGGGCTATGTCAGCTGAGGCGAAGGATGCCTCTTCAAGAGGAGATAGGGGGGTTTGCGCGGGTCAAGCGGAAGGGTCGCCTTTCATAGCAGGGTCGCGCAGAGGGAAAGGGTTTCATGGTCTATGCATGAGAGAGGGGGTTAAGATAAGCGCAGGAGGGAAGCCGGGGATTCCAATGGGTAAAAGGCCATGGTGCCTAGAATGGCTGTCATGTACATGTGGGTACGGGTTTTCACTGGCAGAGTGATGCGGTCAATAATGTACGGTATTTATGGCACTTACAGGGAGAGGAGTGGAAAAAGGGAAATAAACGCTGTTTATGTACATTAATTTCTTCAATTTCCACAGTCGCCCCTTTTTACATTACAGCGTTCATTTTTGTAATTGATGGGGTTACAGATAGACAGGCATCATTGAAGAATTAGCATTTGTCGACACTAACATTCGGCATATAATCATGGACAGTTGATGTGATGGGCAGAATGCAGCACATAGGAAATTGCATTTCGTTGAGTTCCTAACAATTAAACGCACTACATATCATAAATGTTTCTGACTTAAAAATGTGACCAATGAACAGTTTGACCAAGTAGTTGAGGGCAGAATTCAGTTTGATACACAAGATCTCTTCGTCACAGTGTCTTTTTAGCAGTGAGCCATCACTGGTAGGCTCTAGTCCGTGTCCTTTCGTTGGCGCTGTTGAGCACCGGCGGTGGAGCTATAGGTCCGGCTCGGGTCCATCCTTACGCGTTGCAGGGTGCGGTCAGTCCTCTGCTGTTAGACCACAGTCCTGTTCCCTAACCAATCCTTTAGTGGCGCCTTATGCTCGGCACCCATATTCCTGCGGCGTACCCCAATTCCACCTGGATGCTGTTCTTCCTTTCGACAAGAAGTCATGTGGAAAAGAGGGTGTGTGGTTTCGATAGTCGATGGGAGTGAGAGGGCGGAGTGGGGGCAGATTTTCCTGGGACACACCAAAGGGACCAAGGGAGCGAATGATAACAAGCAAGCAAGCCCATCAACCGGGCTTGAAGAGGGGGACGGATGCTCTAGGCACGTGTGGGTAGGCAGACAAAAAGCTTCAGGACAGCCCTTCATCCTTTCGTTTTACCACATTGGAGAGTGCTGTCTCGTCCCGTATTCCTGTCGTGCTGGCGCTCCACCTTTGGTCGATGTTGCATGTGTCCCATGATCTGCGGCCAGGCTGTGTGTCACGTCCGACCCTTCTCCTCCGGTGATCGTATATCTTTGGAATAGGTACAAAACAAGCTTTAGAGAACTGATCAGGGGAAGACATTTTATGCACGAGAATTCCTTCCTCAATCCTTCGCACTTGGGAGGTACGCCCATTGGTCACAGTCAGAGGTTCATTTACCAAGCAGTGCACATGTCAGCATTCCTACTGAATTCATGCCAAGTTTTATTCATCGTCTATATATGCTACATATAAAGAAAAGTCAGACTCTTATCAACTGTGCATTTCATCAAACTCAACATTTTGGAACCTCCAGGGAGACTCGTCTTTCTGACCTGAGCCTTAACAGTCTAACATTTCCCTTCAAGGCTGGCTAACCTTTTCAAACAGGGCGGGGGCGTTATCATCGAGAGTCAGGGTAAAACAGGGTTTTTTTTTTCTCGATGGACTACAGTTACTCATGGCCATCATGTTCTTATCCGGGACAGCAGCTGGGGTCAATCAAGTGGGGCGGGGACGCTTCGGGCATTCGCGCTTGGGTGCAAAGGGGTGGGGCAATCTGGGCATTGGAGGTCAACCTAGACGTTGGCGTTCGTCTCTGATGAACAAGAAATAAAGTGTCATTGACATACAGTTCCCCTATAAAAGGCCAGATTGGGGGACTTTAGTCGTCTTACCTGTCCTTTCCTTCTCAGCCAATTCGAGTTCATTCATTTTGCAGAAAGGAGAGGTAGTAATATGGCGAGATACAATCATTTTATTTACTGTCAATTTCACTGAACACCTTTGTGCTCACAGAGTATCCAATCAGACTAGTGCCAGCGGGGCACAAAATATATACACAAAGGAAGATGGAACAGGGGGACTCTCGTAGAGAGTGAGAGTCGTCCGCAACCTAAACGAGCTATTCAGTACACATATGACATGTAGAGAGAGAGAGAGAGAGAGAGAGAGAGAGAGAGAGAGATAGAGGGAGAGAGAGAGATCGGGGGAGAGAGAGAGAAAGACGTGTACGGTAATAGGTCATTTAGTGCGCTCACAACACAGAACGACAGGGGTCAGGTAACACGCTAACACAGACAGAGGGAAGACATAAATCCGTACATTACATACACACAAACTCAGACAAGGGAAGACAGTACATGTGTTACATACAAAAGCGTTCACGACAAAACACAAAACAGTTGTTGGCCAAACAAAAAATCTCCTTGCGCATTTTGCGCATTTTTAATATCCTATTTATCCATGGGCTGAGTTCTTTTTACCTTTCCTTCTTCTCTTCTCGTTTACTACTTCTGCGAGCGCTCCCAATTGTCAATACTTACACCTCGGTCAGTCGGTCAGAAATTAACCTGATCGGGCTATTGCCCATAGGTGGATCTTAAACCACTTTATTTTCTTCCTTTGGTTGGATATTCTCCAGGCGGAGGCAACAGAGAGCATTGGTCAGCAGAACAGTCAGGCAGCTTGGTTATATCTATAAGAGGGTGAGAAGGAGGTGGTACATTTCGAACATCAACAATATTTCTAACTTCCCAGACGGGTGGTGCCTGGGTACCCTTACCTCAGGACTTTTCCTAGTCCCTTCCCTATCTAATTAAACGTCATAATCGCGTTATCTAGCGTGCTAATGTCGAGTCAATTTCCGTCATACAGTACCCGTCAATTTTCTATGTCAGTCCATCCTCCCAGTCGTTAGGCTCTAACGGAGGAACAGTCATATCTACGTCTACGTCTGTCAAAGCTTGTTAGCATAAGTACTATGCTCAGATCCCCCTTTTCTCCTTTTGTCGGTCGCTCGATCGTCGCTTTTCCATACTTCAGTCGACGTTCCAACGGGACCTGCAGAAGGGAGGAGAAGAAGGGGGGGGGGTGGGGGCAACATTCAAAACACATCAGCGCGCATAAATCCGAAAATGTTTTTACCTACCACATACTCGACCTAGCTCCCTGTGGTGCATTCTTTACCATCTCGGCATTTAAGCCCAGAGGGACCAGCAGTGTCAGATAGATAATCATCGATGGTCTGCGGATCTACATGCATCACACGATCGTGGCCTTATAGGTCGTGTGCAAGGGTGGCGGTCAGGTGGTATTTCTGTGGTATCGCTCAAGGGCGTCTAAAAACACCTTTTCGGCTGCCTGCGATACATAGTGTAGCTGCTAAATACCGGGCCTTTTTAACCTTCAACCTTAATCATACTGCATGTATTTTGCCTATGTCGATGACAGTAGCCATACATTTCAACAACATTCATAAATATAAACGCTACGATAATATTTGCCTGTTCAAAGATTTTAATGAAAATGGTTGGCGCACAAATACAGACCTACAAACCAGTGGGCCGGCTACGGAGAATAAAGTCGGTGGTCTTTCATTTCGTAAAGTGCAGCAGTGAAATAAAATCATATCGAACTTTCCTACACTGTAAGTATAATGCATGCTAATAATTCAATTTTTCAATAACTTTATCTCGCTGTCCAACTATTACTCAAGATCTAATATTTACCAATTCATTGTCAAATGCTCAATCAGTTCCTTTTTCATACCAATTCATTGCTTCCAACACATGATCAATATCCATCTTATATCACTTTCTTTCCCAAGCACATACTAAATATCCTTCTCATCTACTTTCATTGTCCAAAAACTGCATACATATCTCGGGCATCAAAGCTGCGCAATCAGGGTGCAACAAGGTTTATTTAAATAGTCTCATTTTGTGTCGGCGCCATTTTTGGGCGAGGTCAGGCAAGTCCCTGCATAGTCAGATTGCCTCCTCTGACTCGTAGTAGGACCAGAACCTTCCGTTGGTGGCTTCAAAGGTTTTTTGCAATGGGTTAATAGTTTAGCAATATGGACCATCAGTCAAAGAGTGGGGAGGGCGGTAACGATTTTTCCTACCGGGTCATTCTGGTGTTCCTCCGGAACTGAACAAGTCTGTGCCTTGGCTGTATTTTAGCCATTTCCAAACTGAGGCTGGCGCTGGCAGGAGTGCGCCGATGTCGCGGTTCCCAGTGAGGGGGACGGGGGCGCCCATGCGGAGGGATCGGGGTGCCCCCCGGCTCTCATAGAATCTTCAAAGTTGAGGAGAGAAGGCATGGGGCATGTGCCCGTCCTGGGCAAAAGACCGCTTTTCGATGTTGACCCTCTTTAAGCAAGAGCATTGGGGTGTCGCTGGAAGCCTCCACCTGGAGGGAGGTGGGGGAGGCTCGTTCGCGCCGCCTTCCCCGTCCAGCGACCCCGCGCCGTTCTTCGGCTCCAGCGCTTCGGTGTTGGCCGTGCCAGCCATTGGAGATGGGGGGGGGGGTCGGTGGCTGAGGCAAGACATCCCCCCCTTGACGTGTGGCGGGACTACCTGCAACTATCCAGGCGTTGCCGTGTGGCTGGACTACCTGTCACTCTCAGGCGTTGTCATGTGGCGGGACTATCTGCAACTGTCAGGCGTTGGGTGTAGTTGCAGCCATTATAGCTCAAAGAAATGCCGCCATCCTCGCTCTGGCTTCGGCCTTTGACGAAAGCCGGATCAGGTGAGAGTGTGGGGGGGGGTGGTCGGTGGCCGAGGCAAGACAGCCCCCGCCCCCGTGGCCTGCAGGGCAGCAGAAGAGGGGAAAAGGAGAGGTCATTACGATTTTTGGGCCGTCCGCCCCACATCCTCCCCTTCCGACTGCGGCCAGGCGAGCCCTGCATGCATCGAGGCCTCGCCTTCCGGATGGGTGTAACCGCGGACCTGTTGCACTTCGGGAGCTTCCGGAATGGGGGTAGGTACCTATTGAATTGTTTCTATTTCATGTGACCGTTAGTTGGGCGTGGTGGGCAATGAGGCAGACATGTTGGGAGCAGGAATAGGCAGTGGAGCCTAGCTACCTGGTGGCTATTTTTTGCTGTCAAACTTTTCGCCATTTTATATTTCTTATTACTACGAACTGTTTCTAATGTTTCTTATTTTTAGTGAAGTCGAAAGCTCATCAGGGGGTTACTGATCTAGCCCGATTTCTTTTTATTTTTCCTTCTTTTCCTTAGCGTGTTTCGAGCTAAAGTTTTCTGTTAGTAGGGTACGGTGATCACTTCATTTTTATATGTCCTTTCACTAGGGGTACTCCTGGACGGACCAGGTGAGTTACCTCCAATAAATGGTCCGGGTGGAACTAGATTATCAATCAAAAGGGGAACATATATCCCTTCATTAGGGTATCATCCCGGACAGACCAAAGGATGTACTTCCACTTACTAGGGTAGCCTCCTGGACGGACCAGATGATCTACTTCCACTAAATGGCCCGTGAGTGGGGAGCATATGTCCTCCATAAGGGTAGTCTCCTGGACGGACCATGCGAGCTACCCCCCAAATAAACAATCAGTGGGGAGTGGGTAGGACTGACGAATTCACAAAGGGGCATAACCTACCCTTTACTACTTGCAAAGACTAGATAGAATATTTCTACTCCACGTTGTTTGCAGGTAGAAAATACCTCAAACGAAACAATTCCTGGAACAACAATGTCCAGGCAACCAATCAATCAGTGGGGAGAAAAACAGGCATGACGGATTACAACGGGGACAAATGTCTGCATTACCTGCCCTTCGCTATCTGCAAAGGGAAAAAGAATATTCCTATTCATCTCTGTTTGTGGACAGGGAAGATCTCAAAGAGCAACAATCGATTATTAATCGATTTCAAACAATCAGTGGGGAGAAAAGTAGGCATGACGGATTACAACGGGGACAAAAGTCTGCATTACCTACCCTTCTCTATCTGCAAAGAGGGACGAATGTTCCTATTCGCCGCCGTTTGCAAACAGAGAATGTCTCGTTCTCCAGAAGAGAACCAATATTTCAAGTAGCATCAAAGCTAAATGAACCAATAACAACAATATCAGTATTCAAAATACCGATTCCAATACAATCAATCAATCAATCAGATGGATAAAACCATCCTACCAATCAGGCGCAAAACGCCCTACTTAATCTTACCCGGACCGGACCATACGGACAGTTCTTCGTCTTCCTCCTCCAGCGCCCGGTTGTTCTCTTTCTCCATGCAGCATTCCTGTGGGATTCCAGTCAGGACAATAGGTTGCTCAAGAGAGGTCCGTTCAGAATCGGTGAAGTTCTTTCGATCGGCAGCCGGGCGAGGGCCCTCTCAAGGCAGGTATACTCCGATCATTTAGATATTCACCTCATCGTCTGGATCTCTCTTACTGGACCCTATGTCACTGATGGGCCCCGCGTTGGGACGCCAATTGTAAAAGGTGAGCCCAAATTACCCTCGATGCCCAGGCTGCTGGCGCAAGACGCCTCTTAGTTTCCATTCTGAATAATTACCAAATAAAGAGACGGGCGCTGGAGGCAGGAATCAAGAACAGAGTTTATTACTCATGAGGAGAGTCTGTCATTTCGGACACGAAACACAGTGTCTTTCGGGAGGTGCTCTAACAAGTGAGCTGAGGCATCTTCTTTTATACCTTACAAATCACTTGGCATTACAATCAGGACATTGTGACACAAAGAAAAGACATCCCTATAATCCTCGTGTCAATCCTACCCCACATATGTTATCAATGGAGACCCTTGAACTGTAGATAAGGGAGGGGGCAATGACGCAGCTGAGTGTTCCGCTGATTATTAGTAGATGCGCGCCTGATCGTATCCCAAGGGGTGGGGAAGCCAGGATCAATAGTGGTTTTTTGTGAAGAGGAGTGACTCCATACCATAAGGGGCAATAAACAGTATTTTCCGGCTTAGGCGATGGCCTCGGACATGTGTGGACAGTCCATCGCGGAGGGAGGGTTTACTTAACAGGGGGGTTATTCATAAAAGGAAAGGAGGTGTTGGTCAGGCGCGGCCGTGACTCCCAAGGACAGGGTCTTACAGAAGAAGAAGGTTTATGACTTGCTCGTGTGAGGGAGAAGGGGAGGGGGGAAGCCAGGGTGTGCACAGGGACAGAGTCGCACAGATAGAGAGATCTTATGACCCGTACATGAGAGAGAGAGAGAGAGCAGTCAGGTGCAGTTGGGGAGGGCTATGTCAGCTGAGGCGAAGGATGCCTCTTCAAGAGGAGATAGGGGGGTTTGCGCGGGTCAAGCGGAAGGGTCGCCTTTCATAGCAGGGTCGCGCAGAGGGAAAGGGTTTCATGGTCTATGCATGAGAGAGGGGGTTAAGATAAGCGCAGGAGGGAAGCCGGGGATTCCAATGGGTAAAAGGCCATGGTGCCTAGAATGGCTGTCATGTACATGTGGGTACGGGTTTTCACTGGCAGAGTGATGCGGTCAATAATGTACGGTATTTATGGCACTTACAGGGAGAGGAGTGGAAAAAGGGAAATAAACGCTGTTTATGTACATCAATTTCTTCAATTTCCACAAAGATGTCTCCCAATTTTGGAGCATGCGAGTTGCAGTTGTTTAATATTGGTATAAGATCAGCTACAAACAAGTTGAAAAGTGTGGGAGCCAGTACGCAGCCTTGTTTAAGCCCTTTGTCCGTTGGAATGCGTCGCGACAAGTGTGTTCCGTCACCCAGCTTGATCTATACCCAGGTGTTAGTATGCAGGTTTATCAGGAGGGCTAGGAGTGGTTGGGGGAGTCCCCAGTTATGTAATTTGGTCCATAATCTGTTTCGTTTTACATGATCGAAACTGCTTGTTAATCTATAAAGCACAAATGTAAGGAGCTCCCAGTCGTTTCCACCTTGTCGAAGAGCATTGACATTGTTATTATATTTGCGGTCGTCCCCACGTTCTTTGCAAAGCCAATCTGGTTCAACAGGATGATAGATTTTGCTTCTGCCCAAGTCTGGAGCTCTTCCAGGAGCATTCCAGCGAAAAAATGTTACCTCATTGTCCAGTAATGCGACTAGCCGATAGTTCTGAGGCTCTGACCTTTCCCCTGACTTATGAATTGGTGCAATGATGGATCCTCTCCATGACTCCGGCAGAATATTTGTCGTCCTGATTTCCCGAAACAGTGGTTCTAGTGCTTCAGCCCAGAATGATGTTTCTTGCTTGTATAGCGCAGGTGGTATACCATTTGGGCCTGGGGCCCCTTCCCTCCTTCCCTTACCTATTCGCCTTTTTATGACCATGATTCGACTTGTTGGTGAGTCAACAGATAAAGTGATTTTGCCTTGTATGGTCTGGTTGGTCCCTACATATGCGGTACTGATTTTCGAACCTTCCGAAGCGCCGGGTGGGGGGGTTTCCCCAATCATTGTGGACTCTGTGTCTTCTTGAAAGTGAGACACAAGATATTTTGTCCAGACTGCCTCCGAGATATTGGAGTTAATTCCCTCATTATTAGGATGAACACATTCATTTATGGTTCTCCAGAAGTTAGCACTGTTGTTTTGCTTGATATCAGCGTGTAATTTGGCCCATAAGGAGATCTCTTTGTCCCTTTTTGCATCCTTTTTTTGTTTTTTCAACAGAGCCTTTTGCTTTTGCAGTGAATTTAATAATGTTGTGTCTTGAGAGTTCCGCCGTAGCTCTCTCAAAGTGCGATAGATGACTCTCTTGGTGGCCTTGATTTCTTTCAGTGCCGATTGTGATATCCATTCCGTGCCTCTGATTCGTTGTTGGATTTTTGGCTTGGTTTTCGATGTGTAGACTGCCATTGTATCAGTGAAACTTTCCCACTTTTTGACCTCGTCTGATCCGGCTCTCAGTTCGAAGTGATCCTTAGCAATTCCCGCAATTCTACAGTGTATGGCTGGCCCAAACTTGATTCTCTTGAGATTAATAGTGTCACATGCCCCCTGTGCAGTCCTGCTTTCCTCGAACATGTGGACTGTAGTTCTAAGCTCAAATTCTTGTGGCCGCTGGTCGCTGTCCCCTTTGTCCCCTAAACGAAATAGGATGACTTTATGGAACAACTCAAGGGAGACAAAGGTATAGTCTAGTATAGTGTTTATTCTATATGAGTAGTATGTTGCCACAGGGGGATTATCTCCTCTTGTTCTGCCGTTTAATGTTCTTAAGTGCAAGTGTTCCAATTCCTCCAAAGCCAAACGTCCCTTTTTGTTTGTTTGCTCGAGAGTGGCTCCCCTTGCGCTGGGATGTTCCAAATCGTATTTTGTGTGAGCGTATCGGCATCAGCGGAGGACCCCATTAGGTTTAGGTTTAGATCATCCGCTGATGGTCCTTCTGAAATGTAAGTTTCTACCAGCTTGCACAATTCTTTTATTAATTTGCCTTTCCGTTTGGGTTGGATGTAGGCATTGATTATTATGATGTTAAAATCCGTTGCTCGTGTTCAGCCTAGAGAGCTTAAATTTACGGCAAGGACTGCAGATGAAGGAGAGCCTAGGTCTCGGATAATAAGGTTGAGTCCACATGCGACATATATGGGCAGGCCACCCTGTAGATGGCCGTACTTTGCCTCAGCTAGTGCACTTGTGTAGAAGCACAGAAATCCTTGCAATTGTGGAGGTTCACTCATCCAAGTCTCTTGTAGAGCCACTATGTCAAAGGCCCTGATGTAATTGATGAAGTCCACATCCAACAGTTTACTTGCCAGGCCGTTCACGTTCCATGAACATATCCGTAGAGACCCCCTTGTATTTGATCTATTTTTTGTCCCTCTAAGTCGTCAGTCCTTTTTCCTGTTGTTTATTGTTCTTGAGATCCATCTTATGTCAGTGATGGATGTTGTTATGGGGTCTTGATGGCTTTCGTTTTCTGCCAGGAAGCCTTCTCCATTTGTTGTACTTTGCCCCCTGGCTCCTTTCAGTACCGAGGTGATGGGCCTGCCAACTGGTGCAGGGTTTTCAGCGGTATATTTTGGCCTCAGCGGGTCGGGATATCCTAGCTTAATGTGTGGAGTAATGGTTATCCCCCAGCTCTTAAAAATATTCCATTCTCTGTGCATTCTTTGTGCAATGGTAGATGAACCCCATGAGGCATGCGTTTTTTCCCCGGATGCAGAATCCTTACAGTTGATAAATTCAATCGAGACTAGGTCGGTTGACGTGATTTCAGACAGGGATGGTATGTGCGATAGTAGACGGAGAAAGTTGCCGCGATTCATAATGTCGAATCTGCCCTTAGAGATGTATTCCGGTGTGAACAGCAGTATTGAAGTTTCCTGCCAGTTTATGTCATTGGAGACCATTTCTTGCATGTTTGTTTGAGCGACAGCGTAGTTCTGGTGTTCCCCTGTTGTTCTATGGGTCCCACCTGTCAAATGGTTGTAATTTCCAGCTTCCAACAGTTGATTCACTGTCTCTCTCTGATGCAGTTCCATACTGGTGTGGTTGTGCTCTAAGGGAGCCTCAGGGTGCTGTCCCCGACAGAGATCTGTGTTTGTAGAGGTTGGAGCAGATGTATCTGGCGTGGCCTTGCTTCGGGATTGGCAAGTGCAAATCTTCTCTATACCCGTATGAGCCATAATTTGGTCGAGGTTCTGGTCCGTCTTTATAGTCACTGAGTTTGAGCGTATTGCGCCTAGGTTGCATAAGTTCTCATTGCTACCCCTAGAGGCAAGACCGTTAGTATTTGTATTTTGCAGGTTCGATTTCCGTGTCCTCTCGTGGTTGCTCCATCGCTCTTGCTTCTGCATTTCGGAGGATGAGGTTGCCACTTGATGCCTCCCTCGTAGAAGGGCCTCTAGTTTTAGATATCTCTGGTATTGATGAGTTTTCTTCATCAGTCTTGCTCTCAGCTGGTGTAGTCCCGAATAAATGCATAAATCCATTTTTTACGCAGATTTGTTTTTGATTGCGACCTTTGCGTTTTTGTGCTCGTCTTTGTTTCGCATTCAGTTTGTTTTCCCATTTCCCTTCTTCTGAAGCCTCTATTTCTTTATTTTCATTCTTTGTGTTTTGTCCGAGTGTTACGTTGCTGTCAGTTTTTGTTTGTCTATTCGTAGTGAGATCGTTCTCGCCATTTGTGAGTACTAGTTGGTGAGGTATCATGTCATGTCATGTCTAGTTAGGGGCTTTTCCATGGATGACTCAGTGGGATAGTTAGACGCACATTTTTTTACTTGTGCGCATAGATCGTTTAGCATTATTGGCAGAGTTGCTAGTTTATCTATGATTAAACTACAACCGCAGTTTTGGCTGTTGGCTAGGGCATAATCTTGAATGTTCTGTACAAGGGTATTCAGTGTACCTAGCTTACTGTCAATTCCAACCACGAATACTGCTAAGGTGTTCATTAAAGTCAATTGGTAGTCCATTTTGTCGGACTGATATTGCAGGGCTTCTACCAAAAGATGCACTGTTTTTAATAAGCTTGCCTATGCATTCCCGTTCTCCGACTGGTTCGTATTTTCCAATTGTTTCTCAGGTGCATTCTTTGGACTTCCTAGTGCATTTGTTTTTGTTTGCAGGTCCTCTTGCGCCTCCGCCTTTGAGCCTGCTGTGGTGTTATTCCTACCATGGACTTGAACGTGGATTTTGGGGAGGGCCTCCCATTCTTCCTTTTTAAAGCATTGTAAATTGTCCAAATTTTCACTCGCATCTGACTTACTCCATCCGCTTTGTTTGAGTGTCTGAAGATTGTGTTGAGATGGTGATATGGCAGATAGTTTTTTATGTTCAAAACACTGGTTTTCTTTAAGGTGCTCCAATCCGCCCTCTACCTTTTTTGTGTTTGCCATTGCTTTAGTGGGCACGGGAGGTCTTTCCTTTGCCTGTAGCTTTTCTTCGTTACTATCCAACTTGTAGATACTTATAGCTTCTAGTAAGACACAGTTGCCCCTCCCGGCCTTGTGTAGCGCATTGCTCTCAGGAAGAGGAATGTTTGAAGTGGCGTTTTCTTCAAGGCTCTGAGTCCCTTTTGTTTCGCCTGTGAATTCCCAATCATCTCCCATCATTGTCATTGAATACTTCTCCTTTATTAATTCCGTGCCTTTTTCCATACATTTGTTTATTCCGGTATCGGTGCCATGACTTGATAGGCATTGAGATTGTATGGTTATTGATTCATTTGTTCGTTCAGTTGTTGGTGAAATGGGCGAGCTGTTTAGGCTCGTAGCATCCGCCGCAATACTTTGTAGTATATCACCGTTGCCCTCTCTGCTGCCGAAAAGGATTACGGGCTGTAGAGGGGTCAAAAGGCCGATTGTGGGAGTGGGGCCTGAAAGTAGAGTGTCGCCAGCGTTTTTCAGATAACAGAATTTTGTATCTATTTCAGGTTAAAAAGAGAATATCTTTGGGCCTTTTTCCCCTAAAGCTGATTTATTTGCTTAGCAAAAACTTTTGGTGTCTGGGATAAGTTCAAGTATTGCATCAGGCATTTGAGTAGCTGGTCTGGTTTTGGCCTGAGGTTCGCCGATGGAGCCAGCAGGTGTTTTCAGCTTCCTTTTCCGCTTGCTGGAATTATTAGTGGGTGTGACACCAGTGCGCACGCGTCCTGACCTCATGCTTGGTGATGATAGTGCAATGCAATGCAATTTCCACCAGGAAAAGGGTTTTTCTGTGTTTTTGGTAATTCGGATGGTCGCGGGAGCCCTCCTGCACCTGCTATACTTCCTTTCCCACTGCTCGCACTTGTCCCCACCAAAAACAAGGGTGTGGCACTTGCACTTCGTGGCTCTTGCGTTGTCAGTGTTTTTTGCAGCTTTACCGCGGCTCCTACTCCTACTCCTGCTGCAGCCCTACTGCAGTTGAATGCATATAGGTTTGCGAGAGGACTGCGTCGCGCTGAGTTACCGATGCGTTGTGGAGCGCCTTCGCAGCCTCACTGCCTCACAGCCTCCGCATTATAAATTCCAAATGGCTCTGCCCTAAGGTTGCTGACAGAAGAAATGGCCCCCAGGGGGAGGGGGAGGTGGTGAAGCAAACTAGTGGTCTGGCAGTCTGGCGGTCTGGCAGTTAAGTTTTGCTGGGGCAGTATATGGGCTGAGTGTGGGTGTAGTGGTAGCAGAGACCCCCAGCCTCATTGGCCCCACCTCGCCACCGTGCTGCTCCCTGTTCCCCACTCACCAGCCTCCTCTGCTTCTGCCTCCCCAGCTCTCGCTCCCACTTCACTTTCCTGGATTCTCCTGGTTGGTTGAGCCTAAATGGGCGCCTTGCTCGCCTCCCGGTCAGCTGCAGGCTCAGCCCCAATGCAGCAGTCTCCGTGCAACCTTCGAGTGCTCCAAGTGCTCCGGAGTCCCGATGCTCTCCGCAGTACCGCGACCCCCCCACCCCCCCGCACGGCACGGCTCCAAAACTTCAAGGCACTGATTCTGCCGGTTTTGCTGATAAGCGAGCTGGTTTCGCGTGTTTGGTGCTCAGAAGACGCTGCAGCTGCCGCTCTCCCGTTTGCTTCCTCCTCCTCCTCCTCACTCTCACTCACGCAAGACCAGGACTGGATTCACAATTCAATGGCCTAGTCAACGTAGCTGATCCCACTTCCCACTCGCCCTCCCAAGCCTGTCTGCCCCGCAGAGGCGGGACAGCTGCCGTCAGGGAGAGAGCGGGGGCAGGTAGCGAGGTGACGTGTCGATGTGTGTGACTTGGTGGCTGGTCTCTCTTGCGTTATAACGGCTGTTTAGGACTGTTTATCCGGGTGTACGACGGAGCTCAGATGGAACTCAGTCCCGCTAGCGTTGGCTGGTAAGCCGCTGTTAGTTTGTTAATTAGTTAGTTTTGTTGGTGTATTTGTTTATTGTTTATTGTTTGTTGTCTTTAGCTACGGGGGTGAAGTGCAGCAGGCATGGCTGACCTAAGCTGGGCTTGGCTGGACTCTGCACCTCTTCTTCATTGAGCCGATCTTCAATAACCTTCGCCGTCACCAATCACCATCCTCTGCTCTGCCACAACCCCCGATTTCACCACCTGATCCCTGACCCCTCGTGCAACTAGGGTGGGGACCCTTGAGAGCCCCGATTTACAGTCTCGGGGCAGCGTGTATTGACTGATGGGGGTTGGTGGTGAACACTATTTACCTCTCAGTTGCCGCTGCTGTAGCACGCCGCGGAGCGAGAAGCGCCACACAGTGAGTCAGTGTGCTCCCCGCGACACCCCGGCGGCTCTCACTGGTTTGCAGCAGCTGCAGAAGCAGGTCTCGCGCTCAACACTCGTCACCGCTGTCGGCCGCGGCTCGCGGCTCTCGGCTCGCTGTAGTCCGCCATGGGTGTCGTGCTCTTCGCTCGTGGCGTGGGTGCTGCCGCTATGGCTGTCTCTTTGGCCCCCGCTCTCATCATCAGCATCTGCGGAGGCGGATGTGGCTGCGGATTGCCCTGCCCTGCTGCGGATTTGGCTGTGGCTCTCAGTCCGCTCTCTGACCACCCTCACTCCACACCGCTGTGCCTCGCTCCGTTCCGGTCTGCTGTCTGCTGCTCTCTGCTCACTGCCCACTGCTCTATAGCGCCTCCTCTGGGTAACTGGCACTTGTAGTGGGTTTAGCTTGTTTAGATTACTCTTGTATTATCAAATTTTTGTCTTCTTGCCCCGGTTCTAGTAAATCCATTTCTCTCCATCTGGAATACCTCCCTGTCCTTCGGACAGTTTCCTTCAGTGTGGAAGCAGGCCAGGCTAATTCCCATACTGAAGAAACCTGGTGCTGACCCCCTACAATTTAGCAACTATCGGCCCATATCGCTCCTGCCCAAACCTGCTAAGATCTTGGAGAAGGTGGTACAGAAACAGTTGGCACAGTATCTAGAATCTAACCAGCTACTACATGACTCCCAGTCCGGTTTCAGAACCGGTTACAGCACTGAGACGGCGCTGGTAGAAGTCTCTGAGATCATTAGGGAATCAGTGGATAGGGGCGAGGAGGCCATGTTGGTCCTCCTCGACCTATCCGCTGCATTTGATACTGTTTCCCATAATATACTTACCACCCGTCTACAACAGTTAGGGGTAGGAGGCACAGTGCTGGCCTGGATTAAATCTTTTTTGTCCAGTCGATCTCAGAGGGTTACGTTGCACCCTTTTGAATCTGAGGACAAACCCCTCCTGTGCGGAGTGCCCCAGGGTTCGGCCTTGAGCCCTTTATTGTTTAATGCCTATGTGGCTCCTCTTGCCAGGGTAGTTGAGTCTTGGGGTGTCAGAGTGGTCTCTTATGCTGACGATACTCAGCTTGTTTTCTCCTTTAGAGACCACTCTGACTCCCACTTTTCCAACTTTAGAAACTGCCTTGGCAATATTTGCACATGGATGGCATCTAATCACCTTGCCCTTAACACCGACAAAACGGAGGTTCTCTTTTTCAGCAAGAAATCCCCCCTCCTGCAAATCTCTGGTGGCCCACTGTTTTGAATCCTCCCCCCTCTCCTGTACAAGCGGCTCGTAACCTTGGTTTTACCTTTGATAATGCTTTGTCTGGAAGGGTCCAAGTCAACAAAGTGGTAGGTGCTTGTTTCTCCAAAATGCGAATGATCAGGAAAATTTTCCCCTACCTCCCTCAATCATCACGCAAAACAGTCGTCCAGGCACTCATTACCACTCACCTAGACTATGCGAATAGTCTATATGCAGGTGCCCCCCTATACCTAATTGACCGTCTGCAAATTGTCCAGAACGCGGCAGCTCGGCTCATTGGTAATATCCCCGCTCGTACCTCGGTCAGGGCCTACCGGGATGAGCTTCACTGGCTCCCCATAGCCCATCGCATTGATTTTAAAATTCTGACCCTGACATTCCGAGCAATCCATGGAATTGACCCTCTCTATCTGAGAAAACGTCTTATGATCTCTTCGTCAGTTAGACACCTAAGATCTAATAGCTTGCGTCTTCTGACGGTGCCAAGATTTAGGCTTTCTCGTAGTGGCGGTAGATCTTTCACCGTCACTGCTGCCAAGTTCTGGAATAGCCTTCCGCTTGATCTCAGGTTCTCTGATTCCGAGCCAGCCTTTCGTCGCCAACTCAAGACCTGGTTGTTTACTATTCATTAGGGCTGCAGTTCTCTTAGGTTCAGTATTTTCTTTTTCCTGATTGTGATGTATCCTTGGTTTACTCTTTCGGGGACTCTCATGTAATCTTAGCGCCGGGACACTTCCGCCGGAGGTAGCCGTGCGCTTTATAAGCTTCAAAATAAATAAATAAATAAATAAATAAATAAAGTTAAAGAATGGGCCAAAAAAGTGTTAATTTACTAATAAATGTGGCCCACTTTGTCAAAACCACAGGAAGTTTGGCAGTCTTTTAGAATGCTTACCTGTTGATATGTCAAAATGTATGTAAATTCATCAAGGTTGGGCAATCTTATACTGGGCAGTTTTAATGTGCTCATAGTTTTAGCAATGTTTAATGAATCACCCCTATTCCTTGGCCATAATTTAATTATGGCAGTGTATTTTGCGTAACTTTAGGAATATCGTGTTACATTTGATGCACAAAATTCCTGAATTTGAGCTACTATGCCATGTTGTGTAATTACACTCCATTCACAATAAATATTTACCTCGAGTGTGCCATTGGCGATAAAAGCTTACAGTCAGCTGACACAAAGAACAGAAAATGAACGGCTGTTGTTCATGGTGCTTTTGTGTTTTAGTGTATTTTTTAGCGCAAAATGCATCCTGGTGGCAATTATTAATGAGGACACGAAGTTCAAATTAAATTATAACGCTTGATAATTATGTCCAGCTTGGCTGAGATTTCTAATACTTATGCAAAAGCAAATTACATGACTTTTGCACATCTCTAAAGTATGGAATTTATCAGTCCTTTACCAAGTTAAGCCCAGTGGTTTAAAAGAGATCTGGGGGTTGGGGGGGCACAAAGTTAAGGGGGAATGAATAATGAAGGATTTGCTAATCACTTTATTACATTTACACAGATCAGCAAGAAATTTGAAAGACACTTAACGTATTTAATTTTATTCTGATATGTAGAGTTTACTGTAGGTTAGGGGTGGGCATCAAATTTCGTTCCGCTCGAGGAAATTGCGATAAGTTGACATTTTCGCGTTCCGTGGAAAGCGCGAAAATGTCAAAATTTCCGCAATCCGCATCTTACCGGAAATTTTTGTCTTGCTAGTGCTGTAAATAAATACATCGCTTTACCTGAATCCCCGCGTTCGCCGACAAGTTTTCCCGATCCGGTCGCGTTCTCCACGAGATGTTGGATTGTGGTAGCCATTTGCGTTATCTCGCATTAACGTAATTTGACGTGCGATCACGTCATTCGTCGCGTTATCACGTCTTTCTTTTCGCGATTATGCACCGCGAGAGTATGAGATGATTGAGTTCTCTGACAAGTCATTCTCCACCGCGAGCAAGAGCGTGAGGACGCTGACATGTCATATCAAACGTGACAAGGAGCGAGTGAACCTGAACACGTCAAATCCAATGTGACAGGGAGCGAGAGAACGCGATCACGTCATTTTGGACACGCCGGCGGAAGTAATGTGATGCTCGAGAACTCAAACATGTGAAATTTTCAATTTGGAGAAGAATATCAGCTCTAGCAGCATGAAACCTTCTGCAAATGATGATTTTGATGAGAAAAACTCCTCAGATTGACATTTGGCTGTTCTTTTATATGCAAGGAGTCCTTTTTAGGTCTTGGACCGTAGGCTGCGCTTGCGCAGTCTCGCTCCGAGACTTTATGTCTCCTAGAGTGAGGCTTGAACCCGCCCCTCTTCTCCATTGGCTGGCTTCCTAAACGGAGGCCAGCCATTGGACGAGAGGGGCGTCTGTCCATTCAAGCCCCGTCTTTTTAGGAATGGGGGGTGTGTTTTTTCGTTTCTTCCTGTTTTCTTTCTCTCCTCTTCCCATTGGCTGGAATTTTGCATTCCAGCCAATGGGAAGAGGAGAGAAAGAAAACACGCCCCTCAATCCCAAAAATGACGCTGTTTTCTCGAGGCATTTCTGCTTCGCCTCGGAGAAACAAGGCGGTGCTGCTTGTTGAGTGAGGTATTGGTATTACTCACCCTGTACATTGCACCCTTTGTACAAGATTACATGAGTCAGACAGAAGGAATTTGTGCTGAATACATTTTCAAAAGCATTGTGCTTTGATCCCGTCACTGGGAGGCCCTCCCGCCCTCTGCACCACATGCCTCTTTCTCCGGAGTCTGCTGCCGGACACTTTCCTGCTGCGCTTTGTGGTTCAATGGCCTTTTCTGAGAGAAAATTCAAACCCCTATACTCTGGGTGTAGAAATAGATTCTCTCCCGGTCCCTGCCTCCTCTCTGCTCCTACAGATCCTGATCCCCGTCACTGAAAGGTCTTGGAAGCACAGAGTGAGCTCCACTGAGGAGTGACCCCACGGCAGAGATGCTTTCGGGATCGCTGGACAGCTGCTACCTGACTGGAAGATTGCGGCTCTCTTAACATTCAGGCACATGTCTGTCCGCAGGGTGGTCTGTAAATAGTCTTGTTTTTCTAGCGGTGTGCGCAGCTCTATGTAAGTGCTTTAGTGCCGGAAATACTTTCCACAAGCTCCGAGTAGACACTTTAAAGAGCACGCCCCGGCAGCAGCAGTCTTTTTGGCTGTTGTACTATATACATGTGCAATACTGGAATTGTTGTTCATCGCATTACCACGGCAGACCGAGCAGTTTGTTTCTGTCATCAGCGCATACAGTGGGTAAGTGGGATCATTTGTATGCATGCCAGGAAACGTTTAAATGACACTAGTTCTTCTGAAGTCGGGCAGTGGTCTTGTGAGGGAGGGGCGAAATGCAGCACCCGTCCACCTCAGGATAAAGTTGTCTTCAGTGAGGTTGATAGAACAACGGACCCAAACTCTTCCATCAATTATCCGTCCCATGACCCCCTTCTCACAAGAGGAGTGGCTGAAGGATTTGTTCTGTTTTTTTTTTTTTTAGTTTTTGTGTCTTTCTGTTCAAGAAATGTGACATGACTTGTTTGTGCGACAACACAGGAGCGCGGAAAGGAGCCGACGGTGCGGAAAGGCTCTCGGACTGGCCTCTGTAAACGCCCTGGTGGGAAGTCGTTGGACTTTTAGCAGAAAGACTGTCTTTGCACACTGCACCCTCTCTCGCCCCCCGCGAGCGCCACCGTAGTGTGCTCCAACGTAAAGTTCCTCGGGTGTCTTGATGAAGAAGTCCTTCATCAAGATACCCGAGGAACTTTAGGTTACCTAGGGAGTCCTTCATCAGGACACCGAGGAACTTTACATTGCCTAGTACCTTCCGGGCAATAATGCACTCTCTCACTTAATAACCCAGTGCAGGCTGGGAGTTGTAGTACTGCCTCTCCTCAATTAAATTCATTGGAATTTCTTTCTTTTTTTTTTTTTTAGGAAATGGAACGTTGTGTTCCAGGTGACATAGAGTATTCTTGTAAACCTACCCTGGCGTAATCTATCAGTGGGCCAAGTGTGCTTAGTTCATATTTTAGCCGCTCACAGTTTGTAGTAACTACCGTTCTGCATTCTGGGGCTAATAGGCCTTCACCAGTAAAGCAAAGTTGAAACTACAAGCTCCAAAATACAAATTACCTGTAGTTTAAAAATAATTACTGTTCGAGTTAAAGTAGGAGTGGGTAGGCAAGATGTCCCAGCAACTGTGGCCTCACCAAGAACAGTCACAAGTTCCATTCTCAGCAGGGCCACTGCTTGGGTAACTTTTTAAGTGACAGCCGCTAGTCTGCTCCTAGACTGCCGCTGTTAGAACTGAGCCGAGAGGGTTCACTTGGCTTTCTGTGCAGACTCATTCCTGTGGGGGGGGGGGGGTTCTGTTTGTACTGACCCCAGGGGTGACACCTTGCTCCATTGAATCCAGTTACCGTATTTTGAGTCCTGTCCTTTATATGACAGCCCCGGGCCCAGTTATTTTCTGTCTGTGTCTATGGCTCGAGACTCGAGCTCAGCTGATCGTGCACCTGACTGGCCAGTTTAGTGACAGGAGTGCAGACATGGTGTCCCGAAACACGCAGTTAAGTATCAACACTGCAACACTTACTAGAAATGCACCCCATATCTCTGAGAGGCAGATAATTTATAAGGCTTGGAAAAAATGGGCTCTGGCCCAGGGCCCCAGCATTGTGCCTCAGGTTGAGGGTGGGTGTAGGGCTCTGTGGGCGGTGGGGGTCTGAGTGTGGGGGTCTGTGTGTGGGGGTCTGTGTGTTTGTGTGTGTGGGTCTGTGTGTTTGTGTGTGTGGGTCTGTGTGTTTGTGTGTGTGGGTCTGTGTGTTTGTTACTATGGAACTTGATAAGTCACCTCGAGCCCATCAATTGACCAATCGGAAGCAGCACCCCTCGGAGGTGCCTCGCGTTCATTTTTCTGAGCATTGAGGTCGCCTGAGCATGGAGGGCACCCGTTTAAGAACCTTGTTCGTCCTCTCTCCCGAGACTCCCCAGTGCCCGCCTGGGCCACAAAAAAATGCCAGGCTGTCGGGTCTGAGGCGTGTCGGCTTCGACGGGCTTCGAGAGGTGACGGGATGGATGGCCCCAGCACTTCTCCCAGATGCCCTGGGGCCTGGTTCCGTTCTCTGGCCCGGCTTTTTGGCCGTTACCTGCCTTGCTGCTGCAGTTGTTGCATGTTCTGCCCGCCCACTGGTTGCAGCTAGTTGCCCTAGTCTGAGGGGCCTTGCTGGGCAGGGACCGGTTGCTGCTGCATGATGAGGAGGAGGAGAACGAGTTGATGCACCGCCACCTGAAGATGATTGGGGCCGATGAGGGTCCGCTGCAGATCCAGACCTTCCCCGGTTTCGCAGTGGGATGCACGGACAAAAGTTTTAAGCTGGGTACCACCGGCCTCCACTCATGTGGTTTATTGCCTTTTCAAGTGCAGCCTAATGAACTCCTTGGTGTCGGTCTTGGTAGGGTGGCTGTTGAACTACTGATGTACAGTTTTTTCTTAGGAATACATTTGTTTATAATCACTTTATATATTATTGCAATAGCAGTACATTCTTCTTAGGTCCTGACGAAAGCCGGTGAATATTACTCTTGCGGCTGAAACATGTTGACCTTTCACCTATTGCTAAGTAACAGTGATTTTTTCACACTGTTAGGCTGTTTTTAATCTTGACATCCGGACGAATCTCAATAAATTATATATTTTTTGTCAGTTTAGTAATTTTTAAGTATCGCTCTTCTTTGCACTGCACTCCATCAGCACCATTGGTTTGAGAGCACCTTGGCTAAACCATATACTGGATAAAAGTCTAGTGTTACATAGCCGTTTCAATCTTGGCCTGGGTACACAGACTTTTTTCCTCTTTTTCCCAGATGATGATGCTCCGCCAAAGTGGTGGGCTGATGGGATTTATCTGAGCCCGGTGCTACTCTTATAATCTGTGTCTGATGCTCCCATCCTCTTGAGCTCACATAATAGATTTGGCAAACTGACCTATAAGCTCCTTTTCCGTATTCTACTGCCGGTCTTGGTGACCCTGCAAATTCTGACCCCATCTGTGGAGTAAGCTGCAAGAAAACAAAGCAAAAAAAGGTATATTTCACACTTTTTGCTGTATGTGATAGCCATTAACCAAACTGTGTTTAAGGCGGTGTGGTGTGAATTTAAGCTTTTAGGGACAGGGTGGGTGCTTCGCTGTGCCACTGCCACAGTCCATTCCTGGAGGGTCCGAAAACCTTTCCAGCCAGTGTCAGTGCTCTCCTTGGCACGTAGTTTTGCATTACCTCAGAGAGTAACCCTCCATCCGTAGAATATTTATTTTTAAGTCCTGACTGGGTGACCATGGAGGAAGGTGAGGCACGAATGGCAAGTCTTTGTTATGAGATATTGTCCCACCAGCCCGCTCAACAGTTTGTAACAGATTAAGGAGAATATAGTGAAATATTTTATCTTTAGAATATGATTTGCATGGTCAGAATATGATTTGCATGGATTTTGCTCTCATTGCCTACTGACCCATATTAATCAGTGCCCTCATAAAGATTTTTGGGACCCCAGACAAGACCGATTTTTGGACCTTTGTGAGGAATAATTGTGAAATAATTACCCTTTTCAAACTCCTTCAAGCCCTCATGGTGCCACACAGTATTCAATTATAAGCTTTCAGAACCAGGGGCATTCAAAAACAGTTAAAAGCCCAGGCTACCCATCATCTATCAGACAAGTAGTACCAAAAGAAAGCTTGGGCAAGCATAATACGTCCTGTTTCTTTTGATACTTGGGTGTAAATTGTCTTGTAGCAACAGTATTTTAGATGGAATTCAGTGTCAAACAAGCCTCTTCATCTATCAAAGACACAGCAAAGCTGCCGTAATAGGCGATTAGTGGACTCACACATATTATAAGTAGCACTGGCTCTGTCTGTGTGTGTGTGGCTCTGTATGTGTGTGGCTTGGTGTGTGGCTCTGTGAGTGTGTGTGGCTCTGTGTGTGTGTGGCTCTGTGTGTGTGTATGTGTGGCTCTGTGTCCGCTAATACTCTCTATTACTCTCTAATGCTCACCTATTGCCATTGTAAATGACAATACCATTTATTTATGTTTAAAATAAAATGAAAATGCAATGCCAATAGCTCTAACTTTAACAAAGCCGAGACCATTGCATTGTAAATGCTTGTTTAAAAAGGTGGGGAGAGGGAGAAAGTGCCACAGAGTCTCCAACTTCCTGTTCCTGTCCAGCAGGCTCCTCCCAGTGCTTTGTCCATCTCCTGGTCATTCTACCTTTGGATTTTGAACTGGAAAGATCACTCTTTTTGTCTACTGCATCATTGCAATTTGATTTGAGGATTTTTGAATTGGATATTTTACAAGTAAGTGGTTGTTGTGTCTGTTTGATTAGGGGCATTGCAGTTGTTGCAACTACAATTTAATTTTGGTAACTATCATTCCTTTTTTTAAAAATGTTGTTGGTAGTAGTAGTCAGTAGTAGGCCCGAGCTAGTCATGGCCTCATGGGTGTGTGCATGTTGAAGCAACTGTTCCTTTGGTGTTTTTTAATGTATTTCATTTTCAAGCATCATTGAGGGCCTAGATGGCATTCGATTGCATTGGAGAATGTGTTTTTTTTGGGTGGGCTTTCTGTTGTTGTGCCTGGCCTTGTGGCTGGTGGCCATTTAGAAGCCTAGGCCTGCAAGCTTGTCTGGCCGTGTCTCTGCCAACAGGCCTGCTTTCATCCAATAAGGCTCAGAGCAGGTAGCCATAGCTTTATTAATCAAGTGTTTCTGTGTGGTCTGTTGAATGTAGACATAATTTAGGGCATGGATGCCATTGTATTGAGTTGGGAAGTGTGTTTTTTGGTGGTGGGCTTTCTGATGTTGTTGGGTCTGGCCAGGGGGCTGGTGGCCATTTTGAAGCCTAGGCCTGCAAGCTTGTCTTGCCTTGTCTCTTTCAACAGGCCTGATTTTTTCATCCAGTCGGCTCAGAGCAGGTAGCCACAGCTTTATTAATCAAGCGTTTCTGTGTAGTCTGTTGAATTTAGAGATCATTTAGGGCATGGATGGCATTGGATTGAGTTGGGAAGTGTGTTTTTTTGTGGTGAGCTTTCTGGTGTTGTTGGGCCTGGCCATGTGGCTGGTGGCCATTTTGAAGCCTAGGCCTGCAAGCTTGTCTGGCCTTGTCTCTGCCAACAGGCCTGCTTTCATCCAGTAGGCCCAGAGCAGGTAGCCACAGCTTTAATAATCAAGTGTTTCTGTGTGGTCTGTTGAATTTAGACATCATTAGGGCATGGATGGCATTGTATTGAGTTGGGAAGTGTGTTTTTTGGTGGTTGGTTTTCTGATGTTGTTGGGCCTGGCCATGTTTCTGGTGGCCATTTTGAAGCCTAGGCCTGCAAGCTTGTCTGGCCTTGTCTCTGCCAACAGGCCTGCTTTTTTCATCCAGTATGATTCAGAAAAGGGGGTGATGATGAACAGAGTGTCTGAATTAAGCAGACCACTCTTACCCAGTCCAAAGATCAGGGCTTGATCCATCACCGTTTTTTAGCTCACTGCACCATCCCAGCTCAGAACTTTTTCATCCAGTAGGCTCAGAGCAGGTAGCCACAGCTTTATTAATCAAGTATTTCTGTGTGGTCTGTTGAATTTATATCTCACTATCAGAGGAGAGAGAGAGGACTAGGTAGCTAGTCCATATCCCCAGGGTTTACATGTGAAATCAATAAGGACTAGCCTATTTGTGAATTTGCATAGACTCAAGACTGTAAGACAGGGTACAAACCCTTTTGTTTGTTCATGAAGCCCTCACCCACCAACCTGATTGGTGGCATGCTTCATCATCGGGCCCACCCAGTGACACCGAGTGTGTCCCGGGTGTGCTTCGACGCCTGAATACAGCGGAGCAGGTATGTTTCTGAGTGTGCAGTGTAGTGACATGAAGGTGAAAGTTTAAAAGCTATACTGGGATCCCAGTACCTGAGGGTGAATTATATTTTAATAAATATGTCACCTCCACTCCTAGCAGGTCCAGTAGGTCCTGCTCACGGTCCAGGATGTCAGACCACCGGTGCGCCAACTGCTCATGGATGCGATGGACCCCAGAGCAGCGGAACACTTCCCGGCTCCCCTTTCCCCAGCGCTGTCGATGCTCACGGATCCCGTACCCAAACCCAGGCCTGCCACCTGCTGCGAGGGTTGAGGGGAGGTGGTGCTGCACAAATAAGGCCCGTGCCTGCACCCCTTGTAGGCGCCGCCTTCCGCAAAGAAGGCGGTCACGGCTCTGGCTGCGGTGACCCCTCCCTACCCTTCGGCATGGTTCTGGGGAGAGAGAGAGACGGGGCGGGAAAGAAAAGGTAATAATATGTAAAAAGTAAGTAAAGGAAATAGCAGACAATAGAAAAAGAGTGAAAAAGTAGCTAAAAAACAAAAATAGTAGACAAAAACCAAAAATATAGAAGCAGGAAAATAGTTAGAGAGATAATAAACAAAAAAGATTTTTAAAAAGTGGCTTGAAAGAAGGAATTGTAAAGATACAGGGAGAATTGAAAATCAGGTGCCCAGAACCATGCAATAGAGTGAAAGACAAGATGGCCGCACCCATTGCGACCACATGCGCAAGTTCGCGCAATATTTTTTCCCTGAGCACGCAAAAAGCGGCGCGAACAAGTAAAAGCGTTCCCGAACAGGAAATACGTACCGCGAACGGACGCGAGCATGCATTGCGCGACCCAGAACAGGAAGTAAGCATCACGGGCGGACGGGCGGGACAAGTGAAAACAAGATGGTTGCGCCCATGAGCATGGGTAAGTTGGCGAGCCGCGATCCCGCAGAAAATACCGTGAACGGGTGGGAAAAAACGTCTCCGTCTTCGCGATATTTCCACGTGTTTTCGGATATTTTTAGCATTTTCGCAATAGTTTGGGAAAGTGAATTTCTCAAATTCCGCCCACCCCTACTGTAGATCCATCTAGGTGGTACGGTTAAGGATGGGGGTAAAACCGATTCTTTTGCTAATACCTTTGGCGCTCTTCGAGACATCTGCAACAAAGTTCATCTGGCATTTTCATTTAAGTCAGACCGAGTCCAGAGAGCCCAACATTTATCCAGATCTCTCAACTGGGGGGAGGGAGAGTAAAAAAGTTCTGCATTGTGTATACCTTTATGCCATTTGAAAGATTTGCATGAATGTTAAGGTACTGAAATGTGACAACTTGAAAGCTGCTCATGAAGCTGGTGGTTTGCCACATGCGAAGTTGTTGATTAAATGATTCAAACCCCATGAAAATCTACATGCAGCGGAGTTTATCTGAAAGGTGGGCCAGGTACTGCAGTTAACCCCTGCTGCACACATATTAGGTTTGTGGGCATTGTATTACTGTTTGCCAAAAGCCGTAACTGCTACCTATCTAATGCACTGCTCCTGACCTCCCACATGAGCTCACTGACGACATCTAAATTGGCATAATTGAAGACATCAATGACAGCATCCAAAATAACATACTTTATGACATCACTGATGAATAGAGTGATATCTTTCTTTTTGCTGTGTTTGTTTTAAACTAATGCTTTAGGTACATTCATTTTGGGGAAGCTGGTGAATAGATTATAACATTTTATTGGTCATATGTATATTTTAGGTCTACAATGGTTCGTCTTCTGTTGTCTCATAGTGATTACATGGCTTTGGAAAGTTGTGTGGAGGCATATTTTGCTTTTGGATTGAAGTGGGTGGGTGTGTATGATGCTAGTTTTCGATTTAATTATTTGGGCGTGTTTTGTTGTTGCTGCTTGATTGAATATAGGTTGACGTCTGTGCTATTTGATAGTGGGTGTTTTGGTGGTATGACAGTGAGGGTATGGCTACATGCAATAAATGTGTCAATGTATGATGGTAGGTGTGGTGCCATATGATATCATACATTTTTGTAATGTAATCTGTGTGGTTCTATGGAGTTGTGATGGTGGCTGTGTGATAGTTAGCATGTCTGCATATGTTGTTTCCTGTAAATGAAATATGATCGTAAGTATGTGATTGTGTAGTGTTGTGTGCTTGGTATGGTTGTTGAAAGATGGGCCATAGCCAGTGGCACTAGTATTATTCAATTTTGAAGCTGATGCATTTTCCGCATAATTATGGATTTGCTGCATTTGTAACAAAATCGAACATAATCTGCAGACTTTAACAAACAAGCATTTGCAATGCAATAGGTCTCGCAATAGAAAAGTTTGTGCTTTTGGTGTGTAAAATGTAAAAAAAAAAAAAAATCATGTTTTTAAAATTATAAAAGTATTAATTTTGTTATTAGAAATGCCAATAGTTATAAAGTTAGCAAATGTTACATCTATAGCATTAGTAAAGGTACATGTTTAGTTTCCCCCTGTCTTACATGTATTGATCTGACAAATCACAATGTTTTAACAAGAACAGAAGTGAAAACATTTAACATCTTGTTATGACATTTGTAATAAAGCTTTAAACATTGACAGAAAATATTTGAAACAGTTGTTGTTGAATGGTTGCACAGATTGATGTTGTGGTGGCGCTGAGTGATGTTGTTTTGGGGACAAGTGATGCTGTGGCGTTCATTGATGCTGTTGTAACGCATAGTGATGTTGTGGTGCCCCTGAGTGATGGTGTAGTGGTGTTGAGTGGTGCTGTGGTGGTGCTGAGTGGTGCTGTGGTGGAAGAATGCACTGACGGCTGGTGGTGTGTGTGCCTGGTGAAAACGTTCACTGACGCACCTGGTGGAAGCGTACACTGACGGCTGGTGGTGTGTGTGCCTGGTGAAAGCGTGCACTGATGCTGGTGGTGTGTGCCTGGTGAAAGCGTGCACCGACGGCTGGTGGTGTGTGTGTGGGACTGGTGAAAGCGTGCACTTATGGCTGGTGGTGTGTGTGTGCCTGGTGAAAGCGTGCACTGAAGACTGGTGGTGTATGCCTGGTGGAAGTGTGCACTGACAGCTGGTGGTGTTTGTGCCCGGCGCAAGCGTGCCCTGATGGCTGGTGGTGTGTGTGTGGCTGGTGAAAGCGTGCACTGATGGCTGGTGGTGTGTGTGTGTGCCTGGTGGAAGCGTGCACTGACGGCTGTGCACTGACGGCTGGTGATGTGTGCCTGGTGGAAGCGTGCACTGACGGCTGGTGGTGTTTGTGCCCGGTGAAAGTGTGCACTGACAGCTGGTGGTGTTTGTGCCCGGTGAAAGCATGGACTGACGACTGATGGTGTCTGTGCCTGGTGAAACTGTGCACTGGTGTGGGTGTGCGTGTGGTTGTGTGTGAGGTTGTATGTGTGGTTGTATGTTGTATGGCGGACGTGAAACTTAAAGTACGCCCGGCCGGCCTTAAAAAAATAATTATGGGAGGAGAAGCCCTTTGATGTGGTTGCGGCCGTGAAAAAATGCAATTAGGAGAGGGGAGAGTGGTGAGGAGAGTGGTGTTGAGAGGGGAGAGTGGTGGTGAGAGGGGAGAGTGGTGAGAGGGGAGGAGAGAGTCAGGCCTGGAGAGAGTGAGGAGAGGGGTGAGTGAGGAGAGGGAAGAGAGGGAAAGGGAGAGAGGGAGAGGGAATTGAGTGAAAGGGAGAGAAGGAAAGGGGGAGAGGGTAGAGGGAGAGAGGGAGGGTAAGAAGAGAGGGGGGACGAGAGCAAAGGACGGAGGGGAGAAAGAGGGGAGGGAGAGAGGGAGAGTGAGAGGAGAGCAGGCAGAGGGGGAGATGGGAGAGGGAGAAAAAGGAGAGCAGGGGGAAGGTAAAGAGGGGGAGAGAGGAGAGAGGGGGAGAGAGGAGAGAGGAGAGAGGAGAGAGGAGAGAGAGGGTGAGAGACGAGAGAGGGGAGAGGGAGAGGGAAGTGAGGGAAAGGGAGAGAGGTAGACAGAGAGAGGGAAGGTGAGAGAGTGAGGGGAGGGAGGGAGAGTGAGAGAGTGAGGGGAGGGAGCGAGAGGGAGGATGAGAGGGAAGGAGGGAGAGGAGAGGGAGTGGAGTGAGAGAGGGGGAGAGAGAGGAGAGCACGGAGAGGGATAGAGAAGAGAGTGAGAACCATGTTATCGACTCCAGCAGATGTAAAGGTACTCAAAATAATACAGGAAAAAAAGGCATTCGCTAACTCCACCTTAAAAGGCTAGTACGGGTCAAGAGCAATCAATAAACAAAAATAGAGGGCATGTGTGCCCTCTGCTTAAGAATCGGGATGCCTTAAGCAGCTGAATGGGAACACCATTCCATGTAGCAGCTCATTAACTCATGGTGGTGGTGAGTGTTTCTGCTGAGTGGTACTGTGGATGTCTTTGAACCACTAAGATGTGACTGACTGGAAAATGTGCACTAAACTAAGACGACTTCACATTGAGCAATGCCAGGCGTGGGTGTATTCTAGTGGCCAAACTGTGTAGTAAACACGCATGGAGGACAAATAAATAGAGAAAGGAAAGACAAATAAATGTATTTGCGTAAATAACCGAAATGCCAAATAACAGTAGCTTCGCACACTGCAAGATTTTCGAATACATAAACCTCACAGGGAAGCGAGGAACAACATTTATAATGGAGCCAGTAATATCTAGTTACATGGGCAAAGTACTGAACCTCACGTTTACATACAGAAAAGGCTGTCCTAGAAAGAGTACACACAAGTAAGGGGAAATGGCCACGAGAGATAAAGGTTCACACTGAATTACCAGTCTTTCCAGCTTATAAACATTGCCAAACGACCACATATGGTTAAACACGGGCACATACAAATATAGTACCCACACGCATGTTTGTCAGCGGCTGGAAGAAGCTGGCGCGCGCAGGCCTGATTCATCTCTGGAGCTCGGTCTTTCCCGACTGTCAGCTGTATTTGTATTTATTGGGTCAGCATCTCCGACAGAAATTCTGCACAGGGTGCGCAATAAATGTAGATCACTTGCAGGACGGCAGATGAAACAATACAGTGGCATAGCCAGAGATGTCCCAGTGGCATCACATTTGGTTAAAGTGACACCCGTATTTCCCAATGCTTAGAAATCGCAAAGATGCACTATATAACAAGCTTTTGAAGGGGGTGATGAGTGCGTTTGATCAAATTGTAAATATCCTTAGGCTGAATCCTTGTTCTTATAATGAGAATCCGGAGTCCAAGCGATGTAGAAAAAATACTTTTATTAAATAGGGTTTAAAACATGAACAGCCGACACGTGTTTCGCCCCCTGTGGCGATTTGCGCCGGGGCTTTTTCAAGGCTATTTACAGTGTCATATAATCGTTGTACAGGTCGTCAAAGAAATAACTTAGTTTCCAAGAACTCTTATTATATGTCAAGTTTAAATTTCTCAGGATATAATCCTCGCTTCTCTTCTACTTCCTCTGCTCGCGATCGGCCGCTTTCGCGAGCAGAGGAAGTAGACGAGAAGCGAGGATTATATCCTGAGAAATTTAAACTTGACATATAATAAGAGTTCTTGGAAACTAAGTTACTCCGGATTCTCATTATAAGAACAAGGATTCAGCCTAAGGATATTTACAATTTGATCAAACGCACTCATCACCCCCTTCAAAAACTTAGTTGTTACAAAACTCAAGCGGTCCAGAGTTTTTTGAGTGTGTTTTCCTCAATACAAGAAACGTGAAAACTGATATAGACTTGGTATTTCCTGTGGACCACTCCCTTCCCCTAGTAGCACTATATAACAAGCAGCTGAAAAGAAACACTTAGATAAGGAGTCACAGCCTAGCATCTGGCGGAGAGCGAGGGATAGAGAGGAGGCGGGGCGGGGAGCAGCACCGGAGAAGTACATGCGAGTCACGGCCTGCGGCCGTGAATAAGTGACGGCGGGGGGCGGGGCAGCGGAACCCTTTGATGTGGCAAATGCTGCTGGCAGGGGGAAGGCATCCATTCTCAGAAGCTTCTAGCATCAGGTCACATTGTTAAAGTTTTCAATATTCTAAATGGTAGGCGCAGGAATGAGGTCATGAGATGCAGTGAGGCTGGGAGGAAGTGTCCTTCATAGGCATCTAAATAAAGTCTTGATGCTTCACTACTTTACACACAAAGCAATTTGTTAACTTGACATTGCAGGTCACCCGCACAAACCCTGTCTCAGTGCTAAGCAGGGGCTTCGGGTGTTGCAACTTGGCTCTCACTGGTATAATGCACCCTTTCCTGCTTGAGATGTCGCCGCGCCAATAAAAATGTCCACCGTGAAGCGCCACTGTGGTGAGCAATGTCAATTACCAGAATTAGATGTTTGTCAGCGGCTGGAAGAAGCTGGCGCGCGCAGGCCTGATTCATCTCTGGAGCTCGGTCTTTCCCGACTGTCAGCTGTATTTGTATTTATTGGGTCAGCATCTCTGACAGAAATTCTGCACAGGGTGCGCAATAAATGTAGATCACTTGCAGGACGGCAGATGAAATAATACATGCTTAGAAATCGCAAAGATGCATTATATAACAAGCAGCTGAAAAGGAAGCCTAGCATCTGGCAGAGAGCGAGGGATAGAGAGGAGGCGGGGCGGGGAGCAGAGCCGGGGAAGTACATGCGAGTCACGGCCTGCGGCCGTGAATAAGTGACGCCGGGGGGGGCAGCGGAAGCCTTTGATGTGGCAAATGCTGCTGGCAGGGAGAAGTGGATCAGCGAGGTGGGAGGGAGGCTGATAGGCAGAAGGCTCGGGGAAGATGTGGGATTAGAGGGAGGGGGTGGGCTGCCTGCAACTCAAGTGACCATATGGAGAGTGAGGGGGGTGGGCTGCCTGCTGGGAGAAGCTTGTGTGCCTTTGATGATCGAATGCAAGCTCGTGCACGAGGAGCTTGTGGTCACGTGATTCACGTGAACTGTTGAAAATCCTCATCGTAAAAAGTCAGCTTTGTGGATGGGCGGCAATAGGTCTCTCTATGAGACCTAAAAAATGTTTTTAGCGTAAACGGATCAAAATATGTTAAAAAGTAGCATGAGGGGTTGCTGCACAGTGGAAGACCCTTTCTAAAGGTTGATAGGGTATCTTTTTGTTGCTTTTTGCTCTATTGGATGTCAGATGGATTCTAATGAGGTGAAACATTTGCCCAGATACTGTGAACATGTGAAACTGGGTAAAAAATTAAGTGATACTATCACAAAATCTGCTGGAATGTGTCATATAATTTGCCTTTTCTTGCTGCATAACATTCCTGAGATCCTGTTCATAGCAGTGTAGGAAGGCATGGCAGAAGATGTATTATCGTCTACCTAATAACAATGTACTTAATGAAAAGTTATTTTACCCGTGATATTGTCAGTAATGTAACTGATCACTGGAGCAGACGTATCACCTCAACAGCTTGGAATGTGATAATATTACCCTTAACTTTTTAGACACTAGTTGCAGTCTGCAACAGGTGGGAGTAGATCAATGGACACTACTATCCAGACCCTGTTAGGTGACTGAAGGGAAATCAGTGGGCCAAAGTTTGTCCATTGTAATATAATAAATCAGGAAAATAGAAAGGCCCTCAATAAATCCAGTAGATCTCCCTGCTTTTATCTGAAGTGCATCCAGGTGAGAAATATTCAATAGTTAGATGGAGGGATGAATCTATGGATGGTTGTGAGATTAAATGCATGAATTAATTAATCAACAAATGTTTATGTGAGCGAGTGGAAGAATTAACGAATGAGTAATTAAAGAGATGGATGTATACATAGAACTGGTTCATTATGTTGCGATACTCTGTGGATGTGGCTTGCCATCAACAAAGGAAGATGCAAGAGGCCTGTTTCCCTACCTAGCAAATGCTAAACAAATTGTGATACCCATATTCTTAACAAGCAAAAGGCAGTGCATGTGAATGGATTCCTAAACTATGCAAAGAATTTTCACCATGATACCATGCCCAATATTATCACCCTTCATCAGCCAGGCTCGCTTGAATGAAGCTAGCCTGGGTTGGCAGTTCTGTCTGGACTGTTCCCATGATGCACAGGGTCATGCCTGATTTGCATATGGCTGTGTTTAAACTGGGGTGGCATGGTGAGCAAAGAACAATGGATACAACCCAGATCTCCTGAATGGGGGGGAAATGTATGATTTATTCAGCATTCCGTTCATCATTTCTTTGCGTAGCAGCACTTTTCACTCTAATTGGGATGGGTATGCCCAGACATGAATCCCTTTCTCAATTTGTCCACTGGATTCAATCCTGCCTGGCTGATGAAGGTTAATACCCAGAAACCGGTCCAAGGATGCTTGTTTCCAGTCCAGGGAGGACCTGGCTTGGCAGTTCAGTCTGGACTGTTCCCACGAGGCACAGGGTCAAGACTGATTTGCATAATGCTGGGTCGAAACTGGTGTGGCATGGTGAGCAAAGGAATTGATTTAACCCATATCTCTTAACTGGGGAGAATGTAGATTTATTCAGCATTCCGTTCATCATTTGTTTACATATTGCTTTTAAATAGGGCACCAGTCAAAGGGTTTGAGCAATTGCATAAGTGTCCCTCCCAGCTTTTCATCACCACTAGAGCTCCAAAGCCCAAATTTCTGTGGCAAATATAATCAATTTGTAGGAATATGTTGGTGTAGGATGCTCGAGGTGTCTACATGCAATGATCCTACCCAGTCCCAGGCCGGCTATGTTTCTCTAGCTTTCGACCTCTACATTTACGGCAAACTGCTGAGCTGGGTTTAGAGAATACTTTTAATCTGCACCACTTTTTGGCTATCATGAGAATGGATTTTAGGAATCCTATATTAAGCTGCTTAGCCAAGTAACTGTTAAAATGCTTAATAAAATTATTCAGGACCTTCAAGGATGACCTATGCTTTCAAACTCTCTTTATAATGATATGGGACCATGCGAAAACCTCGGCCAGAAATTTCCTAGCCAGTCAAGAAAAATCTACCATGAGAAGAACAAAGAAGCCCATTCCGCCATGATGAACCAAATAATTTCCTCTAATCTACAATATTATAAGGGTAGGCGGTTTATGCTTCCTGCCCAAAGTTTTGTCTCATCTGAAACACTTGGGGTGTCCGATGCCAAGCCACATCCTGGCAGTGGTTGTCCCCATTAAAAAGAAACCCAGGGTTTGCGCCAGCCAGTTGGAGAATCTTCAACCAATATCACTCCTACCTTTTTTCGCCAAGATCGCGGAAAAAACAGTCAACGCTCAATAACCGTGCGCATGAACCAGGCCGGTCTAGTCCACCCTACGCAATCGGGTTTCTGGTCAACATATTCCACAGAGATGTATTAGTCAACGGATCCTGATGGGAGAGGAGTCCACCAGCTAAGCACGTGGAGTGCTTCACTTGTGTCTGTGAGCTGTCACAAAATTGTCTTCTAAGCCCGAGAAGTGGGCTCTTACTTTCAAAACAGCGAGACCAGCTGCTTCGCAAACCAGAAATCAGGCACAGGAAGCCTGAACATAGGAGGGGCTCCCGTGAGGAAGAGGAGATCCCCACTGGCTTCAATAGCCTGGTTGGGGTTGGGACTCAGACGCACCCAGAAGTGACCGGAGCCTTAAGGGCTCCATTCAACCACTTCTGACGCGGACCCCTAGCTGGATGCCAGGCCTTGGTGCATGAGTTGCTAAGGAAGGCAGGAGCCTCTCAGCAGTACCAGGCCAACTGCAGTGGAATTCGAGGAATGTGGACCGGTGGAAGGCTGCAGCCTAAACTCGCTCAGCCCCCAAGGATTGATGAGTGGGGCTGAGCTTCAGGGTGCCCTTATGGGTCCAGTACTTGACACAGAGTGAGGTCCCCGGTCAATGTTGGCAGAGTGGGGCCAACCCCACCCGTGGTATCTTGCCTATATTGGAGGCACTGGATTTTTGGAGTGAGGAGGGGATGGGACTTCGACAGAGCCCCCAAGGAATGGTGAGTGGGGCTGAGCTTCTGGGTGATAAGCCCCGGGGCGATGCACTTGTGGGTCCAGTCCTTGGCACGAAGGGAGGTCCCCGGTCAATGTTGGCAGTGCGGGGCCATCCCTACCCATGGTATCTCACCTACATTGGGGCACTTGACTTTTGGATTGAGGACGGGATGAGACCAATTCCTAGTGAAGGAAGGACTCCCCAGGGACTACCGCATTCGTGGTTGAAGGTGGGCAGAAGGCCCAGAAGCCTACCAGGAAGGGATAAGAGTAGCGAGCAGTGGCTCAGAAGTTTGTACAGTGAAGGTGTCATTGTACTGTGAGCAACTTACTCGTAATCGCTCTAGTGCACTGTTGAGAATGTGTAGGCATATGGTGTTATGCTAAAGTCCTGCTCCTACCAGTAGTTACTGGGTGGAGACAACTGTAATGTTTGTGATTATGACATGGGACATGGGAACTGCTGCAGGTATTTACTGGGGTGAACTATTGAGGATGTGTCTATGCATAATGTGCTATACGAAGTACCATTACTGTGTGTATGCCTAAATGGTTTGTGCTAAGTGCAATCTTACCAGTAGTTACCAGTTGCCCTAACTAACTGTGATTTACCTGATTATGACAGTGGCTGGATTGACCTAGTGATTTATGTAATCCTTGTGAAGTCATGACAAGTGCCTAGTGGCACATTGTGTGGCGTATGTGATTGTATTCAAATGTGTTTTTATGGGTAATACAAAGGCTATTTTTATATAAACTTGTGTGGAGTTTCTTTTGTGGTGTGTCTAGTGTGTCGCTGCCATGTGAGTGTATTCCGCAAATGCTTTACACATTGCCTGTGGGATGAACCACTGCTCTTCCAAGCTACCAAGGGAGTGAGCAAGGGTTATCTCAAGTGTGTAACTCCCTTACCCTGGCTAGAGTGGTGGGCCCTGCCTGGCTTAGGTGCATACCCTAGCCAACCAGAAACCCCATTTCTAACAAAGGCATAATGTTTATGACACAAAGCCAGGTCTGGGTATCTTAGTGGAAGGGGCATTGCATTAAAAATCTATAGGTGCTTATGCTAATTATGCCAAGTAACACTAATGTAATGCTTCCTTTGAAACAGCACAGCACAAAACACTATTACTCCAGAGAAAAAGGGTTCCTTTCCAGCACAAAATTTCTTGAAAGTAAATTCCTTTGCAAGGGTTTATATTGCTTTGCATCACGTTTCCCTGAGCAAGCCCTGAGTAAACCCTTAGAGCATAATTTCTGGTATTTTGGTGTACGGCATCGCAGCAAGTCACCTCGGTGAGCTGCCCTATGCCAAAGTAAAACGGCAGGATTGCATCGCATTTTAGCAAAGATGCATTCCTCTCCTTTCTCCCTGCGGTAGCGCTGTTTCAACAGTCCAACACCAACGTAGGCACCAACAATGGCTTTTTAAAATATTGATTATTACCTTTAGAGCTACCCACGCTCTTGGACCAAAATACCTACAGCAGAGATTTGCCAGATACCACCCTTCACGCAATCTCCGATCATCCAGCTCAAATTTCCTGTCAGTACCTAGGTTCAGGCTCAGCACGAGAGGTGGTAAATCCCTCCCAGTACTCGGTGCAAAAGCCTGGAACACTCTTCCACCCTCCCTACGTGCCCTAGACAAGGAACAAGATTTCAGAAAGGGACTGAAAACCTGGATTTTCAAGCTACAGGACACCTGTGTTAGAGCCCTAGTGTAACAGTTGGGTGAGCTTCCATCTACGCCCTACCTGTTTCCTACATCTCTGGATCAGTATCTTGCGCCTTGATGCTCCTTGGAGTGGCTGCTGCGCGGTACAAATGCTCTTTTACATTACATTACATTACATTACATTACCCTTGCACCATGGTGCAAAGGTGCCCCAGTTGCATGCAGGATTGGTTTTGTGCAGGAAGGGGCACCTTCCAACGAGATGTTTTTCTCTTTCCATGTGAGTTGCAGAATGCAGCACAAATAGAAAGAGGAACAAGCATTGGAAATGCAATAGGTCTCGCATTAGGAAAGTTTGAGCGATTGGTATTGTAAATGACATTTTTTTTTATTTGTGTTGGTTTTAAAAATAGCAAAATTAATAGGTTTGTCAGTTACAATGTCAATAGTTTTAACTTTCGCAAATGTGACACCTATAGCATTTGTAATGCAATGTGTGTTGTATTTACGTGACTTAGATGTATTGATATTACAAATATCAATGGCTTTTAATTTTGTAAATAATAATACTTAAATAAAAGTTATTGTAATTTATAATAGCAATAGCGTAAACGTTTGTAAATAACTTTTGTGAAGATTATGTCCAGTGTATTTTATTGTGACGAAAATCCAAGAACATTGCATTTGCACCTACACACACACACAGAGCCACACATATAGATGTGGTGATGGTGGATCTGGGGGATGTGGTGGTGGTGGATGTGGTGGTGGATGTGGATGTGGTGGTGATTGTGGATGTGGTGGTGATGGTGGTGGATGTGTAGATGGTGGTGGATGTGGTGGTGGTGGTGGATGTGGTGGTGGTGGTGGATGTGGTGGATGTGGTGGTGGTGGATGTGGTGGTGGTGGATGTGGTGGTGGTGGATGTGGTGGTGGTGGATGTGGTGGTGGATGTGGTGGTGGATGTGGTGGTGGTGGTGGATGTGGATGTTGTGGTGGATGTGGAGGTGGTGGATGTGGAGGTGGTGGATGTGGAGGTGGTGGATGTGGAAGTGGTGGATGTGGAAGTGGTGGATGTGGAAGTGGTGGATGTGGAAGTGGTGGATGTGGAGGTGGTGGATGTGGTGGTGGTGGATGTGGTGGTGGTGGATGTGGTGGTGGTGGATGTGGTGGAGGTGGATGTGGTGGATGTGGTGGTGGATGTGGTGGATGTGGTGGTGGTGGATGTGGTGGATGTGGATGTGGTGGTGGATATGGTGTTGGTGGATATGGTGGTGGTGGGTGTGGTGGTGGTGGATGTGGTGGTGGTGGATGTGGTGGTGGTGGTGGATGTGGTGGTGGTGGTGGATGGGATGTGGTGGATGTGGTGGATGTGGTGGAGGATGTGGTGGATGTGGTGGTGGTGGATGTGGTGGCGGTGGTGGATGTGGTGGTGGTGGATGTGGTGGATGTGGTGGTGGTGGATGTGGTGGTGGATGTGGTGGTGGGGAGAGAGTGGGCAGGGCTTCAAGTCCATACTCCAATACAGCACACCTTGCATAGCAGTGCATGGGCTGACCAGGCTCGACCTATTAAATGAAATTAGAAGAGAGAAGTACGTTGGGAGTAGATAACAAAGGAGTAAAGGGAAGAAAAGTCGGGAGAAAGAATGAGTTACGGAGAAGGAGGGCAACATAATGATTCAAAATTAAAAGTACGGAGGATATGGAATGTGGAGGTGACAGCTGGCAGGAACGAGAGGAAAGTGAGAGATGTCTCTTTCTTTATAAATAACTTTTCCAGCTGTGGATAGAAGCATCACAGAATTTGAGTGAACGCAAACGTTGTCCCATTTTTTCAGCTCTTAGAGCGTGCACTCTTTCTCGACATTAAAGCCTTGCGGACCCTAGTGAGAGTTACTTGTTTTGAGTTTCGTTCAAAGCCACTTTGCCGCTGTCTGCATTGGCTTCACAGTACATATAGCTCAACTTTAACAACTCTGGCTAGTCCCCCAAAAATATGGCTGGTGTGCTGAAGAGTGAAGAAGGTGACGTTGTTCGTGTGCCAGCAGGAGAGGTCCGCAGTTGTGCGTCTCCTCCCTCATCAGCTGGCTCCTGGAGGAGGGTTAGCGGCTCTCGTGATGTCCTCGGGGCAAAGGGAGGAGGGTGGGAAGAAGCCGGGGGGAGGGAAGGAAGGGGGAGGAGAGGCGGGAGGTATTTTCAAGTTTAAACAAGGGGCGGAGCGAGGGGGAGATGTGCTGGGAGAGAGAGTGGGGAGGGGGCGGAGCGGGAAGAGCGTCGTGAGGGGAGAGAGAGTAGGTAGAGGGCTGAGCGTGAAGAGCGCCTCTCGGCAGGCTGGGGAACTAGGGGTTAATGTAGGAGGAGTCTGTCCTAAATATCTCTTGACTCTTAATTAACCTCAGGGAACTGCAACCATTGTGAACTCCTCTAGATAGCATTCCATTCTGTCGTTTCTTTTTCAAAACAAATGTTATTGCATTTCTAGCCATCTTACAGGCCGAGGGGCCACATACATATGTACGTATTCTTGCATACAGTGACATAACGTTGCATATTGGTGATGACAACAAAATGAGTACAACACGCTGAGCTATAACTAGTCTGCATCCCACTGAACTGTCCCAGACAATGGCCGATGAACCTGAATGACATCCCACAACGTACATCACGCAACTGGTCTATAGGACTGCACGGCCACTCTATGGGGTTAGCAATCGACAACTGAGGTCTGGGGTCAGGCCTCGGTAGTCAGCCCACCGCTGTCACATTCGGTCGTTTTTAGCTCATCTGTGAGATTACATAGGTAAACCGTCTTCTGTGAACCTGCATTGGTATCTCTGTCCCGTCCCTACAAGGGGCTGCTCAGCACAGCCTTCTGGCTGGTAAGCACTGCAAGAGGCAGAAGCTAGCCTGTACGGAAAGCACAGAGACACTGCGGCAGACAAGCTTAACAGTAGTATGAGCCATCTACATCATGATCGACTCTACAGCCTATTTCCAGCTCTGGGATGAAACGTAGCCCGAATCTTGCCTTGCACATACAACTGTTTCATACGCAGGCATGTGACTGCATGGCACACGTGTGGCTGCACAGCTGCCGGATCAAATTCCATAAATGCGGTGGGTATATCGATGTAGGTCAGCATGGTCATGGCCAAATGGGTTTGAACCTTTTTGCAGTTAAATGCGTAAAAATATACACTTAGCGTGCCCTTTATTTTAACCAAATGTTGATTCACCGATAGCAGTAATCAAATGGCAAAGCCGTCTTTGTCATTTACACTAACACTGCTGTGCCAAAAAAACATCCCGAGACCAGGAGTGTGCGACACAACTAACATCGCAAAGTTCAAGAACTGACCAATGTCCCTCGTGGTGCACGTTTTGTGATCTCCTACATGCACTCTGAAGAAATAAATCTAGGAAGATAGGAATCTCTTAAACTGTTTATTTTAAACCCCCAGGTCGTCCACCAACCGACCCGTTAGCGTTCAAAACATAACCAGGCTCAGAGCACTAAGCACAGACATGAAGCTGTGCAAACTCAAGCGATAGCAGTCTACCATTGAAAATTCGGAGAAAGGCACAGATAAGCAAGCCTCAGAGAAGAACACAATGAAAAACTCCTACAACTGAAGAAATATTAATACCAGTCGACAATGAGCACACGTTTTCCCTTTTTTGCAAAACAAAAGCGTGCGGCTTCCCCTAGGCGGTCAGACCCACCTTCTCCTCCACAGCGTGCGTAACGAGTGTTGCGTATTTGCGACTGATCCAGCGGAAGAAGGTCGGACTCCCATGGCGGCGCTGGCGGGGAACGAGGAGACTCAAGCGGTGGCGGCAAGGCTAGAGTTCCACCTTAGCCGCGATGAGTTTTGAGAAGAAGGAGGAAGAAGGAAGCTGGATCCGGTTGGAGTAAAGCATACCGGAAGCAGAAGCGCGGCACGACCTTTCACCCATGTGTAGGGTGCGGGGGAAAGAAAGGAGGAGGTGCTGCACAAGGGAATTACCCAGTTCCCGTGAAGTCATAGGAGAGAGAGTGGGGAGGAGAGTAGGAGGAGGAGGGGGGAGGAGAGTAGGGGAGGCACGGCCTGGCGGCCGTGCAACCAAGAAGTGAGGGGGCGGAGCTGGGGGAGGCTGTGAGAGAGAGAGTGGGCAAGGCAGGCGGCTGGGGGCATGTGCACGCGCTTTTAAGCTCAATGCGCATGCACATTGAGCTTAAATTTCACGGGCACTGCAAGGAATCGCCACGATTCCTTGCAAGTTGGTTAAAGAGTGTTTAAGCCCCCATAGTCTCGCAAGCTCGATGCGCATGCGCATTTACAGGCGAGACCTAAAAACTAGAAGAAATAAATATATTTAGACTCATTACGCCTTACCTCAGGAGACGTACAGATTTGGCTTTCCCCAGGTGTACATCACTTTGCAAATCTGGGCCAGCGTCAAATTCCATGGCTGTTGTTTGGGAAAACCCACTATAACGACCAATAAATTGCTCCCAGATACCGAATAAGGCAATGCAGCAGTTTGGCGCCTTGATCATGATTGATTAGGCCACTCAAAGCCATGCAGGGTGGCTTTCCGTGGCTTTGTGAATCTTTATGAGAGCCCTGCATCATGCATGCACCACTTTCTGTGGTGCAAAAGTGATGCAAGGCTCTCATATATAAACCCATTAATGTCTGGTAAGCATGCTGGCTCTAAAATTTGAAAATGAAGCTGCATTTTATGAACAATATTAATATGTCAGGAATTTCGACTGTCTGTCTGACTTTACCAGAGGGCCCCTTGGACGTTGGGGGCCTTGGACAATTACCCACTTTGCCCATGCCATAAAACATCTCTCATATGACAAATACAACCATGAAGGAAATCTCCACCCTCAGCACTACGCTGCCTACTTTGGACTCAAAAATTTCAGATTTTGTGACAGAGGTGAATTCTAGCCGTCAAGATATCCAAGTTTTCCAGAAAGAATGGAAACAATTGACCAGGGTCTGGATGAGGCAGAATCTAACTGGGGGTGAGACATTAAAGATCTTTGACTCAGGGTTATTGTTTGTGATAGATCATAACATAATAATTTCTGCATCTTTGATGTTCCAGAAACAGCAGAAGCGGGTGATATAATGGGGTTCTTAATATAATTAGTACCACAATTTGTTCAGAAAATTGTTTTAAAAGTTGTTAGAGTTCCGAGAGCGCATCAAATCAGGACACCTGAAAAGAACAGAGTAGAACTTCTGCACCGTCAGCATGTTAGAGCCATCCTCCTGGTGGCAAAATGGAACAAGGGTCTACATACATACAAGACCTCCTCCATATTTCTCTCAGTGGGCTCCTTGGCTGATATCAATGATAACTATAAGATGTTTGTCGCACTCCATCCTACACCTAGGAAATGGGATCTAAAGTTCAGCCTATTTGACCTGTCTTCCATGGTTGTGACATTGGATGGGAAGCCAAAATTATTCTTGGAACTGGGGGACCTGGAAGCCTTCCTGGATATGCTAGATTACTTGAAATGGAAACTAATGCCTCATAAACGTCCCTAGCAAAACACAGAAATGTATCTACAACATGGTCTTATCACCATCCTCCTCCCTAACACTCTGAGGGGCATATACTCAAGCCCCTATCACCATTGGAACATCATTTTTTATGACATTCCCATGGCGATAGGGCAAGCACCCTATTCTGAAGGCAGCGTTAACCCACTTAACGTGGCTTAAAGCCAAGTTAAGTGGCTTAACGCTGCCTCGAGAATAGGGCCCCTGTCACGCTAAACTTAACATGAAAGGGGGCGCGCAGTGGGTGTGGTGGTGGGTGTACCACCGCAACACCCATTGAATTCAACGCTGCCACCTATTATTAAGGGTGGAGATAATAGGTGGCAGCACCAAACTTAAGGCCAGAAAAATCCTGGTCTTAAGGTGGCGAAACGAGGAGAAATGCTTAATTTCTCCTCGTTTTTGCTATTTCCATGTGTGCTGCATTGTGCATCACACATGGAAATGACAAAATGCCATGGTTTGTTTATGTACAGGAATTTGTCCCTTCCTGTACATAAACAAACCTTTTAAAATATGCTGTTTTGTAACTTACATATGTGCTGCATGAAGCAGCACACACATAAGTTACTAAATGGCATTTTAGGTTTGTTTATGTGCAGGAAGGGACACCTTCCTGTATAGAAACAAACCTCTCTGCTCGCAGACACCCTTGCACTCTGGTGCAAGGGTGCCTGCGTTGGTGTGAAGTTGTGAGACTTAGCGCAGTCGCAGGGGGAAACGCCAGGCTGCACCCCATTCTTGAGAATAGGGTGCAGCCTGGCTTTTCTGAAGTGGTGGTGAGAGGCATTAAGCCAAGAAGGCTAACGCCTCTCACCGCCACTTCCTCATGAATATGCACCTCAGATTTCAGGCTCTACTAGTGGAGAATTTAACAGAGCCATATTACACCAAGTTGTAGAGGCACAGCAAAGGGATAGGGACACATCCTGTTCACTATTTCCAATGAGTGTTGCATATTGTTTCTCTAGCCTCATTTGTTTCCACTCTTCTCTGTACAAAGATTGGCAGGTCATATAAGACTTGTTTGCATGTTGGTATTGTGTAATTCCACTCTCTTTCATATTTTGCTACAATGGCATTCAGATGGCGCGATGCAGCTCAGGTGCCAGCTCGAGGCACGCAATTTTAGGTTTTGCGACTTTGTTACCTACTCTGAGATATCTCTTGGTGAATATTACCACTGATTGGCATAGAGTGCACTCGATTAACTCTGTGTAAATTGGGTTTACTTCTTAGGTTCTGATTTGTCTCACATTTGTCTATCCTGTGGGGACTTTGTTCTCATAGACAATCGTACTATAAGCTATTCAGTTCTGTGCCTTGGCCCTAATATTTGTGAGTCCAGGAATGACCCACATGCTTCATAGTCTGGCCAAGTTGTATGGTGCTTGAGAATTCATGCCATCCTTCACACCAGCCACTACCTAAATTTGCCATTGTGTTTTCTGCGGATGGCCATTCTTCTTCTTCTTGATTTTTGTCGAGTGATTTCTAATGTCAATCCTGTTCTTGATAATTTCTTCAAATATTAACAGGATATCACATTATATGGAATGACAGAAAGTATTACACTATTTTAGGACAAACGACTTCGGGAAAACTCCTTCTCTTATTGAGAGAACTAGAACTTAGCACAAGACTCACTTCAAGATATGCCAGGGAAGCTAGAACTCCATAATCAGGCCGGTAGTTCTATGTTTAACGATTTGTTGAGAGGCTGGGATTTGATAGATGATGTATGGCTCTTGCTACACCCTATAGACATAGATTACACTTTCTTTTCCTGTCCACACCACATTCAATCTTATGCAGAGACGTGATATAGCATATAGAATGTGGTATGTGGCCATAACCACAAATATAATCTTACTATTTGAATTCATGCTCAGTTGAAGAGAACAGAGTTGAGGGCAAGAAGTTGAGGAGGTTTTCTCAGCATATTCAATAAATCTATTTGGCAGAACAAGAGTGGCTTTACATCGTCACAGATTGGCGATGAGTGCCGGTTGAACCTGCAATGTGCTGACTCAAATAAAAGTGGTAGAAGCGCATTTCTGTAAGCTCTGATATAGAATTATTTCTTTAATATTTGTCTCAGTATTTCAGGTATTTCCCCGTATTTTCACTTTTCTTTATGATTTTGCCATGTATTTCAATTTGCCTGACTTTAAAATGGCTGCCGGGCTTTACATTCTATTTATGTTTATTGTATTCACCTGATTTAAAGATGGCTGCCAAGACTCGGCGAGTCTTGCGTTATTACTGATCTGATACAAAGATGGCAACTGAGTAGGAAAATTAAATCTTGTGGGACTTTATTTCCTAATAAACGCATATGCTCGTATGAGGAATGACAGCGCAGGGAGCTCAGTGTATGTCGGTAAAGGGGGCTTAAATCAAATTAATTTTTAACGATTAGAATGAGCAACATAGCAGGGATGGGGGGGACCAGGGGGAGCTGGGCGGGAAAAGGTCTCCCCCTGGGTTGTTCGCGCAATGGAGCGGGCAACCCAGGTGCGGGGATAGGTTTAATTGGGAGGCAGCGGGCGCGCTGGGCCAAAGGTGATTTATATGGGTCTTGCCGGCAGGAAAATCACTGTGCCCGAGGGAGGCAGGAGGTAGAGGGTTTCAGTTTTGTCAAACCCACCCGTTCCCCTTTTTTAATATGTTACAATTTTTTCAGGTGTTAATTTGTGGTCAGCTTTGGTTACTGCCAGAGGTGTCCTAATTTTCTGCCACGATAAGACAGGTTTAGTTTAGCTTTTAGAACTGGTTGGCAATTTTTTTCTGGGGGGTGGGCAGTCTTGAGAGGGATTGTCCATCCTCAAAGGGGGGAGGTGGGGTACACAGTCACGTGGTAAGGAAAGGAAAATGAAGGGGATCTATCAACATGAGTCAGTTCTGTTGGGTTTGCTTGGGTCAACTTTGTGGGGGTTATGTTTTTGTAGATATGCTAAGTTAAAGTGGGGGATTTGCTTTATCAGATAATTGGCAAGATGTTTTTGAGAAGATATACTTTGCACCTGTCTTAATAAAGTGGCCTTTTTTGCTAAATAAAGAAGTGTGGAGCGTGAGTTATTGCATGTGCGCTTTTTCTTTACAGCTCTTTGAGTCAAGGCAGCAAGATTTAGCAGTACTAGTGCTCACAGCAATATTTCTATATCAGCGCTTACAGAAATGTGCTCTTACCACTTATAATCGTGTCTGAAAATCGCAGGTTCAACCGCCCCTCTTTAAAAAATGAACAGGAAAATAAAGATGTCACAATCACTTTCTTTTGTATGTTGTTGATCTTGAATTGTGGTAATGAACTTTTTGAAAAGTACTTTGTTGCTCACTATTGTTCTGTTTCCATTTTGAGCAGTAATTGCCGACACCCTTATTTTTGTTATTTCTAATGTCAATGGATTAAATCTACTAGAAGATTTACTTACTTGGTTTTACTTTACTAATACATGATCTCCAATCTGATAACTTCTTTCCTGTATGTTTTTCCTTTGATCTGCATACTGTTTAATTTTTCCTTTCTTCATTTCATCTTTCTTTACAATTTGACCATGCTCTCCTGGGGGTTTTAATGGCGCCTACGGAAAACATGTTTGTCTGGCTTGCCAAAATAACAACTCTGAAGTACATTTTTCTGTTGATCCATGATGTGTGTTTCTATAATCATGAAACAACTGACACAGAGCTTGATAAAGAGGTGGAAGATGTAGTGATGTAATATAGAATATATAATGTGGTATGTGGTCATAACCACATATGGAATGTTACTGCTCGAATTCATGCTTAGTTGCAGGGAACCGAGCTGAGGGCAAGGAGTTGAGGAGGTTGTCTCAGCATATTCATTAAATGTATTTGTCACAACAAGATTGGCTTTGTGTCATCACATCTTGTACAGCTTGTTATCTGTTACAGGCAGCCACGGCCGCTGCAGGTAAGAGCGGTGGGGCCAGGTGAGGGGGTATTTCGAGAGACTACCACGAGGAGAAATTAATTATTTCTTTAATTTCCCCTCGTGGTCGTCTCTTGAAACCCCCCTCACCTGGCCCACTATCCCACCGCTATTTCCTGCAGCGGCCACGGCTGGTTACAGGGCAGAAGACTACCTGATATGATTCAGTGTGACATACATGATGGCGGCTTCACCAATCAGGCTTCAGTATGCCTGACTTTAGACGTTGGTCTCATAGCACCTTTCCACACCAGATGGCATAGGAAGGCATACCAGTATCCACAGTTCAAGGCACAGGTGTGGTGGCATTGCATGAGGTACTCTGGGCCACTGGTAAAGCATTCTTGAGAGGGATGCTAATGCCTGTTTGGCTTTTGCAAGGCATTGGCTTCTCACAGACTGATGGCTATCGGAAGCAAGAATTAAGGATCTTGGAAAACAATATCTAAATAATGTGACACCAACTCATGAGAAAAGAGCTCGAGGTAGCCAAGCCTAATCTAAATATTTTTTTCACAGCTGTCAGAGTAATTACAGCTAGGCATCGTGCTCGCAGTTATGATGGCAGCTTAGAGATGGACTCTCTAGATATAGTGGGTCATTTTTCTTCCTATTCCATGTACTTTTATACTTCAGACTTCCTGTTGATAACTGAGAAAATAAATGCATTCCTGAGGCCTCTGTGACTTCCCACTCTGCCAGATTAGAGCCAGTAACTTCTTCTTGGCAAGATTACTGAAGACCTGATAACCTATGCTATGTTGACTTTACAGACATGCACATCACCAGGGGAATATGGATCCCTAGGGAGTTCTATAAGGTTGTCAAACCTTAATTAGTTCTCATGTTACCAGGGGTTCAAGGAAGCAGAGACTTCTGGCTCCTTTGGAGAACTTTCCGATAAGGTCACTATAGCCCTCCTACTTAAAGACATTAAAGAAATTCTAGTGCTCTAGTTATTAGCCCATGTACTTGAGTTATACAGGTTTAAAGATTCTAGCCAAAATACTGGCAACTCGCTTCCATAGAGTGACCTGTCATTTGGTTCACTAATTGGAGGTTAGTTTTGTACCAAGTAGATCATCTTGTAACCACTTGCAGACTGCAGGACATCTCTTTTAACAGATAAAGGACAGATTAAAAGAGGTCTTAGCCCTTTTACTAGACACAGTAAAAACATTTGACCGGGCGGAGTGGTAGTACCTCCTTCACTTCACGTTCTCGCCAAAATTGGACTGGGAGACAATTTTATAAGTAAGGATTCCCTCTTTCATGATTCCTCTACAGCAGAAGAAAATCACAGGTTTCTTGTCCAGTACATTCACGTTAGCTTGTGGCACCCGGCAGTGATGCCCTAAGTCCCCTCTTTTTCTCTTGTTTGCTTTTATACTTCTGTTGGCTGCTATTTGTTACTCCATTGAAGTACAGGATATTTCTACAGAGGTGAAAGACATTAAGGTGCCTTTGTATGAGGACGACATAGTCCACACACTAACTCATCCTAGAACATCCATTCCTACTGCCATATGCAACATTAACATTGTTTCACTTCTTCCTAGTTATAGGATTATCTGGTGCATGTGTGATACCCTACCCATGTCCACAGCCACTACTTGTATCAGCATATATGTTTATTGTTGGACTTGGCCCTCCCTGCAGGGTCATCCCATACTTCTTGTTGTCATTTTCACGCTTTTTGAACTCTTTTTCTGTTGACTTTTAGTACTCTGTGCATTTTACCACTGTTACCCAGTACTAAATTGATTGTGGTCTCCCTTCTGTACATGGTAAAATTGGCTTACACCTAAATTGACATTTAATGTATTTGCAGGTACCTAGTAAAGTGATACTACATGTACCCAGGGACTGTAAATGAAATACTACTTGTGGGCCTGCAGTAATGATTGTGCCATGCATTTAAGTAGCCTTTTAAACATGTCCCAGGCATACCATTGCAGCCTGTGTGTCTTGTTTTAAAAGCCATTTCGACATGGCAGTATAAGCCTTTTGCCAAGCCTAAACCTTCATTTTAATACACATAGGTCACTATTATGTTAAACCATAAGTAACTCATATGACTGGGTGCAGTGTATTTGAAATGCTGGACATGTACTTTTAAGTTGTACATGTCCTGGTAGTAAAAATCTCCTAAATTCATGTTTCACTAATGCAAGGCCTGCCTCTCCTATAGGATAACATTGGGTTAGTGTAGTAATTAAAGATGATCCTTGAGCCAAGTGTACAAACAGGTTGGGTTTATTAAGCTTAGTTGCAAGTTGAGTTCATAAGATAAAGTAAGGTAGATGGAATAAAGACAACCCCACCAGGAGCGGACTCCCTGTCGCTCAGCCTGCCTGCCTTCAAATGACACTCTACACTCAAGCCAGGCACCAAACATTTCATGAGGTCATCAGTCATTCTCAGGCTCATGCTAGCTGAGCAACAGGGAAAACATATCAGGAGCAAAGTCACTTATAACAGTTAGCTTATTGAAATAACTTTCAATAATGAGCAGTTAGAAAGTCAAATTTGTCATATTTAATGCATTTGTAAGTCCATGGTAAAGTGGTACTACATGGACCAAGGACCTGCATATTAAATGTTATTTTTAGCTTGCAACAATGATTGTGCTACCCACTTACGTAGCCTTTTAAACATGTCCCAGACCTGCCATTGCAGTCTGAGAGTGCAGTTTAAACTGACATTTTGACTGTGTAAAAGAAACCTTTTGCCAGTCCTAAACATTGCATTTCAATACATAAAAGTCACCCTTAGAGAAGGCTCTAAACAGCCAACAGAGCAGGGTACAGTGTATTCAAATACTTAGACATGGAGTTTTAAGTTTTACATGTCCTGGTAGTGAAAATTCTTACATTCGTTTTTCACTACTACAAGACTTGCCTCTCCTACAGTTTAACATTGGGTCACCATATTACATTTAATAAGTGATAACTTTCAATTGGAAGCAGAAAGGACAGTTAAGTTTGGTCTTTAAACATTTTATTTATTAAAACCCTCTCTAGTAGTAAAGTTGGATTTTAGTTGTGTCAATGGTGGAGCTTCATTAGGTCCCACCCCAAGATGCAAAGTGAAAAATGAATTCGTGAATCAGGCAGTTGCAACAGTTTTCTGATTATTATTTCTTTTAATTATCTCCAGTTAAATCAGTAATCTACAGTTGATCCAATATTTTTTAATTATGTATATTTCATCCAAGTTCATCAAATTCCTATTCAGGCTTTTCTTCTAAACATATCAGGACTCATCATTCCTCACTCTGCATCGTAGTTTAAATAACCCAATGCATATTGGGCTTCAAATGCCATTCCTCAGGGGTAACTACAGTGAGAAAGATCAAGAATCACTAACCAATCCCCATATTAGACTCATGAATGTTGTTATTACTCACTAAACACCTCCACAATTGTAATCTCATGTCCACTTTCATGCATCCAAAAATACATTTACTTTGGCGTTTGGCAAGCTTGTGCAGGTATTTGGGCGTAGGTAAATGAGGTTTTTGAGACATTCGCTTTAAACATGTTTTGTCACGAAATGTTTTCCTTTTGGGTGGTAAAGTGGTTCAGTTTGGGTTTATGGCTTTTGGGGACAGAGCATTTTAATTTGACACACAATTAAGGCACATGCAAGAGTTTTATTTCATTTTATTTTTACAATGCAATTAATGGTAACACACTTGTTTGTTTTATTTTTGGATGCATGAAAGTGCAGACGAGATCACACTAGTGGAGGGGTGTAGTGAGTGGTCACTATATCCATGAGCCTGAGGCGGGGATTGGTTAGTGATACATGATCTTTCTCATTGTAGTTACCCATGAGGAAGGCCCTTTGTTGCCCAAAATGCATTGGGTTATTTAAAATAAGTTGCAGAGTGAGGAATGGTGAGTCCTGATATGTTTAAAAGAGAAGCCTGGATAGACATTTGTTGAACTTGGATGAAATATACATAATTAAAAAACAGTTGGATCAACTGTGGATTACTGATTAAACTGGAAAAAAATTAAAAGGAATAATAATGAGAAAACTGTTGGAACTGTCTTGATCGTGAATTCATTTTTCGCTGTGCATCGTGGGATGGAACCTGACAAGGCTCCACCATTGACATAATTACCTCACACGCACTTACTGAATGCACTTCAGGGCCGCACACTGCAGCACATAGCCTTTGAGCATACCAAAAACCTGGTAAAACTTGGAGTGCATTCTGCCAGTTTTGTCGATTGTTGGATTTTAAGCCACAATTCTGAAAATGCTGCTTTTAGAAAGTTGGTAAGAGAATGGAGTTTGGTCCTTGGACGGGGGGCAGCTGGACCCAATATAGCAATACAAAAGACAATTTGCTAGCCCTCCCACTTATTTCGTCTCGCTTACAGCTCATGAGACTCACAAACAAAAGGCCAGATCAATTTGTTTGTATGGGTAATATTATTTAACCCTTTTACTCATATTTTTTATTGAAATTTATCAATTTCATGGGCAAGAAGAACACTTCATAAACACTTACAAAAACATTTACAAAAAAATACAAACACATTTACACATATTTACACCAACTAGACACGTATCACATATACTATGCAACAACCAATAAGCAACAAACTTCTTATGCGAATGGTATTTCTCAACTCAATGAAGAAAAATAATTGATTTATGAGAGCTAGTCAAACCACTGTTAACCAGAAAAGGTGTACAAGAAATATCTACGGCAGTAATCAGAAGACAAATCAAATTATTTCCAACACAAAATGATTGAACCCAAACAGGGGCACTGATTCAGGAATTTATCTGCCGTTTTGCCGACGCGTTTCGAATCTGTGATTAGTTACAGATTCTCCTCAGGGCTCTCTCAGTGTTTTGATTCTGCACAAAAAATGAAAAACGAAGTTTGTTTTAAAAGTTTGTAAGTCATTATTGCAAAAAAAACCCCTGCTATTGCTGTGCTCAAACAGGTTGGTTTACCTTTATATCAGATGCGGAGGGCTCTCGTGGGTCAGATTGGGCACGAAAGGCTGTGCATCACAACTCAAATAGGATGGAGCTTTAATTCTGTAAAAGATTAATTCACAGACTTAAAAGGCCATCTAAAGCGGAACCGAGTGACTGCTACAGACCCAAAGCCGCACGTTCATACCTCAATCAAGTCTGGCGTTGATCTCTACATCAATTCCTCATTCGGCTCGTTTTTGGTTAGTTTGTGCGACCTATAAAAAATGAAGGTCGCGCTCAGTTTCGGTCTTCATTATGACACTTGGACATTAATGGAAGCGAGGTGAGATTGTTAAAAAGGCACATACCTAAGGTTTCAGATTTTTGCACAGGGCGGCAGTCGCCATGCCGTGTGTTTGGTTTCTGTGTTGAATCCGAACTCAATTAGTAGCGGGAATGAGTGTTCCCTGTCCTTTTCAGCAGCGCTGCTTACTCGCGCTATAAAACAAGAGTGGGAAGGGTAGGGGTTTACTTAATCTTTGCCACGGAGCGCTGCCAGTGGAATACTGTGTCATCTCACCGGAGCGTGACTCGCACTCACCTTACTATCGCACAGGCGAACCAGGAAATGCTTGCGTTGAAAACGCCTGGTGGCTGTAGCGGGCTCTTACATCATGGTGAACCAGGTGCGGGGCATTCTGGGAGTTGTGGTTCAGTGGGGGAACATTACAGTCTTGAAATTTCGGAAAGTGCGTTTAACCCCGTTTGGGTAGTGTTAAATTTTAATATTAGATAAGCTTCTTTTTTCAATAAGATTTGGTCTGCATTCACTCCTGCTTTAAGTTGATTGATATGAAAGAGCACGGTCCACTTGAACTCATTGTCGCCGTGTTGTTTGTCGACGTAATGTTGCCCAAGGGGCGCAGTTAGTACTTTGTTTTTGACCCGTGATCTGTGCTGTGTCATGCGGGTATTGACCTGCTGGTTGGTCTTGCCAATATAGATTTTATTGCAGGGACAAGTTATAGCGTAGACGACATTTTTTGTCTTGCAATTGGTAAAATTGGTATGAGACCAAGATGTGTTGGAATGTTGAAAAATCCTGCCCTCAATGGTTGTATCGCACGCGATACAATTCCCACACCTGTGGTGTCCCTCAATGGGTTTTAGGCCCCATTTAGACATCAAGTCACTTTTCGGTTTTTCTAGTCTGATGTCTGCACGGACTAGTTGTTGACCAATGTTCTGATTCCTTCTAAAGGCGAATATTGGGCGGGGGATGGGTGTCTCCAATTGTTCCAACAAATGCCAGTTTTTTAATACCATTTGACGTATGTTGTGGGTTTCGGCACAGAATGTCGTCACGCATACTAAGTTCTCAAGGTCACGTTTAACCTTTATTTCAAGGAGGCTCTCTCTTGGGGTGCAACGTGCTCTTTTGAAAGAGTGTTTAAGAAGTTTTTTGGGGTATCCCCGTTGTGTCAATTCTTCACAGAATTTTGATCCATGTTGGTCAAATTTTGCCAGCTCTGAACAATTCCTTCTGATTCGAAGGAGTTGACCATATGGCAGGTTTGCCCTTAAGTTCCTGGGGTGTGAGCTCCCATAGTGGAGTATGGTGTTCCGGTCTGTCGCTTTTTTGAAAAGGCAAGACTTGAGGGACCCATCCACATCTCCTACTTCCACATCTAAGAATGTCATTTTGACATTACTTGAGTCAATTGAAAATTTAATGTCCATGTGTCTATTGTTGAGCCACTGGTGAAAGTCACTCAACTCAGTGTGGCTCCCCTGCCACAGGAGCCACACGTCGTCAATGTAACGATACCAGTGCACAATGTGTTTCATGAAAGGGTTGTCGGCCTCCACATACTTTTTCTCGTACTCTGCCATATAGAGTACGGCCATTTCGGGGGCATAAGGGCACCCCATCGCGGTGCCCTTGATTTGCATAAAAAAGTCGTTGTTGAAACGGAAATAGTTTCTTTTGAGGGTTATTTCGGCCAATCGTAAAATGAACGATGTTGGGACCCTGTGAGGTCTTTCCCGTAGGTCTAAATAGAGTTCCAGAACCTCCAACGCCTCGTCTTGCGGTATCTGGGTGTAAAGGGACGTCACGTCCATGGTGACCATAAGTTGTGATGCCCGGTCAAACGGGGTCCCTTCTACCTTAACCAGGAAGTCAGTGGTGTCTCTTAGGTAGGACTTCACATTTGTTACAAAGGGCTTCAAGAAGAAGTCTATATACTTAGACAGGGGCTCAAGGCATGAATCACAGCCCGAAACTATTGGTCGCCCCGGTGGGTTCGACAAGTTCTTATGGATCTTTGGTAAGAAATATGCCACCGGAGTTCGTGGGCATTTCTTAACCAAAAACTCACTTTCTTTTGGGCCTAGGAAACCACTATCTTTGCCTATTTGGACAATCTCTATGATTGAAGCCTGAATCTCTTGCAGCGGGTCCTCCTGCAGTTTTCTATACCATTCTTGGTTATTTACTTGCAGTGCCCCTTCCGCTAGGTATTGTTCTCTGGGCCATATCACTACCGCTCCGCCCTTGTCGGCTTGTTTGATAATCAGAGAATGATCTTCTTTCAGGTTTTTGAGGGCCAAACGTTGTCCCTTTGAAATATTTTGTTTGACAAATTTGTGTCTGTTCTCTAGTTTGGTAATTGAGGACAACAAGACTTGTTCAAACGCATATACCTGTTTCGGGATATTTTGGTTTGGGACAAAGGTGGACTTATTCCTAAGACCTGTCGTTTCCATACTGTTGCTAGGGGGTTGATTAGCAAAAAAGACTTTTAGTCTAATTTTGCAGCAAAATTCTATTGCCTCTAGTTTGATTTTAGTGAAATCAGTCTGTTTAGTTGGTACAAATTTAAGTCCTAAATTAAGGACAGATTCTTCCTCCTTCGTAAGAATCTTAGTAGATAAGTTCACTATGGTGGAAGCGCCCACTACGTTTTGTAATAGTTCCTCCTGGTTCGCATTTCCCATGCCGGTTTGAATCTTACCTTTTGTTGTTGGCCTTTCTCTAAAAAAGGAGTTTGTTTCTTATTGCTGGTCCCTCTTGCTTCAGAGCCAGAAGACTCTGAGGATGATGTCTCAGAGAATGTTTTAAATCTATTCCTCGACCTTCCTTGAAAATTTGTCAAAGCCCCTCGAGATTCTGTTTGAGAATAGTAGTCCTCTTTGAGGAATGGATAAGCTCTTTCCAATGTGAAGGATTTAGAATCCCTTTCAAACTGAGCCGTTTTATTATTGATGGTGTTATCCTTAAAAATTTGTAGTTCTTTGTCAAGTTTTTCTAACATTGCCTTAGAATCTGGAATCACTTGACTCTCTGCGATAGCCTTCGTCAATTCATCAATCTCTTCCTGTTCTTTTATACACAATCTCTGCGCTGTTTCTATTGTGTGGACCATAAGGTCCCTGCTGCACTTCGTATTTATGCCACTGAACCCCTTCTTATAGTCCGCATCATCAGTGAAAATCACCGGCACGTTTTTCACCTGAAGTCCCCAAGGGATGGTCCCACCCCTTAGGTGTTTCAGTAGAAAATAGCCGTGTAACTCTGTACGAATGTGTTTTTTGCGGAGCCTAGTCAATTTGTCTGTTTCATTCTGCTGTTGGGCAGAAGAACTTAGAGAAACTTCAGCAAAGGGGGAGTTCGCCAACAGATTTTGAATATGGCTTTCTGAAAATGATAGAGTGTCCTTCTCGCCCATTACTTTGGAGGGACACAATGTCACTCCTAGTTATTAGTTCACAGAGCTTATCCTGTGAGAGAATCTTGATGCCCTTAAGACTCTCGCGGGTGTGCACCCGCTCTGAAACTGGTAAGAGAATGGAGTTTGGTCCTTGGACGGGGGGCAGCTGGACCCAATATAGCAATACAAAAGACAATTTGCTAGCCCTCCCACTTATTTCGTCTCGCTTACAGCTCATGAGACTCACAAACAAAAGGCCAGATCAATTTGTTTGTATGGGTAATATTATTTAACCCTTTTACTCATATTTTTTATTGAAATTTATCAATTTCATGGGCAAGAAGAACACTTCATAAACACTTACAAAAACATTTACAAAAAAATACAAACACATTTACACATATTTACACCAACTAGACACGTATCACATATACTATGCATCAACCAATAAGCAACAAACTTCTTATGCGAATGGTATTTCTCAACTCAATGAAGAAAAATAATTGATTTATGAGAGCTAGTCAAACCACTGTTAACCAGAAAAGGTGTACAAGAAATATCTACGGCAGTAATCAGAAGACAAATCAAATTATTTCCAACACAAAATGATTGAACCCAAACAGGGGCACTGATTCAGGAATTTATCTGCCGTTTTGCCGACGCGTTTTGAATCTGTGATTAGTTACAGATTCTCCTCAGGGCTCTCTCAGTGTTTTGATTCTGCACAAAAAATGAAAAACGAAGTTTGTTTTAAAAGTTTGTAAGTCATTATTGCAAAAAAACCCCCTGCTATTGCTGTGCTCAAACAGGTTGGTTTACCTTTATATCAGATGCGGAGGGCTCTCGTGGGTCAGATTGGGCACGAAAGGCTGTGCATCACAACTCAAATAGGATGGAGCTTTAATTCTGTAAAAGATTAATTCACAGACTTAAAAGGCCATCTAAAGCGGAACCGAGTGACTGCTACAGACCCAAAGCGGCACGTTCATACCTCAATCAAGTCTGGCGTTGATCTCTACATCAATTCCTCATTCGGCTCGTTTTTGGTTAGTTTGTGCGACCTATAAAAAATGAAGGTCGCGCTCAGTTTCGGTCTTCATTATGACACTTGGACATTAATGGAAGCGAGGTGAGATTGTTAAAAAGGCACATACCTAAGGTTTCAGATTTTTGCACAGGGCGGCAGTCGCCATGCCGTGTGTTTGGTTTCTGTGTTGAATCCGAACTCAATTAGTAGCGGGAATGAGTGTTCCCTGTCCTTTTCAGCAGCGCTGCTTACTCGCGCTATAAAACAAGAGTGGGAAGGGTAGGGGTTTACTTAATCTTTGCCACGGAGCGCTGCCAGTGGAATACTGTGTCATCTCACCGGAGCGTGACTCGCACTCACCTTACTATCGCACAGGCGAACCAGGAAATGCTTGCGTTGAAAACGCCTGGTGGCTGTAGCGGGCTCTTACATCATGGTGAACCAGGTGCGGGGCATTCTGGGAGTTGTGGTTCAGTGGGGGAACATTACAGTCTTGAAATTTCGGAAAGTGCGTTTAACCCCGTTTGGGTAGTGTTAAATTTTAATATTAGATAAGCTTCTTTTTTCAATAAGATTTGGTCTGCATTCACTCCTGCTTTAAGTTGATTGATATGAAAGAGCACGGTCCACTTGAACTCATTGTCGCCGTGTTGTTTGTCGACGTAATGTTGCCCAAGGGGCGCCGTTAGTACTTTGTTTTTGACCCGTGATCTGTGCTGTGTCATGCGGGTATTGACCTGCTGGTTGGTCTTGCCAATATAGATTTTATTGCAGGGACAAGTTATAGCGTAGACGACATTTTTTGTCTTGCAATTGGTAAAATTGGTATGAGACCAAGATGTGTTGGAATGTTGAAAAATCCTGCCCTCAATGGTTGTATCGCACGCGATACAATTCCCACACCTGTGGTGTCCCTCAATGGGTTTTAGGCCCCATTTAGACATCAAGTCACTTTTCGGTTTTTCTAGTCTGATGTCTGCACGGACTAGTTGTTGACCAATGTTCTGATTCCTTCTAAAGGCGAATATTGGGCGGGGGATGGGTGTCTCCAATTGTTCCAACAAATGCCAGTTTTTTAATACCATTTGACGTATGTTGTGGGTTTCGGCACAGAATGTCGTCACGCATACTAAGTTCTCAAGGTCACGTTTAACCTTTATTTCAAGGAGGCTCTCTCTTGGGGTGCAACGTGCTCTTTTGAAAGAGTGTTTAAGAAGCTTTTTGGGGTATCCCCGTTGTGTCAATTCTTCACAGAATTTTGATCCATGTTGGTCAAATTTTGCCAGCTCTGAACAATTCCTTCTGATTCGAAGGAGTTGACCATATGGCAGGTTTGCCCTTAAGTTCCTGGGGTGTGAGCTCCCATAGTGGAGTATGGTGTTCCGGTCTGTCGCTTTTTTGAAAAGGCAAGACTTGAGGGACCCATCCACATCTCCTACTTCCACATCTAAGAATGTCATTTTGACATTACTTGAGTCAATTGAAAATTTAATGTCCATGTGTCTATTGTTGAGCCACTGGTGAAAGTCACTCAACTCAGTGTGGCTCCCCTGCCACAGGAGCCACACGTCGTCAATGTAACGATACCAGTGCACAATGTGTTTCATGAAAGGGTTGTCGGCCTCCACATACTTTTTCTCGTACTCTGCCATATAGAGTACGGCCATTTCGGGGGCATAAGGGCACCCCATCGCGGTGCCCTTGATTTGCATAAAAAAGTCGTTGTTGAAACGGAAATAGTTTCTTTTGAGGGTTATTTCGGCCAATCGTAAAATGAACGATGTTGGGACCCTGTGAGGTCTTTCCCGTAGGTCTAAATAGAGTTCCAGAACCTCCAACGCCTCGTCTTGCGGTATCTGGGTGTAAAGGGACGTCACGTCCATGGTGACCATAAGTTGTGATGCCCGGTCAAACGGGGTCCCTTCTACCTTAACCAGGAAGTCAGTGGTGTCTCTTAGGTAGGACTTCACATTTGTTACAAAGGGCTTCAAGAAGAAGTCTATATACTTAGACAGGGGCTCAAGGCATGAATCACAGCCCGAAACTATTGGTCGCCCCGGTGGGTTCGACAAGCTCTTATGGATCTTTGGTAAGAAATATGCCACCGGAGTTCGTGGGCATTTCTTAACCAAAAACTCACTTTCTTTTGGGCCTAGGAAACCACTATCTTTGCCTATTTGGACAATCTCTATGATTGAAGCCTGAATCTCTTGCAGCGGGTCCTCCTGCAGTTTTCTATACCATTCTTGGTTATTTACTTGCAGTGCCCCTTCCGCTAGGTATTGTTCTCTGGGCCATATCACTACCGCTCCGCCCTTGTCGGCTTGTTTGATAATCAGAGAATGATCTTCTTTCAGGTTTTTGAGGGCCAAACGTTGTCCCTTTGAAATATTTTGTTTGACAAATTTGTGTCTGTTCTCTAGTTTGGTAATTGAGGACAACAAGACTTGTTCAAACGCATATACCTGTTTCGGGATATTTTGGTTTGGGACAAAGGTGGACTTATTCCTAAGACCTGTCGTTTCCATACTGTTGCTAGGGGGTTGATTAGCAAAAAAGACTTTTAGTCTAATTTTGCAGCAAAATTCTATTGCCTCTAGTTTGATTTTAGTGAAATCAGTCTGTTTAGTTGGTACAAATTTAAGTCCTAAATTAAGGACAGATTCTTCCTCCTTCGTAAGAATCTTAGTAGATAAGTTCACTATGGTGGAAGCGCCCACTACGTTTTGTAATAGTTCCTCCTGGTTCGCATTTCCCATGCCGGTTTGAATCTTACCTTTTGTTGTTGGCCTTTCTCTAAAAAAGGAGTTTGTTTCTTATTGCTGGTCCCTCTTGCTTCAGAGCCAGAAGACTCTGAGGATGATGTCTCAGAGAATGTTTTAAATCTATTCCTCGACCTTCCTTGAAAATTTGTCAAAGCCCCTCGAGATTCTGTTTGAGAATAGTAGTCCTCTTTGAGGAATGGATAAGCTCTTTCCAATGTGAAGGATTTAGAATCCCTTTCAAACTGAGCCGTTTTATTATTGATGGTGTTATCCTTAAAAATTTGTAGTTCTTTGTCAAGTTTTTCTAACATTGCCTTAGAATCTGGAATCACTTGACTCTCTGCGATAGCCTTCGTCAATTCATCAATCTCTTCCTGTTCTTTTATACACAATCTCTGCGCTGTTTCTATTGTGTGGACCATAAGGTCCCTGCTGCACTTCGTATTTATGCCACTGAACCCCTTCTTATAGTCCGCATCATCAGTGAAAATCACCGGCACGTTTTTCACCTGAAGTCCCCAAGGGATGGTCCCACCCCTTAGGTGTTTCAGTAGAAAATAGCCGTGTAACTCTGTACGAATGTGTTTTTTGCGGAGCCTAGTCAATTTGTCTGTTTCATTCTGCTGTTGGGCAGAAGAACTTAGAGAAACTTCAGCAAAGGGGGAGTTCGCCAACAGATTTTGAATATGGCTTTCTGAAAATGATAGAGTGTCCTTCTCGCCCATTACTTTGGAGGGACACAATGTCACTCCTAGTTATTAGTTCACAGAGCTTATCCTGTGAGAGAATCTTGATGCCCTTAAGACTCTCGCGGGTGTGCACCCGCTCTGAAACTGGTAAGAGAATGGAGTTTGGTCCTTGGACGGGGGGCAGCTGGACCCAATATAGCAATACAAAAGACAATTTGCTAGCCCTCCCACTTATTTCGTCTCGCTTACAGCTCATGAGACTCACAAACAAAAGGCCAGATCAATTTGTTTGTATGGGTAATATTATTTAACCCTTTTACTCATATTTTTTATTGAAATTTATCAATTTCATGGGCAAGAAGAACACTTCATAAACACTTACAAAAACATTTACAAAAAAATACAAACACATTTACACATATTTACACCAACTAGACACGTATCACATATACTATGCATCAACCAATAAGCAACAAACTTCTTATGCGAATGGTATTTCTCAACTCAATGAAGAAAAATAATTGATTTATGAGAGCTAGTCAAACCACTGTTAACCAGAAAAGGTGTACAAGAAATATCTACGGCAGTAATCAGAAGACAAATCAAATTATTTCCAACACAAAATGATTGAACCCAAACAGGGGCACTGATTCAGGAATTTATCTGCCGTTTTGCCGACGCGTTTCGAATCTGTGATTAGTTACAGATTCTCCTCAGGGCTCTCTCAGTGTTTTGATTCTGCACAAAAAATGAAAAACGAAGTTTGTTTTAAAAGTTTGTAAGTCATTATTGCAAAAAACCCCCTGCTATTGCTGTGCTCAAACAGGTTGGTTTACCTTTATATCAGATGCGGAGGGCTCTCGTGGGTCAGATTGGGCACGAAAGGCTGTGCATCACAACTCAAATAGGATGGAGCTTTAATTCTGTAAAAGATTAATTCACAGACTTAAAAGGCCATCTAAAGCGGAACCGAGTGACTGCTACAGACCCAAAGCGGCACATTCATACCTCAATCAAGTCTGGCGTTGATCTCTACATCAATTCCTCATTCGGCTCGTTTTTGGTTAGTTTGTGCGACCTATAAAAAATGAAGGTCGCGCTCAGTTTCGGTCTTCATTATGACACTTGGACAATAATGGAAGCGAGGTGAGATTGTTAAAAAGGCACATACCTAAGGTTTCAGATTTTTGCACAGGGCGGCGGTCGCCATGCCGTGTGTTTGGTTTCTGTGTTGAATCCGAACTCAATTAGTAGCGGGAATGAGTGTTCCCTGTCCTTTTCAGCAGCGCTGCTTACTCGCGCTATAAAACAAGAGTGGGAAGGGTAGGGGTTAACTTAATCTTTGCCACGGAGCGCTGCCAGTGGAATACTGTGTCATCTCATCGGAGCGTGACTCGCACTCACCTTACTATCGCACAGGCGAACCAGGAAATGCTTGCGTTGAAAACGCCTGGTGGCTGTAGCGGGCTCTTACATCATGGTGAACCAGGTGCGGGGCATTCTGGGAGTTGTGGTTCAGTGGGGGAACATTACAGTCTTGAAATTTCGGAAAGTGCGTTTAACCCCGTTTGGGTAGTGTTAAATTTTAATATTAGATAAGCTTCTTTTTTCAATAAGATTTGGTCTGCATTCACTCCTGCTTTAAGTTGATTGATATTAAAGAGCACGGTCCACTTGAACTCATTGTCGCCGTGTTGTTTGTCGACGTAATGTTGCACAAGGGGCTCAGTTAGTACTTTGTTTTTGACCCGTGATCTGTGCTGTGTCATGCGGGTATTGACCTGCTGGTTGGTCTTGCCAATATAGATTTTATTGCAGGGACAAGTTATAGCGTAGACGACATTTTTTGTCTTGCAATTGGTAAAATTGGTATGAGACCAAGATGTGTTGGAATGTTGAAAAATCCTGCCCTCAATGGTTGTATCGCACGCGATACAATTCCCACACCTGTGGTGTCCCTCAATGGGTTTTAGGCCCCATTTAGACATCAAGTCACTTTTCGGTTTTTCTAGTCTGATGTCTGCACGGACTAGTTGTTGACCAATGTTCTGATTCCTTCTAAAGGCGAATATTGGGCGGGGGATGGGTGTCTCCAATTGTTCCAACAAATGCCAGTTTTTTAATACCATTTGACGTATGTTGTGGGTTTCGGCACAGAATGTCGTCACGCATACTAAGTTCTCAAGGTCACGTTTAACCTTTATTTCAAGGAGGCTCTCTCTTGGGGTGCAACGTGCTCTTTTGAAAGAGTGTTTAAGAAGCTTTTTGGGGTATCCCCGTTGTGTCAATTCTTCACAGAATTTTGATCCATGTTGGTCAAATTTTGCCAGCTCTGAACAATTCCTTCTGATTCGAAGGAGTTGACCATATGGCAGGTTTGCCCTTAAGTTCCTGGGGTGTGAGCTCCCATAGTGGAGTATGGTGTTCCGGTCTGTCGCTTTTTTGAAAAGGCAAGACTTGAGGGACCCATCCACATCTCCTACTTCCACATCTAAGAATGTCATTTTGACATTACTTGAGTCAATTGAAAATTTAATGTCCATGTGTCTATTGTTGAGCCACTGGTGAAAGTCACTCAACTCAGTGTGGCTCCCCTGCCACAGGAGCCACACGTCGTCAATGTAACGATACCAGTGCACAATGTGTTTCATGAAAGGGTTGTCGGCCTCCACATACTTTTTCTCGTACTCTGCCATATAGAGTACGGCCATTTCGGGGGCATAAGGGCACCCCATCGCGGTGCCCTTGATTTGCATAAAAAAGTCGTTGTTGAAACGGAAATAGTTTCTTTTGAGGGTTATTTCGGCCAATCGTAAAATGAACGATGTTGGGACCCTGTGAGGTCTTTCCCGTAGGTCTAAATAGAGTTCCAGAACCTCCAACGCCTCGTCTTGCGGTATCTGGGTGTAAAGGGACGTCACGTCCATGGTGACCATAAGTTGTGATGCCCGGTCAAACGGGGTCCCTTCTACCTTAACCAGGAAGTCAGTGGTGTCTCTTAGGTAGGACTTCACATTTGTTACAAAGGGCTTCAAGAAGAAGTCTATATACTTAGACAGGGGCTCAAGGCATGAATCACAGCCCGAAACTATTGGTCGCCCCGGTGGGTTCGACAAGTTCTTATGGATCTTTGGTAAGAAATATGCCACCGGAGTTCGTGGGCATTTCTTAACCAAAAACTCACTTTCTTTTGGGCCTAGGAAACCACTATCTTTGCCTATTTGGACAATCTCTATGATTGAAGCCTGAATCTCTTGCAGCGGGTCCTCCTGCAGTTTTCTATACCATTCTTGGTTATTTACTTGCAGTGCCCCTTCCGCTAGGTATTGTTCTCTGGGCCATATCACTACCGCTCCGCCCTTGTCGGCTTGTTTGATAATCAGAGAATGATCTTCTTTCAGGTTTTTGAGGGCCAAACGTTGTCCCTTTGAAATATTTTGTTTGACAAATTTGTGTCTGTTCTCTAGTTTGGTAATTGAGGACAACAAGACTTGTTCAAACGCATATACCTGTTTCGGGATATTTTGGTTTGGGACAAAGGTGGACTTATTCCTAAGACCTGTCGTTTCCATACTGTTGCTAGGGGGTTGATTAGCAAAAAAGACTTTTAGTCTAATTTTGCGGCAAAATTCTATTGCCTCTAGTTTGATTTTGGTTAAATCAGTCTGTTTAGTTGGTACAAATTTAAGTCCTAAATTAAGGACAGATTCTTCCTCCTTCGTAAGAATCTTAGTAGATAAGTTCACTATGGTGGAAGCGCCCACTACGTTTTGTAATAGTTCCTCCTGGTTCGCATTTCCCATGCCGGTTTGAATCTTACCTTTTGTTGTTGGCCTTTCTCTAAAAAAGGAGTTTGTTTCTTATTGCTGGTCCCTCTTGCTTCAGAGCCAGAAGACTCTGAGGATGATGTCTCAGAGAATGTTTTAAATCTATTCCTCGACCTTCCTTGAAAATTTGTCAAAGCCCCTCGAGATTCTGTTTGAGAATAGTAGTCCTCTTTGAGGAATGGATAAGCTCTTTCCAATGTGAAGGATTTAGAATCCCTTTCAAACTGAGCCGTTTTATTATTGATGGTGTTATCCTTAAAAATTTGTAGTTCTTTGTCAAGTTTTTCTAACAATGCCTTAGAATCTGGAATCACTTGACTCTCTGCGATAGCCTTCGTCAATTCATCAATCTCTTCCTGTTCTTTTATACACAATCTCTGCGCTGTTTCTATTGTGTGGACCATAAGGTCCCTGCTGCACTTCGTATTTATGCCACTGAACCCCTTCTTATAGTCCGCATCATCAGTGAAAATCACCGGCACGTTTTTCACCTGAAGTCCCCAAGGGATGGTCCCACCCCTTAGGTGTTTCAGTAGAAAATAGCCGTGTAACTCTGTACAAATGTGTTTTTTGCGGTGTTTTTGTAAGTGTTTATGAAGTGTTCTTCTTGCCCATGAAATTGATAAATTTCAATAAAAAATATGAGTAAAAGGGTTAAATAATATTACCCATACAAACAAATTGATCTGGCCTTTTGTTTGTGAGTCTCATGAGCTGTAAGCGAGACGAAATAAGTGGGAGGGCTAGCAAATTGTCTTTTGTATTGCTATATTGGGTCCAGCTGCCCCCCGTCCAAGGACCAAACTCCATTCTCTTACCAGTTTCAGAGCGGGTGCACACCCGCGAGAGTCTTAAGGGCATCAAGATTCTCTCACAGGATAAGCTCTGTGAACTAATAACTAGGAGTGACATTGTGTCCCTCCAAAGTAATGGGCGAGAAGGACACTCTATCATTTTCAGAAAGCCATATTCAAAATCTGTTGGCGAACTACCCCTTTGCTGAAGTTTCTCTAAGTTCTTCTGCCCAACAGCAGAATGAAACAGACAAATTGACTAGGCTCCGCAAAAAACACATTCGTACAGAGTTACACGGCTATTTTCTACTGAAACACCTAAGGGGTGGGACCATCCCTTGGGGACTTCAGGTGAAAAACGTGCCGGTGATTTTCACTGATGATGCGGACTATAAGAAGGGGTTCAGTGGCATAAATACGAAGTGCAGCAGGGACCTTATGGTCCACACAATAGAAACAGCGCAGAGATTGTGTATAAAAGAACAGGAAGAGATTGATGAATTGACGAAGGCTATCTCAGAGAGTCAAGTGATTCCAGATTCTAAGGCATTGTTAGAAAAACTTGACAAAGAACTACAAATTTTTAAGGATAACACCATCAATAATAAAACGGCTCAGTTTGAAAGGGATTCTAAATCCTTCACATTGGAAAGAGCTTATCCATTCCTCAAAGAGGACTACTATTCTCAAACAGAATCTCGAGGGGCTTTGACAAATTTTCAAGGAAGGTCGAGGAATAGATTTAAAACATTCTCTGAGACATCATCCTCAGAGTCTTCTGGCTCTGAAGCAAGAGGGACCAGCAATAAGAAACAAACTCCTTTTTTAGAGAAAGGCCAACAACAAAAGGTAAGATTCAAACCGGCATGGGAAATGCGAACCAGGAGGAACTATTACAAAACGTAGTGGGCGCTTCCACCATAGTGAACTTATCTACTAAGATTCTTACGAAGGAGGAAGAATCTGTCCTTAATTTAGGACTTAAATTTGTACCAACTAAACAGACTGATTTCACTAAAATCAAACTAGAGGCAATAGAATTTTGCCGCAAAATTAGACTAAAAGTCTTTTTTGCTAATCAACCCCCTAGCAACAGTATGGAAACGACAGGTCTTAGGAATAAGTCCACCTTTGTCCCAAACCAAAATATCCCGAAACAGGTATATGCGTTTGAACAAGTCTTGTTGTCCTCAATTACCAAACTAGAGAACAGACACAAATTTGTCAAACAAAATATTTCAAAGGGACAACGTTTGGCCCTCAAAAACCTGAAAGAAGATCATTCTCTGATTATCAAACAAGCCGACAAGGGCGGAGCGGTAGTGATATGGCCCAGAGAACAATACCTAGCGGAAGGGGCACTGCAAGTAAATAACCAAGAATGGTATAGAAAACTGCAGGAGGACCCGCTGCAAGAGATTCAGGCTTCAATCATAGAGATTGTCCAAATAGGCAAAGATAGTGGTTTCCTAGGCCCAAAAGAAAGTGAGTTTTTGGTTAAGAAATGCCCACGAACTCCGGTGGCATATTTCTTACCAAAGATCCATAAGAACTTGTCGAACCCACCGGGGCGACCAATAGTTTCGGGCTGTGATTCATGCCTTGAGCCCCTGTCTAAGTATATAGACTTCTTCTTGAAGCCCTTTGTAACAAATGTGAAGTCCTACCTAAGAGACACCACTGACTTCCTGGTTAAGGTAGAAGGGACCCCGTTTGACTGGGCATCACAACTTATGGTCACCATGGACGTGACGTCCCTTTACACCCAGATACCGCAAGACGAGGCGTTGGAGGTTCTGGAACTCTATTTAGACCTACGGGAAAGACCTCACAGGGTCCCAACATCGTTCATTTTACGATTGGCCGAAATAACCCTCAAAAGAAACTATTTCCGTTTCAACAACGACTTTTTTATGCAAATCAAGGGCACCGCGATGGGGTGCCCTTATGCCCCCGAAATGGCCGTACTCTATATGGCAGAGTACAAGAAAAAGTATGTGGAGGCCGACAACCCTTTCATGAAACACATTGTGCACTGGTATCGTTACATTGACGACGTGTGGCTCCTGTGGCAGGGGAGCCACACTGAGTTGAGTGACTTTCACCAGTGGCTCAACAATAGACACATGGACATTAAATTTTCAATTGACTCAAGTAATGTCAAAATGACATTCTTAGATGTGGAAGTAGGAGATGTGGATGGGTCCCTCAAGTCTTGCCTTTTCAAAAAAGCGACAGACCGGAACACCATACTCCACTATGGGAGCTCACACCCCAGGAACTTAAGGGCAAACCTGCCATATGGTCAACTCCTTCGAATCAGAAGGAATTGTTCAGAGCTGGCAAAATTTGACCAACATGGATCAAAATTCTGTGAAGAATTGACACAACGGGGATACCCCAAAAAGCTTCTTAAACACTCTTTCAAAAGAGCACGTTGCACCCCAAGAGAGAGCCTCCTTGAAATAAAGGTTAAACGTGACCTTGAGAACTTAGTATGCGTGACGACATTCTGTGCCGAAACCCACAACATACGTCAAATGGTATTAAAAAACTGGCATTTGTTGGAACAATTGGAGACACCCATCCCCCGCCCAATATTCGCCTTTAGAAGGAATCAGAACATTGGTCAACAACTAGTCCGTGCAGACATCAGACTAGAAAAACCGAAAAGTGACTTGATGTCTAAATGGGGCCTAAAACCCATTGAGGGACACCACAGGTGTGGGAATTGTATCGCGTGCGATACAACCATTGAGGGCAGGATTTTTCAACATTCCAACACATCTTGGTCTCATACCAATTTTACCAATTGCAAGACAAAAAATGTCGTCTACGCTATAACTTGTCCCTGCAATAAAATCTATATTGGCAAGACCAACCAGCAGGTCAATACCCGCATGACACAGCACAGATCACGGGTCAAAAACAAAGTACTAACTGCGCCCCTTGTGCAACATTACGTCGACAAACAACACGGCGACAATGAGTTCAAGTGGACCGTGCTCTTTAATATCAATCAACTTAAAGCAGGAGTGAATGCAGACCAAATCTTATTGAAAAAAGAAGCTTATCTAATATTAAAATTTAACACTACCCAAACGGGGTTAAACGCACTTTCCGAAATTTCAAGACTGTAATGTTCCCCCACTGAACCACAACTCCCAGAATGCCCCGCACCTGGTTCACCATGATGTAAGAGCCCGCTACAGCCACCAGGCGTTTTCAACGCAAGCATTTCCTGGTTCGCCTGTGCGATAGTAAGGTGAGTGCGAGTCACGCTCCGATGAGATGACACAGTATTCCACTGGCAGCGCTCCGTGGCAAAGATTAAGTTAACTCCTACCCTTCCCACTCTTGTTTTATAGCGCGAGTAAGCAGCGCTGCTGAAAAGGACAGGGAACACTCATTCCCGCTACTAATTGAGTTCGGATTCAACACAGAAACCAAACACACGGCATGGCGACCGCCGCCCTGTGCAAAAATCTGAAACCTTAGGTATGTGCCTTTTTAACAATCTCACCTCGCTTCCATTAATGTCCAAGTGTCATAATGAAGACCGAAACTGAGCGCGACCTTCATTTTTTATAGGTCGCACAAACTAACCAAAAACGAGCCGAATGAGGAATTGATGTAGAGATCAACGCCAGACTTGATTGAGGTATGAACGTGCGCTTTGGGTCTGTAGCAGTCACTCGGTTCCGCTTTAGATGGCCTTTTAAGTCTGTGAATTAATCTTTTACAGAATTAAAGCTCCATCCTATTTGAGTTGTGATGCACAGCCTTTCGTGCCCAATCTGACCCACGAGAGCCCTCCGCATCTGATATAAAGGTAAACCAACCTGTTTGAGCACAGCAATAGCAGGGTTTTTTTTTGCAATAATGACTTACAAACTTTTAAAACAAACTTCGTTTTTCATTTTTTGTGCAGAATCAAAACACTGAGAGAGCCCTGAGGAGAATCTGTAACTAATCACAGATTCGAAACGCGTCGGCAAAACGGCAGATAAATTCCTGAATCAGTGCCCCTGTTTGGGTTCAATCATTTTGTGTTGGAAATAATTTGATTTGTCTTCTGATTACTGCCGTAGATATTTCTTGTACACCTTTTCTGGTTAACAGTGGTTTGACTAGCTCTCATAAATCAATTATTTTTCTTCATTGAGTTGAGAAATACCATTCGCATAAGAAGTTTGTTGCTTATTGGTTGATGCATAGTATATGTGATACGTGTCTAGTTGGTGTAAATATGTGTAAATGTGTTTGTATTTTTTTGTAAATGTTTTTGTAAGTGTTTATGAAGTGTTCTTCTTGCCCATGAAATTGATAAATTTCAATAAAAAATATGAGTAAAAGGGTTAAATAATATTACCCATACAAACAAATTGATCTGGCCTTTTGTTTGTGAGTCTCATGAGCTGTAAGCGAGACGAAATAAGTGGGAGGGCTAGCAAATTGTCTTTTGTATTGCTATATTGGGTCCAGCTGCCCCCCGTCCAAGGACCAAACTCCATTCTCTTACCAGTTTCAGAGCGGGTGCACACCCGCGAGAGTCTTAAGGGCATCAAGATTCTCTCACAGGATAAGCTCTGTGAACTAATAACTAGGAGTGACATTGTGTCCCTCCAAAGTAATGGGCGAGAAGGACACTCTATCATTTTCAGAAAGCCATATTCAAAATCTGTTGGCGAACTCCCCCTTTGCTGAAGTTTCTCTAAGTTCTTCTGCCCAACAGCAGAATGAAACAGACAAATTGACTAGGCTCCGCAAAAAACACATTCGTACAGAGTTACACGGCTATTTTCTACTGAAACACCTAAGGGGTGGGACCATCCCTTGGGGACTTCAGGTGAAAAACGTGCCGGTGATTTTCACTGATGATGCGGACTATAAGAAGGGGTTCAGTGGCATAAATACGAAGTGCAGCAGGGACCTTATGGTCCACACAATAGAAACGGCGCAGAGATTGTGTATAAAAGAACAGGAAGAGATTGATGAATTGACGAAGGCTATCGCAGAGAGTCAAGTGATTCCAGATTCTAAGGCATTGTTAGAAAAACTTGACAAAGAACTACAAATTTTTAAGGATAACACCATCAATAATAAAACGGCTCAGTTTGAAAGGGATTCTAAATCCTTCACATTGGAAAGAGCTTATCCATTCCTCAAAGAGGACTACTATTCTCAAACAGAATCTCGAGGGGCTTTGACAAATTTTCAAGGAAGGTCGAGGAATAGATTTAAAACATTCTCTGAGACATCATCCTCAGAGTCTTCTGGCTCTGAAGCAAGAGGGACCAGCAATAAGAAACAAACTCCTTTTTTAGAGAAAGGCCAACAACAAAAGGTAAGATTCAAACCGGCATGGGAAATGCGAACCAGGAGGAACTATTACAAAACGTAGTGGGCGCTTCCACCATAGTGAACTTATCTACTAAGATTCTTACGAAGGAGGAAGAATCTGTCCTTAATTTAGGACTTAAATTTGTACCAACTAAACAGACTGATTTCACTAAAATCAAACTAGAGGCAATAGAATTTTGCCGCAAAATTAGACTAAAAGTCTTTTTTGCTAATCAACCCCCTAGCAACAGTTTGGAAACGACAGGTCTTAGGAATAAGTCCACCTTTGTCCCAAACCAAAATATCCCGAAACAGGTATATGCGTTTGAACAAGTCTTGTTGTCCTCAATTACCAAACTAGAGAACAGACACAAATTTGTCAAACAAAATATTTCAAAGGGACAACGTTTGGCCCTCAAAAACCTGAAAGAAGATCATTCTCTGATTATCAAACAAGCCGACAAGGGCGGAGCGGTAGTGATATGGCCCAGAGAACAATACCTAGCGGAAGGGGCACTGCAAGTAAATAACCAAGAATGGTATAGAAAACTGCAGGAGGACCCGCTGCAAGAGATTCAGGCTTCAATCATAGAGATTGTCCAAATAGGCAAAGATAGTGGTTTCCTAGGCCCAAAAGAAAGTGAGTTTTTGGTTAAGAAATGCCCACGAACTCCGGTGGCATATTTCTTACCAAAGATCCATAAGAACTTGTCGAACCCACCGGGGCGACCAATAGTTTCGGGCTGTGATTCATGCCTTGAGCCCCTGTCTAAGTATATAGACTTCTTCTTGAAGCCCTTTGTAACAAATGTGAAGTCCTACCTAAGAGACACCACTGACTTCCTGGTTAAGGTAGAAGGGACCCCGTTTGACCGGGCATCACAACTTATGGTCACCATGGACGTGACGTCCCTTTACACCCAGATACCGCAAGACGAGGCGTTGGAGGTTCTGGAACTCTATTTAGACCTACGGGAAAGACCTCACAGGGTCCCAACATCGTTCATTTTACGATTGGCCGAAATAACCCTCAAAAGAAACGATTTCCGTTTCAACAATGACTTTTTTATGCAAATCAAGGGCACCGCGATGGGGTGCCCTTATGCCCCCGAAATGGCCGTACTCTATATGGCAGAGTACGAGAAAAAGTATGTGGAGGCCGACAACCCTTTCATGAAACACATTGTGCACTGGTATCGTTACATTGACGACGTGTGGCTCCTGTGGCAGGGGAGCCACACTGAGTTGAGTGACTTTCACCAGTGGCTCAACAATAGACACATGGACATTAAATTTTCAATTGACTCAAGTAATGTCAAAATGACATTCTTAGATGTGGAAGTAGGAGATGTGGATGGGTCCCTCAAGTCTTGCCTTTTCAAAAAAGCGACAGACCGGAACACCATACTCCACTATGGGAGCTCACACCCCAGGAACTTAAGGGCAAACCTGCCATATGGTCAACTCCTTCGAATCAGAAGGAATTGTTCAGAGATGGCAAAATTTGACCAACATGGATCAAAATTCTGTGAAGAATTGACACAACGGGGATACCCCAAAAAGCTTCTTAAACACTCTTTCAAAAGAGCATGTTGCACCCCAAGAGAGAGCCTCCTTGAAATAAAGGTTAAACGTGACCTTGAGAACTTAGTATGCGTGACGACATTCTGTGCCGAAACCCACAACATACGTCAAATGGTATTAAAAAACTGGCATTTGTTGGAACAATTGGAGACACCCATCCCCCGCCCCATATTCGCCTTTAGAAGGAATCAGAACATTGGTCAACAACTAGTCCGTGCAGACATCAGACTAGAAAAACCGAAAAGTGACTTGATGTCTAAATGGGGCCTAAAACCCATTGAGGGACACCACAGGTGTGGGAATTGTATCGCGTGCGATACAACCATTGAGGGCAGGATTTTTCAACATTCCAACACATCTTGGTCTCATACCAATTTTACCAATTGCAAGACAAAAAATGTCGTCTACGCTATAACTTGTCCCTGCAATAAAATCTATATTGGCAAGACCAACCAGCAGGTCAATACCCACATGACACAGCACAGATCACGGGTCAAAAACAAAGTACTAACTGCGCCCCTTGTGCAACATTACGTCGACAAACAACACGGCGACAATGAGTTCAAGTGGACCGTGCTCTTTAATATCAATCAACTTAAAGCAGGAGTGAATGCAGACCAAATCTTATTGAAAAAAGAAGCTTATCTAATATTAAAATTTAACACTACCCAAACGGGGTTAAACGCACTTTCCGAAATTTCAAGACTGTAATGTTCCCCCACTGAACCACAACTCCCAGAATGCCCCGCACCTGGTTCACCATGATGTAAGAGCCCGCTACAGCCACCAGACGTTTTCAACGCAAGCATTTCCTGGTTCGCCTGTGCGATAGTAAGGTGAGTGCGAGTCACGCTCCGATGAGATGACACAGTATTCCACTGGCAGCGCTCCTTGGCAAAGATTAAGTTAACTCCTACCCTTCCCACTCTTGTTTTATAGCGCGAGTAAGCAGCGCTGCTGAAAAGGACAGGGAACACTCATTCCCGCTACTAATTGAGTTCGGATTCAACACAGAAACCAAACACACGGCATGGCGACCGCCGCCCTGTGCAAAAATCTGAAACCTTAGGTATGTGCCTTTTTAACAATCTCACCTCGCTTCCATTAATGTCCAAGTGTCATAATGAAGACCGAAACTGAGCGCGACCTTCATTTTTTATGGGTCGCACAAACTAACCAAAAACGAGCCGAATGAGGAATTGATGTAGAGATCAACGCCAGACTTGATTGAGGTATGAACGTGCCGCTTTGGGTCTGTAGCAGTCACTCGGTTCCGCTTTAGATGGCCTTTTAAGTCTGTGAATTAATCTTTTACAGAATTAAAGCTCCATCCTATTTGAGTTGTGATGCACAGCCTTTCGTGCCCAATCTGACCCACGAGAGCCCTCCGCATCTGATATAAAGGTAAACCAACCTGTTTGAGCACAGCAATAGAAGGGTTTTTTTTTGCAATAATGACTTACAAACTTTTAAAACAAACTTCGTTTTTCATTTTTTGTGCAGAATCAAAACACTGAGAGAGCCCTGAGGAGAATCTGTAACTAATCACAGATTCGAAACGCGTCGGCAAAACGGCAGATAAATTCCTCGATCAGTGCCCCTGTTTGGGTTCAATCATTTTGTGTTGGAAATAATTTGATTTGTCTTCTGATTACTGCCGTAGATATTTCTTGTACACCTTTTCTGGTTAACAGTGGTTTGACTAGCTCTCATAAATCAATTATTTTTCTTCATTGAGTTGAGAAATACCATTCGCATAAGAAGTTTGTTGCTTATTGGTTGATGCATAGTATATGTGATACGTGTCTAGTTGGTGTAAATATGTGTAAATGTGTTTGTATTTTTTTGTAAATGTTTTTGTAAGTGTTTATGAAGTGTTCTTCTTGCCCATGAAATTGATAAATTTCAATAAAAAATATGAGTAAAAGGGTTAAATAATATTACCCATACAAACAAATTGATCTGGCCTTTTGTTTGTGAGTCTCATGAGCTGTAAGCGAGACGAAATAAGTGGGAGGGCTAGCAAATTGTCTTTTGTATTGCTTTTAGAAAGTTGCCATTTTCTTCTCCAAACCATTTGATGTCTGCAGTCTGTATGGTGAGTCACAATACTAGGCATAGCTGGCAGTTGATCTTTGTGTATTACTCCAAAACAATGAAAAAAGGGGGAATGGGTGTTAGCAGGATGGAGCAAACACAAGGAGATGATGGACGGAGTGCTGACACTTTTGAGACACTCACCCCCAGTCACAGATCTGGGTTGAATCCATCATCATTCTTTAGCTCACTTCGCCACTACAGTTCAGACCCAGCTATATGCAAATCAGTCTTGGCCCTGTGCCTCTTGGGAACAGTCCAGCCTGAACTGCCAAGCCAGGTCTTCCCTGAACTGGAAAAAAGCATTCTGGAACCGGTTTATTGCTAATGGGCCATCTCTGTAAGGATAAGTATAAGGAGCTGTCACCTACCACACTTACACATCACAAATAATCTGCCACTGCACACTCACAAAGGGTTTCACACTTGTCTTTTAAGTCCTCAGACAAGTTGGGGCCAGGGCAGAGAGGCAGGAAATTCCAGATAAATATGTAGGGGAAGGACTCTAAAAGCATCTCCCACTTCAAAGTGGGCACCAAATGTAAGAAGTGCCACCCTCAGACCCAGCTCTTTACAACACAGCTGGACCTGTGGATGACTCAGAAGGACTTCTGTGCTGCTCCATGCAAGAAGGACTGCTTCCCTGCTACACTAATGCCCTGCTGCCTGAGTGAGAAGAACAGGACCTGTCTCTTGAACTCTGGACCGCCAGAGTGACTCCAAGGCCTAGTTGGCTGGCCTCCTGATGAATATATGACATTACAATGCATGTAATTACAACACATGCTTTTACAACACAGTCTTTACATCGCAACTACCATTACATTGCATGATTTCACAATGCATGTCATTACAACGCACTGTAAAAGCTACCATTACAATGCATTCCATTACAATGCATAGCATTACAATGCGTACCATTACAACACATAATACTTTTAGGGCAACAGTAGGGTAAGTGTTGAATAGTGTAGGGGTAAATATTGCTATTCCCATTCCAGTGCGTGCAAGAGTAGGGTAAGTGTTGGATAGTGAAGGTGTAAAAAATAGTAAGTGTTGGATAGTGTAGGGTTTCAAATTACTATTCCCACTCCAGTGAGTGCAACAGTAAGGAAGGCATTGGATAGCGTAGGGGTAAAAATTACTATTCTCATGTACCCCAAAACCCATACTCACCCAAATACAAAATAAATCTCCATTACTTACCTTATAAAGTGTTGTAATGGCATGCGTTGCAATGGTATGCGTTGTAATGGCATGCGTTGTAGTGACATGCGTTGTAATGGCATGCATTGTAATGGCATGCGATGTAAAGGCAGTTGCATTGTAAAGGTAGGTCATTGTAATTACTGCATTGTCATGGATGGTTCTGCTCCTGATCAGAACCTCTGGGACAGAAAAGGCTTCAAAAATCATGATCCCCACACCTGGACTCTGCCTTCTGTGAGTACTGTCACCCAAGACCTCAATCCTGAACCCTTGGAAGTAGTCTTTAAGGTGCTCCTCCAGCCCACCTGTGGTCCTTGCAAAACCAACACATTGCAACATATTTCCTTGCAGCTATGCATCAGAACTGCCACTGCAAGACGCATGCCTGAAGCAGGACCTTGCAACTCCTAGGAAACGCCACTGTGTAATGCATCCTTGATACAGGACTTTGCATTGCAGCCCAGCAGCTTCTTGGAACTGCCATTGTTCAACATATCCTCCATGCAGGGCCTCATATTGCAGCCTTGCAGAACCGCCTCTGCACAACGCATTCTAGATGCTGCTCATTGCAATGCATCACAACCAGGATTTAAGGTACTTTGTTTAGCTGACGGACCCGTGCTATTGCCTGATGTGGAATCTGATTATGTCAGTATTCCATAAGCAGGGTAGGGAGGTGGTGATTTGACGGTTGGTCCGTTGCTGCAGACCAGGGAGGGATGGCCCATTGAGTCCTGTTGTTGCTGTAAAACAAACCTATCTTGGCAGAAAACTTGTTGGTGCACGGCTACTCCTGAACAACACTGATCTAACTTGGTCTCTGTGTTTAGCCCATGCCCCATCGCAGACGGCCTGAACTTGTGACTTTGTCCCAGTCTGGCATGTCCAAATAACCCCAGTTGGTGCTTGTTTGCTTTTAAGCACTACTAAATATTTAAACTTGAATATATCTTGTTCTAGTAATTGGATATTTGGTGTTTTGGAGTCAAATCATTTATTACGCTATACTCTATTTTAATATTGTTGTGTGGGATTTCCCTTGCATTGTGTTTTCATTTTATTACTGTTTTCATGCCCCATAAATATCTTACACTAAACGTCTTAGTTAAGCCTGACTGATTTTGTGCCAATCTACCAGAGTGTTGAGCACAGGTTAATTTGGTGTTTGCTTGTGTGTCACCCTGACAAGGATTGTGGTTGCTGCTTGAATAGGGATTCATCTCCTCAACTAACAACCCAGTTTCCAACATATATCATATGAAGTGAGTGGCTGAGAAACAAGTACCTTAAATGTATAGTGGAAGACAATATCCTGCCCCTTATAGCCAGTACCGAACAGGAGTTTGAAAAATTGAAACACTTGGGCTTATCTTTATTGGCAGGGGGCAGACTACTAAAATGACTATGTCCCCCCAGTTTCAATTAAGACTTTGGGATATTGCCATGAGAGTACACAGACAATTGATTGCTCAGATAGAGACCGATATCCGTTACTATATCTGGAGTAGTGTCAAAGATCTTTTCATACCAGTCTCAGGTTAGTATTTCATGATTTCCTGCATGATAAAGACAAATCTTTTTTCAAACCATTCAATTTAATTTTAAGTCATTTTCAAAACATTTCAGCAAACTTTTCAAAAATAATGTACACAATCAACTACACCCCATAGACAACACCCCTAGACAGACGGTGCACATAAAACCAGACTATAAACATTGATGCAAGGAGAATAGATTCTTGCATGTTTGTGTGGGTGATAGTATTATGGAAGAAGAACTGAAGTGCATAAATACATGATTAGATACCTGTGTGCAGGGCTTGCATGAATGGGCTGTGCGAGATAGATGAACGAATGGGTGGAGTTGTATAGTTGGTAGGGTGAATGTACATTTATTAGCGCATGGATGAATGCATGGGCTGAGGTAGATGAATGAAGGTGAAAGTAGGGAGATTTGATAGGTGAAAGGGGATAAACGCATTGACTTAGGTGCACGCATAATTCATATAAGTGCATGGATGGATGAATGCATGCGTTAAAAAAGATGGATGATAACATCATTAGAATCTCTAAAGGTTTGTGGCATATTAAAAGCTATGACATGTATCTACGCTGACTAACTTGGGCATTTGCCTTAGAAGTAAATTGTTATCAGGCATAACTAACTTGGAAGGACAAGAGAATGCTCTCAGTAATGTTCAATGGTTCTTATGAACATTTCACACCATGTTCTGATTACTGTATATAATGTTTTTTTGTGTGATTTGTGCAACATGTGAAGAGCAGGTCTAACTGAAAAATAAAATCAGATTCATGCCTTACATGGAATGTGAGGGAGTTATACATCGAAAAATGTGTTACGGTGTGGAAGGAGACTAGGGCATCATTATGATTGCGGTCTCAGGACAGACCGACCTCCTGTTGGCAGTCCCGACACAGCAATTTCAAAGCTACCGCACATGGTGCAGTCGCGAGCTCCCATTTCTCTAAGGGATCTTGAGAAATGGGGCTTCTGTTAATCCTTGCACTGCATGGCAGGCATCTCAAGGTTACTGCCACATGGTGCCAGGATTAACAGGGGGGCCCATAGGTGTCCCCCACCCCACAACTGCAGGCGACTGAGGCCCCCAAGTCACTTTTCTGCAGGCTTTTTAAACGGAAAGCCTAACATGAAAAGCCTGTCGGAAATGCAGTTCATAGGAGATTATGAAAGGTTTCTGACTGCCCAATGGGCTCCTTGAGCCTGTCCGAAGCCAGTCTGAAAGATCCAGTGGTTTATACTCTGACAGCCTACATTATAATTGGGCGGTCAGACTGTAAACCTATCATCTCGGTCAGTAATCCTCTGGCGAGCGGTCGGAGGCTTACCGACCAACATCGAAATCGGCCCATACATGTTTTCTATACAGTTAAAGGGGTTGCACACATGTTTATGGCACAACAAGGGAGGCTGAGGTAAAAGGAAAGGATGGAATTGAGGTCAAGAGAAGTATTATATTGAAGTTGCTTGAAAAAGTGGTTATCAAACATGACTTGTGGGTCTACTTATATGGGGTGATATAGAAAGGATCTGATTACAGTGTGGAGGCTGTGTCAAAATCTTGGGGGTCAACACTGAGACATCTTGTTCCCTAGTATTTTCCCTTTTGCAGGTCAATCACTTTATACTCATGAGGGTTCTGATGACAAGTGCTGGCATGTGGATTTGATAACAGTGACCTGATTTACCTCATGAAAATTCAAATGAGTTATCAGAAAAAAAATCACCTGAATGAATATTATTTTTACATACGCTTGCACGATAGAATGTGTGCAAACATGTCTGTACAGATAACAATGGCGTGCAGATAGCCCAGAGACGATGTCTATCCCTTTTAGGTCTAGCATGGCAAACATAGTTGTTTACAACATCTATTGTCACCAGTTCCTCAAAATATTGATGTAATGGGCTTTTACTCTATGCAGCGAAGTAGTTCTCTCTCACCTCATGTTGTTGGTTTTTAGATGTATCATTCTGATTTCTAGGAAATGACTCCATTGGAATGCACATTGAAAAAGTACACTTAGTCATCAGAGTGGTTGTCACATTCAAGTTGATGTGCTTACTAAATATCCAAGCCAGAAAATTGATGGTACTTAATATTGAGTACAAAATATTGAAAGGTAAGTAAGATTTTCTAAAATTAACTCCACATAGATGTACCTAAGCAGTACAAATATCTTCAAGATATGTAGACATGGAGTAATGAAAAGCAAATATATACTTACCTATATGCACTTATCTTTCAACATTGGCTCTTGATATACAGTCCTCAGTATTCTTGTATGTCAGTATTCTTCATGTCGATTTTAAGTAGTACAATCATTTACTATGTTATCTCATATATGCATTTCATACGGAAAACTATTGCTTTTAGATATTTTTCCCAGTATTGGAAAAGTCAATATGTATGTGTAATGTGTCACTTCAGAACTCCAGACGTAGCATAGATGATTTATTTAAGAAGTTACAACTCTGAGTGCCAGCAAGCTACCTTGACATTTGAAAGCACAAGGTAAGTTAAACTGTCACTTGTAATATCTTAGTTAAATGTTTTACATGCTTTACACTCCTCCATCTGTAGAACACTATAATGTTGATGTCATTTAGAATGTTGGTGCATGAAGAAGACAGTTGGAGAAGGGCTGACAGCCTTGCTGGCTGCTCCTGGTGGGGCTGATTACACCTATACTTCAATGCTGTAACTTATCTGAATAAATCCTCTTGAAATATCACAATCAGCGTGGACTAAGTTAAAACATATTTTATGGCGACGAGGATGGGATACAAACCCATTTACTCCTTTTATTTGGGTACAGGTCTCATGTTTCTGTAGTGGGTTTCAGTCCCATCTACCTCGTTATGGGTACAAGTCCCATGTTTTTGTGGTGGGTGTCAGTCCCATCTACCTCGTTATTATGGGTACAAGTCCCATGTTTCTGTAGTGGGTATCAGTCCCATCTACCTCGTTGTTAAAGAGACTCAACTGGGCTTGGTTTAAAGCGGCTGCATCTTTTGAATTCATCAGTTCTGACCCATAGGAAATAGTTGGAATTAATTTTGCTGCAATTACCTTTAACAGGTGACCCGTTGAGCAGCCTTTTAACTTCCTCTTTAAAATTTTAACGGCGTAGTGGAGTTGTTTTGCCTTCATTTTTCCTTGGTTCAGTTGGTTGTTAAAGTTGGGGTTGTGTTCAAGTTGAAACCCAAGCTATTTGTATGAATTCGCCTGGGATATTGGTTTGCCATCTAGATTCCAGATGAATTTACCTTTTGACCCTGTTTTTCGATGTTTGGAAAAACAAAGCACCTTTGTTTTCTTGTGATTTATTGGTAATTGGGCTGTGATCATGTGTGCTCCTAGTTGGGCCATTGATCGCTACAGGCCTATCGGTGTTTGAGATAGGAGAACAATGTCATCTGTATATTGAAGGCTAGTGATTGGCGTGTTTCCCAATTTAGGGGGGTCGGTTTGAACTTGCTGGAGATGTTTCTCAAGGTCAGCAGTATAGATGTTAAAAAAGCAGGGGGCCAACACACACCCCTGTTTTAATCAATGTTTTGTTGGAATCTTGCTTGTTATACTGCATCCGTCTCCTTTCTTTACTTGTACCCACGTTTTTGTGTAAAGGTTCATTATTGCCGCCAGAAGTTTGGTTGGTAACCCCCAATTTTGCATTTTGGCCCATAACCTTGCACTTAGTACTTTATCGAACGCTGCTTTAGGGTCGATGAAGCACGCGTACGGAGTCAGTGATTTTGCGTGTGCTTGTTTCGCTAGAAGAGTAACCGCTGAGATGTTTGTGAGGGTGCCCATTCCAGCCCGAAATCCGGTTTGTGTATTTGGCACCAGATTTGTACGGCTCACCCATTCTTCTAGATCTGCCAGCAGGCTCAAAGCATAAGTCTTAGCCTCAACATCAATTAGTGCAATCATTCTATAATTGCCGGGGTCCGAGCGTGAGCCTGATTTATATATAGGGTTTAAGATGCTTCCTTTCCAGGAGACAGGGATTGTGCTTGATGTTAGCCCCTGTGAAAAAAGCAGAGTAAGGTTACCTGACCAGAATGGGGGGCCGTGCCGGAATAACGTGTTTGGCAAACCGTTGGGCCCTGGAGCTCCTTCAGGCCTTAGATTTTTTATGATGTTTAGGACCTGCTCTTGTGCGATCTCCAGGGTGAAATCAGGGTGTTCTGTCTTTACTGTGTCATGGGATGTTCCTACATTAGAGACTCCGTAATTTGCAATGTCAGTAGGTGGAATGGCGTTGTATGTATGTTCGATGTGTGCTCTCCAGGCATCCTCCCTTATTTCTGAGTTAAAATGGCGGTTCTTGACATTTGATATCTGGTTAATGACATTCCAGAAGCACTTGGAGTCTCTTTGTTTGGTAGCATGATGGAGTTTTGCCCAAAGTAGTTCACTATAGTTTTTCTTAGCCACCTTAAAGTCCCTTTTTAAGTTTTTCCTAAATTTTGATATTAGGGAGATAATGCCCTGTGAAGGGTCTGAACCTCGAGTTCGTAGTTGTCTTAAATGTTTATTCATTTGTTTTTTTTGTTTCCTTAAGTTGTTATTAAACCACGCTGACTCCGCTGACCTTCCTACTTTGTGGCCGATTCCTTTTCTTGTGAATTACGTATTTAGATCATGTGTCAATCTTAAGTTCACAGTAGCAATGGGCATAATGCCACACCTGAATTGCAAAAATAGGGTTCTTGCACATGCAGTGAAAAGATGTCTAGGAATTCCTCAGCTCATGGCACGCCTTTTTGCAAAACAAAAAACAGGTACAGCAGCCTGAGGAACTTGTTTACTTATTACAGGCCTCGAATTGTACCAAGAACCTCGATTTAACCACATCTGCAGTGAATGTCGAGATAAAGGAAGGATCATTCCAATAATTGTCCATCCCCAAATCATGTAAGAACTCTTTGACATAGACAAACTACTGAAACATCAGAGTACTATGTAAGCTCAAGATATTGATCTAAATATGGCTGGAGTTCCTCTGTAAACCACATACAAAGCCAATACAATATAGGATCTTGTCTAAACAGCTCTGAAATGGGTTTGAGTGAAAATTCTTGTCCGAGGAGAACTAAAGGGGTGCCTTTCCCTGTGGACGCATGGAATTTTTTTAAACTTATTCACACCAACCCCTAGGAAGACTGCAGAGAACTGGCCCCTAGCTTGAGCCTTATATATTTCAATTGCTGGAAGGATCGGCGACCAAGCCGCCCTCTTAAAACTCTAAGGATGGTTAAAGCTCAATGGTTAATCAGGAGAGAGTTTTTAGAGATCTGAGGGTGTCATGGCCATCCAGTTTACAGAGTCAGGCAGGGTCGGCTTTAGCACTGGTGGCACCTGGGACGGGAACTGCTCTGAGCCTCCTGTCTTCTTTTCTCTCTCAGAGACAACAGAGGGTCCAGCTTGATAGTTTTCTCTCCCCCTCCCAGGCCGTGCAATGTGGTGTTCCTAAGGGCTCTTCCCTCAGTTCCCTGTTATTCAACATCTATGTAACCCCACTTGCCGAGGTAATAACATCTTTTGGATATCATATACTGTCTTATGCAGATGATACCCAGATTATCATTTCCACCACCTCACAGGCCTCAGCGGCTGCCTCCAAATTTTGATCTTGTATGGAGGCAGTGTCGCAATGGATGGTGCGTAATTACCTAAAGCTCAATGGGGAGAAAACGGAGGTCCTAGTCTTTGGAGGTAACCATGACATCTGGTTCAAAGACTGGTGGCCCCCCTCCCTAGGTGACTGCCCTAAACCTTCTGACTCGGCTAGAAACCTGGGCGTCCTCATTGACTCGGCCCTCTCCTTCGAACTTCAGGTCAACAAAACTGTATTCACCTGCTGCAATACCATCCGCATGCTGAAAAAAATGGCCCCCTTCTTGACATCTGACGCTCGTAAGCAGGCTACAGTCGCCCTGGTATCTTCCAGGCTTGACTACTGTAATGCGCTATATGGGGGCATACATAAGAAATCCCTACATCGTCTCCAGATGGTCCAAATTTCTTCAGTTAGGATGGCCCTAATGCTGCCTAGGCTTTCATCGGCAACACAAGCCAGGAAAGACCTCTATTGGCTTCCAATGCATGCCAGGATTTCCTTCAAACTTATCTGTCTGACCCACAGGGCTGTGTTTGGATCTTCCCCCGAAGGTATAAAGACTCTTGTTAGTCCTTATTCCCCTAATAGATCCTTGCCGTCATCCTCGCGAAATCTGCTTGTTATTCCCAGATTCAAGAAGGCTAGATGGGGTGGACGAGCTTTTTCCGTCCTGGCTCCCAAATTGTGGAATAGCCTCCCTTCCGAACTCTCTGGCCAGCCCTCTCTGGCTATATTTCGGAAACTTTTGAAGACTTGGCTTTTCTCTCAGGCCTATCACTAAATTAATTTTTATTTTGTATGAATGTATCTATATGCACTGCGCCTTGATGCCCTTTGGGCTAAGTTCGCGCATAACAAATTACATTTCATTCATTCATTATTTGCCACCCCTCCACCCCCCATGACCTACTCCTCTGATTCCCTCAATACCACCGGACAAAAGTTCCACTGCATCTCTCCATAGACCCACTCTCATTTGTTTTAAAGGACTGGCAAAGGCTGACTTTACTAATAAGACTGTATAGATCTATCCAAACAGTCAAACTCTTTGTAGCAATATTAGAAATAGATAAGACTGCAGGGAAAGTATAACTTCCTAAATCATTTTATGTAGTTTGCATGCAGCTCTTTGATGAGAGTTTGTAAAAGAAACTGTTCTGTGTTAGGTTTGTATCTCATGACCTGCAGAAACAAGAGGATCTCTGACAAGAGCAGTAACCCACTGAGTTATCCTAAACAAAATACAAATCTGTGATCTGCATTGTATGCGTTCTTTGCAGCAGGTATATTTACCCTCTATGCTACTTTTTGGCGAGGCAAAGATGCCACTGGAAAAAACTCTGATCTTTCTCTCTAGCAGAAACATTAATCACGAGAGTTATCTTGATATTTGTACTGCTGGTGAAATGCTTAACCCCTCCCATGCACGGTGGCCGTGTGCTCATGACGAGCTGAGCTTGTCATAACGGGCGCAACTCTCCCACGCTGGGCTAATTCCCCCGCTGTGCTGAACGTTCTATAGAAACGGGTGTGGGCGTGACGAGCTGAGCTCGTCATGAGCACACGGCCACCGTGGCTCGTGACGAGCTGAGCTCGTCATGAGCACACGGCCACCGTGGCTCATGATGAGCTGAGCTCGTCATGAGCACTGGGGCGCTGTGGGCGCCCCCCGCCCGCCAGCACTGTGGGGGAATTAGCCCCGCAGGCAAGGGGTTAATGGACAAGAAACGCTAGAGCTGGTGTTTTAAAATCACAATTTTTTGCTAAACACAGCAAACCCCTGGGCTCAGCGCCCCCCCACCCCAGGTCAGCCCCCAGTCAGCCACACCAGTAGTACCACCGTAAAGCCAACCCTGTTGTCAGGTATTTCACAGAACATCCTAAGGGGTTGGTCTTTTTGGGTATGTTCATGTTCATGGAGATGCAGAAAGATGGTTCCCAAAGCTTTGAAGGCAGGGGGGACCAGCTTACCTGCATATCCACCATACCCAGCGCTAATGCTGACTTGTAAAAAAGGCAAATCGCATATTGTCAAAAAAGTGATGTTATGGTGGCGACAGGGGCTTGTAAATATGCCCTTATGTTTGGCCATAAAGGCAAATTTCAATGAATATCGGGATATACAGTTGTGAGCACAAACTATGAATAAAAATGTTTGACAACTCTCCTTAATCAAATATATGGTACATTATTTCAGAAAGACAACTTTTGATGAAAACAAACATTTCTGAGACAGCTCCTAGCGGCATGGTCATTTTAATGCACCAATACATTTTAGAATAATCTGATGGTGTCTCTTCAATTCTTCCTTTCTGTTAACACAAATCTGGCTTCTGCCTCCCTCTGAAGTTTATGAGACTGACATGGAGGGTACTGCAGACCTAATTCTCAGTCAAATACCTGCATCTGTTTTTATATTTAATGTTATTGCACACTATGATCTGTATATAACATTTCTTAGCACAAAATGCATCCTTCCATCCATTTTGGATGCAAGGAAGCATTTTTACTCTAAAAAATGGAGCTTAATGCAGAATTACTCTTCTCACGTAATTTCACATAATCTCGCAGAATTTTTAGATATTTCTGTTATTATTCTAGACGGAATTCGCGTAAACCCACGAATAATGCATGAGCTTACTCAACTTGGCTTGCATCCCTTAAATAAGGAACTGTTTTCTGGAATAAACCCTTTTCAGTGAGAGTCGGTACTGTAGCTCCGCCAGATGCAGCATTTTACGAAGAAACTGGGTGGCGACCAATGAGCTAGAACAACACGTGTATCAATTTCAGCTCCTTAGGTAGTTTGGTTCTGCACATAAACACGGTGCTGATTACACTTCACAGGCGTCCCACTGCGGAGGCCTGAGTGACAGACTCATTTGCTCGGACTGTCGACCATTTGCCTCCAGCAACTGGTTGATTGGCCGGGCATGGACCTCATTAACATATGTCTGTACGGGTGGTGTGTCCCAAGGGGATAAAAGACCACATTCCGATGCAGCCGCCACAACTCTGCCTGCAGGGAGAGAAGTCGCTTTAAGAAGGATTGATGCTGCAATAAGTTACTAAAGTGGCCGGGGTTTCGCTGCGGCACAGAGGAGGCTACTCGTGCTGAAACTTCAGACAAACTTTTAAACGTCCCGCGCTCTGAACACTTTACTTGTCCCGAGAGCCGGCGGCGAAGCTCCAGTTAGAGCAAGGATGGCTTCCAGCCAGGCCTCTCTCTGGAGGGCCATTGTGCCCTTGCTCCTTGCTCTGACCGCCCCCCTGACCCAGGCAGACACCTCCAGGTACTTCACCTTCGAGGAGGACCCGCCGGGCTCCGTGATCGCGGTGCTGTCCGAGGATCTGCTCTTTAACTCTGCGGACAGACCGGACAGCAGCTTCCGCCTGATGAAGCAGTTCAACGCGTCCCTGATCCGCATGCGGGAGAGCGACGGACAGCTCTCCATCGGGGAGCGCATCGACCGGGAGCAGGTCTGCGGGCAGACCCCGCACTGCACCCTGGCCCTGGACGTGGTCAGCTTCTCCCAGGAGCAGTTCCGGCTCGTGCACGTGGAGGTGGAGGTCCGGGACATCAATGACAACGCCCCCCGCTTCCCCAGAGCTGAGATCCCTGTGGAGGTTTCAGAAAGTGCCGCCCTAGGCAGCCGCCTTCCCCTGGACATCGCCATCGACGAGGACGTGGGAACCAACTCTGTGCAGAGTTACCAGATCTCCGTGAACAGCCACTTCAGCCTGGAGGTGCAGACCCGGGCGGACGGGGTGAAGTACGCGGACCTGGTGCTGGTGAAAGAGCTGGACAGGGAGAGCCAGGACACCTTCACCCTGGAGCTGGTGGCCGAGGATGGAGGGAGCCCGGCCCTGTCTGGCACTGCCACCGTCACCGTCCGTGTGCTGGACTTCAATGACCACAGCCCGGTCTTCGAGCACCCCCTGATCACCGTGCAGCTGCAGGAAGACGCCCCATTGGGGTCTCTACTGCTGGCCCTGAGCGCGGCTGACCCTGATGAAGGGGTGAACGGACAGGTGGTCTACGGCTTCAACCCTCAGGTCTCTCCCGAGGTCCGGGAGCTCTTTAAACTGGACTCCAGGACAGGGCGGCTGACTCTGGACGGACAGGTGGACTTTGAAACCAAGCAGACCTATGAGTTCGATGTGCAGGCGCAGGACTTGGGCGCTAATCCGCTCTCTGCCACCTGCAAAATCATCGTGCACGTCACTGATGTCAACGATAACGCGCCCAGCATCACCGTGACCCCCCTGACCTCCATCACCGCCGGGGTGGCGCACATCACCGAGGCCGCCAGCAGGGAGAGCTTCGTGGCCCTGATCAGCACCCTGGACAGAGACTCGGGCCCCAACGGGCAGGTGCACTGCGCCCTCTACGGGCACGAGCACTTCAAGCTGCAGCAGGCCTACGAGGACAGCTACATGATCGTGACCACCGCAGCCCTGGACCGGGAGAAGATCTCCGAATACAACCTCACCATCGTGGCCGAAGACCTGGGCTCCCCGCCCTTCAAAGCCGTCCGCCAGTTCACCATCCGGGTCAGCGACGAGAACGACAACCCGCCCTTCTTTGCTAAAGCCGTCTATGAAGTTTCCGTCCTCGAAAACAACGCCCCGGGCTCCTACATCACCACCGTGGTGGCCAGAGACCCTGACCTGGGGCACAACGGGAAGGTGACCTACACCCTGGTGGACACCGAGGTGATGGGGGCCCCCCTGTTTACTTTAATCACCGTGGACCCGTCCTCGGGGTCCCTGTATGCAGTGAGGCCTTTTGACTACGAAAGCCTGAAGGAGATAGAGGTGGAGATAGAGGCCAGAGACGAGGGGCTGCCACAGCTCTGCAGCCGGGCCCTAATCAGGATCAAGGTTGTGGATCAGAATGACAACCCGCCCTTCATCACCTTCCCCCCGCTGAGGAACGACTCTGCCGACATCCTGCTGCCCCTCAGCGCCCCGCCGCACTATCGAGTGGTGCAGCTCAAAGCGGCGGATGAGGACGAAGGAGTGAACTCCGAGCTATTCTTCGCAATCCTGGATGACCACCAGGCCATATTTGCTATCAACAAAATGTCAGGAGAACTGTATATGAAAAGTCGCCTGGGCGCCTTTAGAATTGCAGACACTTTATCTGTTGCCGTTGCTGTTTCTGACAGGGGAACGCCACCTATGTCCTCTGTCGTGTATCTCAACTTAATTATTTCGGACACAGCGCCATCTAGCGACCAGCTCGTGACCCTCCACTCTACAGCCGTGATACTAGACACATCGATTCTTTCCATTACTTTGTTGGCCGGGGGCTGCCTATTGCTTTTTGTCGCTATAATCTCCGTTGCCACAAAGTGCAAGAAAAACAAAAAACATATTTCACGGCGCAAGGAAGACAATTTGCTTATCACCACTACTCATCCAGAAGTCGACTGCTCCAAAGACAATGATGCCCTTTCAGAGAGGATTCACCTTTCAATCAACACCGAGTCTGAGTGCAGCGACGACTTGCCCTGTTCAGGTGACAGCGGGGAGTCCGGGAGTCTTTACACAGCGCGTGACAATGACAGTGGCGCAGACGTGAAGGTAAGACCCGTGAACGTATTAATACTGCCTGTTTCTCCTTCTTCCTTCTAGAGTCAGGATATCTGCCACCTACAGAGACCCATACTTACTGTCATGTCCTGCCAGTTCCTTACCTTCGGAGGCGCAGTATCACACTTAACCGACTGTGGTACGGTAATTGGAAAACACCGACACATAAAAGCCATCGTGCTCTACGCACCCCTGTAGGAAGGTACCTCCTGACTATGGTTGCCCCCAACTTTTTGCCCTGTGTTTTAGCTGGTTTTGGACATAGTCGACCTGGGACCCTGCCAATCAGGACCCCAGGCCTACTGCTCTCTCTTTAAAATGGATTCCATGTACCCTAGGTGCATTTCCAATTGGTACTGGGCCACCCTATCAGACCCTGTCACTCAGGGCATGGGTGTACCCAGGGCTACCAGGGGCTGCAGCATGTATTATGCCACCCCTGGCTGGCCTCCTAAATTTGACACAACTGGCTGCATGACAGCTGGGGCAAAGTCGTGTAATCACCCTTTGCTGTAGGTGTAGTATACCTATACCTAACCCTAAAATGGACACACAGATTCCTATCAGTCACTCCTATGGCAGGCCTTGACAATCCTGAAGGCAGAGTGCTTGGAATCGTGTGAGATGGTGCTCTGGCATGAGCTGAGCCTGTCTGCAGCTTGCGGAATCAAGTCCTAATAGCTGTTCCATGATATCGCATACCATATACTCTTAAGTGCATTATAATCCTCGCGGTTAAATGCTATCTTTGGTATTGCTTTATCAAAACATGTCGAGTAAGGTGTCATACGAATTGGAATACTAACCCCTCGCCAATTCTGGCGACGGGGTTAGCATTCCACCCTTCTAGAGGGACACGACATGTATGTAACTGTGAACCCCGGTTAAAGTTAACTGAAGCCTCAGCTCCACAAAATGGATGCTGCCACCACAGACACGAGTCTGACCCCCTGCAGCTGGGAGTCCTTCCAGCGAGGGGAGCCTGGACAAAGGGTTTCCTGTCAGGGGCGGTGCTAGCACCGTCCCAGACATGGTTTTGTGTATCCTGGGTAGGCAGGGCTTTACAGGAAGGTGACTGCTGAGTGGCACCCCGGTGCTCACTACGCATAGGCCGGTCTGAACCAGTTCCAGGGGCACACCAGCCCCTGGCCTGGGGAAGTCCGGCATGGCTGAGGGGTGTAACCACCCCCCACCTAGTCCCACCCATAGGCCGGACCTAGTCACCGGGTCAGCCCCCTTTTTTAGTATAAAGATGGGAGCGGGCCCCCTGTTAAAATTAGATCATCTTTGGAATCAAGATACCACTTTCTTCGAAAGGACTTCACGATTTCTTCTTCAAGATTCTCCCTTGTGGCTAAGGAGTAGTCACCCTGCATCCGCAGGCACCATCCTAAAGAACACTGCGGTCTGCTGCAAGTCCTTCATCACGAATCCGACGACCCAGCTCGACGAGACCCGGCTTCCCTGGCCCCTCTGACCTCTACTCACCTCTACAGCCCAGCTGAGAACCGTGAGTGCGACGAGACCTCAAGGGACCGACGATCGCCAAGACTGCACGACATCTTTACTGCAAGCCCACCGTGTCCTCCACTGGTGAGTGCTTTGGGGTCCGAGAAGCCCCGACCCTGCGCAGCTCCAGCACCCAAGATCAGCCCCCCTGCATCTCCACGATCTGCGTGGGGCCCTTCTGCTGTTTGCTGTGCACCGCGTTGTTTGGCTACTAGCCGGCTGGCTTGTGGCCCTCTGAACGACGCCCAACGACTTCACGACTGCTGGTCTGGTTGCTCCAGGCTGGCCTTTGCTTCCTTCTTCAAGAGAGGCACCCCGGACCCTCCTGGTCCACTCCAGACGCCATTTTAGGTCCACCGCGTGGGCTTGAATTTGCCAAGGCTTTGTTGCCCAATCCTGGGTCCAGCGACGCCGACAGCTTCTATCTTCGTGGGACAGCTCGATCCTCCATCCTGGTCGCCGACAACGCCTCCTGGTCCGTGAGATCTTCGAGTCAAGCGTCACCCACTCACCTAGTCGAGGTGGCTACCATCCGGTGCCCTCCTGGTGCCCACTGACTACTGGCTAGTAGTCTCGAACTTGGTCCCCTCTGCTTTCAGGTGTCATCTATCTTCAAGATCCAGGCTTGGATCCGACTGAACTTTCTTCACTGGTCACCGGCCAGCATCTTTTCTTCCGGCTCCTGGTCCGTCTACGAGGATTCCCGACGTCTTTTCAGACCTATGCAGCTGCAGCCCCTGGGCTAGGTAACTTCGGCATTTCGGTGCCCCAGCATAGCCTCACTATCCAAGGGTCAGAATCTACTTTCGTTTTCTCCCTACCAGGTCGGGTTCGCCCGAGAACACTAACTTTCTAATTCCTAGCTACCATAGACTTTTGTCCCGCATCTCGCGTGAGAGTGCACACACTGCACCCGAGTCCCCTAGGCCTCCTAGACATAATCTAACGATTCCCTAGTCAAGTCCTAGCGATTCCAAAAGCTATTAGTACTGTACTTACCTGCTAGGAATTTCGCATTCCACTTTCAGAGTATATGGTTTTCCGTGCCCCTCGGGCATTTGTATATACTGTGCTAACTTAAGTATTTTTGTAAGAGTTTTGGTTTGTGCTTAGTACCCTGTCCTCATAAAGAGTACAGGGCTGTTGTGATCTTTAAATAAATAACTGTTTATTTTCATAACACTTGTGTGGTGTCCTTTCACTTGGTATTCAAGGGGTATATGTGTGGTAAGCAGCTGGCTTAGCGCGCCCTCTCGAGTCTTTAGCCTTAGACTGCTCGTATCCACGCTACTAGGATAGCTGGTCTATAAGGTTGACTTACAACCAATCATCAATAAGGGTTGCTGGACTGATACATAGTGTTCACTAGAATAGTGAGCACTGCATATCAGGCCACCTTCTCACATTGGTGAGCAGCGGTTGGGATTTGAGCTTGCTGTTGTTTTACCACACGTATCCTAAGAATATCTTGTTGAAAGATCACATAAGTACTGTTAGTACATATAACTAAAGCTTAGAATACTCTGAGTTCTACTGAACCAGCTGTTGTAGCTCCTCAAGGCTTAGCACACCTTGGCTGCAACTCTAGCAAGGGACCAGTAGGTAACACATAGTGTAGGTAGGTGCATCACTTACACCACACTAGAAGCAGTATGTCGGTCACAGGAGGAAACACTGAGTCTCCCCTTGTGTCAGTTGACCCTCCACAGGTCATCCCTTCAAAATATACTGCTCTTAGCTTCCATGAGATGAGACAAGTGTGTACTCTCAGGAAACTAAAACAGGGGTCTAACCCCACCACTTCCTTTCTGATTGGTCTCTTAGAGGCCTATGATGCCAGTAGGGCTGGTAACCCAGACCCTTCTAATCCAGAAGGAAGTATGCCCTCCTTACAGGGTCCCTTTGATATCCATCCCCTCCATGAGGCAGATGATGCTGAGGAGGAGGATGAGTTGTCTGGGGATGAGGCAGATAAGGGACAGCTAGAAGTCAGTAGACTAAGCAGGTCCAACTTAAGCAGACATGAGCTTGGTACTGGGGGACTCCTGGGCCCACTCTCAGGTCAGCTTAACATTGGGAATGGACGAGTTAGGTCTCTATCAAGAGGCTCTAGCAGATCCTTTCGAACCAATGGCTCTCTCAACTCTTCTCACAGAGGAATGTCTTCCCCTAAGAGGAGAGTGTATGAAGCTGAAGAAAGGGCAGTCAAACTGAGGATTGAAAGGGAAGAACTTGCCCTGGCCAAAGAGAGACTTGCCCTTGCTAGAGAGCAAGAATTATGTGGGCTAGTTCCCACTGGTGGCAGCAATAAACCTAGCAATAGGGAAAGGAGTTTTGATACAAAGCACCTGAATAAGATAGTGCCCCCCTTTAAAGAAGGGGATGACATCCACAAATGGATTACTGCTTTGGAGAGAGCCTGCACTGTGCAGGGTGTTCCCCAAAGTAAGTGGGCAGCTATCTTGTGGCTCTCCTTTGATGGTAAAGGTAGAGATAAGCTCCTCACCACAAGGGTGGAGGATGCTAACAATTACCAAGTCTTGAAAAATGTACTGGTTGATGGGTTTGGTTTAACCACTGAACAATACAGGATGCTGTTCAGAGACACCCAGAAAACTCAGTCTCAAGATTGGACTGACTTTGTTGATTGTGCCACTAAGGCTTTTGAAGGCTGGCTACTGGGTAGTAAGGTTACTGATTTTAAAGGATTGTATAATCTAATTATGAGGGAGCAAATCTTAAATAATTGTCAGAACCAGTTATTACATCAGCACCTGGTAGACTCTGATCTGACCTCTCCACAGGAATTGGGTAAGAGGGCAGACAAATGGGTCAGAACCAGGGTTAGGCCTAAAAACCAGGGTGGTGACCAGAAAAAGGAATCAACCAAGCCTCAAGAGAAGGGTGGGGATAAATCCTCAGAGAAGACTTCCCAAGGGCCCCAAAACTCCAACAAGGGTGGTGGGTCCCAGAACACTCCTTCAGAACAAAAGAAACCTTATTGCCATACCTGTAAACAGGTGGGTCATTACAAAAGTGATGTCAGTTGCCCTAAAAATGGTAATAAGGGAAACATACCCCCAGGTAATACTCCTAAACCTCCTGTTACCACTAGTGGTAATCCCCCAGGTGGTGGGAGTGCCCCCAAGAATGTGGTGGGCATTACTTTGGGCAATCAGGAGGACTATGGCCTAGCCAGGTTCCCTGACCACACTCTTGTCTGTGAGACTGGCATGGGGTTTGCCAACTTCACTACTGGACCCCACATTTTGGGAAAGTATAGACAAGAAGTTTTAGTGAATGGTCGGAAAGTTGAGGCATTCAGAGACACAGGGGCCAGCCTCACCATGGTGAGTGACCATCTGGTCCCCTCTGCTCAACTGACCCCTGGTTTTACTTATCAGGTGACAGACATTCATGGAGTGAAGAGAAGGCATCCCATGGCAGTAGTCAAGCTCAGTTGGGGTAATGTCACAGGGCCCATGAGAGTGGCAGTGACAGATAACCTACCTGTAGATTGCTTACTGGGGAATGACCTGGAACTCTCAGCATGGGCTGAGGTGGAACAAGAAACTCATTCCAGAATGATAGGCCTATCCAGACAGGTTAGTGGGGCAGTAATAGCTACAGCCCCAGTCCAAGCACCATTCCTCCCTGAAAAGGTTGGAAGGGCAGTGGTAGCCACTGCCCAGGCTCAGACAGACTTTCCAGAACAGGATAGGAGGGCTGTGACAGTCACAGCCCAAACACAAACTGAGTGCCCTCCTGAAAAGGTTGGCAAGGTTGAAATGGTCTCAGCCTCTACTCAGACAGATAGTGAGGTTGTGAAGCCTGAAACAATGGATCACTCCACTCAAACAGAGAGCATTGAGGAGGAAGGAGAGTCTTCCCCCTCCCAGACACTAGGTGAGAGCCAGCCTCCTCAGGGAACTGACTCTACCTCTGTTGAAGGAACTGCCCCAGAGGTAGTCAGGCCTAGCCTGGCAGAGCCCCTGATGGCAGTGGACCCTTCACAGGTGGGACCCAGTCTGGAGCAGGTAACCTGCACCTCTCTACCCTGCCTCAGTCAGCCCAGGGCTGAAGAGACCAGGGAGGCCAGTGGTGGACCCCAAAGGGCCCCCTGTCCAAAAGAACCCCTTAATCAGCAGATTAGGATCACTGAAGCTGGTAAACCTAGCCAAGTGAAAATAGAGCAGACTCCTGAGGGATCCCCCTTAAAAGTAGTTAGGGAACTCCCACAGCTGGACACTGTTGGGCACAGCCAAACATGGGGCCTAAAAACCCCAGACCTGACCTGTCCCTCCAGTAAGCCAAACAGAGGGACTCAGCCTCCAGCTTTAGGTAGCCAGAGGCTGACCCTGAGAGCTCAGTGCATCTCAGCTAAAGAAAGAAAGGCACATATGATGGATGGTGATTGGAGGAAGTTGAGCCCAAAGGTAGAGGAGCCTCACTTCAGTACTCCATCCCAGCATCAGCCTTTTACTTTCCCAAGACACACCAGAGACAGAGATTCCCTATGGTGGAGACCCTCAGATACCCTTAGGGTGAGGGGTTGCCTAGTGGACCATGACACAGGGGGAAACCAAGCCAGAGCTGGTACTTCCTTATATGGCCACTTAGGTAATAGAGGCTTACCTGGACAAGGATAGCCTTATCTCCTTTCGTTTGGGGGGGGGTTGTGTAGGAAGGTACCTCCTGACTATGGTTGCCCCCAACTTTTTGCCCTGTGTTTTAGCTGGTTTTGGACATAGTCGACCTGGGACCCTGCCAATCAGGACCCCAGGCCTACTGCTCTCTCTTTAAAATGGATTCCATGTACCCTAGGTGCATTTCCAATTGGTACTGGGCCACCCTATCAGACCCTGTCACTCAGGGCATGGGTGTACCCAGGGCTACCAGGGGCTGCAGCATGTATTATGCCACCCCTGGCTGGCCTCCTAAATTTGACACAACTGGCTGCATGACAGCTGGGGCAAAGTCGTGTAATCACCCTTTGCTGTAGGTGTAGTATACCTATACCTAACCCTAAAATGGACACACAGATTCCTATCAGTCACTCCTATGGCAGGCCTTGACAATCCTGAAGGCAGAGTGCTTGGAATCGTGTGAGATGGTGCTCTGGCATGAGCTGAGCCTGTCTGCAGCTTGCGGAATCAAGTCCTAATAGCTGTTCCATGATATCGCATACCATATACTCTTAAGTGCATTATAATCCTCGCGGTTAAATGCTATCTTTGGTATTGCTTTATCAAAACATGTCGAGTAAGGTGTCATACGAATTGGAATACTAACCCCTCGCCAATTCTGGCGACGGGGTTAGCATTCCACCCTTCTAGAGGGACACGACATGTATGTAACTGTGAACCCCGGTTAAAGTTAACTGAAGCCTCAGCTCCACAAAATGGATGCTGCCACCACAGACACGAGTCTGACCCCCTGCAGCTGGGAGTCCTTCCAGCGAGGGGAGCCTGGACAAAGGGTTTCCTGTCAGGGGCGGTGCTAGCACCGTCCCAGACATGGTTTTGTGTATCCTGGGTAGGCAGGGCTTTACAGGAAGGTGACTGCTGAGTGGCACCCCGGTGCTCACTACGCATAGGCCGGTCTGAACCAGTTCCAGGGGCACACCAGCCCCTGGCCTGGGGAAGTCCGGCATGGCTGAGGGGTGTAACCACCCCCCACCTAGTCCCACCCATAGGCCGGACCTAGTCACCGGGTCAGCCCCCTTTTTTAGTATAAAGATGGGAGCGGGCCCCCTGTTAAAATTAGATCATCTTTGGAATCAAGATACCACTTTCTTCGAAAGGACTTCACGATTTCTTCTTCAAGATTCTCCCTTGTGGCTAAGGAGTAGTCACCCTGCATCCGCAGGCACCATCCTAAAGAACACTGCGGTCTGCTGCAAGTCCTTCATCACGAATCCGACGACCCAGCTCGACGAGACCCGGCTTCCCTGGCCCCTCTGACCTCTACTCACCTCTACAGCCCAGCTGAGAACCGTGAGTGCGACGAGACCTCAAGGGACCGACGATCGCCAAGACTGCACGACATCTTTACTGCAAGCCCACCGTGTCCTCCACTGGTGAGTGCTTTGGGGTCCGAGAAGCCCCGACCCTGCGCAGCTCCAGCACCCAAGATCAGCCCCCCTGCATCTCCACGATCTGCGTGGGGCCCTTCTGCTGTTTGCTGTGCACCGCGTTGTTTGGCTACTAGCCGGCTGGCTTGTGGCCCTCTGAACGACGCCCAACGACTTCACGACTGCTGGTCTGGTTGCTCCAGGCTGGCCTTTGCTTCCTTCTTCAAGAGAGGCACCCCGGACCCTCCTGGTCCACTCCAGACGCCATTTTAGGTCCACCGCGTGGGCTTGAATTTGCCAAGGCTTTGTTGCCCAATCCTGGGTCCAGCGACGCCGACAGCTTCTATCTTCGTGGGACAGCTCGATCCTCCATCCTGGTCGCCGACAACGCCTCCTGGTCCGTGAGATCTTCGAGTCAAGCGTCACCCACTCACCTAGTCGAGGTGGCTACCATCCGGTGCCCTCCTGGTGCCCACTGACTACTGGCTAGTAGTCTCGAACTTGGTCCCCTCTGCTTTCAGGTGTCATCTATCTTCAAGATCCAGGCTTGGATCCGACTGAACTTTCTTCACTGGTCACCGGCCAGCATCTTTTCTTCCGGCTCCTGGTCCGTCTACGAGGATTCCCGACGTCTTTTCAGACCTATGCAGCTGCAGCCCCTGGGCTAGGTAACTTCGGCATTTCGGTGCCCCAGCATAGCCTCACTATCCAAGGGTCAGAATCTACTTTCGTTTTCTCCCTACCAGGTCGGGTTCGCCCGAGAACACTAACTTTCTAATTCCTAGCTACCATAGACTTTTGTCCCGCATCTCGCGTGAGAGTGCACACACTGCACCCGAGTCCCCTAGGCCTCCTAGACATAATCTAACGATTCCCTAGTCAAGTCCTAGCGATTCCAAAAGCTATTAGTACTGTACTTACCTGCTAGGAATTTCGCATTCCACTTTCAGAGTATATGGTTTTCCGTGCCCCTCGGGCATTTGTATATACTGTGCTAACTTAAGTATTTTTGTAAGAGTTTTGGTTTGTGCTTAGTACCCTGTCCTCATAAAGAGTACAGGGCTGTTGTGATCTTTAAATAAATAACTGTTTATTTTCATAACACTTGTGTGGTGTCCTTTCACTTGGTATTCAAGGGGTATATGTGTGGTAAGCAGCTGGCTTAGCGCGCCCTCTCGAGTCTTTAGCCTTAGACTGCTCGTATCCACGCTACTAGGATAGCTGGTCTATAAGGTTGACTTACAACCAATCATCAATAAGGGTTGCTGGACTGATACATAGTGTTCACTAGAATAGTGAGCACTGCATATCAGGCCACCTTCTCACAACCCCTATAACAGACTGAACACATGGGTGTCGCTTCCAATGGTGCGGCAGGTGCAGTGGCACCGGACCTAGAGGCTTGAGGGTCTAACCAAACTATGATTATTGCAGTACTTTACAATTCAAACAGCAGGCGGGGGAGGGGCTTTCTTCCTTGCACTAGGGCCTATGATACACTGATAAACACTGCTGCTTGGGTACCTGTCGGCTGAAAGCAAATGTTCCTGGAGAGGTCAAACACAACACATATTTATCTACACTAATTCACCACTAATCCTTTTTGGGTTCCAGAGTGGCCCACTGAAAAGTGCTACACGAACTCATCAGGGGTAGCAAGAGCTATATACATGCACACCCTTCCCTCTTTCATCCCCCACTATACTTTTCAATCCAAATAACAGACTAACATGTTCAACATTCAAATTAATTTCATATTTTACTATACTAATTCACCACTAGTCCTTTTTGGGTTCCGAGTAGTGTGCTACTCCCCGAAAACGTGCTTTGATGCCTGGTCAGGGGTAGTATGCGCTATATAAATGCAATTACATTACAATAGAATATGAAACAATATTAACCATAACACTAGACAACAATGCATGGGAGCATATAACACGTGGGTCACTCAGCTTCCTTATTTTGCCACAAACTGTGTTTACCGACAGTATAACTCTCACGAAACACCTCCTTGAGCGCTGCTGTCACACGATCTTTCAAATTAATTTTATTTTACAAGGCACGGACACCCACATATTACATCAGAGCACGCCTGCATAGAACGAACACTCCCGTTCCGAAGTTAAGAGCCCCTCGGCCTTAATGGCTGTGCCGCAGCCCTGTCTTACCGATCAGAGCACATATTGTCATGGGTGGAGTAGGGTGAAAGGGGGGGGGGGATCAGGCCTCACAAGGAGGCAGTCAGTCGCATTCATTGATAAAAGCTTTGAGTGTTTCACTCCATATCCCGTCTCCACCCCTCGACCCTTCGGACTCCACGCAGCACGAGTTTATGACACCTCTTACCATCCATGAAAGCAAGAAGGTCATTAATAGTCCGCAGTTTCAGGCGGTTGGTGACAATCTGATGTTTATTGGTTGTAAGGTGGTGGAAAGGAACAGAAAACGTCTTTGTTATTCACTACGTCTTTACCCTCACACCCCTTAATAAGAATCAGCACATGAAAGGGTCCTTTGAGGGAGCGTGCTGTTGACGCTTTACGAAGGAGACACCGACACAAAGCGCATAGCGCGCTTCCTGTAACCTAAGGGCTGCCATGGGCTCTGTAATGCAGGCCCCGTAGACTTGAAAGTCAAATAGGATTAGGGAGGAATAACTTCCAATCATACAGCGCCCTTTATTCCTCATCACTGTCATCCGCAGGGTACAACCTTTTCCTCAACATCTGATGCTCCCACATTTTCATTAACGTCTCCGAGTCCCTCACGCAGAAGCCCCTACTTTTCCTCCTAGCAAGACTTCAAGTCACCGCCTGACCCAAAAACATTCAAGCACATCTTGGGTTTGTTTCGCGTCAGTAAGTCCTGCAAACATCCCCACCCCATGTCTAGTACGGGTAGGCCCACAGTCCCTCCAGACTCCGCAGTGGATCAGGGGCGACACCATAAAATGGCTGCCTCTGAGACAAGTGCGGGCTGGACCCTACCAGCTGAAACCTGGTGGCTAATTGCAGCTCCCGTGTTTTGTCACCGCGGGGTACTGCGAAAGCATCCATTGGCTGCTGGGGGTCGGAGGTGTTGCGTGGACGACCGGCAGGGGTAGTAGGTCAAGGTATAAATAGATGACTTAGATAACTTACCTATCGTACCTTGATTCCTGGCTGCCCCTGACGACCACCGATGCGCCATGCTTTTCCTGCTTTCAGTCCTGGAGGAGTTCTAGGTTTCCTGCCCACCCATCCCTGTAGCTAGCATCTTGGAGTGGAGTTGTTTGGCAGGGAAGGAGTCATGTTTGGCTATAAAAGTGCGGGGGTATTCACAATGGAATGGGTTGTGAAGCCTTTAGTTCTAACCCAGGCAGTGCTAATACGGTTTCTAGGGAGTGGCTGGGTCGCCCAACACAGATTGTACCTAGCCTTCCAAAGTCCCATCACATGGCCCTGGGGAAGTGATAGGGTGGTGACTGCAACAAGGGGTCAATGTACGGCCCTGATGCCCAGGCCCTTCCCACAATGCGTGCCAGTAGGCATCCTTTCATTGAAGTGGCTCAGGCATGATTGTTTCGAGGGTCCAGATTTTCGGTCGGCCCACACCCTCTATCTTGAAGGAGCAGTTGAGTTTGTCGTATAAAGTATAATTTATGAGGGGAAGCCGCAGGCTGTACCTGGGACCACAAAATAAGTCAATTGAGGTGGTAGACACCACAAGGGCCTGAGGGGTGGTCAACCGTGACTCCTTTGGGAATTCAATTGGATATTACGTGCATGTGATAATACACAACAATGTACACACTGTAAATAATATCAAATTGTTGATTCAATGTTGTATTTTGTGATGTGTGGTAAATACAGCCTGAGAATGGTATCTTCTATAACGCAAGGATGGCAACTGGCTAGCCTCTGGTCATTTCTGTGTGTGATCCTCTCCCAGATAGGAGCAAATAATTCTTGGCTGGTGATCACTCTCACATGTCTCACTATGGTCTCCACCTGTGGTCTTTCTTGTTTCTTCACTTTGTCTTGTCTGCAATTCTACCATAATGCAATCCACAGAATGTTAATACATGTGCCTTGTAGAGTGCAGAAGGAACCTGTCAGGTAAATTTTTTCTTTTAATGCTTGTTTTCTTGTCCACAGGGTTCCACTGCCACTTTGTTCCATTCGGTCTCTCTCTGGAGTGAAGGAAAATCCACCTCAAGGTAACAGCGACCTTCATGCTTTGTTACATGAATTAACAGGGGCATGTTTGATATAATTTGCATTTTGTGTGTATGAATGTTTTGCAAACCAGACAACATTTCTAGCTAGGGTAAACTGAACAAGGTGCATTTTGGGAACCGAGATAATGCACCAAGCTTTTTACAAGACTGCTCCTAAATAGCTGTCCAACAAGCTACATAAATACTGCCCACGTAGAACTTTACGTTCACAGTCTGCCTGGCGTTTATTAATTCCACACACCAAGCGTAAGAAGCTGGTTGGTTCGCTCTGCTTGTTTTGGCACTCCAGCACTGGAAGGAGCTTCCCCTCCAACTCAGATGCATTCCAGACAAAACCATTTTTCCGGAAGCAATTAAAAACATATCTGGCCAAATTATAGGGTGGATGATGTCCTTTTCTATGTGTGTGTATATATATATATATATATATATATATATATAGTATACATTTTAAATTTATGTTCAAGGTGTGTAGATGTTCACAAACGTAAATCTCTACTTTTCTATATGCACTTACCTCTCAGTATTTTGGTCCTTGACATTTAGGCCCTGTAATGTTGCACCCAGGATGTTTTTGCCCTCGATGTTCTATCATACAATCTTAAGAGCAAAGCTGTGTACAAATTATTGACCCTGGTATCTAAAATAGTACACGATCGAGTCCTTATCTATCCATCCAACGCTCTAGTCTGTTACACGGAAATCTGGAACATAACATCTACCAATGTCAACCTTTTTAGCCACACCAGGGCTACCTTGTACCATTTCCAGGCTCTCAGCTTTCTTTGTCCTAAAATGCCTGCTCTTCAGCTCTCTCGCCTGACCATCATGCCAGAGTTCACACCATTAAAAAGACGTCTGCTAGCATTGCAAAGTCAAACACTGCCCAATCTGATGTAAACACGTGCAATACAATCTTTGTTAGTTTAGGTATTAATAAGGCACTGCAGTAGAAATGTGCTTGACTTCATCAGTCTAAATCATACAACAGTGCATTTAAAGGGAGGGGTGTGGTGCAGCAGCAGGAGCTGCTGCCTCCGGAGCTCAGCGCTCACGGTTCGATCACTGCCTGCAGCTCAGTTCTGCATCATGTGACTCTTGGCAGTAGCTCACTTAATCACCCCGGCGGCCCTCAGCACCTTGAAACCCTTAGGGGGGTGACATGTTCATGCTTTACAAATAGGAATTTAAAGAAACATAACATGTGAACAGTGTGAACCTGTGACTAAGGTGGGTCAGCCACCTTACATAAGGTGATTAGATCTTAAGAACCAAAAAAAACGGGACATTTTGCAAAAATAGAAGAAGGACTACAATTTTACATCAACAGTGGGACGCAGAATGACAGCTCTCATCAACATAGGAACACAGAAGAGGCACTAAGAAACGAAATAAAATGTAATTCCTAAAACCAACATTGTACCTGTTAATTAAATTATTCACTTACAACTAGCTGCTAACTAGCACAGCTTTAGAACACCTAAACGTTACCTCTCCCTGTTCTCATTTGGTCCCCTCTAAAAAAAACAGGACATGATGAACCACAGCTGTCGAAATCTGTCTGGACAGCTGGTGGAATACAATATAGTGACTGTACCGGCAAATCCGGGACGCCTGGTCATCCTACCTTACACTACTCACGTAGAATGATAGTGCTACGTAATATGTTTTTGATTGAAATGTTGCACCTGCCTGTTTCCAAAGGCACATAGCAGTGCAGACCTGTCAAGTGCCTGCCCCGTCTTTCCCAGGGGGAGGGTCAAAATTAAAGTGATTTATCGAAGAAAGCGTCTCCCCACGAGTTCTGTGGACTGCATGAAAAAGGTGCGGATGCCAGTACTTTCGTTTGTTTTGGCCGTTATTGTAGCCGCGCGCATCTATTTCGGTCGCACCACAGCTGTGCCGCTTTCTAATTGCATTGAGGGCACCCGCGCCACGTGCTCATCATGTGAGCGTGCCGTGGAGTGCGGCGGTCCCTCAGCTCTGCTCTGGGCCTTTCGCTCCCCGGCCCCAGGGTATAGGCGCGTGATACCGCGTGATAGCAGCCAGGCTCACGGCAGACGTTCTGCTTCACTGTGGGGCTCTGATTATGTGTTTCATACACCTGCGGTCTGTGCTGCACTCTTTTGTCACGTGCTTTAAATATGTGTTTTTGGCATAGAGCAAGTACCAGTGCACCACCTAGGGTGTTGGAAGAAACTAAAACATGACGTTACCACCTTAGAGACAAAAAACATTACCTGTTTGAAACATATAGCGCTATAGAAGTGTAAATATCAGCGGATATGTTTCATTCAGTGCTTAATTTGCACACAAAAAACTAGGTGCCAGGGCTTGTCAGGAGGCCACTGCACCTTGTTCCAAATATTGCCAATGACAGTAACAACACTCGTACTAACATTCACACTCCTACAAGTGTGACAATTCAGACGATTTAAGGCCCCCAAAGCTATAAGAATGGATTGGGAGGCAGGTAATTAAAAAAAATATGTGTATTGAGTTAATAATTAACTGTTGTTGTGGTCATCTCTAAGTTAGCCAGACTGTGCTCCGTGTGGCAGACTGTCACATGCCCTGGTGCTGAAAATTAAGTGTTGGTGCTGAGCACCGGAAACCACTGGCTCAAATTAAGCACTGGCAGGGCATTACGTGAAACATTATAGACATTAAGAACTGCATGGGTGTGGAGGGCAGGTTGGTTCCATTAGTGCAGCAGGTGCAGTGGCACTGGAACCCAGAGGCCCACTGAACCCTGATTATTAATGTATTTGTATTTTGCATGTTAAATTGCGTCCAGGAGGCCAATTTCCTCCCTTTACTAGGCCTATGATACATTTGCTACAGTGGAATAAAGTCGCCTTGTGAGACCCTTACAAAGAGGCTGCACTCCCTTCCTGTCACACTCCTTGATCGTCATCACCAAGACACTCACATACAGACCTGCTGCCCTGCAACTCTTGAACCCTCCCTCAAGCAGCACCTCCATCTCTGACTTCATGCTCTGCCCCTGCATGTCCTTTCTCCCCCCTCTCTGACCCTGCTGCTCTCACTCTATTATAAAAGAAAGTGGGTAGTTCAGGCATTCTACTCAGGAGTCACCATGTGGTAGAGAGCTGCCAAAAATGTCACCTTCTGTGGTTCTCTTGGCTCCGTAAAGATGAACGAATTCAGCGACCTGTAGGGGAGAGAACAGGGGGTGGTGCCGCAGCTTTACTTACAATTTGACCAATTCTTTGTGGTTTTTGGATACCTGAGGGAGTTTTGGAAAGTGTTGAAGATAGTTCATATCTGCCATTGCACTGATCCATTCAGGCATCCAGATGCCCCTCCCTCGCCTGGGTCTTTGGAGGCACTTTTGATGTTGTGGAAATTGAATAGGGAACCTCTTCCTAGTGCTGCCTTTACTGCAAGATGACACAGTAGCGAATAATAAAAATGTAATTCGCCTACTCATGCTGGCGGATTCCAACGGATTCTGTGCACAACACCTAGATGTATATATGAGCGCTGTCAATATATCGTTTTCATTAATGGGTTGTAAGTGACATTAGATAAAAACAAGAGCAAAGTACGATATGTCCATGATATCACTTTGAACCACAAGGTGGAAAACTCCATGGCATGACAAGTATCCGTATATAGTGTTATGTTGTGTAAACTATCCATATGCAGTTTTATGTTAAGTATGCCCACACAAAATATCTTCTAATGAGATCACTTATGGTGGGGGAGTGAAGGCAATGGAAAGCCATGCAGAACATGGCCTTATGTCCCACAGCTCCTCAAACATGCTGTACATTAACAATTAAATATATCCTGTGTCCTGCCACCCACCACACTTTCTCTCCCTTCTCCTACTCATATATTAAAAAAAGACACCTGGCATTTTACTTCTCCCCTTTCCACTCTAAGCAGTAGGTTGCCTTCTCACTCAAATATATGACCCTCCTCAACCATACTTGATAAAAAGACCTCCCATTCCATCCAATCCCTTCCCACCCAGTCCCATCCCAACCACCGATAAGACTAGCAATGCTATTGGAAGGGGAATCTTGCCAATAGATTTCACATGGCGCTCTTTTGAAAATGGGTAGATGGCTTCTTAACATTTGAGATACCTTATTACCGGTGCATAATTGGTTAAAAAAAAAGCAGTAGAGACACAGAGCTTTCCTTGGAAGCAGCCTTCTACAAGCACTTCAAAATGCTGTGATGTCGAAATCCCAAGGCTGTTTGGTCTTTATTTAACTTCACGCTTCTTTTTTTACACCACTTTAAATTCCCTACCCGCAATGTATCACTCTTGCAGGTTTTTCATCTCTGCTGCCCCCTTTTGTCCTATTTTTCTCATTCTCCTCCTTACACTTTGTTTCTACCCATATCTCTCTTGCTCTGAGAAAAAGAAGATCTTGTCTCCAAAAAATGAGTGCTGGTGCCTACCACTTGAAAACAACAGCGCAAGTTAAGCCCATTTTATTAATCCAGATGAAAAATGGTACCTGATGGAAGAAGGGCCGCATTGTTGGATGCAAGAGACCTAAGTGATCAATTACTTTCCTTCTTTTTGCACAATAATATAAACATTTCCTTCTAATAACTTCATCACGCTGAAGAGATGTAAAGGTAATTTTATTATGACAGCTTACAGCGGGCTCAAGTGCCGTTTCACCGAGCAGGCACCTCTCTCACGTCATGACATTCTATCACTATATAACCTTCCATGAAACATCATTGCTTTCAATATTCCGATCCATGTTGCAGTAAAATAAATAAAAAATCCACTCTAGTTTATGGTATTAATGATGTTCCCATACTCCTCCAGTGTTGATCCAACACTAGAATAGCCTTCTGGCTTATTTGCCCAAATGTAATGGCACTTCCTATGATAAGAATTTATACCAACTCTTTTTATTGCATGTCTCTGTGTTCAGGATCAAAGACTGTCCATCTCCCCACAAACAATAAGGGAAGAGGTCTTGTTCATAGGAGCACAAAAAGAACAATTGATGGACAGAATGTTGCACACAGAGATCTGGGCCTATAAGACCCGTACCCCCAGGTGACTCCCGGCCCGCCCCGTCTGAACCCACAAATAATACTTTATGACCAGAGCTGTGGGTAAAAGAGTCCTTGTTTATTACAAACCATCACACAAACATGAGAATGTATAATTAATACAATTCCATACGATATGGATTTATCAAATTCTATCTATATGATATTTACAGTTAAATTGGTCATAAATTCATCAGCATGTCCGACAGAACTCAATTTAAATACACAAATAAATTGTCTATTGCTCCAGCACTAAGGGGCCTTCTGGCTCGTGTCCCCCAACCAACTGAGAACCACGAAAGGTGCAATTCCCCTGCTCACGGGGCTGGCACCGTAAGGAGAAGAGGACGAGGGCCTGGGCAAAATGCCTTAAATAGGCCCCTGCCCTCTTCTCCCCCCTCGTTGCCTGTCCGACCGGAAGTGAAGTCACGACATTGCCCCGGAAGTAATTCTTGCTTAGTCACGCCCAATCCCTCGATGAGGAGTCGTGAGGGTGTGGCCGGGTTTCCGGGGGGCTCTGTCCTAATGGCCTGCTTCCTTATAGAACTCTCTTTTCCAAATCCATTGTTTTTTAGCTATTCATGCCATTTCCGTTCAGAAACCAGCCATATACAAATCAGTCGCGACCCTGTTCCCCATGGGAACATTTCAGCCCGAACCACCAGGCCAGGTCCTTCCTAGCCTGCAAACAAACGCCTTGGAACTGGTTTCAGGGCATCACCCCTCATCAGCCAGGCTTGCTTGACTCCAGTGGCATGTTTGTTTTGCTCTGCATTCTTTCCATCATCTGTGTGTCTTTTGCTTTCCCGCATAAGTGCGCTGGGTATGCCCAGATGTGGGTCCCGGGCTCACTGTGTCACTGGATTCAAGCTAGCCTGGTTGATGCCCCGAAACCGATCCCAGGATACTTGGATCCGTTAGGAGGACATGGCTTGGCAGTTCGGACTGGACTGTTCCCATGAGGCACAGAGTCAAGACTGATTTGCATATGGCTGGTTCTAAACTGGGGTGGCATGTGAGCAAAATAACAATGGATTTAACCCATATCTATAGATTGGGGTTGAATGTCTGAATTTCTCTGCATTACGTCCATCATCTGTGTGTCTTTTGCTTGATCGTACGTGCAACCTGGTAAAATTATGCGTCAAATTATTACATTAAAAACATTCTACACATTTTAAGCGAGTGAACACTTTCCAAAATACAAATTGATAGACAATAAGCCTTAAGCAGAGTAGCCTGGGATTATTACAGCGTCCCAGAAAACCACAAAAACGTTTGCAATTGTCATTGATAGTCATTGGTCCGCCCAAGGCATCAGAGAGCCTCAGTTGGCTGTGGCCTACTGCAGCTTCTCTTGGAGGGGCACAGGAAATTGCATTACTCCTGCTCTGAGGAATGGCGGTGCTCAAGTGATTGTTTTCATTTTCTCCCAGCGGTCACCTCGATCAGTTCAGTGCGAAGGACAGCGGGAGAGGCGACAGCGACTTCAATGACAGCGACTCAGACCTGAATGCAGAGGGGCTGAAGAGGCTGCCCGAGGAGACCTTCAGACAGCAATCTGGTAGGCGTGGGGGGGGGGGGGGGGGGGGCTCACCCATTATGGTTTCTGAAAAGGAGGTGATCAATAGATTTACACCTTTTAATACATACACCCTAACAATATGGGCACAACTCCCTGTAGGTACATCACAATGCCACTGCCCTTCTTTAGAGTTGCTAGGGGATGCAATAAATGTCGCATTCTGTTTATTAATAGTAATGCAATTTTTAATCAATAATTAAATATCAGGAAAACCCTTGAGCACTGCTACCAGCAAATACTTGTTGGTAAGGTAACTACTCTGATCACAACTGTGAGTAGGCTGCAATAAATACCATTGCTGCATTTTATATCCATTGCAAGTGCGGACAAGCCTAAATCAGGTGTAAGACTGTGTCTCAATACTACGGCAATATAATTGCTCCATTGACCCATTGCCTCAAATTTAGCAGTGAGCAGCAAATGAAGGTCTAGCCTCTAGTGTCTTAGGCATGCACATTCTTGACTGTGTTCTGAAACAATCCAATATACTGCAATATGTGTACGGCTGGTACTATAAGGGTACCCTTACCAATAGATAAGATATACACAGCAGGGGCCTTCGTGCACGCTGTTTTCAGAGACTTGTCAAGTCACAGCAGAATGTTAATAGAGCTGCATATTAGTACAGTGGGTAGCATGCCCATTCTCCCACAAGATTCATACATAGAAGAAATTGTTTTAGTAGCTTCTAAAGGACCATCCATTCGCTACACAAATACCTAGTGCTGTGGCCCACATGCATCAAGCATTTTTGGAGTCGCAAACGGTGCGATTCCTTAAAATCGGCCGTTTGCGATTCCAAAAGTGCTGTTTGGGATGCATCATGCTATTTTAGAAATCACAACTTTTTTGCGATTTCTAAAATTGCGATAGCATATAAGAAATCGCAATTTTGCGATTTATTAAATGCTATGCATCATTTCCAAAAAATGTGCGATTTTTTAAATTGGAAGTGCAAATTACCACGAAGTTCAACCTCGTGGTAATTTGCGAAATTGTTTAAAAATGCACAAAAATGCATTTTTTAAACTGTTAAGTTACAGACACACATGTCCTTAGGACATGTGTGTATGTAACTTCTACTGAAAAGTACATTTCATGGGTGCAGGGGGGGGTCATTTAGACCCCCCTCTCCACCCTTGAAATGGATTGATGAATTGCGATTTCAAATTGCGAATTCGCAATTCCCATTCATTCCTATGGGCATTTTGGCCCATAGGAATGAATGGGAATTGCGAATTCGCAATTTGAAAATCGCATTTTTTATGCGATTCGGTAAAAATAGCGATTTTTACCGAATAGCATAAAAAATGAAAAAATAATCATGCATAGGCTTTTGCGATTTCTAAATTGCGAATCGCTATTTTTCGCAATTTAGAAATCGCAAAAGCCGATATTGATGCATGTGGGCCTGTGTGTTTTCAGATTCCCACACTTTAAAGTAACCACAGTATTGGCAAACAGAGGACAGGAGTAAACTGGTAAGACTTGACCTGTGCTAGTCTTGACATGTCTGTCTTTGTTTCTTCCTTTTTATTTGGAACATTCTCCCCTTAGTGGATGGAATGTTCTAATAGCCTTACATCTCTTCTACCTCAGACCCTCGTCTGCAATTCAGCCTATAACTTAAGCTCAGGGCCTTTAACAACTGATATAGCCCTCGGCAGCAGGCTATATTCGTGGATCACACTCAGGGGCTCATTTACAAAAAAGCCACGCAGTGTAGCTCAGCAAGTCACCTTGTTGTGCTGCACTGTGTGACAGGGAAAAGGCCGGAATGCACCATATTTATGGCAAAATGGAGCATTCCAGTCCTTTCCCTTGTGCTGGCGCCCTTTTGGCAGCCGAGCACCAATACAGGCACCCGTAAACATGGAACAAGGATGCCTGTGCTGCATACAGGGTTGTTTTTGTGCAGGAAAGGGCATCTTCCTGCATAAAAAGCATCCTTGGAGGCATATTCCTCTTTCGATGTGCGCTGCAGAATGCAGCACGCTAGAAAGAGGATGAAACAAGAAGAAATAAAGATATTTCTCCTCGTTACGCCTCCCCTGGGAAGATGCATGATTTTGGCACATTCCCAGGTTTACAAGTTCTTGTAAATCTGGGAATGTGTCAAAATCCAGGGGAATTGCTTGGGAACACCCATGCAACGCCCATGCAATGCCTTCCCTGGGCAGAGTAATGCAACGCAGTAATTTGCGCTGCATTGCAGATTTTTGAAGCTACTCAAAATGGCTTTGTGTGTCTTCCATAATCTGACCTAGAGGTTTGCATCACCCATGTATCATGTTGTGGGGTGCAAATAAATGAGACCCCCAGATTCTTTTCTGCAGTGAGTTTTTCTTGATTTGAATTGCAAGTTTATTCAGTTGTTTATGTTTTATTACTGCTAGCCTTTTTGTGATGAGGTAGTGGCATCAAAGCGATTTACTATTGCATTACCTTACTAAGTTTTTGTGCGTCTCTTGGCTTAGCTTTTTAGCCCTCTACCTTGTAGTTTTATGGCAGAAGTAGGGCACACTTTTGAGACTGTCTGCATCCACTGCATTAAGGCATAATCCTTTCTCACTCCCATGAAGCATAAAAGTTGAGGAGTGCAAGGACCTGATTGTATAATAAAGCTGAGAATGTATTGCTACTCTTAAAAAGCACATTTGACGAGGCCAGTCTCCCCCCAAAATTTCTTACTATTAGGACAGTGTTTGGGGCATTTTACCTGTTTGTATAGTATCTGTAGCTGGTGCGATTTGGTAGCAGTGCAACAAACCACCATATAATAATTGCTGTTATACTTGCTTCCGCTGACCGTGTTATGTTCATGTAGCATGATCACTACATGGACATATTGATCATCTATAAAGCACGCTCTCATTGTTAGAGATTCATTTCTTAGCTACAGGATAATGTCCATTCTCAGCACTCTCTATCACTCCTGCCTATGCATCAATATTAAAAATTGCCTCGGTGCTTGTTCCATAAATAACATCCTTCTTGTTCTCCTGTCTCTTCCAGGTGGTCTAGTGCATGAGGAAAGAAGGGTGTACAATCACACAGGTAGTCTATGCAGATACCCACCTACCCAGTTACAGAGAGGCCACTGCTCCTCAGCTCAGTACCAGAATGTACACATGCGTACGTACTCTTATGCTCCAGTCTACCAGCACCACCATCAAATCCAGGAGAAAGGCTGCCACGTGCCGCATCAGAACCTGCGAGATTCTTACCATGTTCAGATCGCGCGGAGCGTGAGACTCAACAGTGCGTACGAAAGAGTGCTAGTGAGCCCAGCGCCTTCCATACCACCAACAACATTACCAAGAGGGCGCCAAGAATTACAGCACTCCTCACAGACTCTTGAATCCACCCTAAACTTGAACACTTCAGTAATAGCTACATCTTTATAAGAAGGAGTTCTAATACCAGTAAACATGTCACTTGACTGCACTATGGCATGTTTATCAAGCTGCTGTTGTGACTTACTGACGCAGGTGAAAAAATAACAAGTTGAGAGAATGTGTGGCGAATTGAGGCCACTACATAAAATCATTGTCTTCCATTGCACCGCAAAACACTTCTTGTATATTATGTACATATATGTGCTCAAAGAAAGACTAAAATGTAAACTATAGATCAAATTCTTGCTAAATTTGTGGAAGGTGAAGATGCATTGCTGTATTCACATCTAGCTGCTGATGTATATATTTTTTTGAATGTACATTTTCATATAAATATACTTTTTTATGTTACATTTTTTAATAAAATGTTTATTTTTTAATGCTGGCTGGAGCGGTGGTCATTTTATTTCTGGCGCAAATTGAACAAGACCCGCCTTATCAGACTGCAGTCTTTTTCACCTGATATACATTCCTTCATTACACATGTCTGCTTTTGTGCATGCACCATCTGCTCCACCGCTCTTCACGCAATATCATCGTTGCAGACATGAATATCTTAAAAGGTCTACTCTGTGCATCCAAAATGATCTTATTTACTAACTTTAGCCAGGATTTGTTAGCTGAATGGAATAACAAAACCCCTACAAGGCTCAATGTTAAACCCCATGGTCACAGGTTTGAGCCTTAGCAGCATATTTCAACCATTAAAATGGGCGCCATCTTGCAGTGTACATTTCATCATACAACTGAAATGAAGACACAATAGTCAATTTCTGTCGGGTCAAACCCATCATTACCATACAATGGAAATAGTCATAGAATTAATTTAAAATACATAAACAAAAATAATATTTGTGTAATCACTAGTGTCTGAAATCAATTGTTATTCCATGGTCCCCTTAATGGCCTGAGTTGGGAAATGGGAGTAGCATTATGAGTCAAATACAAATAAGCACAAATGTTCAAAGGATGATGCTCCATCATCCTCTGTCACATGCACAAGTGTAATATCTTCACCTTATATCAATAACAAACTTCTATATTTGTGCTATTCATGTTCAAGTAATAAAGCCCAAGTGGGCATACGCTCAATAAAGTAAGACAGGAGAGTGTGGGATCATATCCATATCTAATTTGTGTCTCTCCACCCTTAGTCAAAATGGCAACATTAACCTATAAAGTTGGAACTCACGTCAATCCCAAATGAGGCATATCAAGTAATGTAAAAAACATTACCCACTCCGGTACCCAAAGTGAGAAATATTGGGGCAATCTTAGGCTCTAAACTCTCCTTTATTGAACAGACCAATAAGATTATTTTTCTGTTCAAACCATTGAAGAACATTCTACGCTTCATCCCTTTCAAATAACAGAAAGTGGTCAATATCTCCCTGGTCCTGTTGAGATTAGACTACTGCAATGCTCTTTACTTGGGCAAGCTGCAGGGCTCCCTTAAGAAACTTTAGAGAGTGCAGAATACCACTGCACGCCTCCTCAAGAACATAAGACAGTTCAAGCCAGTCTCAAATCCCCTGGAGGAGCTTCATTAGCTCCAGCTAAAAAAGAGAGTGGCTTTCAAAACTCTGTGCACAACACATAAATCTCTCTAGTATACTGGCCCAGAATACCTAATGAGAACATTCTCTTGGTACTCTCCAAAACTATGCCTTCGTTAAGGAACTTCACAGTATTGTTCCCAAAATTTACAAGGCTTCCTGTGGTGGTAGAAGGCTCATCTACTCCACCTGTCAGCCTGGAATCAGTTAACCTGGCACCTTTGATGCCAGCCAACTCTGACGTTTTTTAGAAAACATCTTAAAACCAGGTTCTTTTTGTTCCCTCTGTGGTTTCCCTGTATTTAGCCATTTTCAGCACAGTTTCTCTTGCAGATGCTAGCGCCAAAATGCCCTGGGGCATATGTCACGCTTTATAAATGTAACATTTCAAATGTTATACAGCACATTCTCAAAGGTGAGTAATTATTCAGAATCATTTGTAAGAAGAGATCGTAACTTCAATTCAATAATCCATCCATCAGACTTGTCCAAGTACCTATGCATCTGTAAAAACCATATTAAAAACCAAATTAGAAAAGCATATGTACACACTCCAACACCAAATCTCAAAAGTTTAGTAAAAGACAGCATTTAAAGTAGATAATTTATACAGCATGGTAAGATTACCCCATATGTACAGATAGTTCTTCATTAAAAATTAAGCCATTAGGAATCAAGTGTCCAATTCTACAATGAGAAGAAAGAAAAGCTGCTCTGGCTGGGTGGGAGCAAACAAAGCATCCGGCTGGTGCTGCACCCAGAATGGGCGCAGGCAGGGGAGCTGGCGGGGTGTACCAGGAGGGAACAGAGCACCCACAGCATTTTGCTCTTTGTTTAGTCCCCTGGGGATTGAGTCCCAGAGCCATGTAATGGCTTGGGAAGGGGTCCACGGAACATATTATCAAGCAATGGCGATACATTATAGCCGCTTTTATCAGCAGGAAACTGCCGCTAAAGCGGCGATAATGGGCTTGATAATATGCCCTTGTGATTGCCCTGGTGTGAACCTGGGCTTCTATGGGAATTCACAAGGGCATATCATCAAGCCCATTATCGCTGCTTTAGTGGCAGTTTCCTGCTGATAAAAGCGGCAATAATGTATTGCCCTTGCTTGATAATAATGCCCACATTCCCCCCTCCTCTATACATAATGATGCGACCCATGGGGAATGGGGAACTCGGGGCCTTGCAATGGCTTCAATAAAGATACAAAACCTGTTATCCCTGTACCCTGTCCCACGTGGGGGGGGGGGGGGGGGGGGGGTTAAAATTGAAAAGGGTGGAAGCCTGTCTTTTTTATTTTTGTTTTAACAGGCCAGCGGATTCTTAGTTTCATTGCATATCTGCGGTCCGATAAATGGAAAAAAATCTGTGGCCCCAGAAGGGGGTCACTCTAGGTTCCCCATACCAGGCCAAGTGGGTCAGGGTATTCCTCCCCTGCTCCCCTATATTTGTTTTTTTACCTCTTTGTAGGCTTGAGGACTGAGTCCCTGAGTCCTAAAATGGCTGCAGCAACATCATTGTTGTTGTTATGGCATCCAATTATATCTTATGTTTTGATCTGTTGGCTCTGTGGATCCTCTGGGAAATAAAATATACACCCAAATGGGAGCAAGCCAGTTTTCCTTGCCTAGGAGAGTGCTGGCAGGTAGTTTAAGCGCTATCCCGGCAGGAAACAACTCAGTGTCCCAGGGGATGGTGTCCCTGGGACCATTATATAGCAAAGTGAGGTGAGGCCCCATGCCTTCCTCATCAAATGAAAAAAATAGACCTCAACCCGGGAGGATTAAGACACTGGGGCCTTGAAAATGCTCACGGAGGTGGTCCATGCAGCCCTGTAGCCATTAAATTAAAAAGAAGTTATCAGTCCCATGGGATGGGGTCCCCAATGAATTGAAAAGGCTTAGGTAGAAGGGCAGCACAAACCCCCTCCTCATTAAAAGAAATAAAAGAGATTGGCACGAGGGAATGGAGTTCCTGGGGATTTTAAAAGGCTTGAGGAGGGGACCTGCTCATCCCCCTCCCCAATTGAAAAAAAAGTATATATATATATATATATATTCACAGAAAAAACCATAGGTTTCACACCAGTTATAGTTAGGAATTAGCATTTAAAAACCTATTAAATTCACTGAAAAAACCATAGGTTTGACACCAGTTATAGTTAGCTGGAAATTTTACTGACATAAAACCATTGAAATTCCCACGTTATAGTTAGTTGGACTCACTATAACTTGCGCGCCTGCAATGCACTGCTGATGACATCACATATTACATCACTCATGACATGGTCAGTGACATCACTCATGACATCACTGATGACACCATCCAGTGAATGTGTGTCTTTCTGAAAAATAAATATGTTTTATATATGTATATGTAAAGGTCGATGGAAGAATAAATGTTTAAATAAGTGTCTTAATGGATCTTTTTTTTTAAATTGCTTGGTTAACTGGCTTATTAAGTGTATCTTAGTGAATACATATATTAGCGAGTATTGTTTAAATATTTAAATGTTTGTATTAGTGTTTCACTTTGTGTATAAGTGGCTGCATGGGTTGGTGAGTAGCTACATGTGTGTGTATATAGGTTATTAGATGTTTTGTTTAGTATCAGTATGAGTGTCTGTATGGTTTGGTGGGGGTGTTACTTAGCACATAGATGCATCAATGACTGACTCACTGTTTGTATGTGTTTTGAAGACAGCATATGTGCAGGACTGTATGGGTGGATGAGTGTGTATATGTGTGTGTTAGTGAGTGAATGACTGTCTCACTAGTGTCTTTATCAGTAACTACATATGTTTTAATCTAGTATATGTGAGTATTGATGTATATAAGTGAGTATATGTGAGAGTGAGAGATTGAAAGAGTTCTTGTTTAAATAAGTATGTGTTTATATAAGTGATTGTTTAGGAGAGTAAGCATGCTTAAGCTTCCTTAGAAGTAAGGTGGTAGTGTGTGTATAGCTGTATATGCAAATAAATGGATGATCAATAGTTTATTTGCATGTGTGATTATGTGTGTGAGTAACTTTTGGATGACTGTCGGTGTGTAACAGGATGTATAGGTGTTGCACTACATATGATGAGTGAATATATGTATGAGTGACTATATAGAACTGTTGGTGAATGAGTGGATGTGTATACAGATGGTGGTATTACTGAATTGGTTGTTGTAACTGGTATGGTATCTCTATTTTTTTGAAAGTTTTAGTTTCTATTTTTGAATATGTGTTTCAAGGGTTACTTTACACTGAAAGGAGGTCTGTCACTCTGTCACAAGGATGGTGCCATCAGTGATGTCATGAGTGATGTCACTGACCATGTCATGAGTGATGTAATATGTGACGTCATCCGCAGTGCATTGCAGGCGCGCAAGTTATAGTGAGTCCAACTAATTATAACGTGGGAATTTCAATGGTTTTATGTCAGTAAAATTTCCAGCTAACTATAACTGGTGTCAAACCTATGTTTTTTTCAGTGAATTTAATAGGTTTTTTAAATGCTAATTCCTAACTATAACTGGTGTGAAACTTATGGTTTTTTCGGTAAATTTCATAGGTTTTGTAAATGCTAATTCCTAACTATATATAGTGCCTCAAACCTATGTTTTTTTCAGTGAATTTCAAAGGTTTTTTAATAGCAAATTTCTATTGCTATCAAATATAATATTTTTTATAATGAATTCCATATAGTATATTTATGTAATACAATTTTTTTTAATGTATATTCTTCATTTTTAAATTTTTTTATTTTTTTTTGCCCTGGAGCGCTCCCGGTGCGCGTACCGGTGTGCGCACCGGAAAGCGCAGTCTTGCGGCGTGCCCCGGTGAGCGTACCGGTGAGCGTCCCGTTTGCGCTATTGCCGCGAACGAAAACATCATCGTGACGTATCGCGTAGCCGCGTCCGCCTGATACGCACGGCGTAAGCGCACCCGGAAGCACCCGAGTGCATACAATATAAGCACGAAATATAGTTAGTACAACTACCTATATAGGAGCAATTCCAATGGTTTTGTATGAGTGAAATGTCCAGCTAACTATAACATCCCTAAAACGTATAGTTTTTTGTGTGAATTTTAAAGGTTTTTAAAATGCTAATACCTAACTATATAAGGCCTGAAACCTATGTTTTTTTCAGTGAATTTCAAAGGTTTTTTTAAATGCTAATTCCTAACTATATAAGGCCTGAAACCTATGGTTTTTTCAGTTAATTTGCAAGGATTTTTAAATGCTAATTCCTAACTATATAAGGCCTGAAACCTATGTTTTTTTCAGTGAATTTCAAAGTTTTTTTTAATGCTAATTCCTAACTATATAAGACCTGAAAGCCCACCAGGAATCTCCAGTATGCGCCAGGGGACTTCATTGCAGAGAGGTGTAATGAAGCCACGCCCCTTTTTACACCTCTCTGCAACGCAGCCCCCGTGCATGTTTGAAGAGGGGGAACTAATTCCCCTTGCATACTGGGGGCCCCTGGGGGCCAACTAGCCCACCTGGAACCTCCAGTATGCACCAGGGGGCTGCATTGCAGAGGTGTGATGAGGCTATGCCCCTTGTTACACCTCTCTGCAACGCAGCCCCCTGCCGCATTTGCAGAGGGGGAACTAATTCCCCTTGCATACTGGGGGTCCCTGGGGGCCGACTAGCCCACCAGGAGCCTCCAGTATGCGCCAGGGGGCTGCATTGCAGAGAGGTGTAATGAGGCCACACCCTTTTTTTACACCTCTCTGCAACGCAGCCCGCGTGCATGTTTGAAGAGGGGGAACTAATTCCCCTTGCATACTAGGGGTCCCTGGGGGCCAACTAGCCCACCTGGAACCTCCAGTATGCGCCAGGGGGCTGCATTGCACAGAGGTGTAATGAGGTTATGCACCTTTTTACACCTCTCTGCAACGCAGTCCACTGGCGCGTTTGCAGAGGGGGGACTAATTCCCCTTGCATACTGGGGGTCCCTGGATCATATCTTCCCAAACACTGATATTCCGAACGATTGAAAATGACTTTTCTTGAGAAACATTTGGATTATCATGTCCTATACTTTGGAATTTTTAAAAGACTGACTTTGAGGATGCTATAAATTACTCAAGTCTGCCCGAATTGTGTGGGTAAAATTGATACCTAGTCACTTTGAATAAGAATGTACTTACGTCTCGTCTAACATTTGGACGAAATATCTAGTTATATGACAACAGGATACCGACATAACTTGAAGGAAATAAGAACGCCCTGAAGAAGTTCTGTTGTACAGAACAAAACGTTTCGGCTGGCTGTGGTACATAAACTTAAGGAAAATAAAAGCATTTGAATATACACCAAGATTCAGCGCTTCAATAAGGACTCTAAGTGATATGATTTGATTGGACTTATTGTGCAAGTGGTGCTGTGCCAAACTTTGGAATATTCCCCACTACTCTCTACTATTTACTCTATCTCCTACTCCACTACTCTCAAATACTCACTCTCTACTACTCTCTCTCTCTACTACTCACTCTTTACTGCTCACTCTCTACTACTCTCTACTGCTCACTCTCTACTTCTCACTCTCTACTACTCTCTACTACTCACTCTCTACTACTCTCTCTCTACTGCTCACTCTCTACTACTCACTCTACTACTCACTCTCTACTACTCTCTACTACTCACTCTCTACTACCCTCTCTCTACTAGTCTCTACTACTCACTCTACTACTCACTCTCTACTACTCTCTACTATTCTTCCTCTCTGCTACTCACTCTCTACTGCTCTCTACTACTCACTCTCTACTACTCACTCTCTACTACTCTCTACAACTCACTTTTTACTACTCTACTACTCACTCTCTACTGCTCTCTACTACTCACTCTACTACTTACTCTCTACTACTCACTCTCTACTACTCACTCTCTACTACTCTCTCCTACTCACTCTACTATTCACTCTACTACTCTCTACTACTCACTCTCTGCCACTCTCTCTACTGCTCTCTACTACTCACTCTCTACTCTCTATTACTCACTCTCTACTCTCCACCTCTCTCTACTTCTCTCTCTACTAGTCTCTACCTCTCTACCGCTACCTCTCTACCTCTACCTCTCTACCTCTACACCTCTACCTCTCTACCTCTCTCTACACGCATACATATACACATATATATATGCATATATATGCATATGCATTTATATATATGTATGTGTATATATATATATATATACATACATATATAAACATATAATCTATATATCTATATAAATACAAATATAAATGCATGCATACATATACATATATGCATACAGATGCATGTTATTTACATGAAAGTTTAAAAAACACTAATAAAAGCAAAGCTAAAAAGCCACCTCATTACAAACAGAATGGCTTTAACTTAAACGAGGGCGAGATCTATTGCATTTTCAATGTTTATTTACTTTGGTTCCATCAAGAAGGCATTCAGATGTGTCACACATTTGCCATAAATTCTAAATGTTAGCACTCTAGTTGCTCATTAGATCACTGTAGTAAAGCGACTGCTCACCAGGGAAGTCTGCTGCTGGTATACAAAGTGCATGTTTCAGTCTGCATGTCAGAATTTTTTTTAATGAAATAGAAGAGGATTTGAGAAGCCACTCAAAATGAACCCTAATTTTTCTTTCGGAAGCACTAATCATTTTGTTTCTTTTTAAATTAAATGTTTTCAGACTTACCACTTCATTCCAATCAAGATGGCTTCTGGTGTGCCATACTTTTGTCATAAGTAAGACTGTTAGCGCTCTAGTTGTTCTTTAGAACACTCTGGGACATTCTGTCATTGGGCTATACTTCGGCTACATCTGGGTGATATTTCGGCTACATTTGGGCTCTTTTGTCTCTGGTGGCCATCTTGGGAGACTGCATGTCAGAAAATTTTAATAAAATTGAAGAGGATTTGAGAAGTCACTCAAAATGTGCCCTAATTTTTCTTTCTGCAGTACTAATCATACTTTCTATGGCAAAATATACCCCCTCATTTTGTTCCTTTTTAAATTTAATGTTTTTTAAGAGTTACCACTTTATTCCAATCAAGATGGCTTCAGGTGTGCCATACCTTTGTAATGAGTAGGACTGTTAGCGCTCTAGTTGTTCTTTAGAACACTCTGGGACATTCTGTCATTGGGCTATACTTGGGTTACATCTGGGTGATATTTGGGCTACATTTTGGCTCTTTTGTCTCTGGTGGCCATCTTGGGAGACTGCATGTCAGTATTTTTTAATGAAATAGAAGAGGATTTGAGAAGTCACTCAAAATGTGCCCTAATTTTTCTTTCTGCAGCACTAATAATACTTTCTATGGCATAATATGCCCCCTCATTTTGTTACTTTTTAAATTAAATGTTTTAAGAGTTACCACTTTATTCCCATCACAATGGCTTCAGGTGTGCTATACCTTTGTAATAAGTAGGACTGTTAGCGCTCTAGTTGTTCTTTAGAACACTCTAGGAGGCTGCAGTAAAACACAAAGGAATCAACTGACAGTCTCTGTCCTTGTTGGATGTACATGTTTTACTGAGAATGTCAGACTTCATTCTCACATGACTGAGAAAGATAATGTGAATTTACAGAAAATATGCTTTCAGTTTAGCTTATAGATCCCCTTCCAAACCACTGTGGGAAAATCATGAGATATTAGTTTTCTTTCAAACATGATTCATGATATCACAGCAGAAGGCTTTTTCACATGGTAAAATCACCTTAGAACACACCACAATTCCTAAAATGAGTATGGTACCATCAACAAATGATTTATAATGTAACTAAAGTCCACAAACCCTCTATTAACTACAATGCCTTTTAATGAGGTGCTATCATGTATATTGGTCCCAAGATGGCTGCCAACACTTCTTGGATGAAGTGCTGACAGCCAATCAGATCAGATGTGTGGTTAGGCTCCGCCCAGATATATATTTTGTTTTAACCTAAATTACTCAAAATCCACTGGAGCACATATCTTGAGACATAGCAAAGGCACATCGGGCTACCAGTCCCTACAATTTTGCCAAGTTTTGTGGAAATCCATTCAGCTGTTCGGGCTAAAAGTGAGTCCAACCGCCCTATGGAAATTAACATGGGGAAAACACGTTATGGGACCCCCCTTTTATCTCGGCCCCCACTTGACAATCCCCCCCAAAACTTTCAGGGAAGGAGCGGAGCGTAGCGAGGCAAATTTAAGGAAAATTGCACGCATATTCCTCAACCGGCGCCAAAGTTATTCCCAATAAAATGTTGCGGATTTCCTATAGAAAACAATCCTAACTATAACTACTTACTGGCGACAGCCAGTAGGTAATATATATATATATAAATATATACATGGGCGGTACTGTTGCGATCCAACCAATATCATTTAGTCCACTGGGCATCAACTACAGAATGGTACCATGTGTGGTACACGATTTACGGGACTTTTGAAACCTTGACTTTGATTTCATTATCTCTGCCCACTTTTAACACAAGCAGGTTGCTTAGTGTTGTCAAAGCTATTGCTTTACATAGCCCACTGGGGCTTGATTTTCATTTTTATTAAACTGTTCATAGTGTTGATATGGTGAAAAGATTGTTGGGCTTACCCATATTCCCATTTGTTACAAGAATCAAAGGTATCCCCACTGTTGGGATTATGCATCTTAAAGCATTGCTTTAATTTATTCATTATTTACAAACATGCTGTTATCACTACATGAACTAATTGTTCTTTACTTCATGAATTGTTTACTATGTTTTTCACCAGACCATAATATGCAGCCACGAATCTGTCTTTCAGCTCCTTTGAGGTGGTTGAAGTCTGTTATTTATTTCTTTTACTTTTCTCCATGGTGATGTGTCACATGATTATGTTTATTTAAAACTTTACTGAAGCTGTTACCCGTACCCGTGAACAAGGAGACTTGGGCTCTGAAACGCGTCAGGAAGTTTGCTGCTGTTAAACAGCGTTGCTCATCAAGAAGTTGGCTTGGACCTCGTTTTTTGCTCATTGTACGAACGAGAATCGTGTGGATATATATATATATATATATATATATATATTCACTGAAAAAAACATAAGTTTCAGGAATGTTATAGTTAGAAATTAGCATTTTTAAAACCACAGAAATTCACTGAAAAAACCATAGGTTTCAGGGACGTTATAGTTAGTTGGACATTTCACTTGTATACAACCAGAGAAATTCGGCCGCTATAGTTAGTTGAGCTAACTATAACTCGCGTCCCCGCAATGCACTGCACTGCTGATGACGTCACATATTACATCATTCACGACATGGTCAGTGAAATCACCGATGACATCACTTATGACATCTCAAATGACATCACTGTGAAATCACAGATGACAGCCTCCATTGACTGTGTTTATGTAAAGTTTAAATATGTTTTATATATATTCACTGAAAAAACAATAGGTTTCAGAGATGTTATAGTTAGGAATTAGCATTTAAAAAACCTTAGAAATTCACTGAAAAAAAACCATAGGTTTTAGGGATGTTATAGTTAGCTGGACATTTCGCTGATACAAAACCATTCAAATTCCTCCATTATAGTTAGTAGCACTAACTATAACTCGCGCACCCACAATACACTGCTGATGATGTCAGATATTACATCATTCATGACATGGTCAGTGACATCACTGATGACATCCCCAACTTAAAACATGCCACAGGGCGTGTTTGCACACATATAACCTCAGGCCCCGCCCCCTACCTTCACTACTGTGCAAACGTACCCCGTGGTGCGTTTTACATTCTGGGATTACGTCCCATTGAGCTGATGAGGTCATGATGAGCTGAGCTGAGCTCATCATGACCGCCAAACTCGCTCACACACGGGGATAATTCACCTGCTGTGCTGAACGTTCTGTGGAAATGGGCTCGTCATGAGCACAGCGCCACCGTGCAGTGCGACAAGCCGAGCTTGTCACAAGCACCGTGGTGCTGCATGCGGCCCCCCTCCCCCCAGCACCGCAGGGGAATTAGCCCCGCAGTGAAGGGGTTAAAAACAAAGAAATCGGGAAGAGACCGTGTGGCCCCCCTCCCGAGACCATAATTTGTCCCAGGGACCCCATCCCCGGGGCATGGCCCTTTTTTTTCATTTTGGAGGGGCACTGCAGGAGCCGGCCCAGGAGGGTGGCGGTCCCCAAGGCCTTGATCAGGCTCCAGGAGAGAGGACGCGTGGCCCCCCTCCCACATTTTACAAAGCCCCGGCGTGTGGTGGTCCCCGGGGCTGGGGGGTCCATCACGGACCCCCCAATTTGAATATTTAGTGCCCCGGGGAGGTGGGGGTCCCCGGGGCATGTGGGGGGCTTGAGCCCCCCACACAGGGTATTTAAAAAAAATAAGAAAGCCCCAGGGTGTGGCAGTCCCCGGGGCCGCGTCGGGGCTGTGCACCTCCCCGCCTTTCATTTTTTAAAGCCCCTGGGGATGACGGTCCCCGGGGCTGGGGGGCCAGAGAGCCCCCCAACAAACTACTAAAAGTGCCGGGGGTTTGCAGTCCCAGGGGGCTAGGGGGCCCTGAGATCCCCCTATGAATTTTAAGAAGCCCAGGGGTGGCAGTCCCAGGGGGCTGGGGGGGCCTGAGAGCCCCCCACCCAATTTAAGAAGCCCGGGGCAGTGTGTGGGGGGGGTGATTGGGCACCCCCACACTCTTTTTTCCATGATGCCCATTGGGATTCGGCCCCCTCGGGGGCTAATTAGCAATGAAGCGCAGGCTTCATTTTTTTTTTTGATCGGCAGGAGCCGCACATCCTGCGCGGATTTTGCAGATTTAAAAAAACGTTTAAATGTGATTTTCTCAGGAACTACTGAACAGATTGACACCATTTAAGCAAAAGGCATGAATCTGAACTAAGGATTACCTCTTTGCCAAATTTGGTGTAATTCCGTTCAGCCGTTCCGGCTGTAGCCGTGATGAACGGTTCCTATGGAAAATTGCATGGGGAAAACAAGTTTTGGGACCACCTTTTTTCTCAGCCCCTGCTTGACGAATCACCCTGAGACTATCAGGATAGGAGCGGACTGGAGCTGGCCAAAAGTTTTGAAACTTTCATGCAGATTCGTCTACGGGCGCCAAAGTTATTCCAAATAGAATGTTGCGAATTTCCTAGAGAAAATAGGTCCTAACTATTACTACCTACTGGCGACCGCCATTAGGTAATATATATATATATATATATATATATATATATATATATATATTCACTGAAAAAACCATAGGTTTCAGGCCTTATATAGTTAGGAATTAGCTTTAAAAAAAACTTTGAAATTCACTCAAAAAAAGTTTTAGGGGTGTTAAAGTTTGCTGGACATTTCACTCATACAAAACCATTGAAATTGCTCCTATATAGTTAGTTGGACTAACTATATTTCGCGCACCCGCAATGCACTGCTGATGATGTCACATATTAGATCATTCATGACATGGTCAGTGACATCACTGATGACATCTCAAATGACATCACTGATGACATCACTGATGACATCATCCAGTGAATTTGGTTTGCTTTTTTATTTAAATATGCATTATATATAGCAATTTGCATTGAAGAACGAGTGGATATATATAAATAAATATTTGGATGGAGGATTTAGTAGCAGTGTAATTGACTGTTTACTTGACCAATTTATAGTGTCTCACTAAATATAGTGGATACGGACTAAACTTTGTGAATATCTGTATCACTTTGTCAGTTGTTGTGTAAACTGGTTCTCCAGTTGGTTACTAGCTATGTGAAAGTCTATATTAGTTATTGATTAGATAACTGAGTATTTCTATGGGAGAGTGAAAGTGTGTGTGGTTCGTTGTGACTGTCCAAAGATGTGTGAATAGTTCATTCAGTAGATATATGAAGTTAAAATTACATGTTCTAACAGTTTGGGTGAGTGAATCTCTTTAAGGGTGTGGTGATGAGCAAATACATTTCTCAATGGTACATGTCCAACAAACTAGAAAAAAAAGGCAGTGTATGTGTCAGTTGTTGTATATAAAGAAGTGTCCATAAGACTCAATGTTTGTGTGAGTGACTGTATGGATAACTATTTACTTGTATTAATGATTTTATAATTCACTAAGTATGACTTACTATCTAAATGAATAGTTGAAGTGGTGTTTGTATAAGTGTGTAGTTAAGTAAGTATGTAAGTATGACCCATTGTTTGCCTAAGTGAGTAGGATGACTTCATATGTGAATAAGATGTGTGCTGCTGTGTAATGTTGATATAGGTGTATAAGTATTTTTGATAGTGTTCTATCGTTCATTGACATCATGTATGAGTGAATCTACAGGTTAGTGATTAGATGTGTGCATACATCTGTGAATCACTGAGTGGGTTTTTTGATATATATATATATATATATATATATATATATATATATATATATATATATATATATATATATATATATATATATATATATATATATATATATATATATATATATATATATATATATATTACCTACTGGCGGTCGCCAGTAGGTATATATAGTTAGGATTTTTTCCCTATGGGATTTCTGAAAATTCTATGTCTAATAACTTTGGCGTTTGTGGACGGAATTGGCTGAAATCTTCTGGAAAATGGCACATTTTGTTTCTGAGCAGCTCCTGGAAATTTGGGGGGTGTTCGGCAAGGGGGGGCTGAGATAAATGGGGGGTCCCAAAACGCGTTTTTCCCATGTTAATTTCCATAGGGCGGTTGGCTTCACTTTTAGCCCGAACGGCTGAATGGATTTCCACCAAACTTGGCAAAATTGTAGGGACTGTTAGCCTGATGTGCCTTTGCTAGGTCTCAATATATGTGCTTCAGTGGATTTTGAGAAATTAACGTTTAAAACAAGATATATATCTGTAACAGCGCTCCGGGCTGCGCTCCGGTTCGCGAACTTTTCGCGTATCGGAACTTTGCGAAGCGAAGCTGATTGGCTCTCCGGTGTCTGTCAACATTCTAAACAGTCCGGAGCGGCCGCCATCTTGTCTCTCGGTAGGAACGAGAGACAAGAGGAGGCCAAAACAAAGGGGGAAATTACCATAAGGGGGCATAGTAGATCCTCGTTGACCCCCTAGGTTTTATGTGGAGGTTTTGAAAGGGCCCAGGAGGGTCCAAAAAAAAAATTTTTTTTTTTTTTTTGCGTGGTAAGCGCCAAGTTTGCGAACCGGAAAGCGTTCTGGGCAGCGTACTATAAGGATAAAAGAATGATAGACTTTTCTAATACTGTATGTTAATTATTTGTTGTTTTTGTTGTTTTTTTTTTGTTTTGTTTTTTTTAAATTTTTATTTTTTATTTTGATTGTGTGTCATAATTCATTAAACTTTTAACATTCACTAAACATATAAAAATAAATAATGTGTCAAACAATTTTTGAATTAAGAAATTAAAATTTATTTTTCATTTTGTTTTTCAAAATTTAAAAGAAAATCTAAAAAATCGTGATCATTTTTTTCTTCATTTTTTAGTAGAAAATCAACTGCATCTACGCATTGCAGAAGTTCATTATTTATTGTGTCGTCGTAGAAATCCATGTCATCTTGTGTCTCAATTTTTTCTTCTGTTTCAGTTTTCATGTTGTTTTGTTGTTCTTCCATTTTCAATTCTGAAAAATGAATTTTTAAAAAATATATCAGTACAGACAGGGCATTGTTGGGTTTCAGTACAGATTGGCAGTTTGGTTATTTATATAGTGTTTTTTTCACAAAGAAAAGTGTCGCCTGCAATTAAGGTCTATTGCAGGGGGCCCCCTCCTTGGGCCTCCCATGGATGGTGTCAGGAGGTATAGGGGAGGGAGAAGGAGACGCTCCCTCAATTGCAAGGAGACCATTCACAGGCACTGAGGGGGCCCATTGTCCAGCATTTTTGCGCCCCCACAGTTTTAACTTTTAGACCACAATCAATTCTCACACCTTTGAAGGTGTGAGATATGCGTGTGGATTTAAAGTTAAAACTGTGGGGGCGTCAAAATGCTGGACAATGGGGCCCCCTCAGTGCCTGTGAATGGTCTCCTTGCAAGGGGCCACTTATGTAAATTGGAGGGGGCTTCGCGCACGTTCCTTTTTAGCCTATGGTCTTGCAAATTCTTGGAATGGCTCTGCCATAACTAAAACAGAGTAGTCTATTTTTTTCTATAAGTATTACAGAGTGATAGAATATAATTCTCAGAAAATGTTTTTCTAATTAGGTTTCAGTACAGAACATACTTAAGTTTTATAAATAATATCTTACCTTTTAAATATAAGTTGAAGTTATCAGTTGATTTTTTGTTGTGCACTTCACGAAGTAGCAGTCAAAATGGCTGTGTTTCCTTGTCTTCCTTTATATATATTCAGGTATATAACCAATCAAATGTCAGGTAATAAAAGTAGAAAATGAAAGTAAAATTTTCATTGGTTGTCAATTCCAACACTTCAGATGTGTTTTGTGAAGTAATTTACCTCACGGTACTTAGAAAGGTCTACAGGCTTAATGGCTAAATGTAATTTCAATCAAATTTGTGAAAATGAAAGGGATTGTTATGTAGTATGAGCTAATCTATATTTGGTGAGAGTGTCTCTAGTCGTTTTTCTGTAAATTACTTTCCCACCTTTTTTTAGGACCGCTTCCCGGAAAGCGGCTCGGTTAGCGAACCGTAAGCGTCACGGGAGTCCACCATTTTGTGTTTCGGTCGCATTAAGATACAAGATGGAGGGCAAATAATGTTTAGAATGGGTAGAAGGGGTCATGGTAGACTTATCTTGACCCCCTAGGTTTTCTGAGGGTTGCTGAGGAGGCTTATATGTGCGGAAAAAAAACATTTTTAAAAAAAATTCCGCGAGGTTAGCTTTCGGTTAGCGAACCAGATAGCGCCCCGGGGAGCGAATTTTGTGGAAAATTAGTGAAAAAAGTTAGAAAAAAATAATAATTGTGAGTGATCAGATGAAGGGTAGCTCTGAGAAGAGCTTTTGGGTTTATGGTACATTTAGGTACTTATAAGTAGGTACCAATGCACAGTCTTAAATTCAGAATGACAATTCTGTTGCCCTCATCTGAGAAGTGAACTCCATCTCCTCTGTAGATATCTTGCATGTAGTAACGCAAGTTATTGTTGTACAAGGAGCCCATTCCATGGTCTCTCATGAAAGCTGAAACAGATTTGTTTACATGCTTCCTCGCTTTCTCAATTTGTGGACAAAATTGGTTGGACCACCTCCATTTCTGTCTTTGGCATATATTGGAATATACCAAGGCAGTTTGAGGAAAAAGTGCCATTAATTGCTCAAAGGTGTCCTTTAAAAGCATTTCCAGACCTACCCCAGTCAAAGTGCCCAAATCATTACCTCCACAGTGCACAATTAACAGGTCAGGTTTTGGCAAATGCATAAAGGTTTTCACCAATGGTATCAATTGGTGACATTTTAATCCTCTTTGGCCCAACCACTTAATTTCCACATCTTGTAAATTGAGGTTAGGTAAATTTCTGTTCTCAGCATACCTTTGAGCCCAGTGGATGTAACTATGTCCAACAATCCAGACATTAAACATGGTGGGAGAAGGTTGTGCTGCAGTCAGATGAAGTGTGGTAATGAAAGGGCAGTTGAAACAGTAGGAGTTTGTAAAGAAAAAAAACTGTGGATTTCCAATGCTAATGATTCATTAGCAGTGATTGGTGCATTTCCATTTCTGAAAACAGAAAGTTAGGGTGCATGGATGTGTTCTTTGAAAGATGTAATTTGAATGGTCAAGGAAGAAACATTTAATGAAAGATTGCACTGGATACGCAGGTGCACTGAGAGTTCAGAGTTCAATTGAAACATTGTTGTGTGAATTTGCAAACATGAGAGGTCTTCCAGGAGGTGGTTGCTATGGAAAAAAGGCAGAGAGGGCAGAGGGGGGAAGGGTTTTGATTTGAAAAAAGTGAGGGAAGAGTTATGATTGGCTAATATGAGAGATATGTGAAATGAAGATCTGTATTTCTGTGCTTTCAATAGCTGCAGCCTCTGGAGTGCATCCTTTTTCTTCTGCTGAAGACAATTTGGTGTATTTCTGAGACTGTTTTCAAAACTCAAAAAGTATTTGCTAAGGTGAGAAAAGATTTATTTAATTTAGATAGAGAATAGTATGATTTAAGGAGAAAATGATGAAGAAAGCTGTGTTTTTAAAATGTGGCTTTGTCTCTAGTGACATACAAATAGATTTTGTTTCTTTGAGAAATTGTAATTGCATATTCGGTGTAGCATTCTGGCATGCAGTAACACAAGTTATTGTTGTACATGGAGCCCATTCCATGGTCTCTTATGTAAGCTGAAACAGATATGTTGTTTTTAAAAACGATTTTTTAAATCAATTACATTTCTGGATATGTACTGCTAGAGCTTCATAGGTTGTTTTGGGTCATATTTATAAGGCATTTGAGTGTCTTTGATGTTATTTTTTCCTTTTTAAATGGAAAGCATTCCTCATGGGGCAAGTGTCTTGTAAATACGCTCCCACCTGCGGTTGGCAAATTTAGATTTTGATTATGGGAGTTACATAGCCATGTTAATAATGTCCAAAAAATGGTGCTAGGGCATTCCAGAAAACGCTTTCATGTGTCTCAAGGACATTTTCAGTCATTTCCTCTTGAATGCAGGTATACAATTGATTTATATGCTGTGTTTAAAAACGATTTTTTGAAATCAATTACATTTCTGGATATGTCCTGCTAGAGCTTCATAGGTTGTTTTGGGTCATATTTATAAGGCATATGAGTGTCTATGATGTTATTTTTCCTTTTTAAATGGAAAGCGTTCTTCATGGTGCAAGTTTCTTGTAAATACGCTCCCACTTGCGGTTGGCAAATTTAGATTTTGATTATGCCCTTACACCATTTTTGGGACATTATTAACATGCCTATATAACTCCCATAAACGTTTACCGGTTCGCGGACTAGGTCGTGGCATCAAGATGAGCTAACGGAAAGCTTCCCGGTTCGCTTACCGGAAGCGAAGAAAAAAAATATTTAAAAAAAATTATCAATAAACATCTAAAATATATTTTGGGATTTAAAGAAGAATACATTTTACAGCTACAGATGTTAGCTTTTAAAAAACCAATGAAATTCACAGAAAAAACCATAGGTTATAGACCATATATAGTTAGGAATTTGCATTTACAAAACCTTGAAAATTCACTGAAAAAACCATAGGTTATAGACCATATATAGTTAGGGATTAGCATTTACAAAACCTTATTTTACTCACACAAAACCATTGAAATTTCATATATAGTTAGTTGCGCTAACTATATATCGCGCACCCGCAATCCACTGCTGATGATGTCACATATTACATCATTCATGACATGGTCAGTGACATCACTGATGACATCACTGATGACATTATCCAGTGACTGTATGTTTCTGTAAAGTTAAAATATGTCTTACATATTGAAGAATGAGTGGATGTATAAGTGTCTGGATGAAGGATTTAGTAGGTGCATGACTGACTGTATGAGCGAGTGATTAAATGTGTCTCACTGAGTGCATGAGTTAGTGACTAAACTGTCTTAATTTGTGCATCATTATGTCTGTTGTTCTGTAAACTGCTGCATGTGTTGATCAGTAGCTATATGAGTAACTATATGGGTTATTGATTGGTTGCCCAAGTATTTGTAAGGGACACTGAGTGTGTGTGTGGGTGGCTGGGAGGTGTATGACTCTGTGCATAGATGTGTGAGCAGTGGATTCACTAGATGTATGGGTTCAAAAGAGCATGTGGAAACAGCTGTATGGGCGGTTGACTGTGTGCATGAGTGTATTGGTGAGTGAATGGATATCTCAGTGCTACATGTCAAAGTAAGTACATATGTAAAACACAGTACATGTGAGAGTTGACATATATAAATAACTGTGCATAAGAGCCAGTGAATGTGTGAGTGGCTGTATGGATCATTGTGAACTTGTATCAGAGATTGTATAAGAGAGTAAATATGTGTTCGTATATGTTTGAATAAGTAAGATGTGTATAACTGTATAGTTGAGGAAATGGAGGTGTGATTGATTCTTTGCATGACTGACTAGGTGTGTGAGTAGCTCCATGGATGAGTGACAGTCTGTGAGTGTCTGTTTACACTGAGTGTATCTAAGGTTATATCAGAGTCTGAATAGGTTCATCGTATAATCACATGAATGATGTCATCAGTGATGTGATCAGTAATGTCAAATGAGATGTCATCAGTGATGTCATTTAAGATGTCTTCATTGATGTCATCAGTGATGTCATTTGAGATGTCATCAGTGATGTCATCAGTGATGTCATTTGAGATGTCATCAGTGATGTCATCAGTGATGTCACTGACCATGTCATGAATGATGTAATATGTGACATCATCAGCAGTGGATTGCGGGTGCGCGATATATAGTTAGCGCAACTAACTATATATGAAATTTAAATGGTTTTAAGTGAGTAAAATAAGGTTTTGTAAATGCTAATCCCTAACTATATATGGTCTATAACCTATGGTTTTTTCAGTGAATATATATATATATACACACACACATATATATATATATATATATATATATATATATATATATATATATATATATATATATATATATATATATATATATATTGCAGTACTCTATCCTTCGGGAATCCAGTAACAAAACCACGGACTCAGATAGACAACGCGGACCCAATTTCTTCGTGCGTTTTCTTTATTTGTTTAAAGTTTTCCGCCCTGCATCAGTACGCCGCCATATATATATATATATATATAACCTACTGGCGATAGCCAGTAGGTATATATAGTTAGGATTGGCTACCATAGGAAATTCCGAACATTCTATTGGGAAAAACGTAGGCGCCGATTGAGGGATCTGCCTGTAATTTTCCTTAAAGTGGTCTCGCTGCGTTCCGCTCCTTCCATGGAAGTTTCAGGGGGATTCGTGAAGTGGGGGCTGAGAAAAAAGGGGGGTCCCAAAACGTGTTTTCTCCATGTTAATTTCCATAGGACGGTCTTACAAGTCTACAGCCCGAACCGCTGAACGTAATTACGCCAAACTTTGCAAAATTGTAGGGACTGGTATGCAGATGTGCCTTTGCTATGTTTGGTGAAAATTGCTCCAGTGGTGTTTATGAAAATGAAGTTCAAAAACACATATATATCTGTAGGCGCGCTGCTGGCGCTCTCCGGTGCGCGTACCGGGGAACGCACCCGGCGCGCTACGGGTGTGCGCGAGCGAAAGCTGATTGGCTGTCTGGTGTCTGCTAACATTCTAAACAGTCCGGAGAGTCTGCAATCTTGTGTCTCGGTAGAATCGAGACACAAGAGGTGAAAAAAGAAAGGGGGCTGTAATTAAAAGGGGGCAGAGTAGACACCCCCTGACACCCTAGGTTTTCTGAGGGTTGCCTAGAAGGACCATGAAGGGCTAAAAACCTTTTTTTTTTTTAAAAAGGTTTAAAAAAAAAAAAAAAAGTTTCGCTGGGTGAGCGCTGGCGGCGCTCCCCGGTACGCTCTCTGGTACGCGGACCCTGAGTGTACCACGGGAAAAAAGAGTGTAAAAAAATTAGAGAAAAAAAAATGTTGAGTGTTTAGAGGAAAGTGATGCATTGCTGGAGTGTGACAAAAAAATGAGGCAACTCCAGCAATGCATCCTTTCAAATGGGGCTGGGCCTATGTGAAAGGGCCTGCATCAGTCTTACGCCTGCTGTGAAACAGGCGCAAGACTTAGACGCAACAGCGTCAAATAGTGACGCAGTGATATGTCTTAGATTTCACTGCGTTACCTCTACGACCCTTTCTTGTGTCAATACACCCCCTTTGCATATATTACACCTGACGCAGGTATAATGTGGCATAGGGGTTTACAAAGTGACGCATCTACCTAGATGCGTCACTTTGTAAATATGACTCAATAAGGTGCATTTTTAACAGCACTGGTGCGTCACAAAAAGTGAAGTACCGGTGGCGTAAAAGTGACGCATGGCCTCATAAATGAGGCCTTCAGTCTTCTACTCATGCATCATATTAAATATATGACGCATTATGTCGCAAGTACTTACAGATACGTCAGTATTTCAGACGTATCTGTAAGCGCAAAAGTGATGCATTGCTGGAGTGTGTCACAAAAATGATGCAACTCCAGCAATGCATCCTTTCACATGGGGGCAGGCCTATGTGAAAGGGCCTGCATCAGTCTTACGCCTGCTGTGACACAGGCGCAAGAGTTAGACGCAACAGCGTCATAAAAGTGACGCAGTGATATGTCTTAGATTTGACTGCGTTACCTCTACGACCCTTTCTTGTGTCAATACACCCCCTTTGAATACATTACACCTGACGCAGGTATAATGTGGCATAGGGGTTTACAAAGTGACGTATCTACCTAGATGCGTCACTTTCTAAATATGACTCAATAAGGTGTATTTTTAACAGCACTAGTGCGTCACAAAAAGTGAAGTACCGGTGGCGTAAAAGTGAAGCATGGCCTCATAAATGAGGCCTTCAGTCTTCTACTCATGCGTCATATTAAATATATGACGCATTATGTCGCAAGTACTTACAGATACGTCAGTATTTCAGACGTATCTGTAAGCGCAAAAGTGATGCATTGCTAGAGTGTGTCACAAAAATGATACAACTCCAGTAATGCATCTTTTCTTACCCTTCCACACCCCCGTTCCTTTTCTACATTTTCTTTGAATATCCACATTCCCCATGTTCACTCTCCTTCTCCTTACTTTCCTTCCCCACATTCACCTTCTTTCAGTCCCCCTACTTCACTTCCTTTCTCCTCTCATAGCTTTCTGTTCTTTCTTACTAATTTTCCTCTCCTTTATCAATGCACTCCACTTCCCTTACTCTTTTTCATTCTTTTAAGAATATAGCTCTTTGATGAGAATTGGAGGTAGTTCTGAAGAGAACTTTTTTTTTCTTCTGTTTTCTTTTTTTAGAACAAAAATAAAAACAGGGAATGGAAACTGCTCAACAGGAGCAAAAAATAAAATAAAAATTAGGGCTGGGAACGGCAGCAATGGTTCTCCAATGCTCGAACCATGAGCAGAACACTTTGCTCCCCATAGCAAAGTAGCTGATCACAGTCTCTGCATTTAAGGACGCCTTTGTTAAATGCAGGCTCAATGTTCGGAACCAGCTCTTGCGCTCTCCCCCTCACCGATGTTGTTGGTCCTCCAGTTAATGTAGTGGCCCCATCACTGGGAACCTCTTGTGCCAGAGCCCTGACACTTTCCCGGGCAAAATTCTGGGGGTGCCTCCTCTCCACATGACGAATCATTGTGGAGTTCCCAAAAGAATATTTTTTAGTGGAGTAGTTGAAAAAAACTTCCAGATGACATGTTCTTTCACCTTCGGCTGAGGAGGCTCTTCATTGATGAATTCATTGGTGTCATTTTCACTGCTGGATGTTCTGGCAGCCATGATAATCCAAGATATCCATCAAAGAACCGAGAGCAAAAAGGCAGGTCTTGCAGTCACAAAAGTGAAAGAAGAAGTGAAGGAAATGGGTGGGGATTTCATTCTTTGTAAAAAAAGCTGTTAGCACCCAATGAAAAGTGTTATTTTAAGGTCACATGACTTGACGCGCTTACGCTGCGGGCACGAACGTAGGCGCTTCCGGGGGCGCATACGCGGCGCGAACATAGGCGCTTCCGGGGGCGCTTCCGCGGTGCGCCTAAGTGACGTTTTGATAGTTTTACGGAAATGCTAAATTATTTTCATTTCGTAAATCAAAAATACTGCTTTTATATGAATGGTTCTAAATATCTTGCGTTATTATTCATTTTTCATTCTTATTTTTTCACACGAACACAGAAGTAGCGCTCTGGGTGCGCTCTCCGGAGAGCTTACCGGTGCGCGCACCCAGAGCGCCCCAGGAAAAAATGATTAAAAAAAAACATTAAACAAATATTATTATAAAAAAAATATATAATTAATACTAACACAAAACAGCAAATAAAAAAATAAAGAATCGTAGGTACCAAACTTGATATAGAAAGGAATTAGCTTTTAAAAAACCTTTGAAATTCAGTGAAAAAAACAGAGGTTTCACAATCGTTATAGTTAGGAATTAGTATTTAAAAAACCATTGAAATTCACTGAAAAAACCATAGGTTTCACACCAGTTATAGTTAGCTGAACAGTTTACTCATACAAAACCATTGAAATTCCCACGTTATAGTTAGTTGGACTCACTATAACTCGAGCGCCTGCAATCCACTGCTGATAATGTCACATATTACATCATTCATGACATGGTCAGTAACATCACTGTTGACATCACTGATGACATCTCAAATGACATCACTGATGACATCATCCAGTGTCTGTGTGTTTCTGTAAAGGGCAGCAAATTCCATACAAATATAAATGTAAACAAAAACTCTCGTATTCGGCTTCAATGCCTCAAAAAACAACACATTGATCCCCTCTTATCTAAACCATTATTGTGCAAACAACTGCAATAAATATATTTATATTGGTACAATTTGTTTCAATTTTTCCCATGTTTTTAAAAATATTGATAGATTAGCCTAACATTAAAAACCCATTACATTTTTATAAATATAGTTGATCTAATAAAACCATAAATATATATATTTCTATAAAATTATGTTAGCTAATAGGTTCAATTTTATAAACACATCCTTATCTATTAAAAACATGTTACAAAAGTGCAATGTTGCCACTAACCCTTAATTCTATAGAATAATCAATCTATTGTATATCCTGAGAGTTAATATTGCTGCATAAATGCAAAATGCTGCTCACTGTTAAACCATACTGAGAGACTGCTTAAAGTGCTAGTGAATTACAAAGTGCTAAAGTGCAGAACAAATATTAGTCATAAAAAACATACCTCAAAAGAATTTAATTTTTATAGTAATTTTTTCATGGTATATTAAAATTCCTGAACAGGGTAGGGGGCTCATTACTTATATCATGCATTTATACGATATTCACATTTTCTATTTATCTGGAAAGTTTTACGTTTTTATCTCTTAGACTGGCTTGTATTGTCCTAGGATCTATAAATAATGATGCAGATCTTCTGTATTATTTAACCCATTAGGATTCTTGCTGTCTAACTAAACTATCATTTGAGTTTCCAGCCTCCTTAGTAGTTTTTCCCTATCCCCACCTCTACTTAAGGGTGCTACTGCATTGATAACAGAATAGGATAGACAGTTCAGATCATTGTTGTGTGTTGTTCTAAAATGTCTTGCCACTGGGTAAGCTGCATTGTTATTGACGATAGCCCTGAGATGCTGCAATATTCTGACATGCACCTGCAGCTTCATGCTACCCACGTAGCAAAGCACACAGGTGCACGCCAGAACATATACAGCATACTCAGTGCAACATCCATAATTGCCCTTAATGGCTATACTCCTATTTGAAAATGGGGTGGTATAATGGGCCGTATTTATACCAAATCTGCATGCTCTGCAAGTTGAACACTTGAATAATCCATTCCTCTGTTTTAGCCAAGTCCCGTCGGATTTTATTTCCGGACTTGATCTAACCAATTTATTTCTCATTGATTTTGCTCGTCTGAAAGTAGTTAAAGGGAATTCTGGTAGTCTGCTAGCAAGTACACCATCAGTTAATACTATCGGTCAGTTCTTTTCAATGATGGCTTTAATTTTTCTTTCTTGTTTGCTGAATGTGGTTATAAGTCTTGGAATTTCATTCTCATTAACAACCACAGTGTTTTTATCAGCTAATAATGAACCACGGGAACGATCTTCAGTTTTAGCCCAGGCTCTCAAAAGGGTAGTTTTAGAATACCCTCTATTGCTTAGACTCTCCATCATTTCTCTTGCACATACCTCATAATTCTGTTGGGAGCTGCAAATACATTTTAATCTTAAAAGCTCACCTACAGGGATACTTTCTTTAAGGTGACGGGGGTGGCTACTGCTGGCATGCAAAATGCTATTGCCAGCGGTTTTCTTTCTGAACAGAGTTGTTTCCACGTTGTTATCAATAACTGTAACACGAACATCTAGAAACTCAACAGAAGACACATTGATATTAGATGTGAAGTGTAGATTGCAGGAATTTACATTTAAACTTTCTACAAATTCTTCTGCACTCTCTACATTTCCCTCCCATATAGCAAAAACATTGTCAATGAAGCAAAGCCAATATTTAATTTTGTGTCTGTTAGGTGTATTCTCGGGGACCTGTTTCTCCCACCAACCAACGTGCAAGCACGCGTAGCTGGGGGAGAAACAGGATCCCATTGCTACTCCTCGTTCTTGCTTCCAATATTCTTTGTTGAACAAAAATTAGTTGTTATTCAGACACCATGAGATTAGTTCACAAATAATCTTATTGTGACTATAATATTCACAAGATTTGGTTCCTAAGAAATAACTGACCACACGTAGGCCTGCCTCATGTTCAATACTTGTATAAAGTGATTCAATGTCTAATGTGATTAGACACCTATCACTACTCCATTTGATGCTGACAAGTTTTTAAAAAAAATCTCCTGTGTCCCTCACATAACTAGGGAGATTTTTAACATGATCCTGGAGGTAGAAATCTACATATTGGGACACATGTTCCGCCACACTATTAATTGCAGAAATTATAGGCCTGCCTGGTGTGGGTATGACCATCTTATGTACCTTTGGTATTAGATGTAGTTCTGGAATTACAGGGTGTTCTACGTGTAAAAATGTAAATTCTGTTAATGATATTTAACCAGTTCTTCTATATTCATGCAGAAGTTTTTTTATTGCATCTTTTGCCCTTTTATATTCCAGTCCATTAGATTTAGAATAACATTGTGTGTCTCCCAACTGTCTCATGGCTTCCTTAAGATAATCATTTCTTGGCCATAAGACAATATTGCTTCCTTTGTCCGATTTATTTATTATGATCTCTTGGTTTTCCAATAACTTTTTCATCAACTTGGCATACTGTTCCGCCTTGTAGTTTTTCTTTGTATTGTACTTTTGTTTTTGCACAGTTCGATTGAGTTTCTTTAGGTCTTCAATGGTACATTCGTGAAATATGTCAATGGCGTCCTTGGGCATACTCGGCATAAAAACACTTTTCGGTTTAATGGGGTTTTCTCCTGCACCCCTTTGTTTTATGTCAATAGCTCCAAGTCGCTCTTGTGTATTAGATATTCCTTCTTCATTTTGTTCAGTTTGCTCTATACTTGTTCCTGCCAAGTCGTGAAGGGTCAATAAGCTTTTAGCATCACCCGCTTTTATCACTTGTAGTGGTTTATCAACCCGATGTCCACTAGTAATTTGATTTTCGTTATTTCCTCCTTCTTTTATAGTGAACAGTATTTTTAATTTGAGTTTTCTAATGAAACTGAAGACATCAGCCCTTGTGTTTGCGTAATTAAAAGAACTTTCTGGACAGAAATTAAATCCCAGCGCAAGAAGTTTTTCTTCTGCCAGAGTTAGCGTGGTTGTAGAAAGATTTGTAATGGTTAAATCTATTGTTTTTTCCTTTTGAACCACTGTTTTTTCTTTTGCTGCTGTGGCTTGTCTTTTTCTTCTTGCCCTGCGCCTTGCATTTTTCCTTGTTCTTGAACATTCCTCGATCTCGGGCGCGCGTTTTCAGCCCATCCTCGACTAAAAAATCGATCTCTTTAATTAAATTCAATATTAAATTGCTTCCTGAGCCTGTCATATTGCTGCTGTCTCAACCTGAAACACTCGATAATAATATGGTATCACCTTCTGTGTCCGTATTTTGCTGTAATTGTGAAGTACTTTGCAGTGCTTTTGGATTTTTTTATCATTGATTTTTATTTTTTTAGCATGATCAAATTTCTTAGAGAACGTATATATCTGTTCCAGTTCATAGTCTTTCAAATCTCTAGCAAATGTATGAACTTTTCGAATCTTAATCCTGTCTTCATGTTTCCTTAAACGTTCAGTAATCTCTTTCTTGTTTTTTTCAATCAAATCCTTGCTCTCAATGTTTTGACTCGCTACTTCTAATTCATCATTGATTTTCTTAATTTCATCTAGCAAAACACCCCGATCTATTGCCGCATACTTGATCAAAATCTTAACCAGATTCACAGAGCCATCTAAATTACTTTCACCCCACTCATGGAGCATTGCAGGATTTGGTGCTTCAAAGCTTGGAGCTAGTAAAATGCGAAGCCCCCGAGGCACACGTCCTGCCTCTACATATTTTGTCAGGGACTTATGCTCCCACCATTTGGTAACTTCAGTTTTACTTTTCTTTTCCAGAATTTTTAACAATTGTTTGGTATCTTGATGCTCTTCTTTATCATTGAGTACTGCTGGTTCTTTATTGACTAACCCAGGCAGTCTGCCGAACAGTTCCACGGCCGCCTCATCCCTTTCTCTCTCCAAACCAGCCGCCATTGGCTTTCAGCACAACTTACATTTTTATCATTGCGGCAGGTGGTGCTTCAAGCAGCACCCGCCGCAATGATAACGATACAGGATGTGACCACCAGGGTGCCGGTCACATCCTAATTTGCACGGAGGGACCACCGCTGCCCCTGCGGACGGTCCCTCCTACTCTATGGTGGCGGACGGACTCAGGTCCGTCCGCCATCATAATCGGCCCCTTAGTGTCATTGATGTCACCCTTCACTAAGATGTCCCTCAAATTTCTGCCCCTTCTGTATGTGATCTGTGGTCTGGCACTCAGTTTAGGTCCGATAATGTGATCAGATTTTAAAATTTTCCAGTTGTTAGCTAGGATCTTCCGAATGTTATCAGATCCTTGGTTAAAGGTTGTGAGAACCCTAGTGGTTGCCTTTTCTGTGTCCATACTGGATTTAAGTGTAAGTGTCTCTGATCTCTCGATCCCTGTCACCTTTTCAACTGCTTTTTTCAAAACCCAATCTGGATAGCCTCGTTCTTTAAATCTTCCTAGCATTTTCTCTTGTTCAAGGAGAAAGCCTTCATGGCTGCTGCAGTTCCTTTTTGCCCTCAGTAACTCTCCAAAAAGTATACTCCATTTGATTGGGTCTGGATGAGCACTGAGGGCATGTAAGAGGCTATTACCTGCAGTTTCCTTTCTATGGAGATTAGATAAGAGGGCTACATTGACAACCTTAATTTCAGTATCCTGGAATTTAATGCATTCCCTGTTCATGTTGTATTCCAGATTAATGTTATACTCGTTATTATTTAACTTACAGATGAAGCTCTCAGCCTCCATTTCTGTGCCCCACCAAATAATAAAAAGATTGTCAATGTATCTAATCCATGTGTCCACCATTTCAAAGTCACTCATCAAATTTGCATCTCTCGTGATTTCTTCTTCCCACTTCCATAGGAAGAGATTAGCAAAACTCGGTGTGAAGCACGATCCCATGGCCGTGCCCCGCATCTGTTTGTAGATGTCACCATCAAACATAAAGATGTTATTTCTAAGGCATATTTTGATCATTTCCATGAGCATACATGTATGATCTCAAAAACCTATATAACTGTTTTTGGGGAAGTGTTTACTTGCCTCCATACCTTGGACGTGGTCTATGATAGTGTACAAAGAACTCACATCCATAGTGATGAGCTGAGATCCCTCCACCCATTGTATGTTTCTTAGTTTGTTCAAAAAGTCCGTAGTGTCTCTAATGTAGGATGGTAAAAGGCAGACATATTCTCTAAGAAAATGATCTATATACTTTGAAAGATTTTCGTTCACACTTCCTATTGATGAGACTATCGGCCTACCCGGAGGCTCATTGGGATTTTTGTGCACTTTGGGCAGGAGATAAAAAATAGGCAATTTGGGATAATCCTTTTTCAAAAAACACAATTTGTGCCAGGAGATAAGGCCTTCTGTACCCCATTCATTAAGTTTATCCCATGTAACAATGATACTATCATTGTACTCCCTGCTGTTGCTACTGCAGTAGAAATTGCTTTCCTTAAGTTGTTTAAGGGCTTCTTTAACATACAAATCCCTCTCATAATAACATTTTTGTCCTCTGCAAGGGAAAAAATTAATTCAATTTGTTTTTTAGACAGATTATAATTCCCCTTATGGGAACTTGAACATCTGTGTTTGAATTTGGTGAGTTCCTTCGTGACTACCTCGTGAAAGGTATCAATGGAGTTGTGAGGTAGCATGGGGTAGAAAACAGATTTGGGTTTGAATGTGGTACAAGCAGCCCTATCAGTTCTAGTTTCTCTAAGGCCTACTACTGGATTGTCATTTTCCCCATTAGATTTAATTCCCCCAAGAGAGTATACAGGATGAAGCAAGTTCAATATCTCCTACATTTAGCTCAGGGAGTTATTCTCCAGTATTCACATTTGTCGGTCCTATGGCTGATTTGTTATTCATAAAGGCATGACATTTAGACAGTTTAAATTTTCTTACAAATTTAAAAACATCAACCCTAGTAGTGGAGTAATTAAAGAGTTCAGTTGGACAAAATGTAAGTCCTAAGCAAAGAGTCTTTTTTTCTTGTAAAGTTAGTGTTCTGGATGATAGGTTGATTATTGTTTTATTTACCATTTGTTCATCCATGATTATTTCCTTTTCTTGTAGCCACCTCGTTTTGTTCCCACTGGCTTTTTGTTGTTTGTTTCTCCTTTGCTTGAGCTTGAGTCATCTCTGTAGTGATTGCCCCTGCCTCTTGCTCTTCCCCTTCTTCGTCCTCGAGCTTGGTTCTTTAGGAATGGGGGGGGGGGGGGTGGGTCATTTCCGCTTCTTTCTTGCGCCTTGTTCTCATCACGCGAAACTCGTTTCCTAGTAATTTCTACTTCAGATGATGAACTTGCCGTTTGTACTGACGTGTCTGTTTCAGTATCACTCGTTGGAATTGGAAGTGCTGGAATTCCTCCAGATAGTGATATACCAGGTGCCTTTGTTGATTCTCCTCATTGTTTATAAAGATGGTCATATTTAGGACTATAAGTTAGAATGTGTCCTCTCTCATAATCCCCACAGTCTCTATGTAGTTTCCTTTGTTTCCAGTATTTTATATCTTCTTCATATTTTTTGAGTCTGCTTTTTAAATCTTCCTTGAATTTATTTATGGTATCCTGTTCTGGGGATTTTTTAAAATCCTCTTCCAACTCTTTGATTTCCTTTAGTATGCCTTCATGGTCTCCCCAGGAATATTTTATAAGTATGCAGAGCATTTTTGCAACTTGCTGCAGAGTTGTTTGCCCACTCTTCCAACATGCTTTGATTAGGGGATTCATGAGACGGCGTGATATATATTCTCAGTCCTCGTGGGACCATTTCTTTTTCTACATAATCCTGGAGGGAGGTCGCCTCCCACCATTTGGAACATTCTTGCTTTTTAAGTTTTTCATATTTACGTAATTTGGGATTCAATTAATTGCTTTCAGGTTTAGCCACTGTAGGTACATTGTTCACTCCTTTTCCAGGTGCCCTTGCAAATAATGTCACAGCTTCCCGGCGTCTTTTACCTTCTTCCTCCATAGTTCATAGGTTAGTCTGTCTTTGCAGGTAACCTGCGTACTGCAATGTCTGTTATAAAGATTTGCACATGATGGTAAACCAAAGAACCTCTGCGGTTTAACTCTCCCGCTTCTAATGATGATGTTAGTGAGTCTGCAAAGATTACATCCCCACCCGTTATGGGCAGTTCCTGATGCCACTCACGATATATCCAGAGAATTGAGCTAAAAGGAGTCTCGTGGTACAGTTTACTTGTGAGTACTTCCTACTGTTTCTGACTCTAATAATGGCTTTAACACGAAGAAGGGCTTACCGTCGGGGTAGAAGGCAGATGCTCACGTTCCCACTCTCTAGTAATGCAGCTCCTGCTATTTTCCTCCCCGCACTCAATCCCTCACACTGCATCACACATCCAGGAGGGTTCTTCCGGGATCTGCTCCCTCGTCAGGTGGCGAGCAAAACGGCTAACCCAAGCCGTCTAATTTTAATTCAAATCCACAAGTTGCTTCCAAGCAAGCGCGCACTCAGGGGTAGATCTTTGCAAGAAAGTTTTATTCTAAGGTAACGCTATATGTTTCGCCAAAGGGCTTGATCACACGATAACCATAACATCGGTACTGATACATTTAAATAGACATTGACGAGGTACTGCATTTTGCTTGTCACGTGACATTTCGGATGGCAGTCATTATTAAGTGGTCAAATTTCACCTACAGTTAACATCTCTACTAAAAATACAATATGTTAATTAAACAATTCATATTTTTGTTAGCAGATCATATAACACATACAGCGAGTGCATACAGTATTCAAATTCATACCGTTTGTAGTGTTATGCGGTAAATGGACCAGCGGCCATTACAAAATGGTAAAAAATCTTTAGTAGCCAGCTAGCACACAAACTAATATATGCAGAGGGTTTAAAAGGAAATTTCAAAACACATCATACATGACAAAGTATAAATGTATGTGTATTACTGGATTACAATACTCATATGATACCATTATGAAGAAACATTAATGGTATCATATGTTTATTGTAGTCCAGTAATGCACATACATTTATACTTGTTCAAGCACTCCGAACATGTAGGTCCATTCCAGGGTGTCAGAGCGCCATAGAAGCATCCATGGATAATCATTGTTGATACATCCTCGTTCTGTGAACCTGCCATATCCCCTTTAGCCTGCCTAGATTCAGACGTGTCCCTATGTTCGGCATGAAGCTGGACTAATGTGGGTGGACAAGGGAAGTGATCACCTGTTGGAGTCTATTGTCCAGAAGTTTGGCAAGGACTTTTATTTCAACACTTAGGACGAACTGCATCGCTCCGAAGGTTTCCTGGCCTTATGTGTTACAACTATTGTTGCAAGGCAATGGTCCTCACGGAGCACGCCCACCCCTCGCGCCTCCATTCACGTTTTAATTATTTAAGGTGCCAGCTTGAAGGCGAGACATTTGTAGAGTTCAATAGGGAGCCCGTTATGCCACATTGCCTTGCCCAAGCTCAGTGATCTCAAAGCTTGGCTCACTTCCTGTGGATCTATATTCGGTTACAAGAAAGTTGGATGATGTGGCTTCAGCTAAAACACTAATGAGTTTGGCGTCCTTAAAATGGCTGGCATTGATAGGTCAAGGGCCCTCTGTTATGCTGGCATGCCCCCACACTGCCAATCACTTCGACGAGTGTTCCAAGACTCACCTGGTCAAGTGGCAGACCTCAACCACCCGTGCTAAGTGGGTGGCCAGTGCTCGTGTTTCTGCCACCAGGGGACTTCATTCCCCACAAGTCACCAGGATCCCAGAAGGGGGAGAAGCCACCAAATGTGCTCAAAAGCCCTGCTGACATCCACGGCGCAGGATGGGCTCTACTGCTTTGCTGCCTGACTGTGTTTGTGCCCGAGTTTGTGCGTCATTCCCCACAAGCCACCAGGCCCCCAGGAGGGAGAGTAGCCACCAAACGCCTGTCATTGCCAGGAAGAGGCAGGGCAGGGCTACCCTCCTTGGCTTTAATCCTTTAGCGGTTTTATCCTGGTAAGACTTTTCTGGACTCTCAAACTAACTTTTCTCACCCTGCATTTCCCCACCACTTTGCATAGTTGCCAACATTCTCCCTTCATCTACCAATAGGAGCTGCTGGTGGTGTCAGGAAACAGTAACCCAGCGACCCACAAGTGCATTTTGTGAAATCCGTCTAAGCTTCGTACCACCAGGGGCAGCGGTTAAGACATTTCAACTGTGTCCATTGACTCCTTGACTTCCTCTTTTTAATTATTTATCTGTGTCATTCACAACTGGTCTACTTGATCGTACAGATTTTTTGTTGCATTTATAATCTTGTGCCCTAGACTACCCTATCCCTATTTGGCTTACACTGGGGCGAGGTGGATTTGCTTTGAACATGGGAAAGCACGCTTGTGTAGTAAAAAAAATCATCAGGCGCCCGTTCCTGCGCCTCTGCCTCAAACCTCAATCAATAGGATGCTCCAGAGGGCTATTGGGGTGGGCACGACTTGAATAGAGCTGATGGAGAGGCGCTTATCCATAACCCCAGATATCTTCTGTCAGGTGCCTGGGCCAGCTAACCCCAAGCTATAACCCCTGGGTCTACATCTAGGGTAGGAGAATCTACATCTGGGCCAATAGAGTCCCCTCCACCTTCACCTCAAGAACTGTCAGCAAAGCCAGTAATCCGTCAAGGCGGTAATACCGCTAGCTTATCCAAGAATGGGAGACGTAAAACTGGAACTGGGACAGGTGCTAAGAGAAAGAATAATATTGAGTCAATCCCTAGCATAGTTGAACTAGTCCTCTCCTTTAGGCAACAGTTAAAAACCTTCCTATTTCCCTAAAGCACTCTCTTCATTCTGTTCTCCGGACCAGTAAGTTCAACCTAGCGTTGGGAGGCCTCTGGGTAGCCATGCGCTCTACAAATGCCCTTTTCATTTCATTCACTGGGAGAATGATTACAATTCCTAGTAACCCTCAAATTGTTTCTGATTGTCCTTCCTGGGTGAGGAGTTTGATTGTAGATCTCACGACCCAGTTGAGATCTATTTTAAAGGAGGAGCTTGCTCACTTAATCAAACATATAGGCACAGGACATATAATGGGTCATAGCAGCAATGCCAATTCCTATGATAGCACTACCCAAGTTCTAGGGAAGAGGCAAGAATGTAGCTCCCAAACAGGTAGAGCAGGCCAATCCTCCCCAGGTCAGTGTGGTCCCTTGAGGGCTGCACCTCCTAGTTTGCCAATTTGCTCCACCAGGGCTGAGAATTTTAATACTGAGTCAGCTGAAACTACTCTTTCTCATTCAGAAAGGCCAGATATTCAGATGACCCAAGAAACGAGGACAACAAGAAGCCCCAGGGGTCTAACTAATGCAAAAGAGACCAACAACCCTGTTTCCAACAAGGAGGATTTATATAGAAGTAGGCCCACCAGTATAGATCATAGGGTAGGCCGGGAAAGGGCCATCCCTGTAGAGCTGGAAGAGAGAGGATTACAAGTATTGACCCCAACTTAAAACCTACCCCCCAGCCTCACTTTCCTATGTTAATATTTTGACAGGAGTACCCAAGATCAAAAATGGTCAGAAGGAAACTCAGCTGGACCTTAGTAATAAGAGCCTCTTTTGGCTGGCTAAGCATAAGCAGTTCTCCTACGATAGGGCAGTGGAGATTTTAATGGCTCGTAGAGTTGGCTGGGTGGGTAAGAAACTAAAATCAATTCAAGGGGACTGTATAGTCATCAATTTTAGTAATCCCCTGACCGGTCATACCCTAGCACGACAGATCTCGGGTCCCTATGCACCACCCACAGGGGTCAGAGTTTATACTCTGGACTATTTTCATTACCACTCCTACAACCAATCTGGGGCCCTAAATCTAGGGCCCCAAATAACTGGTTTCAAGAACAACCAATTGCAGACCTACCCCCCAGACCACTTCTATTTAACATTCCCGTAGCAAATAGATTTATTGCTCTTGAGGTAGTGAGAATACCCTACGTGGCAAAGGGAATGAATCAGGGGGTCAACAATTTGAATTCCATTGGGAATCCTCAGGTTCTGATGGTACACATGAAGATCCGATCAATAATTCAGCTATCACTTCTTCCTATTGTTTAAGTTTTAGCCCAACTAGGAGTGGACCTATTGGAAGTCGCAGAAGTAGCCCCCATGGCCCAGCTGGAGATTTCCCAAAATATTAACCCTAACAGCCGTAATGCCCTAGACGACAACTCTAACCCTGACCATCTGCTGAGGGTCCTATCCTGGAACATTGCAGGTATAAAAAGTAAACTACACTGCCCAAATTGGGGCCAATTAGTAGGCAAAAATGATGTGTGTATGTTTCAGGAGATTTGGGCAAGGGAAGACATTGTGAGGGTGAGTTATGCAACTTTCAATGTGTTGGCTGTGATGGGGGTTAGAGGCAGACCCTCAGGGGCCTATGCACTTGGGTTGACACCCATTTGGATTGTACTGTGAAGCAGTTGAATACTATGTCCAATGATATCCAGTGCACTGTACTTACCTTTTCCTTCTAGTTTTAAAATTGCATTTATTAATATATATTCCTGCCCTGTAAGTATTAGCCAGGAATCCCAGACCATAGACCACCTGAACACTTTTATCGATTCAGTCCCCTTGAATGCGAGATTGGTGGTAGGGGAGATTTGCCTATTCGAACCACTTGCTGCCCTCACTGATGCTTCTTCTAATGATGAGAATAGTCTATGGCTAATTCCTTATCCCCAAATTCCACAGATCAAAGCCTGAACAGCGTTGGCACGCCAGATGAATGCAGTAACACTAACCCATTCCCTGAGAGTGTGCAATGGTCGCACCAAGTCAGATCAGCCAGGGAAGTCAACTTATAAAAGAGAAGGGCAGTCCTCCCTGTTGGACTACATCCTAGTGGAAACCAGATTGTGGCAGTGGGTTGCTTTCTTTGCTGTCCTGCCGAGACATGACAGTGAACACAACGCCCTGACATTGAAGCTGGAGGTTTCGGGCCTTCATAATCCCACGGCCAATAGTATTCCTGTAGATAGCACCTAACAGTTGCTAACAATAGAAGAAGAATTAGATGGGAGACACTCAAGCAGTTACCAAATAAGGTAGCCGCACTATATTCTCTAATTATTCCACCTCTGATGGAATTGGAGGAAGCCGCTACAATACTGGACTCTCCCCAAACTATCAGAAGAATAGAGGCATTGCACATAGAATTGACAGCTAGCCTGACTAATGTTTTTAATCCTCTGACATATTCAAAGGCGAATAAGGGTGCCAAAAAAACCTGGATTAATGATACTTGCCGCAAAACAAAGAGAGCACTCATAAATGCCATCAAAAGTAAGGATAGAACCCAAATAAAAAATGTAAGGGCCCTTTACCGAGACAGTACCAGGCTAGCAAAAAACTGGGAGCTGGATAGATGGCATGCCATTAGAACAGCGCTTTCCAAAAGGGATATGAAGGCGTTCTGGCATCTAGTAAGAACAGCTAGTAGAGTAGAGGAGCGAGTCCCAGGGCCGAACATTGCTGCAGCTGTATGGAAGTCTCACTTCCAAGATCTATATTCCACTGAGGCAGTTTTAAATCCAAAAGACGAAACAACTCTAGCAACCCCAGGGATTGTTCCTGAAGTGGCTCATGCAATTAGGAAGCTTCCCCCTGGCAAATGCCCCAAATTAAACAAGATTCCAGGGGACCTATTTCAGGGCGAACCAAATATTTGGGGACGCTACCTTTGTGTAATTTTTATTTCTATCCTGAGTGGTATGAAGGTCCTGGATACCTGGCTAGGGGCTGAAATGTTCCCAGTTTTTAAGAAGGGCTCACCTTTCCTGCTGACTAACAACAGGCCGATCAGCTTGATCGATGTCACCCAGAAACTGTTTGCACGTATCATCCTCCATCACCTCCATTCACGGCTGGAAGAGTATGAAATTCTGAGTGCGTATCAAGCCGGTTTCAGGAAAAGCATCTCCACTATTGACCAAATATTTAGGCTCCAATTATTATATTGGAAGACGCTGTCAATAGAGGGTGGCAGCCTCTATTTGATATTCGTCGATTTGAAAATGGCCTTTGATTTGGTACCTTGAGACAAACTGTGGGAGGTTCTCAAGCAACTGGGAACCCCCCTTCCCTCCTTCTATCATTGATCATCAGACTGCATGCTGGCAATTTCGCGAAGTAAGGCACAGGAAACACGGGGAATTGACCCCTCGCTTTCCAGTCAACAGAGGAGGAAGGCAGGGTGATTGCTTGCCCCTACCCTGTTTTGTTTGTTCCTCAATGCTCTCGTGGCCCAACTAAATGAGGTGGAGGACAATGATGCCCCAAAGCTGGTGCACTGTAATGATGTTTGCAGATGACACTTTGATGTTATCTTAGTCACCTATGGGCTCCCAGAGGACTCTTGATAGTTTTTCAACATTCTGTAAAAACAGGGGTCTGGAGAGTAATACATAAAAGACCAAATGTATGATCTTTAACCTAGCTAAAACTTCTCGACCATATCCCTCTTTAAATGGTACTCTGCTAGAGAGGGTGACTGTTTTTAATTATCTTGGAGGCACGTTGTTTGAAACATTTGAATGGGGTCCACAACTAGTCAAAGCAAGCTTGAAGCTAGCTCAGACGGTAGGGGAAATTACAAAAACCCTTAGCAACTCCACCTTCACACCGCCTGGCCCGGTGACTGAGATATATAAAGTACAAGTCAGGAGTGCAGTAATGTATGGGGCCGAACTTTGGGGACATCGTCCCACTGGGGGACTGACCACAATAGAGAACACATTTATGAGACAGCTGTTGGGCCTACCTCCAAGTACCCCCTCATTCCCCGATGTCTGGATCTAGGAGTTTGACCTATTACAAAGAGACTGGACGCAGACCATTAACCTTTTGGCGTAGACTGTGGGAAACCCCGGAATTAGCAGTCAACCAGTCTGAACTAAAGGGGATTTTAGGACTTCCAGGGGAGGGCAAACTCCCATGGTTTACTCATATAAGAGATGTTTGCATCAGGACAGGCATTCCAAACCTATGGAGCAAACCCGAGGTGGTGTGTCTGTCAATCTCACGTCTAGAACTATTAAGAGCCTATAGATTGCTCAAACTAGCCGAAAACCAGGGGAACACTAAAATTGGTCACCTAACCGCTGACTACCTTAACGTTAAAGCAGAGTATCACTTTGAGCATTTTCTGGATGACATACAACCTACCTGTAAAGGAAGCTATACATTCAGTTTAGATTAGGGACCTTGCCGCCTCGTGTATTCACGAACAAATGGCTTAAAGCCCCTTCCATCGGGAGCCCTGCTTGCAATTGTACAGTTGAGTCCGACATTCATGTTCTCTTTTTTTGCCCTGGCTATAAGCCAGCCAGATAGCGTTGGCTTGTACCACATTGCAGAAACTTGGGATGTAGGCAGTATTTAGAGGCATATAGAATATTCCACTCCAGATGGACCAGGAAGGCGGGCAGACCACAGAAACTGGCAAATCCACCTTTTGCAAGTTCGGCGGCCACTTACACTGCAGTCACCGCCTCGCCAGGGGCACCAGCTGTCACCCGCTGCCACCCTCCAGCACCACCACAGCCCAGGTTTATCCAGGAAAGCTGCTCAGTTGAGGCAGGCCGCACCCCAGGTATACAATCTGGAAAGGCTCTAACATGGTCCGGCAGCTCACACTCACACTGTCAGCTGTGGGAAGGGGCCCGGGGGGTGGGGACAGGTTCCCCCACCAAGTACAGAGGATGATGGAGGATGGTAACGGGTAAAAGTGACGCGGGCTCAGGAGCCCTTTCAAGGCGTGTCCACCATATTTGGCCATTGGCCACGACTCCATGCAAATCAGTCTTGACCTTTCCCTTCATGGGAAAAGTCCAGTCTGAACTGCCAAGCTGGGTCTTCCCTGAACCAGAAACAGGCATCCTAGAACCGGTTTCAGGGTATAACCCCTCATAAGCCAGGCTGGCTTTAATCCAGTGGCACATCGAGCAAGGGACCCACGTCTGGGCATACCCAACCCACCTAGGGGGAAAAATGCTGCACCAACAAATGATGGACGTAATGCAGAATAAATCAAACACTCATACCCTGTCAAGAGATCTGGGCTAAATCCATCATTCTTTTGCTCACTATGCCACCCCCGGTTTGGACCCAGCCATATGCAAATCAGTCTTGACCCTGCTCCTCATGGGAACAGTTCAGCCTGAAATGTCATGCTTGTTTCTGGTCTAGGGAGGACCTAGCTTGACAATTCGGGCTTTGTGTACTTTGTAGTATACTTTGTTATGTTATGTTATGTTAAAAGTTATTTCTATAGCGCAACATACACCGGATAGGTTTTTTGGCGCTTAGGAACAGGGGGCTACAGCAGAAGTGGATTAGGTGGAATAGGCTGACGTGAATAGCCAGGTTTTAAGCTGCTTTCTAAATTGAAGATAGTTGTCAGCTAGACGTAGGGAGATAGGGAGGGAGTTCCAGAACTGGGGAGCCAGCGTTGAGAAGCACAGCCCACCATGTTTGTTTCGTTTATATCTTGGGGTGCTCAGGAGGTAGTGGCAGGATGATCGAAGGGTGCGGGAGGGACTGTATTTCTTGTTTTTGCTGGATATGAATGCCGGGCCAGTGTCCGTTAGAGCTTTTTGGACAATACAGCCTAATTTAAATGCACAACGTTGGCTCACCGGGAGCCAATGCAGTTGTTGCAGCCGGGATTTGACATGGTGGTGAGAAGAGATTCGGAAGATAAGCCTAGCTGCGTGGTTCTGTATCAGTTGTAAGCGTTGTACTTGATAGGCTGGGATGCCGGCATACAGAGAGTTTGCGACGTCCAGTCTGGAAAAAATTAACGCCTGGACTACCAATGTGGCTGCTTCTTTCGAGAGGAATCTTATTATCTTTTTTCATTTTCCGCAGCATAAACAAGCAAGCAGACACCACTGAGTTGATTTGAGGGTTCATAGATAAATCCTTGCCTATCATGATCCCCAGGCTCTTTGCCGTAACTGATCCCAGGTGGGTAGGACACAAGTTGGAGTTCCAAGGGCTGTTGTTACCGCCAGTCAAGATCAGCTCTGTTTTATTCGGGTTTAACTTGAGTTGGTTCAGGTTCATCCAGTTGCTACTATAAGTCATGGTATCCCGCAGGTGAGATTCAGATGAACTGGTGGAGTGTAGATTGAAAATTAGTTGCAGATCGTTTGCATAGTTAAAAACCAACACGGTCCTCTCCCTCAAGGCAGTGATCAAAGGTTGCATGTAGAGGTTTAACAAAAGGGGGGCTAAGGAGGAGCCTTGCGGGACTCCGCAAGGGAGTCTGCCTTTCGTGGAACAGTAATGGCCCAGACGAACAGATTGAAACCTGTCTGACAGAAACGATTGGAGCCATTTCAGAGCTTGACCTCCAACCCCTGCACTTCTGACACGGTCGACCAAGATGTTGTGGTCGATCGTGTCAAATGATGCTGAGAGATCAAGAAGGATTAGAGCCTGTGAGATGTTTTGATCTGCTCCTCTGCGAAGGTCATCCATGACCGACAGGATGACTGTTTCGGTCGAATGGGCGGGACGGAATCCAGCCTGATTGGGATCAAGAAGAGAGGATGCTTCTACAAAGGAGCTCAAGCAACCTGCTACATGGGACTCCAAGATCATGCCAAGATAGGGTAGGAGGGAGATCGGGCGGTAGTTACTCATGACCAGGAGGTTTGCACCAGGTATCGTCAAGATAGCGATAATCTCTGCCACTTTAAAGGACTCCGAGACCTGTCCACTACTAAGAGAAGAGTTGAGGATATAAATAGGGGGTTCAGGGCAGGCCGTAAAAGCATCACGCAAAATGTAGGAAGGGCCACTGTCGAGAGGGCAGCCTGACTTGACTTTAATCATTAGTTCAGAGAAAGAATCAAGAGTAATAGGCCAAAATTGGTTGAAAGCAGCAGGGGTTTTGCAACTGGAGCTGGGAGTGGAAGAAATGTTGGAATGGGGAATACTAGATTTTATTGCAGTAATTTTGTCGAAGAAGTAATGGTTTAGTGAGTCACAGAGCTGCTGAGATTGCTCGAGCTGAGCCGTTACTCTGACCGGGCTAGTTTATTCCTCAACGACAGCGAAAATTTCCTATGCCTTATTAGCTGAGTTCACAATTTTTGCAGAGAAATGCTACATTTTGCACGCAAGTATGGAGAATTTATATGCTTTGAGGAGGAGTAAGTAAGTAAGTTTGAGTTCAGGGTTGTAGTGGCATCTCCACTTCCGTTCAGCTTGTCGAAGTTTTAATTTTGCTTCTTTAAGCTCTGGAGAAAACCCTTTTTGGGCGTCGTGTGGTCTACGTAATTTTTTTTTATATAAGGGGCAACTATGTTGCATGCATTCTCAAGCTAGATGGAAAGATTAGTAGCCTGACTGGAAGTTGAGCAGTCTTGAGTCAGAGGAGCTGTGTTGGCTAGTATTGTGTGAAATTGCTCTACGTTTGCTCGGTTCCAATTCCTGGCTGTCATACTGCCTGGTTTAATGGAAGGAGCAGGGCTAATAATCGAGGTTGTGAACGTGATCAGGTAATGATCGGCCCATGCACAAGATATAATAGTTATGGAAGAGATGGATAGGTTCTGGGTCCACACTTGGTCTAAAATCTGGCCCTTGTTGTGAGTGGCCGTATGTATATGCTGAGTACAGTTTAAGCTGACCAAGGTGTCTGTGAAGTCACAAGAATGGGAATCTTCTTTGCTATTCTCAGGCCAGCAATTGAAATCGCCGACTATCAGCAACCTTGTGTGGTTAATCACAAGTTGTGCAATCAAGTCCCCAAATACATGGGGAAAATTTGGCATTGGGTGAGGTGGGCGGTAAACAACCATGCATGCTAGGGAAAAATGGGGTGATTCCAATTTAATAGTTAAGATTTCAGTATGTGGGACTTGGATAGTGGACAGTGAGGTGAACTGGTGCCTTTTGTTAATAATAGCTGCTACCACCCCTCCTCTACTACCTGCTGCTCTATCCAACTGCAAGATGTAATAAGGTTCGGGTATGGCCGCTAAGATATCTGGGGTGGATTCAGGCGTAAGCCATGTTTCCGTTAAAAATAAAATGTCCGGCTTATTGATGTCCAGCAGGGAGAAAAGCTCTAGCTGATGTTTGCACAGGGACCGAGTGTTTAGGTAGTAAATAGACAGATCGCTGCTCTTACACATGGCCGAGGGCAGTTAAGTATCACTTTTTGCATGAGCAGCTGGGTTGGTAAGCTTGGTGGATTGAGCCGTAGTAAGACCTGTGCGATGCTGGGTGGGGCAGGCTGCCAGTAAGCCGGGGTGCTCCAAGGTGCTCTTAAGGGTGTCATCGATCTCGTGCTCCCCTTGAAGATGCTCTAGTTGGTCTAATGAATAGGTATGTATACGGGCATAATAACCGGCCCCTTGCCCCGGACTGCCACGGACGGGCGCAGACGGTCTTGCCTTTGGCGCGCCAGATGCTATTTTTTATACATCTTATGTGAGTGACTGTGTGAGTGTGTGTATGCTTGTGTGAGTGTGTGTCTGTGATTAAATGTGTAAGTAGCTATATGGATGAATGAGTGGTCATGTGATTGGCTCTATGAGAGAGTGAGTGGGTGTGTGGTTGGCTGTGTAGGTTAGTGTATATAGTTGTATTGGAGAGTGAGTGGCTGTGTCAGTGACTGTATTGGTGAGTGAATGGATATGTGAGTGACTGTATGAGTGAGTGGGTGTATGTGTGGTTTCATGGATGAGTGAGTAGCTGTGTGACTGTCTGTATCAATGTGTGAGTGGCTGTATAAGTGAATGTATGAGTGAGTGGCTGTATGAGTGAGTAGGTGTGTTAGTGGCTGTAAGGATGAGTGAGTGGTTGTATAAGTAGCAGTATGGGAGACAGCGTGGATGTGTTAGTGGCTCTATGGATGAGTGAGTGGGCGTGTGACTAGTTGTATGTGTCTGTGAATGGGTATGTGGGTATTTGTTTGGGTGTGTGAGTGGGTATAAGAGAGGTTGTATGTGGTGTGAGTAGGTGTATGACTGCTTCTGTGGATGATGTTATCAGTGATGTCATCAGTGATGTCATTTGAGATGTCATCAGTGATGTCACTGAATATGTCATGAGTGATGTAATATATGAGGTCATAAGCATGCATTGCGGGGTGTTATTGTTAGCTCAGGTAACTATTGATGCAGAATTTCTATAGTTTTATATGAGTGAAATCTGAGCCTAAGCATAGCATCCCTGTAACCTTTGTTTTATTCATTGAATGTCTACTGTTTTTTAAATGTTATTTCCTAACTATAATGAACCCTATAACTTTTGTTTGTGAATTTTGAAGGTTTTGAAATGTATTTCCCTATCTGTAACCTGTAACCTTTGAGAGTGGATATGTGAGTGGCTGTATAGGTCAGTGAGTTAATGTGTGAGTGGCTACATGGGTCTGTGAGTGGGTGTGTGAGTGTTTTTTTGGGTGTGTGAGTGGCTGTATTTTTCAGTGAGCGGGAGTGTGAATTACTGTATGCATGTTTGAGTGGGTATGTGAGTGACTTTATGAGTCTGTGAGTAAGGGTGTGAGTGGTTTTGTAGGTGTGTGTGTGACTGTATGGGACAATGAGTGAGCATGTGAGTGACTGTATGGGTCTGTGAGTCGGTGTGTTAGTGGCTGTATGAGCCTGTGATTGGGTTTGTGAAATATGGGTATATGAGTGGGTATGTAAGTAGTTTTATGGGTGTGTGTGTGAGTGAATGTGTGAGTGGATTTGTGAGTTAGTGGATGGTAGTGAGTGGCTGCATGGGTCTTTGAATGGGTACATGAGTAGCTGTGTGGGTGTGTTTGTGGGTTTATGAGTGGCTAAATAAGTCTGTGAGTGGGTGTGTGATTGGCTGTATGGGTCTATGAGAGGGTAAGTAGACACAAGGATCTGTAGGTGGGTGTGTGAGTGACTGTGTGGTCATGTGAGTAGTTTTGTGGGTATGTGAGTGGCTGTATGGGTCTGCCAGATGGTGTGTGAGCGGGTATGTGGGTGTGTGAGTGGGTGAAAGTAGCATAACATACAAATTCTGTCCACATAAATCTACGGAATTCCGTGGAGTGTCCACAAGTTCCACCCACCCCCTACATCATATATGACTGCATCGGCCCTCAACCGGACCAGGTAACTGTCAACTCAACTTCCCATTATGGCCGGAGAATGACACCTGACCTGATTGTCCACCAGAATCGCAGCTACAATGAAGACCATCCAATAGGGAACCCCATCTGACCTAAGGCCCCGCCACACCTTCACCAAATGACACCTACCAATCAATGAAGCACTAACATCAAACCTCAGCACCACCGTCAACCCATTGCCAGACACACAGAAACATGCCAATCAATCAATCAAGGGCTTGTTAAGTGCAAATGCTCACCCAAAAGGGTCTCAAGGCGCTGAGGTGGGAGAGGGTACCCAGCTCCTGGATGTTCATGGTGATTCATCAAAGACCCAGGTCTTGAGGTACTTCAAGAACTTGAAGAGTGATGGTGTCTGTGGGAGGTGGAGAGGGAGGGTGTTCCATGCCTTGGTTGTGAGGAAGGAGAAGGAACAGCCTCCTGTTCTGGTCTTCTTGATGTGCAGCACCGATGCATGGGAGATCTAGGCTGAGTGGAGGAAACATTGGGGTGCATGGAACGAGAGGCTGTGGTTCATGTAGGCAGGTCCAGTGTTGTGGAGGCCTTTGTGGGTGTGGGTGAGAATCTTGAAGGTGATTCTCTTCTCGACAGGGAGCTAGTGTAGTATCTGCAGGTGTTGGGTGATGTGCCAGTTGATCGGTAAGTTGAGGACTTGTCTGGCAGAGGCGTTCTGGGCATTCTGGAGTTTGCACGTTAGGTTCTTGTTGATCCCGTCGTAGAGTGCGTTGCCATAGTCCAGTCTGTTGCTGATGAGGGCATGGGTGACGGTTTTCCTGTGTTCAAGGGGAATCCAATTGAAGGTCTTTCATAGGAGGCGGAGGGTGTGTAAACAGGAAGAGGTGACAGCATTGATTTGATTGTCTATTTTGAGTTCAGAGTCCAGGATGATTCCAAGGTTGCATGAGTGGTAAGTGGGAGAAGGAGAGTTCTGAAGGGCGCTGGCCACCAGGTGTCATTCCAGGCATCGGGGAGAGGGCCCATGATGAGTACTTCGGTTTTGTCCATGTTTAGTTGTAGGCAGCTGCTCTTCATACACCTGTCTACCGGTTCCATTCCTTCTTGGAAGTTGTGTTTGGAGATGTTGCATTCGTTGGATAGGGAGAGGATGAGTTGGGTGTTGTCTGCATATAATATGATGTTGAGTCTGTGTGATCTCAGCGATGGATGTGAGCGGGCCATGTAGGCCTTGAAAAGGGTGGGGCTGATGGAGGATCCTTGGGGGGCTCCGCAGGTGATCTGTGTGGGATCCGAGAGGGAGGAAGGCTCTCTGACATGCTGGTTTCTGCCGAGAAGAATGATCGGATCCAGTCGAGGGCTTTGATCTGGATTCCTGCATCATGGAGTCTGGGGGCTAGGGTGCGGTGTGAGACTGTGTGGAAAACTGTGGAGAGGGCCAGGAGGATGAGGTCCATAGTCTCCCTTCTTTCGAGGAGAAAGAGAATGTCGTCTGTTGCTGCAAGAAGGGCAGTTTCTGTGCTGTGGTTCATCCTGAAAAAACAATTGATGGACAGAATGCAAAACAATATCATAATTTCACCCCGGTACAGAGATATGTGCCTAAATCCATAGTTTCTTTGCTCAACATGCCATTCCAGTTTGGACCCAGCCATATGCAAGTCAGTCTTGACCCTGCTACCAATGGGCAATGAGCAAAGAACAATGGATTTAGGCCCAGATCTCTGTACTGAGGTAAATGTATGACATTGTTCTGCATTCTGTCTAACAATTGTTTTTGCATTTGTCACCCCGAGTGGTATGGGTATGCCCAGACGTGGGCCCCTTGCTCACTTTGCCACTGGATTCAAGCTAGCCTGGTTGATGATGGCTGTTAGCCAAAAACCGGTCCCAGGATGCTTGTTTCCGGTCCAGGAAAAACATGGCTTGGCAGTTCGGGCTGAACTGTTCCTATGAGGCACAGGGTCAAGGCTGATTTGCATATAGCTGTGTCTGAACTGGAGCGACATAGTGAGCTAAAGAACGATGATGGATTCAACCCAAATCTGTGACTGGGGGTGAGTGTCTGAAAAGTTTCAGCTCTCCGTCCATCATCTCCTTTTTGAATTACTTTTGCTGGTAACAGGAATAAGGAGATCAGTCTGATGATCTTGAGGTCAGTGGGGTACACGGAGGGGTTTTTCAGGGGAGGATGATCTTGGCGTGTTTCCATTTCTCGGGGAAGGCGGTGGTCTCGAAGGAACAGTTGATGATTCAATGAAACTCAGGGGTGATGACATTGGCGGCTCTGTGGTAGGTGCGGTGGGGGCAAGTGTCCGTAGAGGCCCCAAATGGGTTGGCAAAGTTGGTGATACAGGTGTGTAGGGTACAGGTGGCAGTGGTTGGGTTCTTGTCTGAGGCGGTGGGAGTGAGATCAGGAGGGAGGAGGTGAGCTTGTCATCAGAGATCTTGTTCCATTTCCTGCACTAGAGCTGGTGTGGGTGTTTGTGGGTGATTTTTGTTTTGAAAATGAAGTAGACACAGCAATGGTCCATCCATGGGAGTTCAGAAGTGTGGCTGAAGGGGATGGAGTTTCCTGCTGTGAAGATGGGGTTGAGGGTGTGTCCTGCTTAGACTGTGAGTTCTGGTATGAGCTGTTTGTGTCCTATGTTGAGGAGGTTGTCCAGGAGGGAGGTGGAGTTGGGGTCTTGGAGGTGGTCGAGGTGGAAATTGATGTCTCCCAGCAAGGTGTAGTCGGTGGAGGTGATGGCTTGCGGTGTGATGATAACGGTGATGGAATTAGAGAAAGGTGCACAGGCGCTGGGGGTTCTGTAGATGAGGGTGCATCGGAGGGAGGTGGTCAGGTTGGCCTGAATCTTGAAGTGGAGGTATTCCATCGGGTCTATGGGCTCGTCAGTGTAGGTGTTCAGTCTGAGGTTGCACTTGGGAGCAATGGTGATGCCTCCTTTGAGTCAGTTGGGGTGATTCTTCTGGGGGATCATGTATACTTGAGGAGTGGGGATCGCGATGTCAGGACCTGAGGCGGCGTTCGTCCATGTTTCGGTAAGGAAGGTGACGTCAGTGGTGGTGCGGTCAAGGAGGTCCCAGATTTCCGCAACATGTCTGTGGAGGGAGCGGACGTTGAGGAGGATGCATTGTAGAGTTTTGGGTGTTATTGAGTTGTTGCTGGAGGGTGGAGGGTGAAGGTGGATCCTGGGTCTCGGCGAAGTAGAAGGAATGTTGGCAGTACCAGCTGGTGGAGGGTCCATAGGTGTCGAATTTAAAATTGAATTTTGAATTTGAATTTAAAAACATTTATTGAGCGCACTTTTACCGAGCGGTTTCATGGCGCTTTTCAAGTTACGACCAGCAACAGCAGCAGGAGGAGGAGGCTAGGTAGCGAAAGCTCGGGAAAAAAGAAAAGTTTTAAGGTTTTTTCGGAACTCCATATAGGAGGGTAAAGTGCGGAGACGCACAGGGAGAGAGTTCCAGAAAGCTGGGGCAAGGGCCGCAAAGTTTGCTCCACCAGCTTTCTTCTTTTTGAAACGGGGGTGACCAGGAGTGCCATATGGGCGGAACAAAGTTCTCTACCCGGCAGGTAGGGCTTGATGGCTGAGCATATAAACTCAGGTGCGGTGCCCATCCTGGCCTGATAGGTGAGGCAGCCAAGTTTGAATAAAGCTCGCTCTCTCACAGGCAACCAGTGTAATGCCTGTAGCAAAGGGGTAGCACGATGGTGTTTGGGCAGGCCATAGATCAGGCGAGCAGCCTGATTCTGCACTAGTTGCAGGCGATGGATGGCGTGGGCCGGCGCGCCATTATAGATTATGTTACCATAATCGAGGCGCGAGAGCACCATTGCCATCACAATGATTTTTAATGCCGGGAGAGAGAAGAAGCGGGAGATCTTCCTGATTGTCCTAAGGGAAAAGAAACAAGAGGACACCACAGAACCAACTTGGGAGTGAACAGAGAGTTGTGGATTAAGAAGAATCCCAAGGGTTTTAACTTTGGGGACCAGGAGTGGGGGAACACCAAGTGATGGGGGCCAATAGGAGGGAGACCAGGGACTGCAACCACCTCCAGTCAAGACTAACTCTGTCTTGTCTGGATTGAGTTTGAGGTGGTTGCAGTTCATCCAGTCCTGAATGAACAACATAACTGTTTGGACATTCTGGGCGGATGAGGGAGAATGGGAAAGGTTGAAAATTAGCTGGAGGTCATCGGCGTAGTTGAACACCGTGACCTCGAGCTGCTGCAACATAAAGCTGAGGGGGTAGATGTACAAATTAAACAAAAGAGGGGAAAGTGAAGAGCACCACACTCCACCTCTCGGGAGGCAGCAGTGAAGCCAGCAAGATGGACCGCCTGAGCCCTCTCGCTCAGGAAGGACTCGAGCCATGAGAAGGCTAGGCCCTCTATGCCCGCCGCCCTGACACGGGTAAGGAGGATGGAGTGGTCCACCGTGTCATGGGTGAAGAGAGCTTGCAAGTGTTGTTCTTGCCAATGTTGAGTGAGTAGAGAGCTAAGGAGTTGTACCACTGGCAGGTCGGAGGACAAGGGGTCTTGGCGCTGGTCGAGGTCAGGTTGCAGACAGGCACGGAGAGGCTTGCCTTTGGCACGCCCATTACAAGGCCGCCATTAAGTTGGTGTTGGGGGGATTGCGGGACAGCTGGGAGATGGGAGCTGGAGTACGCAGAAGGGTGAGGGGCAGTGGGATCGGGAGCGGCGAGATAAAGATGGCACAGAACAGGAAAGAATAAAAAGAGGCTGAAAAAGGGGATACAATTAAAAAAGGAAAAATAAGAGGAACAAGCATTTACAATGCAATGGTTTTGCCTTTGTTAAAGTTAGAGCTATTGGCATTGCTCTTGACATTATTTTTATTTATGTTTTTTTTTAACATAAATGGCATTGTCATTTACAATAGCAAATTCAACCACTCATCTAACCCATCTGAACACCCAGCCACTGACCCACCCGCTCATCTATCTACGCATGTGCTTGCCAATCTCTTCATTCACCCACCCAGCTGCCCACTTGTCCATTCCGGTACCTACTCATCTATCAAAGCAGGCGCCCGCCGACCTCATCATACATCCGCACCCTCGTCCCTCCCTCCAGCTGCCCACCTACTCATCCATCCACTCATCCTTCCACCTATTCATCCATCCGCTCACACATCCATCCGCTCACTCATCAATCTGCTCATCCTTCCACCCACCCATCCGCCCGCTCATCCTTCCACCTACTCATCCATCCACTCATCCTTCCACCTACTCATCCATCCATCCACCCACTCATCCATCCGCTCATCCTTCCACCTACTCATCCATCCGCTCACTCATCCATCCGCCCACTCATCCATCCGCCCACTCATCCATCCGCCCACTCATCCATCCGCCCACTCATCCATTCGCCCACTCATCCATCCGCTCATCCTTCCACCTACTCATCCATCCGCTCATCCTTCCACCACCTCATCCATCCCCTCATCCTTCCACCTACTCATCCATCCACTCATCCTTCCACCTACTCATCCATCCGCTCACACATCCATCCCCCCACTCATCAATCTGCTCATCCTTCCACCCGCTCATCCATCCTCTCACTCATCCATCCGCTCATCCTTCCACCCACGCATCCATCCGCTCATCCTTCCACCTACTCATCCATCCACCCACTCATCCTTCCACCTACTCATCCATCCACCTACTCATCCATCCACCTACTCATCCATCCACCTACTCATCCATCCACCTACTCATCCATCCACCCACTCATCCTTCCACCCACTCATCCTTCCACCCACATAGCTGCCAAGGTTTCAGATTGCTTTGTGTGACATTTTCAGAATTGTACTTTAATTATGAGTGACATTTAATGACTACGAGTGACACTTTCTCATGCGCAAAATCAAGCAATGAAAATGAGGGAAATAGGTATAGGCTGAATAAATAAGACTTTACGCAAATGAGTACAGCGTCTTGTTAACAAAACTGTAAATATCACAATCGAACTGCACTTTAACACTTGAAATCATTAACCCCAAGCAGCCGCCCCTGTTGGCGCGCCGCTACCTGCCCAACCCCGCAGGCATCGGCACACATCAACATGACCCACCGGCTATCACAGAGGCTTTGCTGACAGACTTTAGCGCCACCACTGGCACAGAAAATAATTGGACGGGCAGCGGCACCACTCATAGTCACAGAATCCATCAGTACTGTGACCCCGACAGTCTCAACAGGAGTTTGTGGGCTTAATGTCACTTAAGTCAGAGAGTAACTTCAGAATAGGTATAGGCTGAATAAATAAGACTTTACGCAAATGAGTACAGCGTCTTGTTAACAAAACTGTAAATATTACGATCGAACTGCACTTTAACACTATTGAAATCATTAACCCCGAGCGGCCGCCCCTGTTGGCGCGCCGCTACCTGCCCAACCCCGCAGGCATCGGCACACATCAACATGACGCACCGGCTATCACAGAGGCTTTGCTGACAGACTTTGGCGACACCACTGGCACAGAAAATAATTGGACGGGCAGCGGCACCACTCATAGTCACAGAATCCATCAGTACTGTGACCCCGACCATCTCAACAGGAGTTTGTGGGCTTAATGTCACTTAAGTCAGAGAGTAACTTCAGCTGTAACAGGGCACATGTACCAGGGCAAACTGTACCCTCTCACCCCTTAGTTGAACCAACAGCACGCATTTTATGTGCAGACTTCTTTCTGGCATCCTGACTCCCTCAGACATCCCGAAGACTCTACCCGCTAAACCCCGCAATGGAGCAGCACCGACAAAGGCAGCAGTTAGGGTTATAAGAAGCAACAATTTTTAAGTTAGGAGGGGCACAGTTTACTAGTAATCCATTAGGGTAAGACACAGTTACTGCTTTCTTTCTTTCTTTGCGATGTGTTCCGACCACCGGCTGCTGCAATCGCCGATCACTGTGTGACGTGCAGCTCAGCTGTAACTGAATTAGGCGCGGTGCTGGTCCATTAGATTTTGACTGCACGCAGCAGCCCGGACCGGTGCGGGAAGCAGAAGGAGGCAGCGCTGCATGCGCCATGATTAAAGCGCCATCGCAAATTTGCCCGTAACAAACCCCCCGCCTTTGGAAGCAGGACGTGACGGCCCGGGCGCCGCGTGAGACAGGAGCAGGAAGGCGGGTGCCCTCAATTCTGGACCAGATTCGGGGGCGTTGACGAGAAGAGGCTTTCGGCTGACGTAGCCAAAAGCCAAAAATTCTCGGGAACGCCCCCGAATCTGGTCCGAGATTGACGGACAGAGCCCTCTCCCAATGGCTAGCCTTCATTTATGGAGCTAGCCAATGGGAGGAGGGGGCGGATACCCGACCCCACACAGAAATCATAACGTGAAGGGACGGTGCAGGGAGAGGCTGAGGAGAGTGCATCAGTGAAGGGACAGTGCAGGGAGAGGCTGAGGAGAGAGTGCATCAGTGAAAGGATGGTGCAGGGAGAGGCTGAGGAGAGAGTGCAGCAGTGAAAGGATGGTGCAGTGAGAGACTGAGGAGAGTGCAACAGGGAAGAGACGGTATAGTGGAGCTGAGGAGAGAGTGAAGGGATGGTGCAGTAAGAGGCTGAGGAGATTGCATCAGTGAAGCGATGGTACCGTGAGAAGCTGAGGAGAGAGTGCAGCAGTGAGTGATGGTGCAGTGGAGGAGTGAGGGCTGCAGCCTGGATGGGGGGGCTGAGCAGAGAGTGCAGCAGTGAAGCGATGGCGCAGGGAGAGGCTGAGGAGAGAGTGCAGCCGTAAAAGGACAGTGCAGTGTAAAAATAAAAATATGCCTTACCTCTAACATAAACTAAAATCAACATACATACCTGTCTGAACAACTCCGTGCACAGTGTGCACATCGCTGAAGGGAATCGCCACAGGCCATGTTGAACCTAGAAAAGAGAGAATAAACATAAGATTAGAAAAAAAAATGGCTTACCTCTGAAAGAAAACAGAGACAGAGAGTGAGGTAGTGAAAGAGAGTGAAAGTGACTTAGTGAGATAGAAATAGAGAGAGTGAGGTAGTGAGAGAGAGAGTGAGGTAGATAGAGTGAGACAGAGAGAGTGAGGTAGTGAAAGAGTGAGTTAGTGATGGAGAGTGATTTTTGGTGGTAGTGAGATAGAAACAATGAGTGATGTTGTGACATAGTGAGATAGAGAAGGACTGAGGTAGTGTAAGAGAGAGTGAAAGTGACTTAGTGAGATAGAAAGAGAGAGAGTGAGTTAGTGAGATAGAGAGTGACGTAGTGAGTTGGAGAGAGAGAGTAAACTTGTGAGCTAGTGAGATAGAGAGTGAGTCAGCGAGAGAGTGTTGTAGTTATTTTTTGAGTGAGTGTCTTGTGTTATAGTTAGGTAGTGAGAGTGATATGGAAATAGATAGAGTGATGTTATGGAGAGAGTTAGTGAGAGAGAGAGTGAGATAGTGTTATAGATATAATTTGAGTAGTGATGTAGTTATTTTTGTTTTGTGGGAGAGTGAAGTAGATATAGAGTGAGGTAGTGAGAGAGCGTGAGGTAGTGAAAGAATGAGGTAGTGAGGATGAGAGTTGTTGTGCTGTATTGAGATAGAAACAGAGAGATGTTGTGAAGTAGTGAGCTAGAGAGAGAGTGTGAGGTAGTGTATGAGAGAGTGAGAGTGAGTTAGTGTATTTGAGAGAGAGAGAGAGAGAGAGTGAGGTAGTGAGATAGAGAGAGAGTGAAGTAGTGAGTTAGAGAGAGAGTGAAGTTGTGTGGTAGTGAGAGAGTGATGTAGTGAACTTTAGAGAGAGTGTCGTGATATAGTGAGAGAGAGATAGTGAGATAGAAATAGAGTGAGGTAGTATATAGAGAGAGTGCGAGGTAGTGAGATAGAGAGAGAGTGAAGCAGTGAGTTAGAGAGAGAGAGAGAGAGAGAGAGAGAGAGAGAGAGAGAGTGAAGTTGTGAGGTAGTGAGAGAGTGTTGTAGTGAATTTTTGAGAGTCATGATATAGTGAGGCAGTGAGATAGTGAGATAGTAATAGACAGAGTGAGGTAGTGATGTAGAGAGGGTGAGGTAGTGAGATAGAGAGAGTGAAGTCGTGAAGTAGTGTGTTAGAGAGATAGTTACTGTGGTAGTGATATTGTGATGCTGTGAGAAAGAGAGAGTTGAGTAGTGAGGTAGAGATTGAGGTAGAGAGAGAGTGAATGAGAGATAGTGTAGTAGTGTGAGAGGTAGTGAGAGAGATAGTGAGTTAGTGAAAGAGAGAGTGGGGTAGTGAGAGTGAGGTAGTAAGAGAGAGACTTTGAAGGGACGGTATAGTGGAGCTGAGGAGAGAGTGAAGGAACGGTACCGTAAGAGGCTGAGGAGAGAGTGCAGCAGTGAGTGATGGTGCAGTGGAGGAGTGAGGGCTGCAGCCTGGATGGGGGGCGGGGCTGAGCAGAGAGTGCAGCAATGAAGGGACAATGCAATGGGGGGCTGAGCAGAGAGTGCGTCAGTGGAGGGATGGTGCAGGGAGAGGCTGAGGAGAGTGCAGCAGTGAAGGGATGATGCAATGGGGGGCTGAGCAGAGAGTGCATCAGTGAAGGGACGGTGCAAGGAGAGGCTGTGGAGAGTGCAGCAGTGAAGGGATGGTGCAAGGAGAGGTTAAGGAGAAAGTGCCGCAATAAAGGGACGGTGCAGGGAGAGGCTGAGGAGAGAGTGCATCAGTGAAGGGCCGGTGCAGGGAGAGGCTGAGGAGAGAGTGCATCAGTGAAGGGATGGTGCAGGGAGAGGCTGGGGAGAGAGTGTAGCAGTGAAAGGATGGTGCAGTGAGAGACTGAGGAGAGTGCAACAGTGAAAAGACGGTATAGTGGAGCTGGAGAGAGTGAAGGGATGGTGCAGTGAGAGACTGAGGAGAGTGCAGCAGTGAAGGGATGGTGCAGTGAGAGACTGAAGAGAGTGCAGCAGTGAAGGGATAGTACCGTGAGAGGCTGAGAGAGAGAGTGCAGCAGTGAGTGATGGTGCAGTGGAGGAGTGAGGGCTGCAGCCTGGATGGGGGGCTGAGCAGAGAGTGCAGCAGTGAAGCGATGGCGCAGGAAGAGGCTGAGGTGAGAGTGCTGCAGTGAAGGGATGGTGCAGTGAGAGGTTGAGGAGAGTGCAGCAGTGAAGGGATGGTGCAGTGAGAGGCTGAGGAAAGTGCAGCAGTGAAGGGACAATGCAATGGGGGGCTGAACAGAGTGCATCAGTGAAGGGACGGTGCAGGGAGAGGCTGAGGAGAGAGTGCATCAGTGAAGGGACAGTGGAGGGAGAGGCTGAGGAGAGAGTGCATCAGTGAAAGGATGGTGCAGGGAGAGGCTGAGGAGAGAGTGCAGCAGTGAAAGGATGGTGCAGTGAGAGACTGAGGAGAGTGCAACACTGAAGAGACGATATAGTGGAGCTGAGGAGAGAGTGAAGGGATGGTGCAGTAAGAGGCTGAGGAGAGAGTGAAGTAGTGAGTGATAGAAATAAACATAAGATTAGCAAAATAAACAAACTGGCTTACCTCTAACAGCAAAACAGCAGCATACATACCTGTCTGAACCACTTCGTGCACAGCAGTGCACACAGCTGCACGGAGACGCCACGGGCCATATTGGACCTGAAAAACAAAGAAATAAACATAAGATTAGCAAAATAAACAAAATGCCTTACCTCCAACAGCAAAACAGCAGCATATATACCTGTCTGAACCACTTTGTGCACAGCAGTGCACACAGCTGCACGGAGACGCCACGGGCCATGTTGTATCTAGAAAAGAGAGAAAAAAACCTAAGATTAGCAAAATCAAAAAGATAGATTACCTCGAACATCAAAAGAGCAGCATATCGGAACCAGTTCGTGCACAACGGTGCACGCAGCTGCACGGAGACGCCACGGGCCATATTGGACCTGAAAAACAAAGAAATAAACATAAGATTAGCAAAATAAACAAAATGCCTTACCTTAACTGAAAAACACCAGCATACATACCCGTCGGAACAGCTTTGTGCACAGCAGTGCACACAGCTGCAGGGAGACGCCACGGGCCATATTGGACCTGAAAAACAAAGAAATAAACATAAGATTAGCAAAATAAACCAAATGCCTTACCTTAACTGAAAAACAGCAGCATACATACCTGTCTGAACCACTTTGTGCACAGCAGTGCACACAGCTGCACGGAGACGCCACGGGCCATATTGGACCTGAAAAACAAAGAAATAAACATAAGATTAGCAAAATAAACCAAATGCCTTACCTTAACTGAAAAACAGCAGCACACATACCTGTCTGAACGACTTCGTGCACAGCAGTGCACACAGGTGCAGGGAGACGCCACGGGCCATATTGGACCTGAAAAACAAAGAAATAAACATAAGATTAGCAAAATAAACAAAATGCCTTACCTTAACTGAAAAACAGCAGCATACATACCTGTCTGAACCACTTTGTGCACAGCAGTGCACACAGCTGCAGGGAGACGCCACAGGCCATATTGGACCTGAAAAACAAAGAAATAAACATAAGATTAGCAAAATAAACCAAATGCCTTACTTTAACTGAAAAACAGCAGCATACATACCTGTCTTTACCACTTCGTGCCCAGCAGTGCACACAGCTGCACGGAGACGCCACGGGCCATATTGGACCTGAAAAACAAAGAAATAAACATAAGATTAGCAAAATAAACAAAATGCCTTACCTTAACTGAAAAACAGCAGCATACATACCTGTCTGAACCACTTCGTGCACAGCAGTGCACACAGCTGCACGGAGACGCCACGGGCCATGTTGGACCTGAAAAACAAAGAAATAAACATAAGATTAGCAAAATAAACAAAATGGCTTACCTCCAACAGCAAAACAGCAGCATACATACCTGTCTGAACCACTTTGTGAACAGCAGTGCACACAGCTGCACGGAGACGCCACGGGCCATATAGGACCTGAAAAAACAAAGTAATAAACATAAGCTTAGCAAAATAAACAAAATGCCTTACCTTAACTGAAAAACAGCAGCATACATACCTGTCTGAACCACTTCGTGCACAGCAGTGCACACAGCTGCACGGAGATGCCACGGGCCATATTGGACCTGAAAAACAAAGAAATAAACATAAGATTAGCAAAATAAACAAAATGCCTTACCTTAACTGAAAAACACCAGCATACATACCCGTCGGAACCACTTCGTGCACAGCAGTGCACACAGCTGCACGTAGACGCCACGGGCCTTATTGGACCTGAAAAACAAAGAAATAAACATAAGATTAGCAAAATAAACCAAATGCCTTACCTTAACTGAAAAACAGCAGCATACATACCTGTCTGAACCACTTCGTGCACAGCAGTGCACACAGCTGCAGGGAGACGCCACGGGCCATATTGGACCTGAAAAACAAAGAAATAAACATAAGATTAGCAAAATAAACAAAATGCCTTACCTTAACTGAAAAACAGCAGCATACATACCTGTCTGAACCACTTCGTGCACAGCAGTGCACACAGCTGCAGGGAGACGCCACGGGCCATATTGGACCTGAAAAACAAAGAAATAAACATAAGATTAGCAAAATAAACAAAATGGCTTACCTCTAACAGCAAAACAGCAGCATACATACCCGTCGGAACAACTTCGTGCACAGTGGAGCACACAGCTGCACGGAGACGCCACGGGCCATATTGGACCTGAAAAACAAAGAAATAAACATAAGATTAGCAAAATAAACCAAATGCCTTACTTTAACTGAAAAACAGCAGCATACATACCTGTCTGAACCACTTCGTGCACAGCAGTGCACACAGCTGCACGGAGACGCCACAGGCCATATTGGACCTGAAAAACAAAGAAATAAACATAAGATTAGCAAAATAAACCAAATGCCTTACCTCCAACAGCAAAACAGCAGCATACATACCTGTCTGAACCACTTCGTGCACAGCAGTGCACACAGCTGCACGGAGACGCCACGGGCCATATTGGACCTAAAAAACAAAGAAATAAACATAAGATTAGCAAAATAAACCAAATGCCTTACCTTAACTGAAAAACACCAGCATACATACCCGTCGGAACAACTTTGTGCACAGCAGTGCACACAGCTGCATGGAGACGCCACGGGCCATGTTGGACCTGAAAAACAAAGAAATAAACATAAGATTAGCAAAATAAACAAAATGCCTTACCTTAACTGAAAAACACCAGCATACATACCCGTCGGAACAACTTTGTGCACAGCAGTGCACACAGCTGCACGGAGACGCCACGGGCCGGCTGCAGCACAACACCTGAAACCGCGCCCCTTTGAGAGTATGGAGTGAAAGCCGCTTCCAGCACTCACTCACTCAGCCTGTTTGCAGTCACTGGCTGAATTAATTGTGTACACTCCAGGCAACGGCACCTTGTTTCTACCCAGCCAGGCTTTCAGAGGCATCAGCACCAGCCTCGCGCATGCATGGCTCTGCCCCATCCCTTCAAGCCTCTAAGATGAATCTTTTACATTCCTCGGCCTTTCAGAGCCATCAGTTCTCAAGTGACTGGCACCTCAACATCCCTGCTTGCAATGCAGCATCTCGTCCCTTCAGAGCATCTCACCCACTCGCCTCAACCATCAACCCTCTTCCCTCGTCGTCTACTCCTCCCCCGTCACTCCGGATATTTGGATGGATGGCACGCAGGGGCGCAACTAGGTCTTAATTTCGGGGGGGGCTAACATGGCAGATGAAGGGGCGTGGCTAATGTAAATCAATGGGGCGGAGCAAAAATGGCAAATAATCAGGATCGGTTAATGCTCAGGTCAAGCTGATAAAAAAATGTGGTGAATTCTGCATTTGAAACTGGACAACAATTAAAGCACACATTTTTGTTAGTTTGATGCATTGCCCCCCAAAACCCATACTCACCCTGAATTGTAAAATTACCCCTAGCACACCAAAACACATACCCACGCTGAACCCTAAAATTAACCCCCTCACACCCTAAAACCCAAACCCGCCCTGAAATCCTGAAATCTATAATTACCCCTGGCACCCCAAAACCCATACCCATCCTATCCCTAAAATTATCCCTCCCCGGCACCCCAAAACCCATACCCACCCCACACCCTAAAATTACCCCCTGGCACCCCAAAACCCAATACCACCCTGAACCCTAAAATCACCCCCCTGGAGCCCCAAAACCCATACCCGCCCTGAACCTTAAATTACCCCTGGCACCCCAGAAACCATACCCATGCTGAACCATAAATTCCCCCTTGCCCCCCAAAACCCAAACCCACTCTGAACCTTAAAATTACCCCAGGCACCCCAAAACCCATGCCCATGCTGAACCATGAATTCCCATCTGGCACCCCATAACCCATACCCACCCTGAACCCTAAAATTGCCCCTGACACCCCAAAACCCACACTTGCCCTGAAACCTAAAATTACCCCTGGCACACCAAAACACATACCCACGCTGAACCCTAAAATTAATCCCATGGCACCCCAAAACCCACACCCACCCTGTACCTTAAAATTACCCCTGACACCCCAAACCCCATACCCATGCTGAACCATAAATTCCCCCCCGGCACCTCATAACCCATACCCACCCTGAACCATAAATTCCCCGCTGGCACCCCATAACCCATACCCACCCTGAACCCTAAAATTGCCCCTGACACCCCAAAACCCACACCTGCCCTGAAACCTAAAATTACCCCTGGCACACCAAAACACATACCCACGCTGAACCCTAAAATGTCCCCTGGCACCCCATACCCACCCTGAACCCTAAAATAGCCCCCTGACATCCGAAAACCCACACCTACCCTAAACCCTAAAATTACCCCTGGCACCCCAAAACCCATACCCATGCTGAACCATAAATTCCCCCGGCACCCCATAACCCATACCCACCCTGAACCATAAATTCCCCCCTGGCACCCCATAACCCATACCCACCCTGAACTCTAAAATTACCCACTAGCACCCCAAAAAAAAATGAACACTACAAACTTACACTACATTTGCATATTTGGAGGGGACTGTCCTCTTTGACGTTTCTATGTATGTAAGTCAAGAACAACATTCACAGTAACCTTGATATGCAGGCAGTAGGTAATGCTGTGCTGAAAAATGCATTAAAGTTACTGGAACTTACACAAAAAACTGCTCCCTGCTCTTCTGATACTAGAGTCTGGCTGATCAGCAGCACTGTGTCCTGGCATCCAGCCCCTCCCGAAGGTCTCACTGTGTAGATCAATGTGGGTCAAATGCACAGACAGCAGGGGGAAAGGGATGGCCAGTGCAGGTGAAGCTTTTCCTTTGTAAATTAATTCCTGCTGGCGTCATAGCCAAGGGTTTGCTGTCTGTGCAATTGTATGGAATACACATCTATACAAGTACACAGACAGCACACCCTGTGCTAAGATGCCAGCAGAAATTCCTTTACAAAGGAAAAGCATCACCTTGACTGGCCATGCCTTCCCCCTGCTGTGCACATCTTCACACCCCATGCTGACAACCCATCAAGTGCTTAGGTGAAATCCCTGCCTTCAGGCAAGGATTTCACCTCTGCGCCACTCTAAAGTAAACACAAGAGGTCAGGGCAGGGGGGTCGGTTCACTCGCTGAAACTTTTCAGAGGCTCGCTGTCTGGCTCGGGCTGCTGGGCCTCTCTGAAATCATTAAACAATCACCTTCTCGGATCGGATGCGCAGCCTTCCTGCACCATTTCAGTGCGTGTGATCTCAGCCCGGGCAGAGGAGGCGACGGGGGGGGCTGAAGCCCGGTGAGCCCAATGGGTGTTGCGCGCCTGATGGCACGTCATGCCAACTGTGCCCACCCCAGCAGTGTAGATGACTCCACCTCCGTGGAATTCAGAGTTTGTGAAGTATGTTTGTATAGCGGGCCGACCTTGTAGGCACTCAGCAGTGGCCCTGGATGCGCCAGGGATGATGATTCTCGTGTTCTAGGTTATCCCATACGGAAACATAGTTTTTAAAATATCACAATATGTAGACGACCTTGAGCCCACTAGATACATCCTCGGCAGTCAGTACAACTTCCCTCTGGTGTTTAATCATTCATTCAAATGAGGCGAAGACACTCGGGAGACGCCCCTAGCCTGCGCGTGCCCTGCTCATCCTCGGAGGCAGGAGTAAATCAAGTGCACACCCGTGTCACCCCCTCAGAGAGGAGTAAGTGCACGCCTGCTACGTCTCATCCCCTCAGAGAGGAGTAAGTGCACGTCTGTCTCACCCGCTAAAAGAGGAGTAAGTGCATGCCCGTCTCACTCCCCACACAGGAGTAAGTGCCGCGCCCGTCTCACTCTTCAGACAGGTGTAAATGCAGCCTGGGCATGCCAGTCTCATCTTCTCAGACAGGAGTATGCAGCCTACACACGCCCGTGTCACACCTCTGACAGCTGTACGTTCAGGCTGCTGCTGTGCACCCGCCTCGTACTCTCAGGCAGGAGTAAGTGCAGGCTGCTGCTGCGCGCCCGTCTCGTCCTCACAGACGGCAATAAGTGCGGCCTGCTGCTGCGCATCGGTCTCATCCTCTCAGACCGGAGTAAGTGCAGGCTGCTGCGGTTTGAACTCTGGCTCGGCACCTCGCAGGCGGGCGGGGGTGGGGGTGAGAGGGCAGGGGGCGCGGCTGCGGTCGCACACGCTTGCCTCTTAGTACATGCTTGTACTTAGGCGACCAGCGCCGGCAGACGTATGGTGACAGCGCAGTGATGGACACCCCCTGGAGATTGCAATTAAAAGGGGTCTCAGCCCTCTTAGCTTTCGCGACTCTTCCCTGCGCCCATTAGCCGCTCCCAGGACGGGGCTGGCTGTGGCTTGGGGTCTCCGATGGCGCTGCTGTCCTATTGACGCGCCTGCCCAGACGCGCAGCTGTCTGAACATCCATCCTTCCCTCCTCTCGAATGGACAGAACCCCACTCTGCAACCTGGGCACACAGGAGTAAAGTCCCACACCACAAGTACCACTGGGTTGTTTCAATAACTCCCTACATCAGTGGAATCCTTAAGTTTCTGGAATAACGCCCTACATAGTAAGAAACCTCGAGTTGTCTGAATGACGTCCTATGTCGTAAGGACGCTTGGTTTGCTAGAATAACGCCCTACATGGTAAGAACCCTTGGGGTGGAATCTTGAATGCGGAGTAAGTTGGTCTGAACATCACTCTTTAGTCTGGAGATGGTAGAGTAGCGGCTTGAATACCGTCCAACACTGTAAGAACCTTGTATTGCCTGAATAACGTCCTGCGTCGTAAGAACCTTTGGGGTGGCATCTCGAATGCGGAGTAAGTTTGTACTTAAGCGATGGACGGAACACCCCCCTTCAGTCTAGGCGTGCTAGAGAAACCTCCCACCATACAAGTATCCTTGGGATGTTCGAATAACGCCCTTCATAGTAAGAACCCTTGTGTTGTCTGAATGACGTCCACCGTCTTAAGAACGCTTGGTTTGCTAGAATAACTCCCTACAACACAAGAAGCCTCGGGCTGACCTCTCCAATATGGAGTAGAAATGAAGGAACTGGGAGTCATTCATGGTTGGGGCTGTCGGGATAATGTCCAACATCACAAACCACCATTTGGATTGGTATTTTTGTACGTACACGAAGTGATGGGATTAAACATCCGTCCTTCCCTCTTTGAGGTGCTCAGCTCGGGCATGCTGGAATAACGTCCTACATCGTAAGACACGCCGTAGTTGGAGTTTCTGAGGTGGCTTGTGTTTGTACGTACAAGCATTGACACAATTTGAAGAAGTGCGTGAAGACCAAAGAGTCCACAGACTCGTGAAAGGTTTGAAAAGCGCACGTGCGTGTTTGTATAAAATGTGCAAAGGACAATGAGGCGTGGGCACGGAGGGCTGCGATCAGAGCGAGGAATGAGGGAGCAGCGTGGCTGTCGGGATAATGTCCAACATCACAAACCACCATTTGGATTGGTATTTTTGTACGTACACGAAGTGATGGGATTAAACATCCGTCCTTCCCTCTTTGAGGCGCTCAGCTCGGGCATGCTGGAATAACGTGAGGCGCTCAGCTCGGGCATGCTGGAATAACGTCCTACATCGTAAGACACGCCGTAGTGGGAGTTTCTGAGGTGGCTTGTGTTTGTACGTACAAGCATTGACACAATTTGAAGAAGTGCGTGAAGACCAAAGAGTCCACAGACTCGTGAAAGGTTTGAAAAGCGCACGTGCGTGTTTGTATAAAATGTGCAAAGGACAATGAGGCGTGGGCACGGAGGGCTGCGAGCAGAGCGAGGAATGAGGGAGCAGCGTCTGGCAGGCAGGGTGACCATGCCGGACCAGATTCGGGGGCGTTCCCGGCTTTTGGCTGACGTCGCGTGACGTAGCCAAAAGCCAAAAATTCTCGGGAACGCCCCCGAATCTGGTCCGAGATTGACGGGCACAGCCTTCTCCCAATGGCTAGCCTCCATTTATGGAGCTAGCCAATGGGAGGAGGGGGCTGTTACCCGACTCCAAACACAGTTCATAAGATTTTTTCCTAGCGCATGCGTACTACGTACGCATGCATCGCTAGTCAAAACCTAAAAAGGAGGAATAAAAGGGAGAAATAGAGGAACAATGGCAGATACAGAGTAAGCAGGCTACAAAAGAAAAGACAGGAGTGGAGCGAGGCACAGGGCCACGAACAGCAGACATCGGCGGCGCTAGGGGCAGAGACAATCATGGTGGAGCCGTGCGCTGGGACAGCAGTATCCTGACCAGAAGTATAGGGGTCTTGCTTGCCTAAACGTGCAGCGAATGCCAAATAGTAGGAGTCAGGGGAGGGCGGGAAAGCTTGGAGGGCAGAGCACGTGGGAGGGGCCAGGGTGGCAGCATCGGCAGGTAAAGATAGGGCAGAACAGGAAAAATGAAAAGAGGCTGAAAAAGGGGAAACAAACTAAATAAAGGAGTAAGCAGACTACAAAAGAAGAGACAGTAGTGGGACAAGGCACAGTGTCTAGAAGAGTAGTCAGTGGCGGAGAAAGGGGCATGGTGGGGCTCCATCCTGCGAAAACAGTATCCTTCCCAGAAAGTCAGGGGTCTTGCTTCCATCCGCTGAAGATGCTGAGGAAAATCTTCAAATTACTCTCAAGCAACACCAAAAACAATGTCATAAGACAGTCACTAGCAAGTTGGACTATGAGAACGCCCTCTATGCAGGGGTCACCAAGCAAATCACCAGAAAACGACAAGCCACCCAGATCTCAACCGACAAACTCATCCTCAACTTCCCATTCAACTCAGATCACACTCTAGGGAGCTCTACTGGCTCCCAATACACAAACACACTCTTTTCAAACTCCTCACACACATACAAGTCACTGCACAATTTAGGTCCTATCCACCTGAACAGTCAACTCGCACACATTCAAACCCAGATGAGGAGAATAGACAATCTTTTACAATCTCCCACTTCACATCAGAGCCTCACCCACTCATTGAATTCCACAAGAAGCTAAAGACCTGCCTTTTCAATTAGCCAAACTTCCCAGTGAAGTACTAGACACCATTGCTCAACACTAGGATACTCATGCGGGTTAGAGAGCACTTTATAAATGCATACACAATTTCAACCATGTATTTGGCTCCGATTTCCACTTTAATTACTGTAGGATGTTAGGAGCGTTAACTAGCAGCATGTTCCTAATGTCGGGTGTAGGTGTAATTTCCCTTAAACCCATGGTTAAAATCCACCCACTGGACCATGCCAAGCAGTCAGGGTGGCGTAATCTCTCAAACCCAGAGCATCATCCACCATAAAGGACCTAATCAAGGAATTCTTCCCATAACCACTATGTTATTAATACAGCCTGGTTCTAAGCACCCTCAGTGTTATTTTTAAATGCCAAAGCTTGAAAAGTTGCAAAAGAAAGTTGATGGAAGGAATGTTGGACAATGCAAACATTCACCCCCACTCACAAGGAACTGGGTTTAATCCATCATTCTTTTGCTCACCACACCACCCCAGTTTGGACCCAGCAATAAGCAAATCAGTCCTGACCCTGCTCCTTGTGGGGGAGCCCGATCTGCCAAGCTAGGTCATACCTGGACCGGAAACAAGCATCCTGGGACCAGTTTCAGGGCATCACCCTTCATCAGCCAGGTTAGCTTGAATCCAGTGGTGTAGTGAGCACGAGACCCACGTCTGGGCATACCCTTCCCACTTAGGGCAACATATGCAAAATAAATAATTGATGGACGGAATGCATGACAATGCAAACAACCACCCAAGTCACAAGGATCTGGGTTTAACCCATCATTATTTTGCTCACCACGCCATCACAGTTTGGACCCAGCCATATGTAAATCAGTCTTGACCCTGTTCCTTGTGGGAACAGTCCAACCCGAACTGCCAAGCCAGGTCCTCCCTGGACCAGAAACAAGCATCCTGGGACTGGTTTCAGGGCATCACCCTTCATCAGCCAGGCTAACTTGAATCCAGTGGTGTAGTGAGCACAGGAGCCACGTCTGGGCATACCCTTCCCACTTAGGACAGCATATGCAGAAGAAACAATTGATGAATGGAATGCTGGACAATGCAAACATTCACCCACAGTCACAAGCATCTGGGGTTAATCCATCATTCTTTTGCTCAACACACCACCCCAGTTTGGACCCATCCATATGCAAATCAGTCTTGACCCTGTTCCTTGTGGGAACAGTGTAGCCTGAACTGCTAAGCCAGGTCCTTCCTGGATTGGAAACAAGCATCCTGGGACCAGTCTCAGGGCATCACCCTCCATCAGCCTGGCTAGCTTGAATCCAGTGGTGTAAAGAGCACGGGACCCACATCTGGGCATGCCCTTCCCACTTAGGGTGACATATGCAAAAGAAACAATTGATAGACAGAATGCTGGACAATGCAAACACTCACCCGCAGTCACAAGCATCTGGGTTTAATCCATAATCCATTTGCTCACCACACCCTGGTTTAGACGCAGCCATATGCAAATCAGTCTTGACCCTGTTCCTTGTGGGAACAGTCTAGTTCGAACTGCCAAGCTGGGTCCTCCCTTGACCAGAAACAAGCATCCTGGGACCTGTTTCAAGGCATCATCCTTCCTCAGCCAGGCTAGCTTGAATCCAGTAGTGTAGTGAGCGGTAAACAGACATTATATTGAGTTTTTATTTTGGACCTACCAAAATATCGAGTTGGAAATATCGGAGGTATAGAATATCGACATCAGGTATTGTTATGGCTGGATTTTCTGAGTAGGTGGGATCAGCCCCTAGGGGCCCCTCCAACCCAGCCAGAACGTAATCACATCCCTCCTCAGGACCAACTATCCAGGCACCTGTACCTACCTGAGGATGGGGAACTCGCAATATACAAGCTCATATTATTAAAAACACCACTAAATCTATAGGGATACTAAGAATACTCACTGATTACTAGGGATATCCATACCCTACACCACACTTATATTCACATCAGTTGGTCTCGCGGCCACCCAGACCCAGACCGGTCTACCCTAGGGCAGATATGACACACAATCCGGTGCGTCTACACATGGGCCTGCAGAACCCAATGCTCCCTTTTCCAAACTGTTTGCAATCCTGCAAAACTACACGCTAGTTCAACCTCCTAGCGCTCTCACTTATTCAAGCCACAATCCTGTGGGTATCGGCACTGGTAATCCTCCCCAGTGTTCTCACTAACGCCGTATATCAACGACGACCACATTCCTATGAACACCTATATATATATATATATATTGGGAAGTCTCTTCACTAAGGGTCTGCTACTACAATAATATTATGGGATGGTGTACTAACTTAGTCCCTTAGTTGCAAGTCTCCTCTCTCCCTCACTATTACTTACCTGATCAGGGGTAGCATCTGTTCAAACAGTAATACCTACCAGGAAAGATTACCCTCACTGTATGGGGACAAAGATATACACACTATGTGATTGAGTTATTTCTTGATTTAAGCGCTCCTACTCCCTTCTGATCCATCAGTGGCTCAACAGCAACTGGCTAGAAGCCAGGATAACTTTATCATAAAAGAACTCATGCACACTAATTCACTAATTAATGGGGGTTATTTTATTAGTACAATATAAACCTTTACACAGAACTGACAAAGACTATAGGTAGAACACACCGCTGAAAGAGAAAAGATTAAACATACAATGGCTTAGGGAATAAGGACAAGATTAAGATGCAAGTGTAAAGTAAACTAATGTGATGAGAACAATATCACCTGATTAGTGTGAAGTCTTGTTCTAGCTGTCATCTGGGTTCCTCTCTCGTCTGTGCCTTGGCTCATCTCAGACTCCCTCTCTCTCCTGCACTCTTGGGTACACCTCTGCGCTGATCATTTTGCACTGGACTCCTCTCCCCCACGAACTGTCTCCGCCTTCCAACTTCAATCTTAATGGTTCCTGCCGCTCTGATCACCGTTCATTCCACTAGCTTATTCACTCTGTCTCTGCGCCACTGTCCAATTAACTCCATCTGCTCCCATAGGTTAGTCCACGATCTCTCCTCCGTCTCTTCTAAAAGGCATTACTTCAGACTCCAGCTATTCACACCTCCTCCTGATAAGCAACTGCTTCTGACTGCTTCCTTCAGTTCCAGCTCACTATTCAACTCAGCTCTTCTCCAGCTTGAACCCTCTCTCTCTGCCAACTCCACTCCACTGCTTTCCACTCCTCCACCTTAACACGACCCTCTGGCTTCGCCACCTTCACTCGACTGCAACTCTACTCGACTCCTCACTCTGCTCGACTCACTGACTCCGCCTCTGCACTTCACTGATATAGAATGCTGTTTCCTCATGGAAAGTTCCAGCCAGCAGCTTCCTCCCACCAATCCCATGCACCAGGCTCCTTGCGCTAGACGCTCCCACAGTGGCACAGTCTGCTTGTTTCGTCTAGAGACCTGAGCCCGGGAACAATTCCTGATTAGATTCAGCTCTGGCCGGTTCTCTCCGGTCCGCTTAGGGCGAACAACAGTTATAACTATAAACTTTGCCTTTGCCCTGAAAAGCCTCTCAGCTTCATCAAGATGGAGTCCCTCTAGTTCTAGGCCTGTAGGCCTGAAAGGGATCAAATGCCCCTTAGCTCTGTCAGAATACCTACATAAACCATACCAATGTGTCTAATATGTCAAAGCCAATAGGCAATAGACAGGTTAAAGTCAAGAATAAAGGCATATTAAGCAGCTATCCTCTTCTAGGTCTGGAAAAAGGGCTTAAAAGGGCCAACACAGGCTAAGAATACCTATACTAGATGTGAGCAAGATTAATGATCTATATCACTGCTAAATAAAGCCAAAAACTCTGCCATTACACTCCACCCTTAGATCCTTATCTTGCGAGCATCAGTAAACAACAACAACCATCTAAACAAACATCAACACAATCTATCAACAAATCAAAACCTAAAAAACTCCCTAAAAAGAATGACAACTTAAGGAAATTCCACCTGAAACTCAATTGTAGGGAATACAAACCTAACAACCAACTGAAAACAAATCAAAGCAACCTTGACTTGAATGCTGAAACATATCTGAGATTGGATCTGATAACAACAGAAACTAACCAAAGCATCCTCAAACTAAATGTGCCTCAACTTCTAGTGATAACTGGTGAAATCTAGTGATGTAGGGATTTATGTGTTGAATGAAAACAGCAAGGGGCCTACCTACTTCGGACAACTTAAGAACTAAATGTGTTTCAACTTCTAATGAGAAAACAACAAAGGGCCTACCTACTTCGGACAACTTAAGCCTAAATGAGGCCTACCTACTATAGTTAACTTAAGCTAATGATGACTCATGAAATCTATTGGTGTAGGGGCTTGTTTGTGGGATGAGAATAACAATGGGCCTAAATGAGGCCTACCTACTATAGTTAACTTAAGAAAATATTTTGGTGAAATCTGAGAAGTAGACATGACAAACTGTTTCAAGGTCTGGGCAAACATTAATACATAATCATACTAAAAGACACACCACCCAGAACAATCCAAAGTCTAAGGTAACCACCCTTTGATCAATCAAGGTGAAAATGTAAGAACAATAAAAAACAACCCCATTTCTACAAGATAGCTGGTGTAACACCAAGCCTACAACAGCAATTTTACATCATACTGTGGAACACATGTGTACAGCACCATTCAAAAAAAAAGTCCTTCATTGGCAAAAACTGTTTTGAAGAAAACAGAAAAACTATAATAGGTGACATGTGTTTGCTTTAAAAGTGGGGTCTGCTTGTCCAAGGGATTATGCAACCAAATCCTTGTATGATTCTGTCACAAATAAAACATGTTTGTGTTTTTTTTTCTTAAAAGTGGGGCCTGCTCGTAGTGATGTCAAGAAAAAAATGCAGGCCAAGGAATTATGGAAAAAGTTCATTGGAAAAAAAAAAGTCAATTTTTTGTTTCTTCAGTGTAGGCCACCACCCTGCATCATCGATATCCGGACACTTCCTCCGATGCGGCCATCCATCACCCTTCCGGTCTGGTCTGGTCTGGTCTGGTCTGGTCTGATTCCATCTTCCAAAAATAATAAACTAAAATAAAAACATGAAAGTAAAAAACTAAAACAACAAAGGAAGTGGAAGGGGGAGGGGCCACGCACAACCACAACCCAGTAATCCTAGAGACAAGAAAACAAGTATCATTATTCTTGAAAAATAAAATTTTTATTTAAAAAAGCACCCCGGGTGCCTTTCATTATTGAAAAGAAAATATCCTAATTAATTAAAAACAATCAAAATTTAATTTTTTAAGTTTATGCAGTGGGGCCTATCATACCCTAATCCTCTCTAAGCCAGCCTTCTCCCTTCAGACGCGGGAGCCAGGCTACAGTGTGAAGCTATTTGAATCACTGCCAAATGATGATCTCACAGCAGGAGCAGGGCACTGCAAGCCTCCCATTTCCCTGGTCAGAGAAGCCCGCCCAGGCCCACTGCGACTAACTAACTCCAAGGGCAAGAGTCTGCAAGAGTCCCTTATCAGCAGGCAATGAAGCCGCCTGCGTCAACAGCCAGGAAGAGCCAGGTCCCCCCGCCCTTACAATAAACAAGCCGTCCGCGGAAGAAAATTGGATTATAGCCAATCATAATGAACAGGGACGTGATCGGAACCTGCAGAGGGAAGAAAAAAAAAACTCGTCTGCACAAACCAGCTGGTCTGCCAAGGTCGACAAACAAATGCCTTGTAAGTTTGTTCCCAGGCCTAATTCCACTAACCAACGAAAGCTAGCATTTAAAAAAAAACAATTCAGTTACAGTGTACTGCTACTTAAAAGCTCCAATTTCTAAAAAGACTTTTGTCTAACTAATTCAGCTAAAGGCAAGACATTTAAAATATGGGCACTTATTTAGAAAAGGGGCAACTAAGTTTTGCACACAAGATTATACATTCTGCATTTGAAAAAAAAAACGAATTAACATGGACCATTGTCAGCTGCTGAAAGAGAAATAATTTTAAAACAACATAATTGCACATTACAATGTAATTTAACATGTAAGCCATTTAAGCCAACCTAATAAAAGGGCCACATTCATACACTAAGAAACAGCCTATTATTTTCTAACTGAGTTGGTGAACTTATTAAGGCTGGTTTTGCTGACACATTTATAAAAGAATACATTTTAATTTACATTTGGGAAAATAATAATGTTACGTTTTATATTTTTTCAAAGGCACACGGTTGCCTTTCACTAATTAAAAGCACATGTTACCATGCACTGTCGGGCAAGATTGATTATTCTCAACCTGTGATCATTGCAACCAGCACATTCCTATCTAGATGGAAAACCCTCAAAGAAATAATTAATGAAAACAGCCCGTAGCATGCATTCTAACGGGCCACCTCCTTAACATTTCACTCATTTTCTCTCTCCGTGCAAACCCTTTATCAATCCGACTTGGTGATTTATAACTTACAGTTCCAAGGCAAACCCACACAAATTCGTAGACGCATTCCAAAAAGAATGTGAAATGAACAGAACCCTTCGCAAAGCACAAGATGGTACCTTTCCGTCAAGAAGTTGACAAAGCACATAGGCAGACCAAGGAATCAAAAAAAAAAGTCAAAATCAAACCATCAAATAATCCACTGACTTTTATAGTCAGGTCAGATAACCATGCATGTTGACAGCATGTTAAAAATAAAGACTGCCATCTCAACTCAAGATATTAACCCTTTGGCAGCTCAAGCAGAATCATTCCCCAACGTCTGCAGATACATGGGAAAATCATGAGCACATTTCTTCACGTTTACAAATAACACATACACATATTTTCAAAACGTTATCCCCAAGCACCCGAGAGAGATCCAGCTCTCTCCTGCCTAACGTAATGATAACATGCCCTGTCCAAGCCATGACCACATGGCGCTATTCACAAGCCATATTTACAGGACAAGCTCTTCACAAACAATATATCCAAGGCGCAATACACAAGGAACACAGCAGATCAACATGAGAACATGCACCTCACAAGCCACAATAATATGGCGCTATTCACAAGCCATATTTACAAGACAAGCTTTTCACAAACAATATATCCAAGGCGCAATGCACAAGGAACACAGTAGATGAACATGAGAACCTGCACCTCACAAGCCACATTAACATGGCGCTATTCACAAGTCATATTTACAAGGAGCTATATTCAAAGAACTCCACAGATCATATTACAATGAACACATTTCACATTGCACAGCATAAGCAGAGGCAGCAAGCAATTTAATAGGCAATTTAAAAGCATTTTTTACACACATTTATACAATTGGACCATCACAAAGATGTAACTGGCTTCCTCATGTAATGCCATCCTTCAACCCTGACATTTTAAACACCAAGATGAAAACCATTCCTTCCACCCTGAATAAACCAAATGCCATGATGTAATGTAATCTCCTTACGCTGCAACTGTTCAAGCCCATAGGTCTAACAGGCTACATAAACTGCAACATTACGCCAGATGGAACCGGCGTTCAGGGCACTCCCTCAGAACACATGGGAAACTCTCTAAGCACATGGCAAGGTCACACAGGTTTCGTAAACTGTTCGTAGACGCCAGATGTTATGTCTGGCGCTCAGGGCACTCCCAAAAGAATCTAAGCACATGGCCAGGCACACAGGATAAGTAAGCAGTTCGTGACGCCAGATGTTATGGCTGGATTTTCTGAGTAGGTGGGATCAGCCCCTAGGGGCCCCTCCAACCCAGCCAGAACGTAATCACATCCCTCCTCAGGACCAACTATCCAGGCACCTGTACCTACCTGAGGATGGGGAACTCGCAATATACAAGCTCATATTATTAAAAACACCACTAAATCTATAGGGATACTAAGAATACTCACTGATTACTAGGGATATCCATACCCTACACCACACTTATATTCACATCAGTTGGTCTCGCGGCCACCCAGACCCAGACCGGTCTACCCTAGGGCAGATATGACACACAATCCGGTGCGTCTACACATGGGCCTGCAGAACCCAATGCTCCCTTTTCCAAACTGTTTGCAATCCTGCAAAACTACACGCTAGTTCAACCTCCTAGCGCTCTCACTTATTCAAGCCACAATCCTGTGGGTATCGGCACTGGTAATCCTCCCCAGTGTTCTCACTAACGCCGTATATCAACGACGACCACATTCCTATGAACACCTATATATATATATATATTGGGAAGTCTCTTCACTAAGGGTCTGCTACTACAATAATATTATGGGATGGTGTACTAACTTAGTCCCTTAGTTGCAAGTCTCCTCTCTCCCTCACTATTACTTACCTGATCAGGGGTAGCATCTGTTCAAACAGTAATACCTACCAGGAAAGATTACCCTCACTGTATGGGGACAAAGATATACACACTATGTGATTGAGTTATTTCTTGATTTAAGCGCTCCTACTCCCTTCTGATCCATCAGTGGCTCAACAGCAACTGGCTAGAAGCCAGGATAACTTTATCATAAAAGAACTCATGCACACTAATTCACTAATTAATGGGGGTTATTTTATTAGTACAATATAAACCTTTACACAGAACTGACAAAGACTATAGGTAGAACACACCGCTGAAAGAGAAAAGATTAAACATACAATGGCTTAGGGAATAAGGACAAGATTAAGATGCAAGTGTAAAGTAAACTAATGTGATGAGAACAATATCACCTGATTAGTGTGAAGTCTTGTTCTAGCTGTCATCTGGGTTCCTCTCTCGTCTGTGCCTTGGCTCATCTCAGACTCCCTCTCTCTCCTGCACTCTTGGGTACACCTCTGCGCTGATCATTTTGCACTGGACTCCTCTCCCCCACGAACTGTCTCCGCCTTCCAACTTCAATCTTAATGGTTCCTGCCGCTCTGATCACCGTTCATTCCACTAGCTTATTCACTCTGTCTCTGCGCCACTGTCCAATTAACTCCATCTGCTCCCATAGGTTAGTCCACGATCTCTCCTCCGTCTCTTCTAAAAGGCATTACTTCAGACTCCAGCTATTCACACCTCCTCCTGATAAGCAACTGCTTCTGACTGCTTCCTTCAGTTCCAGCTCACTATTCAACTCAGCTCTTCTCCAGCTTGAACCCTCTCTCTCTGCCAACTCCACTCCACTGCTTTCCACTCCTCCACCTTAACACGACCCTCTGGCTTCGCCACCTTCACTCGACTGCAACTCTACTCGACTCCTCACTCTGCTCGACTCACTGACTCCGCCTCTGCACTTCACTGATATAGAATGCTGTTTCCTCATGGAAAGTTCCAGCCAGCAGCTTCCTCCCACCAATCCCATGCACCAGGCTCCTTGCGCTAGACGCTCCCACAGTGGCACAGTCTGCTTGTTTCGTCTAGAGACCTGAGCCCGGGAACAATTCCTGATTAGATTCAGCTCTGGCCGGTTCTCTCCGGTCCGCTTAGGGCGAACAACAGTTATAACTATAAACTTTGCCTTTGCCCTGAAAAGCCTCTCAGCTTCATCAAGATGGAGTCCCTCTAGTTCTAGGCCTGTAGGCCTGAAAGGGATCAAATGCCCCTTAGCTCTGTCAGAATACCTACATAAACCATACCAATGTGTCTAATATGTCAAAGCCAATAGGCAATAGACAGGTTAAAGTCAAGAATAAAGGCATATTAAGCAGCTATCCTCTTCTAGGTCTGGAAAAAGGGCTTAAAAGGGCCAACACAGGCTAAGAATACCTATACTAGATGTGAGCAAGATTAATGATCTATATCACTGCTAAATAAAGCCAAAAACTCTGCCATTACAGGTATATTGGTGACCAGAATATCGACATGAAGGTAAGAAGTATTTTTTTTTATATTGAAGTCATTAATATCATGTGTTAAAATATAGTTGTTAATAATATCGATATTTATATTAGTGTTCTGTATTTTAATATTTTTGTTAAAAGTATGTGATCTAATGTTTTTTGTATAAGTATATTTATTTTTTTAAATGTATGTGTGAATTTTTTGAAGTTATTCAATTTATTTGAAATACAATTTGCGTATTTTAGTTCTGTAGCGGGTTGTGAGTTATAGGGGACTAGGGTGGGAAGTAATTTAATTTTAATAAAGTAATTAATAATTTTGATTAATTGATATTCATGTATTTAATATTTTATATTGTTAATTGTGGTAAACAATTATTTAATACTTATTTATTAATTGGCTGTTAAATATTAGTGATCAATTTATAAATATATTATTTATGTTTTGTTTTTGAGGAGGGTGTTTTGCATTTATGGGGGAATAGGGTGAAAGGTTTTTATTTTTAATTAATTATTAAATTATTTTGATTAAATATTATTTATGTATTAATATTTTATATTGTTAATTGTAGTAAACGATTAATTAATAATTCATTATTAATTGGTAGTTAATTGTTAATAATTAGTTAGCAATTATTATTATTTTTATTAGGAGCGGGTTGTGGGTTTATAGGTGAATAGGGTTGGAAGTAATGTAATTAAAATTAATTAATTAATATTTTTTTATTAATTATTATGTATGTTTTTATTTTCTATATTAATTTATATTTATTAATTTGATATTAAATATTAAATATTTGGTTGGTAATTATTCATAAATAATTGGTACAAATCTTAAATGTATTACTTTTTTAGGAGCATGTTGTGGGTTGATCGGGAAGTAGGCTGTGAAGTAATTTAATTTAAATATATTTATAAAAATTATTTCTTTTATTATTTATTTTAAATTATTTAATAATGTTAATAGTGTAAATTAATTTATTTTTAATTTTTTTTAAAATGCTTATAAATTTTTATTAAGTAATCATTAATCAATTAATTATGTTAATAGTGGTATATTTTACAATATTGGTAGTGTCATTTATATGGGAATATGGTGGTAACTAAATTTTGTATTATTACTTGATTCATTTTTAAATATTTTGTTTAAGTGGGAATAGTTAATTATTCCTCTCAACTATCCAACAATTTCCCTACTGTTGCACTTGCTGGAGTGGGAATAGTAATTCTTACCCCTCCGCTATCGAACACTCTTCCTACTGCTGCATACCATGGAATGGTAATAGTAATTTTCACTCCTACGCTATCCAACACTCTCTTTAATGTTGCACTCCCTGAAGTGGGAATAGCAAACTATTCCTATACGCTATCCAACACTTTCCCTACTGTTTTATTTGCTGGAGTGGGAATAGTAAATTATTCGCCTTCGCTATCCAATACTTTCCCTACTGTTGCACTTTCTGGGGTGGAAATAGTAATTTTATCATCTCCGCTATCTAACTTTTTGGTTACTGTTGCTGTTAATGTAGTGTAAAATGTAATTGTAAAATAATAAACATATTTTAATTTGATTATTATTACATATAATTTATTTTTATTTGACCGTTATATGAATATATATGCATTTATAATTTTTAATATTGTTCTAATATTTTATCATTTATTATATGTATTTTTATTTTTATAAATTAAAGGTATATATTATATCTTATATATATATGTATGTTTAATTTTTATTAACATCATATTTAATATTCATAAATTTGAACATTTTCTAATAATTCTAACAATTTTTTCAATTTATATATTATTTATTTTATATTATATTAAGACATTTAAAAAAATGATATTTTAAACAACAATATTTTTCACAACAATATTTTTTTCTCGATAATTTTGTACTTACCATTATGTAGACAGGACTTTGATATTGTGGACATCGATATTTCGGGTCCGATATTTTTGTCATCGATTTTCTGGTCATCGATATTCTGTCAGTGATTCCTAGTGAGTACGGAACCCACGTCTGGGTATACCCTTACCACTTAGGGCGACATATACGAAAGAAACAATTGATGGACAGTATGCTGGACAATGCAAACATTCACCCCCAGTCATAAGGATCTGGGTTTAATCCATCAATATTTTGCTCACCACACCACCCCATTTTGGACTCAGCCAAATGCAAATCAGTTGTGAGCCTGTTCCTTGTGGGAATAGTCCAGCCGGAACTGCCAAGCCAGGTCCTCCCTGGACCGGAAACAAGCATCCTGGGACCAGTTTCACGACATCACCCGTCATCAGCCAGGCTAGCTTGAATCCAGTGGTGTAGTGAGCACAGGACCCAAGTCTGGGCAAACCCTTCCCAATTAGGGCAAGATATGCAAAGGAAACAATTGATGGACGGAATGATGGACAATGCAAACATTCACCCCCAGACACAAGGATCTGGGTTTAATCCATCACTCTTTTGCTCACCACACCGCCCCAGTTTGGAAACAGCAATATGCAAATAAGTCTTGACCCTGTTCCTTGTGGGAACAGTTCAGCCGGAACTGCCAAGCCAAGTCCTTCCTGGACCGTAAACAAGCATCCTGGGACTGGTTTCAGGGCATCACCCTTCATCAGCCAGGCTAGCTTGAATCCATTGGTGTAGTTAGCACAAAACCCACATCTGGGCATACCCTTCCCACTTAGGGAAACATATGCACAAGAAACCGGGGTGGGTGTGGTGAGCAAACGAATGATAGATTAAACCCAGATCCTTGTCACTACGAATGTGTGATGTTACAACGCAATCAAAATGATCGCGGTATGTAACATCGCAGATTTTACAACGCAAGTCATTACAACTACTTGCGCTGGAGGGTGTTGGACTTCGGAGTAGTAAGATTTACTATTCCAACACCAGTCTATTTTAATGATTGAGTCCTACTGCCTATGTTAAAATATGTGGTGCCAACTACTAGAAGTGATTATCTAAGGCAGCTGAAGGTCGACATGTTTCAAGTCTAATTTAGACATGTGAATGATCTAGCTGCTTTTCTTCAGGACCATAAAAACCTAATCTACACAGAGGCAGGTGTTTCGATATATGAGTTCATTTGTGTTACTCCCAGCCACACATACTTCTCTATGTATCAATATAGTAAATCAATTTTTGCGAAAAATTGTAGTGCAGGCAGTGTTCTCAGGCCTGCACCCATTTTGCCTAGCTTTCATCCATTATGCCCAGGGGTAGTGAGTGGTGCATGGGCCTAGTCTTTCTGTGGGTTGTCTTGAATTTAAACATCATGGAGGGGCTGGATGGCTTGGGATTGTGCTGATTTTTCAGTGATTTTCGTTTTTTTGGCCTGTTGTGGACAGGCCATGTGGTTGGGGGCCATTTTGAGTGCTGCTACAGGCCCTGGCCATGTGCTGGGAGGGAGGGGGCCATTTTGAAAGCAGGCAGTGTTTTCAGGCCTGCATCCATTTTGCCTAGCTTTCATCCATTATGCCCAGGGGTAGTGAGTGGTGCATGAGCCTAGTCTTTCTGTGGGTTGTCTTGAATTTAAACATCATGGAGGGGATGGATGGCTTAGGATTGTGCTGATTTTTCTGTGATTTTCGTTTTTTTGGCCTGTTGTGGCCTTTTCACCAGGGGTAGTGAGTGGTGCATGTGCCTAGTCTTTCTGTGGGTTGTCTTGAATGTAAACATCATGGAGGGGCTGGATGGCTTGGGATTGTGCAGATTTTTCTGTTATTTTTGTTTTTTTGGCCTGTTGTGGACAGGCCATGTGGTTGGGGGCCATTTTGAGTGCTGCTACAGGCCCTGGCCATGTGCTGGGAGGGAGGGGCCATTTTGAATGCAAGCAGTGTTCCCAGGCCTGCACCCATTTTGCCTAGCTTTCATCCATTATGCCCAGGGGTAGTGAGTGGTGCATGGGCCTAGTCTTTCTGTGGGTTGTCTTGAATGTAAACATCATGGAGGGGCTGGATGGCTTGGGATTTTGCTGATTTTTCAGTGATTTTCGTTTTTTTGGCCTGTTGTGGCCTTTTCACCAGTGCTAGTGAGTGGTGCATGTGCCTAGTATTTCTGTGGGTTGTCTTGAATTTAAACATCATGGAGGGGCTGGATGGCTTGGGATTGTGCTGATTTTTCAGTGATTTTCGTTTTTTTGGCCTGTTGTTGTGGCCTTTTCACCAGGGGTAGTGACTAGTGAGTGTTGCATGGGCCTAGTCTTTCTGTGGGGTGTCTTGAATGTAAACATCATGGAGGGCATGGGATTTTGCTGATTTTTCTGTTTTTTTTTCGATTTTTTGGGGGTGTATAACTGAACTGATGTTCCTCTGTCTTCCATTGCTTTTAGGTGCACAAGACTCAAGAGAACCACCAGTGCGAGGAAGAAGTCCTGCAGCGGTGTGTGTGTGCAGCATAACGTCACGTGACGTCACGTCTGGCCACAGACAACTCTGCAACTCGTGCAACTGCGGCCTGCTGTTCTGACCTGCTCTGAAGAAGATGGCCCCAAAAAAATTTCTCCGTAGCTCCTCTAGCAAGAAAGTTGCCAGTAAGGAGCAGAAGAAGCAAGTTACCAAGGAGGCTGGTGTGCCGGCCGCCGCGTTTTTTGGGAGTAAAAAAAAAAGTACGCCTGCAGCAGCAGCGGGATCTGCTGGGGACCAAGCTGGGAGCAGCACCCCCGCTCCATTGGGCTCAGTGCCTCCACCACCACCACCACGCCAACTTAAGTCAAAGCCCTTGAGTGCTGCACAGGCAGTCAGTGTACTTCTTCGATCACCATCGACCAGTGATGTTGGCTCATCGCAAGAAAGTAGCAGCAATGTCCCTGAATCAACACAGGTTGTTGTAACTCATCTGACAAGTGTTGAACAACCACAGCCGCAACAACAACCACATGTGCAAGTACAAGCCCAAGTACATGTGGAAGGAGAGGCAGCGCAAGGAGATGCGCAAGCAGAGGTGCATGGAGGGTCACAAGTGCCCACAATAGTTGTTCCTCCCGAAGTAGGGGCACATCAGGAAATCGACAATCAAACCGAGGTATCATTTGAGGAAGCCACTCCTCCTGATGATCATTCATTGTCTTCCACATCCCTAGCTAGGAAAAGATCAAGGGGGGTGTCTACATCTTCTTCAAGCCCACCTCCTTCTGATGATATGGATCAAACTTGGGAACCACCACTGCGGTCTGAGAGTGAGGCACACCATGATCTGACAAAGGTACCTAAGCGTAAAAAGGAAGGTCGTCGAAAAACTCATAGCTATGGAGTGTGATGAGGCTCAACAAGAAGTGATGGATACTGCTGCTGATGAAGCCTCTCACGACGACGAGCCAGTCATCATAAAGGTCACTGCAGCCCCAGCGGGCATGCAGCAAAAAGACATATTGACCCTAGCCCGAGAAGCTGCTGCGCGTGATGATGTTGTCGACGAGGATGCAATGGAAGAAACACCACAATCATTGGAGTCAACTAGTACACCAACACCTACCGCTTCTATATTTCTTAGTCTCCAGAAGGGACCTCTATCCACCTCGACCTCAATTAGTGGTGGTGAAAGTGCAAAACGTACTGAAGTTCGGCAATCCACATCCACCACTTCATCTGGCATTAGCAGCAGGACCACCACCACCAGTATCGCCGCCTCCTCCGGCCCTCAAAGACATTTCAAGTCCGCAGTTTGGGACTTCTTTAGTGTTTCCACAAAAAAGGAAAACCTCGCCATTTGTAGCATTTGTAAGTTGGCAGTTAGTCGTGGTAAGTTTGGTTCCAACTATGGTACCGGAGGCCAGAGAGGTCATCTTGAAAGAAAGCACGCTGTCCAATGGTTTGCGCACCTACAGGCGATCAAGGAAGCCCGAATTGCATGTAATGCTGTTTCATCTGATGATGACGAGGAGGAAGAAGACGTGTCAAACACTTCACTTACACCCAGTACCCCTGTCAGCAGCACACCCCATGTGAGCCACACTAAGAGTGTGGGAGAGAGTGAGACACCAAGGCGCAAAAGTTCATCAGTGAGCGTAACTGGGTCGAAGATATCATCATCATCCCGTAAATGCTTGGTCCAGGGCAACATTAAAAAGATGTTGTTTACAGAAGCGCAATATGAACGCAACCACCCACTGACGCGTCTGTATAACACTAAGCTGGCTAAAATGCTAGCTCTGGACCTTCTCCCTTTTTCTTTTGTAGAAGGGGCTGGTTTTCTAGAATTAGTGGCAGCGCTCTACCCTAAATGGAAGGTTCCTAGCCGGTTCTATTTTGCCAGAGTTGCGGTTCCAGCACTACATGAAGATGTGCTGGAGGTGATTGGGGCAGCTTTGCAGAAGAGTGCTGTTCACACTATACATCTGACAACAGACATGTGGACCAGTGGCGCAGGCGCTGATTACATGTGCATCACTGCACACTGGGTCTCTTTTTCAGGGGTTAAAGCAAAGCTAAACACAGGTGTTGATCCGGACCAAGTTTTCAAAGCTGCTTGGAAACATGCAACACTAGCCATGTTTGGTTTGGAGAAACGTCACACAGCACAAAACATTTTGAATGAGTTTAACACAAAGGTCCTTGACTGGCTGTCCCCAAAAAAATGCCAGATTGGTTATGTTTCCACGGATAATGGCGCCAATGTAGTTAAGGCCATGGAGCTGGGTCACTATTTCAGAGTGCCGTGTTTGGCGCACTGTATAAACTTGGTTGTCAAAAAATTCTTGAGTGATAAAGAGAGTCCAGCGTACGAGGTAGTGGAGACCTGCCGAAAATTGTGCAACCATTTCAGCCATTCCTTTAAGGGCCGGAAGCATCTGAGGAGCCTGCTACATGACCGTCGAATGCCAGTGAAAGCACTCATCCAGGAGGTGGTAACACGTTGGAACTCAACCTTCTACATGCTTGAGCGTCTGTATGAGCAGTATACGGTACTCAATCAATATTTCTTAACACAGGGTACAGCTCAGAAGGACCTGAGGATGGGTGCGGAGCAATGGCACATAGTTAAAAGCCTGACACGCATGCTTCGTCCTTTTGAGGTCTTCACGCGTGCAGTCAGCAAGGAGGACTGTAATTTGGGAAAAGCTATCCCATTGTTGTACATGCTGGAGCACCAACTGAAGGAGGTGTGTTCTGTGTTTCAAAAAGATGAAAAAAACAAAGACCCTTTTGTTTTGGCCGAAAAATTATTAGAGCGCCTACGTGGTGATGAACGTCTTAAAATGATCCACTCAGAACAGCATTACATTTGTGCTACTATTCTGGATCCACGCTACAAAATGGCGCTGGCAGGCCAATCGTTCTTTCCTTTTGATGATGAACATGTTCCAAAGTACAAACGTTGGCTAGCCTTGTCAGCCAAGAGGTTTGAAAGAGAACGGCAGAAAATTGAAGGAAAAGGCAGTACATCAGCATCAGCAGGCCATCCCCAGTCAAAACAATCCACTTCTGTACCTGTGGCTGTGGCACAAGTGACCTCTCAGCCGTTAAAGACACCGGCAACCGGATCATCTGCACCAGACACAACAGAAACATTGGAGGCTGAAGAGGATTGGCTAGCTCGGCTTGGGTTTGGTTCTCAAAAGGTCAAAGGCACAGCAACAGCTAAGCAAAGTGGAGGAACCTTGGATGAGGACCTTGAGTCGATGGTGAAGGACTATCTGAATGACTCAACAGAGGTCTATGTTATTGCTGACCCATTGGTGTATTGGCATGGGAAAAAAGAATTGTGGCCACAGCTCTCCAACCTGGCTTTAAACTACTTGTCTTGCCCACTCGCAAGCGTGTCTTCTGAACGTGTTTTCAGTGCTGCTGGTGCCATTGTAACTCCCAAACGGAGCCGCCTCTCGCCCAAGAATGTGGAGAGGTTAACAATGATCAAGATGAATCAGCACCTCATAACACCAGATTACAGAGTACGAGAAAGTGCGCCGGATGAAGATGAGGTGGACAGCAACGTAGATGAGGGAATTTCTACTCTGTCAGGTGACACTGAGCTCACCCTGCCTGAATTCGCAGAGTATGAAGACGAAGCCTTATTCTTATTCCTGGACCTTAACACAGAGCCCTGAAAATGAGACAATGAATCAATAACTTTCTTTTTCGTCCTTATTCACTTTCATTCCTGTGTGTCTGTCTTTCTTTGTTGTGCACAGTTAATATAATTCAAACATTAATCACCTAATCACAAATACAAGCCCATCAGCAGAACTGTCTTCACTTGTTTGCTTATTGATTTGAAGGTGCCGCAGTCTGCATTCCTCAGGTTCACAAGTTCAGAAGAACATGCTCCTCTATCCTCCTCCTCCAGACTCCTATTTCAATCAAAGCAGAGGGCTGTATTACGCCCAATGAAGAAAGACTCAGCACTTGTGGGGGTGTTCTACTTCTTTGCGGGTGAGTTGACGGCTCTGGGGCCATTGCTGGGAAGCTCCAATACCGGATAAAAGTGGTTTGGACCAAATCGGAGGCGGAATTTTTTGTGTGTTTTTGCTGACTTGCTTGCCTTTGAGGTGCTCTTTGGGGGGGTTCCGGCTGTTTGTGGGTGAGATTCGGGGTCTGGGAGCACTGCTGGGACAGTCTAATCTTGATTGCATTTGCTTTTCAGGAAATCCGTGGTGGTAAACTGGAGTTATGGCCTAGCTACACAGCGCGTTTGGACCGAAGGCCGAGAAATATTGTAAGTATGAGATTTTGCTTTTGGGCTGTTTGGGGGTGTTGTGCTTTTTGGCGGGTGGGTTGGCGGGTCTTGGGGCATTCCTGGGAAGGTCTAATACCGGATAGAAGTGGTTGAGACAAAATCCACGCCGATTTTTTTTGTTGCTATTTCTGACATTTTGCTTAATGTAGTGTTTTCGGGGGCCTGTTTGGGGGGCTTCCTGGTGTTTGTGGGTGGGTTTTGGGGTCTGGGAGCACTGCTGGGACACTCTAATCTTGATTGCATTTGCTTTTCAGGAAATCTGTGGTGGTAAACTGGAGTTATGGCCTAGCTACACAGCGCGTTTGGACAGAAGGCCGAGAAATATTGTAAGTATGAGATTTTGCTTTTGGGCTGTTTGGGGGTGTTGTGCTTTTTGGCGGGTGGGTTGGCGGGTCTTGGGGCATTCCTGGGAAGGTCTAATACCGGATAGAAGTGGTTGGGACAAAATCCACGCTGATTTTTGTTGTTGCTATTTCTGACATTTTGCTCAATGTAGTGTTTTTGGGGGCCTGTTTGGGGGGCTTCCTGGTGTTTGTGGGTGGGTTTTGGGGTCTGGGAGCACTGCTGGGACACTCTAATCTTGATTGCATTTGCTTTTCAGGAAATCTGTGGTGGTAAACTGGAGTTATGGCCTAGCTACACAGCGCGTTTGGACAGAAGGCCGAGAAATATTGTAAGTATGAGATTATGCTTTTGGGCTGTTTGGGGGTGTTGTGCTTTTTGGCGGGTGGGTTGGCGGGTCTTGGGGCATTCCTGGGAAGGTCTAATACCGGATAGAAGTGGTTGGGACAAAATCCACGCTGATTTTTGTTGTTGCTATTTCTGACATTTTGCTCAATGTAGCGTTTTTGGGGGCCTGTTTGGGGGGCTTCCTGGTGTTTGTGGGTGGGTTTCGGGGTCTGGGAGCACTTCTGGGTATGGATACTTTACTTTGCAAGAGGTTTGAAGCAAATTCATGGTGGCAGAGGGCAGTTAGGGCCTAGCTGCAGAGCGCGCGCGGAGTGATTTGGGAAATTGGCAAAAAAATGACTAAGTCCCCATTTTTGTACTTTTGCTCTTTGGCTGTTTGGGGGTCTTCTACTCGTTTTCTCCAGGGTTGACGGCTCTGAAGCCATTGCTGGGAAGCTCTAATACCGATAATAATAATAATAATAATTTGCTTTTCAGGAAATCCGTGGTGGTAAACTGGAGTTATGGCCTAGCTACACAGCGCGTTCGGACCGAAGGCCGAGAAATATTGTAAGTATGAGATTTTGCTTTTGGGCTGTTTGGGGGTGTTGTGCTTTTTGGCGGGTGGGTTGGCGGGTCTTGGGGCATTCCTGGGAAGGTCTAATACCGGATAGAAGTGGTTGGGACAAAATCCATAAGGAAAACCCTTTTGGCACTTTTTGTAACTTAGGGTTCGTTAGGGTTAGCCCTAGCAGCAGGATTGCATGTGTTTTGGGGTGTTCTAGATTTTTGCAACTGAGTTCTAGGGTCTTAGAGCACTCGTGAGAATGTGTAATTTTGGTTGCAAGTCATTTGAAGAAAATCCATGGTAGGAAAGGGGGGATTTGGCATAGTTAAAGAAAGCCTCTGCCACTATTCTTAACTTAGGGCTCGTTAGGGTTAGCACTAGCAGTATTTCTATTGCATGTGTTTTGGTGGGGGGGTTTTCGAGTCTTGGAGCGATGCTGGCTATGGATACTTTTGCTTGCTTGCAAGTGGTTTGAATACAATCCACGGTGGGTAAGGGGGTATTTGGGCCTACTTTTACTTTTGAAGTACGTTTTGTCACCAGTTTTCTGCTAGGCCTCGTTTTTTGAGATCTGATTGGGGGTCATCTAAATTTTTGCAACTGGCTTTAGTAAGGGTCTGGGTGAAAGCACTGCTGGGAAGGTCTAATTTTGCTCTAAAACACAGTTTACAGTACACCTAGCTTGAGGGGAAAGATCCGCTAAATTAATTCGCCCATACTTATTTATCCTTGAAAAGGTGACTCAGACAGAGTACGCATTTTCAACAATGTTGTACTGTCTATTAGGAAAATCAAAGTGTGACTTTTTGCACTACACAGCATACATACCTTATATTTATTTATCAGTGCTGTTTTTCGTTCAATAATTACAGGCCGGGTTTCAGTCTGCAATGGGGAAAAAAGGATGGAGTCAGGCTTCTCATTAACGAGCAGCAATTCAGCATCCGCCAGGCAGGCAGTGTACAGGGTGTCTTCTGGTCACCAACATTGATGGACGAAGAGTCAGCTGGAATGGAGGAGTGCCGCTAATAAGAGGAATTGTTTGCTGCATGCAACTTACTTACCAAATTCAACAGGACTACTACAACAATACAGATACAGTATCCATTATTTTATTCAATGAGTGTGTGTGACTGCATTTCTTGGATCTCTCTCTGCTTCTAAATTGATCCCTACAGCCATTCTATATGTTTTACTTCGGCTATTTTTTTAACCTAATTTAATATAGCCCTGTACTGTCGCATTCTGGCATTCACGGTTGTCGAAAGTACTACTTACTTTTCTGTAACAATGCATTCAGTAGTGCATGCACTTCCTTTATGTCACGTAAAAGATTTATGGTTAGCTTTGTCACTAAAAATTTCTTTATGTTCAATTATTGTTTGTCCATGCTGTGCTTTTTTTTTTTTCTCTCAACAAAACCTACCCAAAAAGAAACCCCCATTCCTATCCATTTTACAAACCCTAACCCTCTTCCCCCGGGTTGTGTGGTTTTGCTTGATGTGTGACTAACTGACATCAATAATTCCACACACTTGCTGGGGAGGATAAGGTCATAGCAACAGGCTGGTGAAGGAATCCGAGGATATATTCTAGACTTACTCAGCTTCAGTACTATTTCATGTAGTATTAGCCAATGTCAAAGAAATCCTACGCAAGTACAAGTTATACTATAAATACTTTACCATTTGTTAGGCTACATTGTGGCACTGTTGTAGTCTAGTGTACTGTCACCTGCTATATTCTCTATCGTACCGTTGTAATGCTACAGTAAGGACAAACCAGGTTTCATTTTCTTTTTTTCCATAGCCATGCAACTGCCACTGTGTCACACCACTAGTACCACCACAAGGAGGAGGAAATTTCAGCCGCCCTGGATTGCAACCTTAATCGCCATTTCCCGTGGAACCAGCCCTGGGCCTAGCCCTACTTTCAAACAGAAATTACAGGTAAGATAAGCGTTTGGTTGGAGGTAGTATAATGGAGTATTAGGAGAGACGAGAGATTGACGGTAGTACTACTAAAGTCCTAGGACTATTCAGGAAAACAAACTTACTGTTAAACCCCCACCCACCAGACTCAAAAGCAGTAAAAAACAGGTATGGTCAGATAAAGTTTCAAAAAGTATATCTTTATAGCCCTAACAAAATAATCTCCCGCAAGACCCTCCCTAACCCCAACGATTGTCCTTCAAAAGTCCCCAAAAACCCAACTCCCAATTCCCACCCCCCAAAAGTCTCTAAAAAAGGGGCAAGGGACACTATGGCAGGGTGCTGTTGACTTTGGGAGCCAGGGCATCATGCTCCTTGCGGAGGGAGGCAAGTTCGAAGCGGAGGCCCTCCACCAAGTTCTTATAGTTCAGGACCTCCTGCTCCAGGTAGGACAGTCTGAGGGATAAGCGGTGCCGGCGTGCCTTGCAAATCCTGTGGGGGGCAGCTGCTGTCTTTGCTGCTCCACGGTGGCGTTTGGCTTTGGTAGCTCGGCTCTGTACCGCTGGAGCACTGCGCTGGCTGGCAGCCCGCACGGAGGAGGATGCAGCTGTCCCAGTGGACGTTGTTGTATTACCAGACTGCGTCTCCTCCTCCTCCAGGGCCACCAGCCGCCGATATTCAGTGACAGTGGCATCCAGTCTCCGTTGCCGGGCCATTCGAGCCAGCTCTTTCCTCCTTGATGGTCTCTTGGATTTGGAAGGAGCAACTACATGAAGAAAGAAAGACATCGTCTGTAACCAATGCTCCTTAAGATTAACACAAAATGATTGAGCAGAAAGTTGTCACAGTACAAGTAGCAAATTGAAAGCACAGTACATAACTATTGAGGACAGTATCTATGTAACCTCCGACTTCTTCATCCTTGCTCTAACATTAGTGGGAGTTTAAGGAACAAATTCTACGAGCACTATGGACTTCCATTACAGTCGACTATGACAGTACACCAGTCTTATTCTTCTTCTTCTCTCTTGTTTAGGAAAATTGGTACGTTATCTTATGCAAGCCGGCATAATGCCAGCGCAGTGAACTTCCACCGGAGAAAAACAGACGCACACCATGGTGAGTGAGACAGACTTGCGTTACTGTACCGGTCCAGTACATGCAGGTGGTGAAGCTCTTACTTTTCTATTACGGGTGGCACTGAGAATACTCTGTTAAAAGGGCTACTGCTTAATTAATTTAGCTTTCACCCTACAGTGCAAATGAGTATTAGAAAAGGAAAATGAAGAAGCTAAATAATCTGATTATCTATCACTTCACATGGGATGTATTTGATGGCATATGGGATGACTTTAGGTGCTTTGCTTATTATTGAGTGAACAGTGATACACCCACACATGAATGACGTACTACTAATAAACTAAAGTTATTAAGAGAGGTAGGGAGTGTCCACCGTAATAACCGGATATATGCTGTGCTTGCAGTTGCAATACAAACTACTGCTACTATTCATGGTAGTATTTGGACAAAATTACAACTTCTTTTCCTTGCCTTTCCTACACTGGAACGGACGTGCGGGTGCGGTGTTACATGCTCTTCAAAGTAACACTTAGTTCATCCAGTGACCGTCTACTCTCTCTAGATACACATATGCTATCTAAGAGTCAGATAGTACCATGAATGATCCAGGCATCCATCCATTCAAAGTATATGCACACATACAGTTTCTGTTTCACCCACCCAGGCTGTTCTCCTTCCACCCATCCTTGCTTCATCATTCACCCAGCCATGCACCATACCATATTCTTTCCTTCCTAGCCACCTCGGGGACCAAGCAAACACATATCATTCTTCTTTGCCAGTCATCATTACATTTCTCGTCCTTCCACACTTACTTACACCCTTCTTTCGCTTTTCATTCATCCCATCCATCAAGTTCATCTCAGATCTGATTGGGATTCTTCTCGACAAAAACTTCACAGCTAAGTCGAAGTACATTTAGAGGAGGCTACTACCTGCTTGATTTATAATACACCCGTGCAGAAAGCACACTCTGCAGTCTTCAATCTCAATGAGTAAGGAATATATAGCTTACCTCTGCCCGCCACCACAGTGTGATCCCCCACAGAATTGTCCGGCACTTCCACCGCCTCCTCCCCAGAGTTGTCCTCCTCGTCCAATGCCACCACCACCTCCGCGCTGGCCCCGCCTCCAGATGTTCCACCTACAAAGTACATTTAATAATGTTAGAATACACCACTCACTACTATATAATATTTGGTCTAGGAGGAAGAAAGAAATGTGAAAAAAACAGTACATAATTTAATAATTTGTGACTGTCTACTATAAAGTAAAAATGTCCCTTTTTCCAGGGAAGGCTGTTGTCTTGCTGCACTTTTTGGCACAACTGATGAATGCTTGCTTTTTATTTTTAACACAAACCACTTTTTCTCCTAACAGACAGAAGCTTGACTTCTAAGAACACGAGCAGGATCAAGTTCAAACCAGGTGAGAGCTCGGCTCGACCACAAGAAATGTGTCCAATTAATCGTCAGCACTAAGCACTTTTCCATTTTCAGTTAAACGTTTACTTTTATGACAAACTTGATTTTAATAAATGTGTTTACTTTTAATAAAGCTTTTAAACTTAAATAGACTCTGTGGTTTTTGGTCCTCCAGACTAGAGTGGATGAGCTAAAGGTTTTGCAATTTTTGCAAGCATGAGTCCGTGCCTCTGACATCATTGGGGAATAATCATAATCATTGGTGACTTTGGGAGCTAAATGACTCTGCCACACTATCTAGTCAGTAAGGAGATTGGGGGTTCAACTACAAAGTCTGTTATCACTGAGGTATGTGGAAAGTCTAACAGCACCTATTATAATTGATAAGCTAAGCAATGCATTATTTAGTGTCCATAGTTCTGTTTGTGCAGATTTGTCCCTGCAACAGTAGTAGAATGGATTGTCCTCCTATCCAAACCAAAAGTAAAGTAGTATCTTATTCTTTCTTGGTGGTCATTCACCTTTTTATTGTTGGCAATTGTCAAAGCATAAACATTTAGAAGACTTGAAAAGACATTATGGACAATCCCAGAGGACTGCACTCTGTGCATAGAGCTATTGCTGACTAGAATGGGAGTCCAATGGATTTGCCAAATGTGCAATCTTAGTTAGCTACACAGACAGACTAATAAGAATAATCTAGTAATACCACACGGAGTCATAGTCGAGGCAGGATAAGAATTTAGATCCAGTCTACAAGAATATCAAAGACGATTTAGAAAAAATCGAATGAGGAACGCTGGGAAAAAATAAGTACTCTATATTAAAATTAAAACTTACTGGGGCCAGCAAAGGAGCCCTCGCCTGCCCGATCCTGGCCTGCATCCTCAACAGCACCCTCCTCCTCCTCCTCCTGTGTCCTCCTCTTGCCCCTGGGGGAAGCTGATGCACAACATGAAAGAAAGAAAAACAGAAAACATGGATGATATTTGTCAACCAAATCAAACATTTCAAAAGAACTAACAAAATATTTTGGCGAAATAGCAAATAGACAACTATTCAACGGGATATATTATTGACCAATCTCATGTGGTCTACTACGTTATTAGTATTGCTTGATTTACGGACGGTCGAATTGTAAACTTCTTATGTAACTCACTACACAAAGTACTAAAGAGGTTTGCGTAGGATTGGCAGGCAGCAGTCCGCAGCACGCGAAGTGACAGCCAAAGTCCACCATGATTGCAGATCAGCGACAACACTAAAGTTTCCTACTACATTAACCAGTCATTAAAATACTCAAACTATCAATCCACCACCACTATTTCTTCTTATCGCCATGTGTACAAAGGAAGGACTGGACTTGAGTCTGTAGGGGCTGATTTAGAAGCCCCTTGCGTCTCTTTTGCTCCATTGTTGCGTGACTTTTGTGACGCAGCGGCAGCACAAAAGAGGCGCAATGGTGCGGCGTATATTAACAACGTGACGCATATGGGAGATGCATCACGTTGTAAAGCCCTGCGCCATCAGGGGGCCTTCCGGCGCAAGGGAGGGCGTTCCTGCGCAGGAACGCATCCTAAAAGTGGCTGAGGGAAATCTACAAGATTTCAATCACTCACTTTAACGACAATGATGCGTGACTCAAACCCTGCGCCTGCTTGAAGCAGACGAACGGCTTGACGCAGCTTTTGGGAGATAGGGCACCAAAGAGCATTGATGGAGCTGCGCCATCATTGCGACGCAACTCCAGCAATGCGCCGCCCTTACGGCACAGATGCGTAACGCTTTGGTGACGTTTGGCGCCGCATTGTAAATACGGCGCACCATGGGTGATAGTGGCGTGGTGCACAATTACTGGCGCATCCCTACTACTTTGCAGGGATGCGCCGGTAATTAAACATCTGAACCTTAGTGTGTAGCATTACGCAGTTCTTTAAACTACACTCATACATAATTTCACAGGCCAATGAAATGAACACAAAATCGGAAACAAATAGGCATAGTAGCAACACTACTGAGAAGGAGAGCAGTGCACCTGAAATGCACAGAAGATTTTGAAATATAATATACCTACAATGTAATGAGCAGCATTATTGCGCTTGGTAAAAAAAAAAATTGCAATATAATAACACAGCAGGAGAAAACAGAGTAGTAACGAAATAGCTACTACTACTACTCGCCAAGCCCGGGGATCTCGAGGCCAAGCAGGTCGAGCAGATCTCGTTCACGGGTCAGGACATCCGTCCAGCGGTTGGTGGCCTGGTTGTAGGTGCGCCGGACCCGAGAGTGGTGGTACATGGCCCGGCACACCTTATCCCACCGCTTCCGGCGCTCCCGCATCCGGTACCCGCCTCCGATCTTGCCGCCTGCCATTATGGTCCTGGGGAAGTGGCGCTGTACATAGAACAGTAGTGCGCCCACCTCCTCCGGGCTGAAAATCTCCTGGGGTGCGACTGTCTCCCCCCTCAAACGCCCGCACGGGAGCCGGGCACGGGGTGCGGGACCCTTCCCCTTCTCGGGATGCTTCCCGGCTCCCTTCACCATGGTCTGGGCGGAAAGGAATAAAGAAAATAGAATAGGGAAGAGAAGAAAAGAAAAGAGTTTAAAAAAGTAGTTTAAAGGTAACAAAAAGTAGCAGTAAACACAAAAATATAGGGCTAGAAAAATAGAGGGGTAGATAATAAGTAAAATAGATTAAAAAAAACTTCAAACAAGCAAAGGATGGCACAGATTTAGAGAGGATACAAGAAGCATGCCCAGAACCATAGCAATGAATGAGAAACAAGATGGCCGCGCCCGTTCACGATCGCGCGGGTAAGTTCGCGCGAGATGTTCCTTGCGAACACTCGCGAAATTGTGCTTGCGAGCCGCACACTTTGCGAGATTACACTTCGCGCCCAGAAACGGAAATACGTCCTGCAAACAAGATGGCCGCGCCCTTGAACGACCTCGAGGGTAACATCGCACCTTGCGCTACAAGCGGCTCGCAAAAACGTACAAAACCTTGCGAACTAACACGCCGCAAAAAAAAATTGCATATTCGCACGAATTCGCGGCTTCCGAATCCGATCTCGCGTGTGTTCGCGCCCCGCGAATCCCGCGAAATTGCAGAAAAACGAGTTTTGCAAAACTGAAAGCAATCGGCAGGTGCAAGATTCCAACTCATCATTAGTAACAATTCACTGTAGTGCTTCCTGACTGGGGCCCCTCCAGAGTTCAGTTGCTAGTTGCAACAATTGTATGACCCTGCTCTGACGCTCACAGCAGGCTCATAGAATAGCTAGAAGTAGGCCACAAAGGTCCTGGAAAAGAAATTGCACTGCAACAGAAAGCAAATTACTGATAAGAAAGCAGGTGCCAGACCTGGAATTCTAAAACAGTGACACATTAATAAACTAACCCCAAATTAATTCATGTCAGTTGAAGCAGGGCAGGTGTGCTTGCTTTTCCCCCCATCATCTACAGTGATGATGAACCAGAGGGTGGCATTGATGTAACAGAGGGTGGCATGGGTCAAAGAGAGGGTGGCAGTGGTGAAACAGAGGGTGCTGGGAGGCTGTGATGATGAACCAGACGTAGAAACAACATAGTCGCGACCGTTGCGAGCCGACAAGTAAGTTCGCAATTGCGAACTAGTACCAAATCCTCGCGAACTGGCAGAAACCCTTGCGAACACAAAAAAAAAATACGCAAATTCGTGAGAATTCGCGGATTTTGCGGATTGCAAGTTCGCAAATTCGCAAAATTCGCGAACGCCAGATTCACAAAATTCGCCCATGCTTAAAGACGACATGGAAGATAAAACATATATCATGAATTCCAGCACACTCTGTTGATCGTTGAGGAAACATACTCACTGAGGTTATAAATCAGTATTCCTTGAATATTTTGCCTGGTGACACGCTTGTTAGCGATCTGTAAAATATGAAAACACAGGGCTAGTTGACCCATGTTAATGATCTGGTGAGCAAGTGGTTGAATTGCACCGACACTCTCGTGTGGAAAAATAGAGCGGCTATGCCGTATTTACAAACTCCTGTATACCTGCACACTGGAAGTCCTACTCATGCCGGCAACCTCGGAAGAGTAGAGTGCGGTGGGTCTCCAATATTTAACCTGTCTTCCATCAGGGTAAATTGGAAGCATGTGTCTCTCGTGCAGTTGAAGCCCGGCTTCAACTACTAGAGTGGAAAACCTCAGGTCAGGCTTTCAGGTCTATTTTTTATTTCTGACAGAAGAGTAATCTTTCTCCCATATATGTGTAATGTGGAGGCCATTTTAGCAAGGGGCACAAACCTGTGAAGTCAATGTGGGCTAACATCGTTAGTCCCGTAAATCTTTGTTTTAATAGTTAGATTGACATCAAAACACTCCTATTTTGATGACATGCCATGTTTTTTCCAGTAGTGAGTAAAATAATGTTATTCCTTTGAACCATTGTTTATGCTGTAAATGAGGATGGTAATGTAGGCATACACGTGTCACTCACTAACTGTGATCTAATTTATATTTTGGGCCAAGGAATTTTATTTTTGAGCCCGATGATGTTCGATGAAAGGTGGAATATCCATTGTTGTTCCCTTCTAGAGAGGGCATGCTGGTTCATGTTCAGGTAGGCTTCTAGCACAATTCATCGTATATCCTCTGCGGTGTGTCCCTCAGTGAGGAAATGTGTGCTCTTTTTTTGTATTGGATTTCTTGCAGCATATAGTGCTACGATGTTCATTTATTCTCAATTTTACAGGATGTGTGGTCATCTCTACATATTGTTTACCACAGGGACAAGTAATCAAGTAGACACAGTACTTTGGACACCATTAGGATGAAGGGCGGACTTAGTCCGCCCACCATCCTATCGGTTATTGGGACCGTCCGCCATAAGGGTGGGGGTCCCGTGGGGGGTATTAGGATGCATCCTGCATTTTTAGCACCCCCCCAGCCACCCTAATGTGGCGGGGGGTCATTTCAGTGCAGATGGCGGGCGGATTGCCCCCGTCAGACTGGCTGTGGCTACCGCCAGCCTGGCGGGGGCAATCCGCCCGCCATCCTAATGGGCCCCTTTGTGTTTCAATTGGTGTGTGATTTTTGTGTCCACATCCAATTAGTCTTCAAAGGTATCCCCCTTGTGCTTTCTATGAAAGTACAGATGACACATGATCCACATGGGAACTGTCCTTTTACTGGGGGTAGATCCCATAGTAATCTCTGGTCTGATCCCTTATGGTCTTGAGGTCATGTGTGTATTAGCATGTCCTTAGAGCAGCAGTTTGTTTAAATGCAAATCTAGGTGGTGGAAAGGATAGTTGCCCAGTTTTCAAGACTTTCCAGTGTTTCTTAATTATTTTGCCCTATTAGGAATTGTAACAGAGAGACACTACTAGAGCCATGCACCAGATAACAAGACAAGACTCTGCCACTACTTAAACACCTGAGTCAAATAAAATACACAAAATGTGCAAAAGAAGCTTGGATGATGTCATCAGCTACGCCATTGAAAACAGGCCTGAAGCCAAACTATTCATAAAGGAAATGAGATACAGGAAGTGGTAAGCAGGAAATACATCACAGGGAATTGCTGGCACACATTTTCTGTTCATTCTGAGTCGTCACCCTCTGTCACAGATCATATTCTCCACCATTGTGCTGCTCTGTACAACCCAACTACACCTAACATGGCTGAGGGACTGGAGGAGAAAGCACCCCCTTATACTGAAAGGGAATTGAACATTTTAGCAGAGGGGGTGCTAGAAAAGTACCCTCAGCTGTATGAGCGGCCTAAGGACCAGCTGAGCAATGCAGCACATGCCAGAGTAAGGCCCACCATTGTGAAGTGCTGCAGTGCAGTGGGCGTCAATGGACGGCGAGGCAGTAAGCGCTGTGGGGACCCAAAATCCTGGGCCAGGATTAGGCCCCAAGAAATCTAGGGCCAGTCCTCCCAGCACCATGTGCTGCATTCTGGGAGTGGTAGTTTTTCATGCCACCAGGGGAATAAAGTCAAACATGTGCATTTGTATATAAAATTGCATTGGCAGCACCATTACCAGTGAACCAAGGGCCTTATAACTGATGTGTCCATTGGGGCAGGAATTGAGCAGACACTGTCCAGTGTGTAGATGATAGGATTTTTGGTGTTGGGTGCTGTGACTTGCGAGCCTTTGGTGTGTGTCTCAGGTCTCCATTTACCAAATCTGTGCAAATGCAGCAGTCAGTATAATGCCAAAAGCTCACTATAGCACATAGAATGCATTTAGAAGAGTGAATTCTGGGGGCTGTAGTTTTTGTATGCCACTAGGGGAATTGAGCAATACATGTGCACATGCTAGAATATGATCCACCAATGTGAAGTGCTGCGTCTATGACCGGCGAGGAAGGGCATGCCGTAAGTGCTGGGGGTCCCTAAAAGGCTGGGCCAGGATTAAGCCCAAGAAATCTTGGGCCAGTGCTTCCAGTACCATGAGCTGCATTCTGGGATTGGTAGTTTTTGAATGACATCGGGGGAAAGGAGTAACACGTGCATTTGTATATAGAATTGCATTGGCAGCACCATTACCATTGAATCAAAGGCCTTATAACTGATGTGGGCATTGGGTAAGGAATGGTACAGACACTGTCCAGTGTGTGGATGAGAGGCATTTGGGTGTTGGAAGCTGTAACTTGCATTTTTGTGAGATTGGGTTCTGATTAAGACAGATTAAGTGCCATGGAGTTAAGACAGACTTTGAGATCCTCAACTCACTCTTAAGTGATACCAACTTCTCGAAGGAGGACAACATCTACATATCTTCCCAACAGTAGCTCATTTGTCATTTGTCATCTGTCCAGTCAAGGTAGCTGTAACAACTAGTCACAACTGTTCACCAGGGTACGCCACCACCTGAGCAGTCTTTCAAGGAAAAATGTGGCACTTGAAGGTCTGCTGTTGTGAGGGAATATCAAAATGTTAGACTCTCCACTTAACAAAGCTAATATCCCAGCCCCCATTTGGATATGTATACACACATCTACATTTGTGTTTCTTCATACAATGCTACACAGATGACATTTGTTAGACAGAGTAAAAGTGCAGAGACTCCATTTCACAGGATCCTTCCAATACCATCCAGACTGTCTCCAACCTTCTTTTGCATACTGGCATTGGAAGATGCCTATGTAGCAGTGACAGGAAACAAATTACAAGAATGCAAAATGTGAGGGTTGGTCAGTACAGAAGTGTATGCCTTCAAAATTGAAGTACGATGTCAATGTGTGAGTCAAATCAGGAAATCACAGTGAACTTACACATACTTTAGGAACCCAGTCACTTTTATTTGGATAGAGTGATAGAGGTGAACAAAGTCTGCACTTGCTTCATGTAGTTATGTGTCTCATTCTAGCTTTTACAACCACTACATTATGATTTGTCTTCCATTTCAGTAGGCCCAGGTGGCCAATAGGACCAGGACAAGGGACCTGGGTCAGAGCAGGACATCGATGGGGCACCGGCGGCCAAGACCTTTCTCCACAACCAAAGAGGATGAGGAACCTTCAACATCCGAAGGCAGGGGAAATGCACCCACCAAGACAGAACAAGAACACACCTCAAGTGCTAAAGACTGGGTGGAGACTGAGGACATTGTATGGGGTTGAAGAACTGGACACCTCTAGCCGGGGGAGAGGAGATCAACTCTGCCACTGACAATTTACAAGTTTCATTGGTGAGGTGTCCCCTGGGCATGTCACAAAACAACCTGGGTGTGCCATCAGCCCTTCCCTGACTCTAGAGGCCCCATTCCATCAGGGTCTCCAGCTGCATCCCCTGCCACTAGTCTCCCTTCAAGTGGCTGCCAGGAAAACCCTAACATTGGTTCTGTGGAAAAAGGTACGGGCCGATGACCTTTTTCAGAGTTGCCCGGCACTAACCGCCTCTAGTACCACTCGAATTACCAAACAAAGAGGCAGGCGCTGGAGACTGGAAGGCAGGAAACAGAAGTTTTATTCCGACGGAGCAGAACACATCAAATCAGACAACAGGGTATCTTCTCGAGGTGCTCTAATCGCATCTCTGAGGCCTGGCCTCTTATACACAGGTTTATGATCTTTATTACAGTTTATTGCATGTGGCACATTCTTGCAAATGCTTTGAAGTATGGAAGGACATCCTCGGAATCCCCGCTTCAGGCCCGTTCCCACACACCTTTACAGTTGAAGTCCCCACCCCGGTCACAACTGGTGACGATTGTTGCGCAGCTGGACATTCCGCCGATTCACGGAATGTATGTGGTCGATCGGATCTCATGGGGTGGGGGATTTGATCAACTTGTGGATCCTTTGATGGGAGAAGCTTCCTACTGTATGGGGAGGGGCAATAAACAGCATCCGCAGGGCCAGGTGGCGGCCTGGGAATGAGTAAGACAATCGGGCACAGAGGAAAGGGGGTTTTATCAAAGGATCCGGGATCATGAAAGGAATGGAGGGAGGTGTTGAGCTGGGAACAGGATGGGGTTCCGAGGCAGGGTTGCGCAGAAGAGAGGTTTATGGCCCAAGCATGTGGGAGCGGGGGCTGTCAGCGCGCGGGGGATGCCTGCGAGGTCTGGAGAGAGAGAGAGAGAGACGCGCTGGCTGTTGGCGATGGGCAGAGTGGCCGTGGTATTTAAAATGGCTGCCGCTTACGCGCACGAATGGACTCAAAAAGGGGGGACAAGATGGCGCCGATAAGTTGACACTGCAGACCAGATTTCAACAGTTCTGACCCCAAAACACCACACTCTTCAAATCCAACCAAAACCCCTCTCTGTATTGTGATTCCTGGGGGCATGTGAGAGTCAGCCAGACATGTTCTCTCACATCGTGCTGTAGCTCTGTGATGAGGTGCGTATGTTGCAAGGGAAACTTGCAAGCTCCTTGGTCACCCTCACTACCAGTGATACTTCCTTGGGTGCAGCCATGTTGTCTGCCCTTGCCCAATGCCCCTATTAAACTACCTCAATGTTTCACCCTGTATATTGCCCCACACTGTTTCCCCCATTGCGCTTTGTGTGTTCCAACCTCATGTGGTGCCTGGTCCGGTACCGGCCAGCCCGGAGCCTGCATCGGTTTCAGAGGATCTGAATATTGTTGAAATTGATGATGACCAGAAGGACAGTTATCTGGTTTGACTTTCTTTTGGACATTTACTTTGCCCCTTCTATATAAATCGGTTCCCCAGAGGCTTACTGACATGTTTTTATTTATGTTGCCCAACACTTTCCAAGTCCCCTAGTCTATTCTGTTCAAAGAACATTATTTGCTTTCATTTCTACCTCCCAAACAGACAGTTTTTTGCTTTTTTTCATTCATTTGATTTACATAAACTTATATTAGAATCAAACTTTCTCTATTTTGTTAGCTTCTTGTAAATGTGTTCATTTTTTTTTTTTATTTAAAAGTTTTTATAAGTTTCCAACATGTATCGCTCATTGTTACAGCACATTTATATGGGTTTTAACATAACATTTCTTATTCCTGTATTACACATTCTATAATCAACTTTTTTATACATGCACTTTCTATTTCTTATAACAAAAAATAATTTTAAGCGTGAACATATTCATATACCTTTGGAGACCTTACTACGTCCACGCTAGCAACAGTTACTAGACATTATAAGCGTCTGACAACCTTGGCTAAACCAGTATGCCAATCCCCTCTTCCATCGCTCTATAGGGTTCCAAATCTTCTCCCCCAGTGCTCTAGCTCTCCGCCCCTTCTTATCATATATTGCCTTCTCTAAATTATATATAGCAAGTAACCTAGCAATCCAAGTTTGAAACGTTGGTGGAGCCTTATCCAGCCAAGCCTTAGCAATGCATATTCGATGCACTGCCATAGCAACAAATAAAAATTCTGTAAACTGGGTTTCGACCTCCCCCAAGAGCCCCAACAGTATTAGTTCTGGTGTCATTACTAATTCAATCCGTAATGATCCTTGTAAAAAGGCATTAATTGCCACTTTTAATGAATGTAATTGTGGGCATTCCGCGAACATATGAACTATGTCGGCGTTCATTGAGTTGCAGCGTGGGCAAGTTATTCCCGAGGTGCCCCCCCATTGTGCTATTCTGGCCCGGGTGTGATATAGGGAGAACAGTGTCTTGTAGTGCTGTGCCTGTAGCCTTGCTGAGCATAACACAGTGCAACCTAAATCTAAAGAATCTTGAAAAATCTCAATAGAGGAACCTATTTTCTCTCTCCATTTTGTAGCAAATTTTTCCCTATCATCTTTTTTAAGTGAATGTAATTCTGCGTACAAATACCGAATCGTATAGTGATTATTATGCTATATGTGTTCCATTATCTGGGATTGCCCAAACCCGAATGAGCCTCCCTTTTTGTTCATAAAGTAGCTTCTCAGCTGCAAATATTTGAAAAAGCTCCCACCGGATAACTTATATTTTGTTTGTAGCTCCTGAAACTGGAGGATACCTTCCTGGTCATGCAGATCTCCTATTTTCTTAATACCCTTTTCCTCCCAATCTCTCATGACCGAATCCCTAAAAATATCCACAGGGAGTGACTGATTAGTGTTTAAACAAGTATATCTGTTATACCTTCCCAGCCCTAGTTTTTTTGCAACTACCATCCATACTTTATATGCCGCCCTCAACGTCTTAAACCTTGTATGCTTGAAATAACTAGCATACAAGGTAAATGTTGTGTTCAGAGTATGGACATATACCTTGGGAGAAGTTATCTGCTCTGTACATAATAGCCTGTATCACTGATTGGGTTACACTTATATATGTGTCACTCACACACATTAATCCTCATATCTCTAGGCCACCACAAGGGTAAACAATTGGCCATCAGTATATAATACGCTACTTAGTCTTGACTTGTGAGGACATTTATCTTTTATTTACATATATTCAGGATGATATTTTGTCCTATGATCAAGAGGGATCATGCTTGTGACTTCGTAAATTTGGTGGTGATGATCAAAGGTAAGTGCGTTGTGTTGTTGCCAAGGTGCAGGTTGGTGTGGTGCATCTGACTGTACAGGGGGTAGTTCCTGGACAGGGGCTGATGGTGTCTATATAGTTGCAGGGATTGCCTTGACAGGGGGTGATATTGGATGTGCAATTGGGGGAGTGTCTGGACAGGGGGTGGTGGTAGATGTGCAGGTTGGGGAGTGCCTGGACAGGGGGTGGTGGTGGATGTGCAGGTGGGAGAGTGCCTTGACATGGGGTGGTGGTGGCTGTGAACTCTTGCAGTGAACCTGTGCAGCTTGTGGTACAGGTGGGGGAGTATGATGTGTTGCAGGTAGATATGATGGCTCCTCTCCCTGTGTTGACCTTGAAGGGGGACTTTGGATAAGTTTCAGCATGCCCTCCAGCATCTTCATGGCCAAGGCATTATGTATTGCACTCTCTTCACTATGGATGGATATGATGTCATTTATCTTCTTGGACATGTCTTACCAAGATCTATCCATCCTGTCCAACACCTGGGTCAGTCTGTCCACCATCTGAGGGATTTGACACATGGGCTGCAGTGCCTTGCATATGTCTGACAGAGTAGCCCCTATGGCACAAACATCCTGCCTCTTACAGCCTGGTGTTGTAAGAACTCCTCCTCCCACTGCCACCACGCCCATCTGCTGGCCCCCTCCGCATAGGGCGGCCATGGATAAGACCTTCAAGTCCACCAACCAGGGGGAGGGCAGCAGATGGTAGCATGTGAACAGGAGATTGGTGCCCAAGGGATACCTGCACCAAACCAGGGGTGATAGGTCCCTCAGATGGTGGAGAGAATGCTTGGGATGCACCGTATTGGAAGGAGTATGTAGGGGAACTACCACTTTGTCCTGGATGTGAGAGCTGGGAGGGAATGATGTCTGTGTTGGGGTATGGGAGAGCTGTGATTGGTTAGTGCTATGCTGAGAACAGGAAATCATGTGCTTTGGATAATGAGGCATTTTGCTGGCTGGGGGGTTGGGGCCTTACGCATTTTGGCCAGTGTACCGAATGTTCTGGTCAGGGAATCTGACTCTTCATCCTCTGTGAGAAAGGGCCAGATAGACTCCATCATCCTCCAATTAATCAGCCTCTTCTAGCACGTCCTCCTTCTCTTGCACAGTACTGGCAGCTGAAATAGCAGCTAGCAAGAGTAGTGAGTTCTCCCCTTCTATTGCTCATCACCCACCACTGGTGGTAGGTCCATCTTCCTCATCGTCTTCATCACCTGGAAGACAGAGGTTGCAACAGGATAAGTAATTGACCAAGTATATGATGTGTTGCAACACAAGTGTTAATTCTACTTTACTTTGCATCAATAGATGATGCACATGTAACCTGGTTTGGGTACACCTACACTTGGCAGCTCACACCATAGCACTGAGGTGTTGAATGGAGATATATAATGCATAAGCAAACTTATTAGCTCCAGCCACAGCTCTTTGTTGCTTTAAGATCCCCAATGCCATCTAGATGTGGTCCGCATCCAGCAGCTTGAGAAGAACTGACACCATACAAAATGATCTGCATGACTAATATGCTAACAGGCACACATGACTTGTACATAACTAAAATAGTATGTATGTAACTTTTTCCACACCAACTACAGATGCTATGCAAAAGGTGATTTGGATCCTTTCAAATGATTTTGGAATCAATAATAGGGAAACACTTTACAGCACGCTTAGCTGAAGGACAGGTTTGAGTGGGTTTCACTGCTGCTCAATGGAGGAGAACAGAGAAAAGTCAGCAAACCAAAAATGTGCAACTTGGCACACATTTTCTCACTGCATCTACACGCTAACAGTAATGCTAAGGACAGCCGCGGCTGGAACAGGTAGGAACAGTGGGCGGTGTGGGGCATTGGGAATTCGACAGACTATGGAATAGGAAAAATACAATTATTTAAATAAAAGGAAAACCACTTACTCTGTGCTTGGTGATGTGGCAAGTGGAAAGTAAGTGGTTTTAATTATTTTTGTACTTTATTTTCCCTATTCTGTTGTCTGCCGCACACCCCCCCCCCCCTCCAATGTTACCACTACCTGGCTAAGTGGAAGGGGCACTTTGTCTATTGCTATTTACCAGTGTTAGGTATATACAATAACAGTGCTGGGCCCCTGTTTTTGATAGTGGAAATTGAATTTTCCCTTTCCATCACAAAGGATTCTGGGACTTGTAGTGCAACGTACAGAAGGATACACATGAGGCTCTGACTCAGAATGTTTTTTACACATACTTGGGACAACTTCAATAGTAACAATTATGGTGCAACACAGACAGGCATTTCATGCAGGTGTTGCCTGCTAAAATAATCAATAAACTCGTGAATATCCAACTCACTCAATTCATCTGCGAAAATAACTTGCTGGATCACTCACAGTTTGGTTTCCGCCATAGTACTGAAACGGCACTCAAGGCTACAGAGGAAATCAGAGTAGGGATGGATGGAGGAGGTACGGCTGCTCTATAACTCCTGAATCGGTCAGCCGCCTTTGATACCGTCGATCATTCTCTCTTGCATAAGCGGCTCGAGAGTCTAGGGTGCAGGGGCACTGCACTGGCCCTACTGTCCTCCTTTCTCAAGGATAGGAGGTTAACAGTTTTGGTCGATGAGTATCACTCTGAGCCTTATACTTACCCTTGAGGAGTGCCACAGGGCTCCTCTCTGAGCCTGTCGCTATTTAATGTATATGTATCCGAACTGGCCCCTCTGATCCGGAACTTCGGGTTCAATCTCACGTCTTACGCTGACGACACCCAGTTTGTGGTGGCGGCATACAAAAATCAGGTCTCCCCTACCCAGCATTTTCAGAATTGTATGTGTGCCATTAACCGATGGATGAGCACACACTGTCTTAAACTTAACTCTGATAAAACAGAGATTCTGATCTTTGGCAACATGCAACCAAACGGGTAATCTGTGGTGGCCAGCAGAGATGGGAGAGCCACCAAACCTGCAGTCAAGGCCAAGAACCTGGGAGTGTGGCTTGACAATAAACTTTCACTCACTCAGCACACAAATGCAACTGTCTCTTCCATCCACTTCCTCATCGAGAAAGTTAGGAAGATTCTTCCTTACATTCCTGCAGACACCAAGAAAACTGTAGTTACTTCATTGATTCAGTCTAAACTGGAATACTGTATCAGGCTGTTTGTAAACATTCAGAAGCAGTGCCTAAAAAAGATTCAGAGTGTACAAAATACAGCTACGCGGTTACTGTCTAACACCCCCAGGTACAAATCTGTTTCCAAGGACATTTGCAGTCTGCATTGGCTTCCGGTTTCACAATGAATAAAATTTAAGGCTCTGTGCCTGGCTTACAAAGCACTAAACCACACAGGTCCTGTCTTTCTGCAAAACCTTCTCTCCTGGTATGAACCGACCAGATATCTTCGCTCTTCAGGAGCAAACTCTTGATAGTGCCCAGAATCCGAACATCACTTTGGGGTGGCCACAGCTTCTGCTTCGGCACCTCCAAACTTCGTAACTCTCTTCCAAGTGAGCTCAGAAGGGCGAGCTCTGTCTCCTCTGTCAGAAAAGGTTTGAAAACCTGGCTGTTTCAGAAATAGATGCCCGAGCAGGTCCACTATTGTCCTAAGCGCCAAGACACCTCCGGTTATTCGTGCGCTTTATAAATCACAGTAACATTAACATTAACATTAACATACCAATGTTCTTGTCATCAAATTTACCTGGTACCACATTGCAGATATCACTCACAGGCAACCCATGGAGCATGTGGGGTTGTATGGTGTGGAGGACATCCTCTAGTGGGGTAAGACAGAGGTTGAGTCCAGATTCTACATCAGGGAGGACTCTGGCCACCTCAATCCTGGTGTACTTCTAATTCACCTCTTATCATCCTGCCACTTCATCATCATGTAATTGACAGTGCAGACATCCTGCAGTGGCTAAATGCTGAAATAGGGCTGCTTGCTGTGTGCCATTTATGTGGTAAGGGGGGAAACCATGGAGCCATTTGAGTTGCCTCACAATTAACTCCAAGAACATGGTGGTCTCCTCCTCAGTATAATGTTTTTTTGTCTTCTGGTGTAGCAATTTTTGAAGTAAGGCACAGGGCAGGCAAGCAGGAGCTCTATGTGGCCAAACCTGGGCCTGGGTTGTGTGCTGCTTTTATATGATTTGAATTGCAGGCCTTGCAGGTGGTGCCCATTGACTGAAGGTGTAGGTGATTAGACTTCATCCGGTCCAAGCGCAGGTGGGAATGGTAAGCACTTACACAGGTGGTTAACATTGAAGACAATGACCATCCGTACCGAGCTGAAGATTCCACCGAGTGCGGAGGTTCCGGCCTGGGTGATGACATAAAGATACTACTCGTAAATGACTTCTGTGAATACCAAAAGTCGTAAATTGGGTGGGAGGGCGTTTTCAACTGTAGCCCCCAAGCTGTGGAACAGCCTCCCCCAAGAAATTAAATCCCAACTGTCTGTCCTGAAGTTCCCGAAAGCTCTTAAAACGTGGCTATTCTCAAAGGCGTACCCGTAGTGCTGGTTATTTGGTCATTTTGTTTTTATTGTAGGCGCCTTGATGCCTTTGGGCTTAGTAGCGCGTTATAAGATTTCATTCATTCCTTCGTGAATACCAAAAGTCATAAAGTTGACCTTTTGGCTCAGATTACCTATGTGAATCGGCCCCATATTGTTCAGGTTTTTTCTTTATACATGATTCTATGTTAACATGAGATGATTGAATAGAGCAACACGTCCACCATTTCATGTATATTCCTGTTGATGTGGATGAATGATAATGATAAATCAGTAAAGATCATTCTGAAAAAAAATCCTATTAAGGCATGCATGTTTTCATGTTTCATTAATGAACACCACTGGAAGGGAGGGAGGTGACATCAGGAACCCTTTCGAAGACGGCCAATGTTATATAGCTAACATTCAAGGCACCATGATCACAGCAAAGAAGGGGTAAGAAGAAGTCACATGCAATACATAATTTCACAAATGAAGAGAGAAGAAAGCAACCTAAGCACTCCCTGCTATATTTTGCACAGTGCTGGATTTATCAGCTTACTTAGTATTTAACAATGACTTTGCATAGACCCAATTACTGGTGAATTAACGTCACATATTGGAACATGGAAACATACATCCATGCTATGAAACAACCTTAGAAAGCGCAGACAGCTCTACATGGAATAGCTGATAATTTGCAGTCTGTAAAAAAAAATCCACATGCTTAGGTCCTTCTATAGATATCTGAAAAATTATATTGTGTACACAAAATATTGTGTTAAGAATATCAAGGACAAAAATATTATGAAGAAAGGTTTTTATGGATAAAAAAAGATTTACTATATATATAACTCCTCATATATATATATATACCGTGACAATATATATACTTCAAGATGGTACACTGTCAAAAAATCGAGTTAGAAATATCGATGTACCAAAATATCGTGTCATTAATATCGAAGGTGCAGAATATCGAAGACAAGAATATCGTTGGACAGAATATCGACCCTAAGGTAAGTAATATCGAAATACTTAATATCGATGTAAGTAATATCGAAGTTTGTAATATCGATAGCATATATATTGATGTTACTAATTTCGATTACACTAATATCGATATTTGTATTATTTCAGTTGTTTTTTATTATGTATGTGTTATATGTTTTACTTAAGTAATTAAAATAAGTACTATTATATGAGTATTATATATATATATTAATAAATGTATTTATAAGTTAATTATATGTTTTAGTACTGGAACGGGTTGTGGGTTTATAGGGGAATAGGGTGGGAAGTAATTTAATTATGTTAAATTGATTAATATTTAGTAGTTAATATTAATTAATTATAAATAATTGGTCATTAAATTTAATTAATTGGTTAATCATTTTAATTAATTGATTACTTGATAAATATGTTTTATTACGGGTTGTGGGTTTATAGGGGAATAGGGTGGGAAGTATTTTAACTATGTTAAAATGATTAATAATTAGTAGTTAATATTAATTAATTATAAATAATTGGTAATTAAATTTAATTAATTGGTTAATCATTTTAATTAATTGATTAATTGATAAATATGTTTTATAGCGGGATGTGGGTTTATAGGGGAATAGGGTGGGAAGTTATTTAATTATGTATAATTAATTATTCATTAGTAGGTATTATAAATTAAATTTAAATAATTGGTAATTATTTATAATTAATTGGTAATTAATTTTAATTGATTGGTAAATAATTTCAATTAATTCATAAATAGATAAATGTGTTCTGTTGTGGGTAGTGGGTTTATAGGGGAATATGGTGGAAGTAATGTAAATGTAATTAAGTAAAAAACATTTTTAAATGATTATTTTGTAAATAATATAATTGTTAAATAAATAGTAATTGGTAATTAAATATTATAAAATGGTATTTTTAATTAATTATTTTTGCTTAAATATATTTAGGTAATCATGTTTTTCATAATTATGTATAGGTATTGTATATGGTTTAAATTTATTCAATACTTAATATCATTATTTAATTACAAATATTTTATTTATAAGTCTGTAATTTTAACCCCTACGCTATCCAACATTTTCCCTACTGTTGCATTCTCTGGAGTTGAAATAATAATTGTTACCCCTACGCTATCCAACACTTTCCCTACTGTTGTACTCTCTAGAGTGGGAATAGTAATTTTTACCCCTACGCTATCCAACGCTTTCCCTACTGTTGCACTCTCTGGAGAGGGAATAGTAATTTTTAACCCTACGCTATCCAATGCTTTCCCTACTGTTGCACTCTATGGAGTGGGAATAGTAAGTTTTACCCCTACGCTATCCAACACTTTCCCTACTGTTGCACTCTCTGGTGTGGGAATAGTGATTTATACTCCTACGCTATCCAACGCTTTCTCTACTGATGCGCTCTCTGGAGTGGGAATAGTAATTTTTACTCCTACGCTATCCAACGCTTTCCCTACTGTTGCACTCCCTGGAGTGGGAATAGTAATTTTTACCTCTACCCTATCCAACGCTTTATCTACTGTTGTACTCTCTGGAGTGGGAATAGTAATTTTTACTCCTACGCTTTCCAACGCTTTCCCTATTGATGCACTCTCTGGAGTGGGAATAGTAATTTTTACTCCTACGCTATCCAACGCTTTCCCTACTGTAGCACTCTCTGAAGTGGCAATAGTAATTTTTACCTCTACCCTATCCAGCGCTTTCCCTACTGTTGCACTCTCTGGAGTGGGAATAGTAATTTTTACTCCTACGCTATCCAATGCTTTCCCTACTGTTGCACTCTCTGGAGTGGGAATAGTAATTTTTACCCCTACACTATCCAACGCTTTCCCTACTGTTGCACTCTCTGGAGTGGGAATAGTAATTTTTACTCCTACTCTATCCAATGCTTTCCCTACTGTTGCACTCTCTGGAGTTGGAATAGTAATTTTTACCCCTACACTATCCAATGCTTTCCCTACTGTTGCACTCTCTGGAGTGGGAATAGTAATTTTGACCACTACGCTATCCAACGCTTTCCCTACTGTTGCACTCTCTGGAGTGGGAATAGTAATTTTTACTCCTACGCTATCCAATGCTTTCCCTACTGTTGCACTCTCTGGAGTGGGAATAGTAATTTTTACCCCTACACTATCCAACGCTTTCCCTACTGTTGCACTCTCTGGAGTGGGAATAGTAATTTTTACTCCTACGCTATCCAACGCTTTCCCTACTGTTGCACTCTCTGGAGTGGGAATAGTAATTTATATTCCTACGCTATCCAACGCTTTCCCTACTGTTGCATTATCTGGAGTGGGAATAGTAATTTTTACCTCTATGCTATCCAAAGCTTTCCCTACTGTTGCACTCTCTGGAGTGGGAATAGTAATTTTTACCCCTACGCTATCCAACATTTTATATAATTAATTGTAAAAATATTAAAAGTATATTTAATTTTTTATGTTTTGTACAATTTATTTATGTTATTGTTTTATGTTTGTAAAAGTATTAGTAAATTAGAATATATTTTACTAATTTATAAGTTATTAAAATAATTATTACAACATATTGTTCAGAACATATATATGATATATTTACAGTATATATTTAATTAATGTATTATTATTATATATGTATTATTTATTAAGTTTAAACATTATTAGATACTTATAACTATGTATATTATATTTATTAGTGTTATTTAATTTATTTTACAATTATATTTTAAAAGAAAAAAAATCGATATTTTTAACATCGATATTTTTAACATCTATATTATTTTTTCGATATTTTTGTACTTACCATGTTGTAGATAGGATGTCGATATTCTTGCCCTCGATATTTTAGACTCGATATTTCTGTAGGTCTATATTTAGGAGGTCGAAATTTTGTCAGTGATCCCTTCAAGATATGTAGATGTGGGATTAGGAATAGTAAATCTATCCTTGCCTTTTTGTACTTGCCTTCTCAATATTGTGGACCTCGATATTTTTGACACAATATTCTGTCCAGACGATATTTTTGTTTCTGATATTCTGTAAGTGATCCGATATCTAAATATCTGTGTGTACACACACACACACACAACCTTTGGAGTGTATTCACCAAGAATTAGGGGTAATGGCCATCCACCAGAAAAAAGCACTAAATACTGAGCAATGAAAAGGCACGTCTGCATATCCAGAAAGCGACTATTTCTCGCAGAAAAAAATAAAACATAATTAACAATGCTAGTTTAGAGAGGCGGTAATATGATCTAGGATTACCATTCTATTTGCTACAATCGAACAAAGGGGTCACTCTTTATTCTCTGCAGTACAGATGTTATGATTATAGCCTACATTACCCAGCGCCCCCCAAAAAATAAATAATGTTTGCTGGTGACAGGTATCAAGTGTTAACAAAACGTTAGATCATTAGTGCAGATTGAAGATGCGACTATTGAACCCAAAAAAGGTTCCTAGTATTGGCTTTTAGGCACAATAACATACTGCAGCTGTATCACTCCATTTATTATAATTGGATAATGGGGTCACTCTATGTCTTCAGTAATATGGATGGCACACAGATTAAGTTTATGCTCGCTACCTTGAGCCAGTGAGCCCTCATCAATTGTGCTACTTTATATAAAACAGTGTTTTCTTGCTTTTTACTGTGGCATACCCGAAACAAACCATGAGTATATCGGTCTGTAGGCCTTTACAACTTGGGAGGGGGCATGAAAGATAGCATGAGGTATACTGTTGAAGAGTAGGCATATTGATTATTAAAGTTATTATTAACTACTACTATGGATCACGCCTGTGGATTACATCACAGATTATAGGAACTTTGACAACACGCCCTGAACAGAGTAAAAGTCATAAGCGCCCTGAGTAGTGTAAAGGCCAGCCTAAAACCCATTTCTGTTGTTTGGCTATTGCATGCCTTATATTTTATTCTTATAATGATTTTAACCACAGTGGGTCATGTCATCTAATGATAATAATGCCACTTGACGTTATATAACTGCTTGAGCTGATATAGCCTTTATTATATGGGCCGGGATGCCCGTCACCCCTCCCAACACCAATTCCCCATGGGAGGAGACAGACACAGGTTTGAACTTTTGGAAGGCGGGGGGGAGTTACCCCCCCGGCCATATTTATTAAAATACGCCTAATCTGTAACAGCTTGACAATTCACCAACTTTGACATTGCTACAAAGGGAAAAAAGTCCTAAAGCACAAGGCAATTTTTATTATTTAATCCATTCCTCTAGGTTTCTACAAAGGAGAAAAAGGCCTACAAGCATTTATAAAATCAAAGGCATACATCCATGATGCAAAATGACTGTATCTTTTTATTACATTCGAATAATCACCAACATTTACTTTATTCCACAAACATTGCAAAAAGGGGCTGGTGGGTGGGTCAAAATTGCAGCTTGTTCCCTCGAGGGCTCACGAGCGACGAGTGGTGCAGCCTTCAGAGCACTGGAACAAGAGGAAGCTTCGTTGGATTCCCGCTCTATTTATCCATCTGCGGGAGGGCGGGGCCCCGCCTCAGGTACGCCCATCCGTGCGCGGACTTCCGGGCGGGTGTTTAGGACAACCTCTTCTGAGCAGGAGGGGCGTGCTCCGGCTACGCCACTTCGGGCATACCAGCCCGGCTGTATTTATTAAAATATGAAACAAAATTTAAAACTTTAAATTAAAACGTTTCATGAATCATGTACAATTTTATCTTCCATTACATTTTGATGAAGACAAGTTCTTGGCTAACCTTAACAAATCTCTAATACAAAGGTTTCCTAGCCGAGTCTAGCATCCTGAAAATGCATAACATTCTAAAATGAAATTGTACATCCTAGCATTAAGGGCCAACGGCAAGGTCTTAACCGGTGTCAGATCCCTACTACCAAATTCCCGCCCTCACGGTGTCAGTGGCGCATGCGCAGAGGACTTCACCCTCGCAGCCAACTGTAACTTCCCTTGTCGTAGGGGCCCCCTTTCACTCGACGCCATCTTAAGGTCGTCCAAGTTCTCGTGCGAGGTATCCGTAAGAAGGACAGCGTGGACTCCCCCCCTTCCCCACACTCTCTTCCGCCGGAGCGGATATCCGGCCCCCGGGAAATTTATAGGAGGGGCATATAGCCGTCTCCCCCTGGGAGGGGCCTATGGCTGTCTCCCCCTGGGCGACCCATCCGTAGTGGGTGCCACCCCCCGTGGGAAGGGCCAATGGCCGCCTCCCCCTGGGCGCTCCCATCCATACTGGGTGGCGCCCCCCCTAGGGACCTTGAAATCACTGCTCACCGATCATGACCTTACCGCCACAGGCCGGATAGTTGACCGACTATCCGGCCCCCCATACCTCCTAAAGGTCATGTCTCCTCAATGCCCCTAGCCATGCTACGAAGTCTCCTATGAGTAAATCATTCCCAGCCCCGGACAGGTGCACCCCATCATTCAAATAATAGTGATCACCTCGAATACACCCATGAGGAATGCTTTGTAAATGAGTAGAGCAAAACAGTTTCTCAATCTTGTTGTTGACCCTCTTTACCCAGTGGTTCAACGCCGATACAGACAGACCCCCCCGCCAAACTCTTCTGGGAATCATGTGGGACCAGGCAATCGTACACCCCGGGAGCCTCTTGGCCAACCAACTGACTGCTGATAATATGTGCTCTACCAACACCCATCTTCCCAGCCTTGCCAAGTCATTGCCTCCCAGATGCACTATGATTACAGATGGCGGTGACCTTTGCCGCCCTAAGAGTTCCTCCACAAAGCTCTGAAACTGGTCAAAACAGAGGCCTCCTTTCCCATGGAAGGACACTCTGAACCCATATTCCTCAGATGCGTGGATCGCGTCACCTGCTTTGAATATGTCCCCAGCACGCCTAACGTATGAGTGGCCCACGACCCATACCACTTGATCCCCAGTCGGTGATCCTTTCTCACTGGTCCTCTGGTGTTGGGCCGGTCCCAATTTTCGCCCCGCGTTGCAGGCTTGCGAAACTGTAATCCAAACAAAAGACAACAAGCGTGAGCGCATTTCATCAGTCTTTTACAACATGTGCAGTCGCACATACCTCTTGAAACAGTTCGAGGACCAACGGCCTAACTGTTTCACTTCCTCTGTACCCAGACCCCGAGCCGTAGCCTCAGTAGCGGCCCCTATTCTGAATGAGTGGGTCCCAAAATCACACGGGTTCAAGCCCGCCGCAGCAATTGTAATTGCCAGCACCCTAAGAAACTGAAATCTTGTCAACGGGGTGCCGTCCTTGTGTCTAAGCAGGGTCCCCCCCATGTTGTCAACCTCTATGCTATGTAGTCCTCCAAATACCTTACTGGACAACTGGGGCTCCCTCGGGCGCGCTGCAGCACCACACTACTCCCCAAAGCCTCCTGGTCTGTCTTTGACCTGGCTATCGAAATCAGCAGAGAATCGCCCCTTAATTGAACGTGATCCCTGCATAGACCTCCCTCCACATCCTTCTTATTCCTTGCTACGAGTTCACTTACCCGCATGGCCCCATGGAATGCCAATGCGAAAGCCGCTCGGAACAGAATTACCTCGCTGGGCGAGGAGCATGTCTCATCCAGTTTCGCTAGTAGCAAGGACAATCTGTCTAACCCAATCGGGTGTCTTTTATCTTGTCTGCGACCCTCCAGGCGCTGCCAGCCGCGGAGCGCCTTCCTGACTAAGAAGGAAACCGTCGGGTCCCGTATCCCGTGGAGCTGTGCCATGAATGATATGGCAGCCCTATACCTGTTGGCGGTTGCCGCCGATCGGCCTTCCTTATGAAGTGCCACCAGAAACCGGAGGAAGGACTCTTCCCGCCCCCAGCTATGACCCCCTACCGGCCCTAAAAAGGCGCAGTATGAACGAAACGCTCCTTCATAAGCTTTTCTCGTCCTGGCTGCCACGAGGTCTTGTAGTCCGGGGCACCGATCTGCCATAGTGCTTCGGGGAACGGTGCCGCCACTAGTTCCGCTGTGGGTAGATAACCCCTGAAAGCCTGCATGTGTGAACGAGAGGGTGCATCAGCTGCACTATTCAGTACACCCGGCACATGCCTTGCCCTGAATTGTACATTCAATCTCATGCATCGCAATACGATTTCTTTCAACAGTCTCAAGATCGACTTGCAGCGTGCAGCCTGGTGATTAATGCACTCGACCACTGTCATGTTGTCTGACCAAAACACCACTGAGCGGTCCCTAAAGTCTTCCGGCCATGCCATCAGAGCCACCCAAATGGCCCACCTCAGGTACGCTCATCTGTGCGCGGACTTCCGGGCGGGTGTTTAGGACAACCTCTTCTGGGCGGGAGGGGCGTGCTCCGGCTACGCCGCTTTGGGCATACCAGCCAGGAAACGCCCCCCGCCCACAACGGTTCCCGGGGGATCGGGGCACCCATCCATACGTTCGTGGGGACCGAGTGGTCTTCCCTTTCCAGTATGTTTGTCCTTTTGCATGCCACTGTTGTTATCCTGATGTATCAATACAGTGTTTCAAACGGGTTACCCAAAAAGATGTGGCGACAGATGTACAACCCACCAATTTGTGAATCGCATTTGCAATTCACAATTTGCGACATGCAAATTGGGATGCACAACAGTGTCTGAGACACTGTTTGCGATTGCCAATGTGGTCGCAGATTTCCTGCCTCATGCATATTAATGAGACTGTCGCAATTTGCGACCCCATTGGGAATGGTTGGCACTCCCAGTGATGGTGGCCTGCTGGGGTCAGCAGACAACCATGTCTGGGACTGCTTTAAAAAAAAGCGTTTTTTATTTTTTATTAAATGAAGCCCATTTTCCTGAAAGGAAAATGGGATGCATTTAAAAAATAGAAATTAAACTTTTCAGTTTCATTTTTAAGGGCAGGCAGTGCTTCCTGGGACCACTGCCTGTCATTAAAAAATATTTTGAGAGCCACTCACAAAGAGGAAAGGGCCCCCTGGAGAACCCAGCCTGCTTGCAAGTGGTTTACCACCCTTCGCGGAAGGGTGTTAAACTACGACTATTTTGTGACTGCATTTGCGGTCACAAAACAGTCATACATAGCTTCAGAAGTCGCTATTAGGAAGGGACGCTCTTGGAACACCCCTTCCTAATAGTGAGTCGATAATCCTATTTTGCGACTCGCAAATTGATTTGCGAATCGCAGAATAGGAATAGTAAATGGGCCAAACGTTTTTTGCAGTCGCAAATGGGTCTAAAACCCATTTGCACCCGCAAAAAACGTTAATACATCTTGCCCGTGATGTATTACTGATGGTACAACAATGCTAAAATGCAGCTACAATAACTTTTTACACTTCCCGGTGAGTAAATACAGGGAAGTGTCCCCTGTTAGGACCAGCAATCCTTGAATCACACTAAAGTAGAATAACTCAGAGTGATGTGTGAGTTACTTGATACAATCAAGATCACGGGTGCAGTTTCTTTGCAGTGTTAGTCATTTCACAGCCCACATAATTATACTGCTTTTGGTTAGCAATTATCACCAGCTTAAGTTGGGTACGTTAAACTGAAAAGATAAAAACTTTAACAACAGCCCCGTTTAATTTGTATTTATATTTTATTTTGACTAAATACTCTTGCAGGTACAACAAAATAGGGAAAAAGAAAAGGGATAAGAGCCATGTACCTCATAATTTTGCATATCACGAAGTGGCAACAGGCAGGGATTGCAGGAGCCCTGTAGAAGGCCATGAAAACATAGCGACTTTTTATTTGGCTAAAACATTTTGGCAAATCTGGATGAATGAACCCATGACCTTCATCAACCATCCCAAAAATATGTCTTTCAATCATATCTAGGTCAATAACTGAATAAAGAAATTACCCCAGGGTATACCCTATGATATTTTTTATCATACATTTGGATCCCCGCTATGATACAGTAACAACTTATTTAGCCACTCACGTTATTGGTTGAGTCCACCGAGGAATTATAAATCCACCTCGGTGTGGATAGGTCACCAATGTTGAAGCATGCCACAATAGGTTGTGGGTGAAGCAACCTTTCTAATTATTTTTAGAAACCTGCAATATCTAAAATAAAGTGCTAGAAAATTTGCTTCATTGATAAAACCTAGGCATTTTTCGTGTGAACATGCAATGCATCCCTGTACAAGAAGCTGCAAACCAGAAGATCAAGTAACAAACCTAATCTTCTACACAGACACAGGATCCTCTCCAGAGGGCAAAGCAGGCCAGAAAACTACTCAGGAAGCGCTGCAACTAGAAAGCAATGAAGCAAAAGAAAAAGGAGAAGGGCGAGGGAAAATAATTCACTTGTCAGGCAAAGGAGAATCCAGGTGTAATAGAGATCCAAACACAGATACACAGGAGCACCCCAAAGAGGAAAGGAAAAAAGGGGCAGAACCGGCAAACCGAAAAGTCTCCCCAGCTAAAAAGCTTCAGGCAATAACAACCTCTCAGGCTGAAACCTATATCAACCCAATAGAGATCACAATAACTGGCACTGCTCGTCATTGCAAACTCAAACATCAGGATTTAGAGCCGGTGGAAACAGGAAAAAAAGCAATCAAAAAATCGGGAATGAGGGAATGGAACACGAGGGAGGTAAATGCCGCACCCAAAGAGCACATACCACGACCCGAAAAGGCCACCCCATCAACAACAACCCCTGAAACCGGAAGCAAGGAAACTTTATCCCCCAGCCATAGCGACCATAACCAGTTAGAGGGGTTTGAATCGAAACTGACATTCGTCCCGAATATATGACCAAAGGAAAACAAGATATCCTAAATAGAGGGAACCTGTTGAGGTTATTTAATGAAATTTCGGAACTAAAAGGAATCCGTTCTCAAGATCTAATAGCCGTAGAATTCAAACAATCCCCAAGGACGGTAATCGAAGAGACCCTGACAACCTGGTCCTCAAAGGATGTGGTGGATAAAATATACTCAAAGAGCGTTAGGTTTCTAGCCTTGGGAATTACGCTGAAGGTTCATGAACGTCCCAGGTATCCGCACCCCCTCCTTAAAAATCTAAAAGATGTGGACTTACCAGGGAAAAATCATAACACATGCGTGCGCGGTGCTCGCTCCAATTCGCCCCCCATCCCTTGTAATGAGAACAGGTTGAACAAAAAGGGAAGTCCTGGAAAAACAGAGGGAAGTTCTCAGGAAAACAGGGATTGGTCCTGGGTCTCAAAAACATTAAACAACAAGTATACCTAACGCAGAAAAGAAAAGTGCATCAGGCAAATGGAGGCGGGCCCCCAACATGGAAGAAGTACGACCAGCTTACGTCACGTTCTGCTCATGGAATGTCCATGGGTTTAAAGATATGGGGCAGGACCATGAAACATTAGCGTTCCTTATTCATCATGACATAATCCTGCTCCAGGAAACGTGGAATCTGTTTTCAACCTCAATTCCCGGATTCATAGGATTCCACATTTTGGCAGAAAAATTCTCGAGCTTCGGGCACCCAAGAGGGGGCCTTTCAACTTACGTAACACAAAATCTGGACTGGTCAACCGAGGAATTGGACACAGGGACTAACTGGGTCCAAGTGACCAAATTAAACGGCAAGCATTCGTTTGATGAAAGTAAGTGGCAACTATTAGTAATCAACGTCTATATCCATCCTGAAAGAAAAAAGCAGAATGAAAAATACACAACTTTAACAAATTTAATAAAATCTCTGCAGAAAAGTCATCAGCACTGCCAAATGGTTATTTCAGGTGACTTTAATTGCAACCTCATAGCGAACTCCCTGAACAAACGTAAAAGGCAAGATAATCTGGGAGCCAGAACACTAGTGGATGAACTAGAACCTCTCGGCCTGACAATCTTGAACGGGAAAATCACGGGTGGCATTCCAGCGGCTGCTACATTTTTGAGCGGAAAAGTGTCTTCAACAATAGATTTTTTCATCATCAGCAACAATCTGCTTTCACAAATCGACACTTTTAAAATTACATCACGAGTCGAAAGTGATCATCTGCCCCTTATCATAAGAATGACCATCAAAGTAAAGCTTGCCCAAAAAATTAAGTCCATAGCACGATACGCTGAAAAGTTTAGCCTCCGAAAACTAAAATGGCAGGGAGCAGTGTCACAAGCCATCCAGTAGACAGTTAGGGAATACTTGGGAAAACAGGGCCCACAAGCAGTAGCCGATTGCATCAAAACTTGGGAACAGCTGGCCCAGCTATTAGTCCAAAGATTTCCAGCCACATTAGGTCGGACTTCAAGGATGGCAACCAAAAGAGAGCCCTGGTTCAATAATGAGCTGCGTGATCAAAAAAGAGAACTTGCAAGAGAGGTACGACAACAATCACGAGCAGCAAACAAAGGAAGTAAAATAAAAAATTGGAAGCTGTGCCAATTAAGGATCAATTATAGAGGAACCTGAGTAGAGCAAAAATAGCGTACAAGGGGGCTATCTGGACACAATTATTGTCCGCAAGCAAAAAGCCCAACAGCAGCGACTTCTGGGGCATAATAAAAAAATTGTCAACTGGCCCAACATTACAGCAAGAAGCGGGAATCGGTCAAGAAACGTGGGTTCACCATGTGAAAACTCTGTACAGCAACATAGCATCAGGCCCTGCAGAACGGCCTGGAGGGCAGCATCCTGTCCAAGAGGAAATACAATCAGTTCCCAACCCACACTATCTGGGAGGAAGAGTAACCAGTCCAGAGGCAGCTAGTAAAGAGCCGAATAATTTGACCAACGCAAAGGAACTGAGAGGTCATATTTTAAAACTCAAGTCCAAGGGTGCGGCAGGTCCAAATGGCCTCCCCAATGCTATCTTCAAGAACGACCTAGATTTCTGGTCCTCCTACCTTACTCCCATCTTCAATGAGATCTACATACAGTCCAAAGTCCCGGGTTCCTGGAAAGGGAATATTATCCACCCTATATATAAAAAGGGTGACCACCGTAAGCCGGGCAATTACAGACTGATCTCACTGATCGATGTGGAGGCCAAGCTTTATGCTTCTTGTCTGTTAACCCAGCTCCAAGATTGGATGGAGGAGAAGAACATAATCCCCAAGTTCCAGACGGGCTTCAGGCAAGAGATGGGCACCTCAACCAACCTGGCCACCCTAGCACTCTTAACTGAAAAAGCGTTAAGAAAGAAATCCTGACTCTTTGCATGCTTTGTGGACATCAAATCCACTTTCGACCGAGTAAGCAGGAGTCTTCTCTGGAACAAACTCAAGGGCTGGGGCTTGCCAGGAGAATTGCTTAACACCATAACTGCCCTTTACACGGAAACCTGGGCTAGAGTAAAGCTGGGCGACGGGTGTAGCACAACCCAGAGCATTTTTACGCAGCGAGGATTGAAACAAGGATGCGTTCTAGCTCCCAGCCTCTTTAATTTGTTTCTTTCAGATATCGCACAGCATATTGAAAAAGCCGATTGTCACCCTCTGAACATGGCCAATGAGTCAGTCACCATCCTACAATATGCAGATGACATTGTCTTGTTGAGCCAAACTCCTATTGGCTTACAGAGATCAATAAACTATTTAGCATCCTACTTGGATCAGGTACAACTGGAGCTAAACAAAGAAAAAACAAAAATTGTTCGCTTAGTGGATCCCAAAAAAACAAAGTTTAAATGGTCGGCAAAAAGGGCAACTGTGGAAGAGCAGCGCTCATATAAATATCTTGGCATAATAATTGAGCAGGGCACATCTCACAAGGAACACAAATTGGCTTTAAAAGCTAAAGCCCAATCACTATCTATGTTTACAAACTACTATGTAAAAAACTAGACTGCCCGAACTACACTCATCTGCTAAAAGTCATGGCCGCACAAATCCAGCCCAGTCTATCGTACGGTTTAGTCACCTGGTGTGGAAAAGATGCAAACGTATTGAATGAGCTCCAGACTAGGATTTACAAGGCTGTTTTTGAGCTGCCTAAATCTGCCTCTCCTTCTCAGGTTCGACTGGAATTTGGCTTACAGCACCAGAAATTCCGGGTAATGAGTAGCTTCGTCAAACTTTGTCATAAATTCCGCTGTTCCAACCCGGACACCCTGAACAAACTATGCTGGAATGAAATTAAGCACCAGATGAACCTAGAAACACCGAGTTCATGGGGAAGCTTTTTGAGAACAGCTTTGACCGAGCTGGAACTACAAACAGCGTGGGAAAACGGGGAAGATAGAGTAAGCTTCGGCAAAGCCGTAAATGCTGCAGCTAAAAAGAAATCCTTGCTGGCTGACAAAAAAGGAATCACCAAGCGCCGGCATAGGTGGACAGTTATCAACTCATATAGAACCCTAAGGCCCCAAAATTATTTATCCGCTCACTTCAGCTTGCAATTAAAAAAGAGTTTTACAAACATGGGCTTGCATGACTCAAAAGACCTGCATCCAACTTGGAAAAAGCCTTATCAATTCGCAAACTGTCGATTATGTGGTTTTAAATCAGAATCTGTAACCCACTTATTATGTGCTTGCCCAGCAGTCCTGGAACAGAGGAGACAGTATTTAAAATTCATCTTCAATGATTTGAACATTCGTTCATGCAGACAAGCAGTGATAAGCTGGCTTGAAGGCGCTTCCATTATCTTGGTCTGCAGGGGCGTCAAATTCATGACAATGGTCAGAAACCTCTTACGGCAAGCTGACGGAGAGTAAACAAAATAAGCAGGATCAATGTCACCTTTCAACAGCCGACCAATAACATTAATGAACGGACAGCATGCTTACCAGCGTCTAGCAGCAGGTCGCAAAAAGTGGTGCATGAATATTAAAATTTGAAACACCGGGGCTTACACAATACAATCTTCTTTTCCAAAAGGTCCCTAAATTTTTAGCCCCTCACAATTTTTTAATGAAAAGTAACAATATCCTTTTATATAATTATGGAACCATGTTAAAATTAGGTGTATTTATAAATGTAATGATATTTTTAATACGTTTTTATGGACATGGGGGGGTTTGTAATGATTTTAATTAATCAAACAATAAACTTACTACTAGGCATTTTTCGTGTGAACATGCAATGCATCCCTGTACAAGAAGCTGCAAACCAGAAGATCATGTAACAAACCTAATCCTCACATTGATGTCTCAGAAACATATCAGGAGGAACCCAGAGGCTGGAAGTGGGATATTTACCACCATCTGTTAGTCCTTCCTTTGTCATCCCCTCAATCAGGCAAATGGAACTCATTAAAAAGAGGACCTGCCACTTCTGACTAAACCCACAGCCATTTCAGAGGCTGAAAAACTATTCTTGGTGAAACCACAGAGCTATTATTACATGTTTTGGACTCTTTAGGGCAGATTTACAAGCCCCTTGCGGCTCTTTTGCGCTGGCGTTGCATCACTTTTGTGACTCAACGACGGCATAAAAAATGTGGCAAATTTTCAACGTGACGCATCTAGGGAGATGCGTCACGTTGTAAAGCCCTGCGTGACATTATACCTGCGTCATATATAATGTGTGAAGGGTAGGCGTTACCACACAGGGAAGCCTCGTAAAAGTGACGCAGTGAAATCTACAAGATTTCACTGTGTGACACTTAGGACGCCACTGCGTCAAAACCTTATACCTGCTTGAAGCAGATGTAAGGAGTTATGCAGTGTATTGGGAAAAGGATGTAACACGCATTGGTGGAGTTGCGTCGTGCTTGTGACATGACTCCTGCAATGCTTGACTTTTCTGCCAGCAGATGCGTCAGAAATTCTGATGCATCTGTCAATCCTTGCACTATAGTGCGCTGTATTGTAAATACGGAGCATCTATGATGGCGCAAGTGTTTTTCACGCAGGCATAGGGAAACTGACACATCTATACAAATGCGTCAGTTTCTTGTAAATCTGTCCCTAAGTATCAGTTTTGACCTAAAGTGAAAGGGATGAAGTGTGCCCCTCAGAGCCTACATTACATACATGCACACATGTATCCAGATACACCCATGTCAGGTGGAGCATCATTGTCTAAACAAATGAAGCCTTGAGTGCAGGAGCTCAGTCTGAAAGTGTTTGTGCGGGTTTCGTTACAATCCTAATACCAGTGACACTGTGGTGTATTCTTTGGTCCCTCACATACTCTATTGTTGCCATGCTTAATCATCAGGTCTCATCCTGGTCACCATAAACCAGGATGGGCTCAGCCATATTCCAGGGAGCTCTTTTTATATTTATCTCAAAGGGATCTTCTAATTATTAGGGTGTGACAATGCACAACTCTTTACAAAACACACATACAGGATCTGCTTTTAACCATATCAAATGCACCTAAATAAAGGGATACCTTAATGACCTCTAAGTATGTTTATCTATACTTTCCACTGAGCTAAATATCAAAAGTACTCCCTGGAATATAGTAGATCCCATCCTACTTTACATAGACCAGTGTGAGACCCAATAAGGATGAACGACGCCAATAGGGTGTATGAGGGTCAAAAGAAAACATGAGAGGGTCATTGGTATTGCTATTGTTACTCAGTCATGACTGAACAAATATGGTTGTAGTATACTTTAAGTGTGGTGCTTTCAGATAGGGAGGAAGCATCCTATATTCCAAAAAATCTTGTGCCCCTCACTAGAACAACCAAGGATCTGGGTTCCTTTTTGTGTTTGTGACACCGCGTTGCATTTGTGACAGGGAGAAAGCCTTGCCTCAGCCTGCCCCAACTCGAGTCAATGCAACAGATTGTGCTATGCAGCGTAACACAACAGAACACAGTACAATACAACTTATGATTACAAGGAAGCAGAACTCAAGCCACTGTTTCAGAGGCAGGAGGGAGAAGTAGGAACATGTCTGCTCTCTCCCTGGCTGAAAGCCTTGACACAGTTAAGCACCCGGTTTCCTTAGAATCTGGATCTGAGCAGGTCTGGGTATGTAGTGATAACAGTAGTCAGTCTATAAGTAAGTCATGTTCCACTACAGCCTAGTGAGGCCAACAGCTATGGGCCTGGTGCTTCCGGTGTCATGCAAAAAGTCCATGAGGATTAATTTAAGATCCTCTCAGGTTGGGGCTTGGCCCCAAGGAGAACCATCTACATAGTGCAGCCATATCTTGCTGTGTTGAAGTTGTATAATCTGCCTACAAGAGGCAACAGCATAGACCCAAAATAGACCAAGGATTTATAATAGATTGAAAAGGTAACATTCTCTGTGACAGCCTGTCATATGAGATATCTGAACTGTCAGATAGTGGATTACAATGGTGAGTGAATCTCATTGGGGCAGCGTGCCTGCAACAGATTCGGGTAAAGGGTATTGGAGAATTTTGATTGACCATATCGTGTAATTTGAAAGTGGAACAGCAGAAACGAGGCAGTGGCCATGGACAGTTTGAAACTTGGGCAGGCATGTCATAAATATGGCAGCTTTAACTGAGTGAGGTCCTGCTAAAGCTGGGAGGTTGTGAAGTCAGAAAGTTTGCACAGGAAGTATTTCAGAGTAAAATAATTGAATGTAAGAGAGATCTATTAATGTGCCAAGCACGTCATCTGGACTGGCCTCAGGCTCCAGATCATAGGTTAGAAACCTGGCAAGGTCAACTTAGCATTTCCTGTGTTATTTGAAGAAATACAAAAATGCTGTGTGAAGCCTTATATAGAAAATAGCTGTTAGTATTGTTGTTTTTGTTAACCCTGAACATTGTGATGGGTTCCCACTTTTGTGGTTGACAGGTGTATCTAAGCATAAAAGCCCCATGCTCCTGGTTGTTCATTAAGAGTTTGCTGAATACAAATTAGCTGTTGGCAAATTGTTGATTGGAAAATTCAAGGGGCAGATATGCATTATTCCTAAAGACGATCCAAGATTGAAAAGGAGACTAGGTAAGTGATATCAGTATGGGGGAGTGAGACTAAACTTTCTAGTGCTGTTGTACAGGAGTGCTGCTGCACAGAATGTGATGGTATTTAGGATTAATGCAGATCAGATTGTAGCAATCCAGAAAGCTGCTATTTATCACAATACAGTGTGAGGAGCTCTGTAATCTATACAACGCACCCGCGGCATGAGATTTTGAAATGTTATAAGTATAATTTGTATTGCATGTCATTAGTGGTCCACAGACTCCCTTCTTACCTTTGCATGCCTGGAATCAACTCACATGCAAGGATGTATTGAGCACTAATACAAATAACATTTTGCAGTTTGGAGGCTCTGGTTTCCTAAGTGTTTAACACAATTCTGGGTCCATTTATTGCACTCTGATGCCCTCTTGTGTCCTTTTTTGGTGACACAATAGGTTATCTGCCCACAGTTACTTTAGCATAGCAGTGACCCTACAGATATTTTCATCTGAGACTGGAAAAAAAGACCCAATAGTTTTGTATGTATCCAGTTACTTGAAGCCTTTGAAAAGTCATATTCGAATTACATGTAGTTTGGATTTTTGTCATTGGTCTTGTTGAGTTTACATACAGATACTTTCATTTCCTAAACTGGTGCGGTATCCATTTGTGGTGTTACCACTGTATTACTGTGTGTTTTGAGTACAAATACCTTACACATTGCCTTTGGGATAAGTCTGTCTGATCTAGCCAAGCTACCCAGGGGTGAGCAGGAGTTATCTAAAGTGTGAATCCCCCTTACCCTGTCTAGAAGCAAGGGTCCCAACTTGGACAAAGTTAACTACCTCTGCCAATTAGAGACCCCCATTTCTAACACCGTCTATTTAAAGATCAAGACATTTAGGGGAAAAGTATTGGATTTTTATAAAAAAAAACCCTATACTATGGAGTTCCCTACAGAATCTTCTCTCATTGGTGCTTATCTCAATGTCATTTTTCCTTCATTTTATATCCTGGAAAGAGATCTCTTGAACTCAGAGATACTCTAAGCACTTCATTTCCTTAAGAAAGGTAAAACTCCAGGTCCTGATGGGTTTACAGTAGAGGTTTATTTACACTTTTCAAGTTTGCTACTTCCTAGACTTTTTCAACTCTTCATGGAAGTGACAATTGGTCTCATTTACAAAGAAGGCTGTGATCCCTCTCAGGGTAAAAAGTAGTGCTCTATTCCCATTGTAAACATAGACTATAAAATCTTTGCTAAATTACGTGCTCTACACTTTGAACCATTCTTCCCCAAATTGATTGGTAAGGAACAATCTGGATTCCTTAAAGGTTGAATGACTTCTGATAATTCTAGGCTAATTTGTAATGTTTTAAATAAAGCTTCTTCCTTTTCCTCTTCCTTAGCTGTTGTTGTTGTTGTTGATGCGCAAAAAGCCTCCAATAGAATTGACTGCTCTTTTTTATTCAAGTCTCCTACTAGGCATGGATTTGGTCCCAAAATTATATTGCTCATTTCTTTACTTTATACAGCCCGATGGCTTTGGTGCTGGTCAATAAGTGTATATCCCATTATTTCCCATTAAATGAGGGGTTCATCCCATTTTTCATTTATCTCCCCTTTTATTTGTCCTATCCCTTATACCCTTTTTATCTCAAACTGGAGGTAATAACCTTGTGGCAGGTTTTCAATATGGAGACAAACACTTGAAAATCTCTGCCGATACAGATGGCATTCTTTTTTTTTCTTTCTAATCCAGACATTAGTCTTCCCACTTTGCTTCATAACATTCCTGAGTTCTCTTCCATCTTAGGATATAAAATAATTCTGATAAAACTAAAATATTGACAATTATCTCTTAAACAGTCGTATGACTCAGCTGGCTTCCATTGGAATAGCTCTAAAATAAAAGGGCTTATTTACAAGCCCCTTGTGCCACTGGAGCGTCACTTTTAAAATGGGAAAAAGTGATATACCAGAGGTAGAAAAGGCTTGTAAATAAGCCCCTTAATATTTAGGCATCTCTAATCGAAACAATATCACAAAGTGCAATGCGCACAATTGTAAACGAGAAAAATAGCATGTATAGGGAGCTTTTAATGTTAGATTCAAATACACTTCAATCCCTATCAAAGAGGAAACAGCAACGTAGTTTTCTTCTGTCTTCATGGATTGGGCTCATCCACTCAGACCCTGAGGCTATGTTTGTAGTAAAGATGCCTAACTTTCTCCTTCCAACTAGGGTCATGCATGTCAGGTTCGAAAAGAGTCCTGGGGAGCCAATCAAGTTAAAAACTTTCACAGCATAAGTGAAGCAGGGAATTCACACCATATTATCAAGGGCTAGACAGTCCTTTAAGAATACCTGCACCAAGCCTGCCTCAGGTTTTCACCAGCTGTTAATCCATAATATCAAAGGGGCCAGACAAATGACATTCTATATATGGCTTAAACCAGCCTCAGTATGTCATATAAATGAGACAGTACTATGACTAGTGTGCGGCCTAGTCTCTGAGAGAACCGAAAAACCCCCTTGGCTGCTCTGCTAAATTGTTGCAATCTTGAAGTTAAAAGTGGGGCCCAGTATAACACAGCATTAAAAGAGATTCACAGGTAATTAAAGGTCTTAACCAGGGTCGGACTGGAAACTGAAAGCAGCCCAGGCAAATTTTGCCAAACCAGCCCCCGTCCAGTGCATAGCAAGCATGCGCAGTTTGCAAGCCCGACTGCTATTAGGAGGGTTTGGGTTGGTTCTCCCCCCAAGAACATTTTGGAAAAAGTCAGACCAAAATGGTGAGTTTTACAGCACATTTTTCATTACATATTCAATTGTATCAACTTTCGAAGCACAGTAAATAGTAGATGATGACCTTAAAGAACATTCAGGTTACCCACCCAGTCATATGTACCCATAGACATTATTTCAGAGAGCACCATAAATAGACAAAGAGTGAATCAGAGAGAACAAAGTAAAAGTGAGACCAGCCCCCACATGGTGTGTAGCGAACGAGCGCAGTGAGCACTGACTACTAGGGCGAGTTTTGGGGGAGTTGTCCTCCCAATTAAAGTTTGGAGACAGAAAGGCCAAAAAAAGCATTTTTCAACACATTTTCTCTCCTAAACCACACTGATGACATCACCATGTCTGCAACGAATGAGGCAATTCCAATAATTGATCACGTCATCCATGTACAACTGAGCCAGTTCATAGGTATAATGGATGATTCCATTACAATGCCCTTGAGCTAGAGAATAATTAAAGACAATATCTTTGTGCCATGGTCTCTCCTGGGCTGGATGCTTCTGGTCGCTGCAGGGGTGCAGTGCTGCCAGAAGACCACATGCCATAACAATAGGTGCTACTCTTGTTTCCCAGACATTACCTTGCATTCTGGGACATGTAGTTTTGTTTTTCCAGTTATGGGCCTGGGTCTAGATTTTCATGCAAAGTGCTGAGGCTAAACGGTCACAATGGGGTGAAAGCATCACACGCTGGTCAGAAGTCCTTTTACAGCCTGTTTTTCAAAGCGAATCTCAATTTCATCAACCAGTGATGAGAAAAATGAAGACAATAACTGTTTTTGACACTGTGTTATGGCCTCCTCATTAGCTACCACTGACTACACCTAGTCTCTGTATGTGTGCCCACATACTTGGTTCTACAGGGTACTGCTGTCATGATGCCAGTTACCAAGTGGTTTTTCCTGGTGCCAGCAACTTTCTTTCCTATCCCCCTCCAGCAGCGGTGTGCCCCTGAACCAGCTGGCATCCCATGGTGGTACATACATCAGACTGCCCTTGCATGTGTGAGCACCCCTTAACATGTGGGTACACCTCTCGCAGCACCCACTCCAAGCATCTTTGGTCACAAGGTTTGCTGGCCTGTCAATATGTGTGCACAAACCGAGTGCCACCTTCTCTTCATCCTGGGGGATGTAGCATGCAGGGTGCCTAGTATGTTAAACCAATGAGAGGCACATAACCCCCAGCACCTAATCTGCACAGACTACATACAAGTCAATCATGGCCAGCACCTTGTCCGTGCTAAACATACAAAGGATAACAGCTTTCCACACACAGACGTGGGAGGACACAATGGAAGCGTCATCTGTGGTTTGAATTCTCATTATAAATGCTTCGCTTTAAAATACCATAACAGAACACCAATATAAAAATAAATAGAGGACTGCAATTACCGGAATGCACTCTGCCTTGCAGAAGTTCTATATACAACAATGCGCACTGTACATGCAGTTTTGATTTTCATTTTATAAACGCTAGAATTCAAGTTCCATAAAGCAATATCCCATGAGAAGGTATGATATACAAAATTCATGTAATTTTGAGTTTCATTCTGGTTCTGTAAGTACCATAGTGAAATCTATCAAGCACAGATATGCTACAAAAATACAAACTGTACATGTTGCTTTGATTTTCATTTTATGAATGCAGGAGTACAAGTACCAGAATGTAATATTCCTCCTACGTGTTATATATAGTACATACCAAGTACATGTTCGGCTGGTTTTCGTTTTACAAATGAAGGACTACAAGTATCAAAATGCATCCTAGGTCAATTATAGCAAAAAACACACTGTGTATGTTATTTTTATTTTACAACTGCAGGACTCCAAGTACCAGAAAGCAATATTCAATGTACATGAATGATATAAAACAATGCACACTTCTATTTTGATTTTCTTTTTACAAATGCAGGACTGGAGTTACCAGCATGCAATATAGAATAGACATGAAGAACACAAATTGCTTGTGCAGTTTAGATTTTCCTCCTATAAACGTAGGCTACAAGTATCAGCACACAAACTTCGAAACAGGGCAAAGTAAGTTGTTGTAAAAACAACTGAGGTGGTAAATCGCAAATCTCTAGTCAAACACTGACCTGCTAAAAAAGGAGGGATGCTATCTCACTCACTCAGCACTCCCTCCTACCCCAGGACCTAAGCTTCTCACTAGCCAAGCGCCTATTAGGCATAACGTGGTTCTTGGTAGCGTTATAAATACTCATCACACAGACCTAGCTGCAGATAGTGGTGTGACACAAACCCTCCTCCCCCAGCAAAATGAGCTGAGGGGCCACTGAAACTCTCATACCTCACACACATTCTCAGTATGGAGGCTGAACTGGGGGCCCTTAAAGGTGGAAAAACACCACTGCAAGGGCCTGCGCTGGGGCCCTGGCTGCAGAGAGACATAAAGGCGTCCTGTCAGCGCTATGCAAATCATTAAAATAAATGAAAACATATACAAAAGCTTTTTTTGAATTCCTTAATATGCTTGAAATTTTGCATACATATAATATATTGATGTGACGCACATTCCTTTATAACTGAACATCTCAGTGCCAAGCAGTCCTTTCATTATGCTCTAAAGGTAGGGCCATGCTGACCTGTTACAAAACCAGCATAACAAAACATGGCAAGCCACAACAATGACGCTGTTTGTCTCAACCGGGTGCCTGTGCCAGTCTCATCGCCTCCAGCATGGCTTGGAGCAGCATAAACACTATACTTTATTTGCATTTGCATTGCATGCAATTCAAACGGCTGGCGTCCAGTCATAATTAAATAGACTCACCTGCGGGCCTCTCTTTCCCAGTCCTGTCTCTGGCCTCTGAGATGCCTGCCTCAGAGTCACGCGCACTTTTTAATGCACAAACCTAAATGTGCATGTCATGATGAGCGTCACCAGGCAGCAGAGACCGCACCCTAAAGTAAAATTACCAGTATTACCCCGGCGCGCAGACGCGGAAGTGGAGACATCTGTGCGCTGTGCAGGTCTACGACTATACGAACGTCATCATGGTCAAGTCAGGTGGTTTTTAATCAGTGGTCTAAGTCGGGGGAAAAAGTAGGGGAACTGTGGGCAGAGACTCCGAGGGAGGGGATAACCCAAGGATTGGATCAGTGGGCGGAGTCAGAGGTGTGGCCAGAATGTGCCAAACATCCCAATTTTTAGTATTTGTTTGGCATTTTAACGACCAGTTACAGATTATTGTGTTATTTAATTCAACCAATGGATACACTTGATTATTTACGGTTTAATAGGAGTTTTGGCATTTAAATACATTCACAAAGTGAGATGTATTTCCAATCACACAATGTCCCAAACACGCTTAAAAGTGGAATCACGAGCCATTTGTCTCCAAGCCATGCAGTTTCTCCCATTAGCACTTCTCTTCCCTTCTTCCACAAGAGCAGTTCAAACATGAATGGCAAAATATCCTAGTTTGTAATTGTTTTCTATATAATTATGGCTCTACCATATTTGCCACATAATACATCATCCACTGCATAATCTTACAGTTTTAGCTAATCATTTTTGTAGCTCAAATGGATAAAAAGTTGCTAAAAAACATGCCTTGAGTTGCTGGAAAGTGGAAGGGCCTTTGCAAAGGTTGACTGATCACCTTTCTCACTGATGCATTTGTATGTTATACTGATACTAATGAGGCAGAATCTTTGCAGAAACTTAACATGTGTAAAATGTCTAAATAATAAAGTATAAGAAAATATATTGCATTACGCTGCAGCCTTTTTTTTGTTGCATAATTCAGTCAAGATGGCGGCATCATTTTGTCCCCCATTGCTGCAAAATTTCAGGGGCTCCAGAGCAGGTAGCACATGTTAAAAGTGCTTGTGCATGAAGCAGAGAGACTGTAACGTTTGCAAATTTAGTTTGGTGTGCATGGAAATCCTGCATTGCCGATCCTTGGTGTGTTGCAGCTACTACTACTGAAAGAAGGCCAATGGAGGTACCAAAGGGTGAGGGGGAGTGGCCTTGATGGCAGGGCCGGCTTTAGTGCTGGCGGCGCCCTGTGCAACAATGTCTGTTGGTGCCCCCAATGATCACCCATACCTCGTATTCCCTCACTAACACCTGTTAACAGTCTCCCTCAAGTCTCTATGACCACACTCTCTCCGATGCATTTAATTTGATTTACAGTGCCACTCATACCAGTGCACGGTGTCAGACCACTTTACATCACATGCACTACAAAGAGACAATCATTTATATGTGTGTAAATCACTGTTTAGGAAATGTTACATAGGACTACGAGGTGTAGAAGGCACATGACAGCCATACTAGTAGGCAGTATAGTTTAATAGCTGACGTTTCTATGTTAGGATTTTATCTTATAAACTTTAGGTAACAAAAGGATCTCTCTAACAAAAGCAGTAATCTACTAACCTAATTAACATTATGTGCACTTTGTGATCTGCATGTTCTTTGCAGCAGTCACATTAACCCTCTGTGCTACCTTTCCAGGAGTCAACCCTTCCACTAGACAAAACTCCAATCTCTCTCTAGGATGAACATTAATCACTGAAGTTATCATGACATTTATATTGTTGCTGAAAATTGCTGCAGGCAAGGAAGGAGGCAACAAGTTTTTTAAAACCATAATATACTGGCAAACACTACGCACCCACCCGAAATAGGTACCCAGTGTGGTCACATCATTCGTACTGCCCTAACCTGCTCAAGGTTCATGTGACCTCAGTGACAAAGTCACAGTTACTGGATCACTGTTGCTCTAAGGTGTGCTGCTTCGTAGGCCTGCCCGCAAGACTGGAGGTGAACTTCAGTATGGATTGTGGTGGACAGGCCTTCAAGGTTAACCCACAATTGACACCACTAGGATACATCTTTTTGTGCTAAGACATCAGGCCTTCTAATGTCTAGTGGGGCCTTATAAGGTCTAGCATGGGAATATGCTCCCTCAGTAGAGTGGTCTGGTGGACTTGTCATAGAGGCTGAACCCGGTTCCCCAGTTCCAAATTCGACAGCTCTGGCCATAGTGCCTCATCCTCTCCCCACTGAACACCATATTGCCCCACTGAGAGAAACTCACACTGCCTTCAGTTACAACCTAATTGAGCCTCGCTATAACCATTTGGATGTGGCTCAATTCAAATTATGCACTTGATAAGAGTAATATGCTGCCTAAACAAAAAAAGTAAAAGCACAAACTCATAGGGAATGAAAGAATGATTAAAGCATGTGAAATGTAAGCAGAAACAACATGGTTACCTTAACGACCTCTCACTAACTATTTAGAAATCAGCGAGTGGTTTTATCTGTAAAGTTAAGGACATGACGATAGGGCCCTGAAGGGAACCGTTTCAATGTCCATTGCTTATATCCTTACAAAATGAAGCAGTCAGGTTTAACCCCTTGGCTGCGGCGCTAATTCCACTGCGGCGCAGGGGGGAGGGTTGGAGGTGAGCGCGGCGCCGCCATGCTCGTGACAGAACCATGCCATCATGAGTCACGGGTGAGCTGTGCTCATGACGGCGTGGTTCTGTCACGACCCTACCCACTCACTAATTCGCCTGCACAGGCGGGAAATCAGTGCTGTGTGGTCGGAGCAACCACAGCATGACAGAACCACGCCGTCATAAGCACACGCCATGGTAATCAGTTTGTTTTCCAATCCACCCATCAACCAACCAGGTATTGCAATACATCCAGGAATGGTGCACTTCTACACCTGGGGACAACAGTGCAGTTCAAAGAAAGACGAGAAAACAAAAGAAGCGCTTCACTGCAAAGTCTGTAAAGTGAGGCTAATGTGTTTGGATGTAAATAAAACCAATCTGGCCACTTTACAACCACTCTGTCTTGCTTTATTTAGTTATGCATTTATTTTTCATATTTAAAACCTTTTATTTCTCTCCATTCCGAGGCTGCACTTTGGAATAGAAAAATGTCAGAAAAAGGGCATTTCCCGCAAGTATTTTTCTTTTTTTCATTTCACAGGGCAACATCTAAATGAAAGAAGGAAAGAGAGGTTGTAAACCGTTTCTTCAAGTCACAGTTTTCAGAAAGTGAGGAGCAAGACAGAAAGAGAGGGAATAATAGGAAGAGAGTGGCAGCTTCCAGCACGGAAAACAGAACCGCCCCCCTGTCCCAAAACCGGACCCCACCCCATCCAACCTACTGGGCGATTGCCCGGTGCCCGGACCTACCAGTCCAGCCCTGGCCTTAACCCTACCTAGTTGGGTACTCCCCATCTGACAAGACTAACTCTTGGTATTACAGGGGCTGCTAGTCATAATGAATGATTTGGAATAAATCTATCAACTACTGAAGACCATTGGCTGTTCTTCAAATAAGGACTGCGTCATCGGCACATAAAGCAAAATTGGAATTAGACTATTCCCCAACTAGGACAGGTCCTTGTTTCTAATCAACAGATATAGGTCCACCCCATTAATAAAGATACAGCTTAGTATGGAAACTGATTTGGGATGTGCTTGGTCTATCTTAATCTGGAACAAAATATGGTCCAGAATATATTTGCAGTGGGCTACTTCCATTTGCTACCATATTGAAGCAGGCATGACAAGCTGTAAATGTGGGCCTTATTCTGAGTCATCGGTTGTGTCTAAAATCTACAAAATGGCAATTCTTACACTTTCTTTCATCCACTCAATCAATAAATCATAAACTTTATTCGGTTTTACAGAGTAAAAACCATAAAAGTTACAATATATACACATCTCATAAAAGAAGTACATTAAAAACGTACAATTCATAGCCATAATAACAAGAACTAGATATAGTTTACAGAGGGCAGAAACACATGGGCCGTGAGTTTGTAGCAAAAAAAAGAAGCATCATCTCTCAATGAGATAGCGGAGGTTCAGAACGAGCCCTTGTTACCACCAGAGGTTACTGGTAATATTAACAAGTACAATAAATAACTAACATATATATTTCTATACTTAAAAAGGAGAACACGCATGAGTCATACCTTAAAACTGTGAGTACCTCCTCCCCCTTAAATAGCTAATATTCCAGGCAAGCCCTGGTTCTCACCAGAGATTTCAAGTAGCCCACAATAACAAATATACAGTCTGGTTTCAACAGCTGCAGATACAAAAGTGCTGGGTGATCCTGGTAAAAATGAAGCCTCTTTAAAAGGGGGAGTAAAAATGTCTCTGAGGTACTTCATAGAATTTTCAGAGGAACATGAAGAGTAGCAAATCCTGTGGAGACGCGTTGTCACAGCCACAGGGTGCTAGCACCTGTCCTCTCCTGCACCCTTTCGGAAGGGCAATTAACAAATGGAAAAAGTCAAGGCAAAACCTAGACAATAAGAACCGCTCATGGGTGCTCAATGTTCCCAAAAGGTATTGCTCACTCAATGTATGAGTTTTTAGGATCAGAAATTTACGGACCCTCAGTTTGCTTCCTGATACAACTGAAAGCTTTCTTAACCAATTCCACATACTTTTTTATACGTTTTTGTTATAGTAGAGGGTTTTAAAAAGAGTTGCGGGTGACCCAACTCTGTAAAGCGACCTCTGACAGACTTCAAGCATGGGATTCTAGACATATGTTCAAGCTTCATACTGTCCGTTATGATCTGCTGAGTTAACTATAGCTCCTTGTTAGGCCAGCACTTAAGCCAAAACAGTAGGGGGCTCAAAGCAAGAGTATCACATAAAAATGGGGTCCCCAATTCCTCATGAGCTACCAGGTTTGATAAACCAGTTGGCATTCCCAGCAGGCGCTTTAAAAAGTTATTCTCTGGCACCTACAGCGCGTCTGCTGTGGTATACCCCCAGACTTCACTACCGTTACATGCAGCTGCTACACCTTTAGCCTGATACATTTTCAGCATGGCTGCGATTGGGCGCTTGCCCATCTTGGCAGCAAAGTTGAAAATAGCGGCCGTTATTCGGATGAGCTCCCCTGCTTTCTTCTGGATGAGGGTCCCCCACTTCAGGAGATCATCCAGCAGGACCCCCAGATATGAGAACACTGACATTGTGGGAACCTACGCAGAACCTACAGAAAAAGAATACTCTTTCGTAGGACGAGCCGCTACCTGCAAGACGTAGGATTTAGCATTATTTATGGCTAAGTAACAGGACCCCATAAAATTCAGGAATGCGTCTAGTAGGGATTGGTGTCCCCTAGCGGTTCTCGCTATGAGGATGGCATCATCCGTATGTAGGAGGACGGGGAGACCCCGGGGCCCCACATGCAAAACGTCGGCCCCCGTAGCTACCAGAGCTCCTTCAAGATCATTGATGTAAAGGACAAACAGGAAGAGGGCCAAAATAGAGCCCTGCCTTACCCCTCTTTCAATATTGAATTCCCTGGAAACCCGAAGATCCTGTGCATATCCGATGTTCGGCTTAGTATCCCTATGCAGATCCATTAGAAAGTCCACAATAGAGGCCACCACTCCCATGGCCCTCATCGACTGCCACAGTTTGACCCGGTTGGCACAGTCAAACACAGAAGAAAGGTCCATGAAGGCCATGTAGATCATATCTGTGTGGGCCATCGTATACTTGCCAAGGATCAGGTAGGGGTTTAAACATTGGGCCACTGCCGACCGCCCCGCACAGAACACATATTGGGTGTCAGCAATGATGTTATGCTCCTCTGCCAATGATGATAATCTTTGCAATAGTACTGCTCCCACCACCTTTACTACTGAATCGATGAGGGAGATAGGTCGGTAGCAGTACGTACTATTTTGTTCCCCCTTCTTAAACACTGGCACAACGGTAGAAATGGCCCAGGATACAGGGCTACCATCCCTGGCCGCTGCATTCAGTACGGCCACCAGGATCGGGGCCCAAAGGGATGGATCCGATTTATAGAGGTCCGGCGGAATTCCGTCCGGTCCTGGAGCCTTATTGCAGGTTAGGCCAGCAATTCCTGCCTTTACCTCTGTTAGCTCAAAAACCAGACAATCAGTGTTTATTGCCCAGGGTAGCAGGTCATGATGTCCCATAGAGCCCTTGAACATGGATTGAAGGGCCACTCATTCTTCTTCCGTAATGTAGGAGCCTAGAACATTGCCTGTATCTTCAGTGAACAATGGTCTAGTGACAATGCCTCAAAACTGTATGCCATTCCTTAGAGTACTAGACTCTAGCAGCTCCCTCCATGCCTTACGGGTAACTAGGGCCTGCTTATATTCTGTGTGACATACGCGTATGTGTAGGGGTTTTCTCAGAACAACTTTCATGGCCTCCTTTAACTTACGTGCTGCATGGGAGCAGGAAGAATCGAACCATCTTGGGTTTGAGTTGGATACCTTACGAGCAGGAGCCCTCAAAAGTTCCCCTGCTTTATGAGAAATGACGCTAAAAGCACTAAGGACATCCCTCGGTAGAGTCTCCGGTTGGACACAAAAAGTAAGTTCAGCTGCACTTGAGTCTCTCACCTCCCTGTGGAAAGCATCCGGGTCAATCTGGGACCATTTAAGGCTGTGCCCACAGTCTATAGGTTTTGATGTTACCAGTGCCCTTCCCCTAGGTTTCCTGGATAGAAATACACCACAAAAGTATGCACAGAGTTGTTGTGCTCACTATAAACGCTGTCCTTGATGGTAAACCTTTGAAAAAAGGACTGAGAGGAGGAAGAAATTAAAATATGGTCTATAAAAGACACAGTACCTCTCCCTTTAATGGTGGGAATAAGGGCTTTGCAGTTAGGGGCAGAGAGAGACATTAGTGTCAGTAGATCAAATTCATTGACTAGATTATTTAGTTCATCCCCCTGTGTTGACTGCTCAAAAAAAACCTCAATCTAGGGCATCCCGAATCGATATCTTCGTGATCTTTGGGTCACCACAAGGGTGTGAGCTAAGATCACAAAACTTCCTTAGATAGTGACTGAGCTGGATGATGTTACCTTCCCCCTTTTTGCTATTCGGTGAATTATAGAAATTGATCAGGCTCATTGTATTGTTCCCCTTCTTAAGTTTAATGGCCTGAAGGCCCTGGCAAAAAAAGGATGGATAAGGATGGATTTGTATCTGAACGTCCACTGTCAGGGAGATATAAATACCCAAACCTCCTTTGGCTCTGCCACTAGTTGACGGGGAGGCAGGAACAAAATAAGCTCTAAAACCCGCCAAAAACTGATTGTAATCCACCGACCAAGTTTCTTGAAGGCAGATTACAGAGAATTGCCTAGCCATATAGGATCCTGGAACTTGTCTGCCTGGCCTGAAATGTTCCATGATAAAACATTACTATCCGAAACATGAGGTGTCACCTCTCTTTGTGTTGATGGAAGGTAAGCCATCTGCAGTGTCTCTCTCTCAGTTGCCGTGGTTGATTGAACCCTCTGTTGGTACGTTGGCTCTGCTACGGTCTCGGTAGGGATATCGAGGCAATCACATTCCTCCAGCCCAGATAGCATAGAGAATCTGTTAGCTAATGCTCGAGTAGGAGGCATGACAGGAGCAAAGTGAGGCCCCCATGAGGGACTTGTACTGTGAGGTAGTTGTGGGAACCTTTGGTTCCTGCCTACAGAGTTTTTATAAGACCATCTGGCTTGAGAAAAATCCCTGACATTATTCCCTGTTATATACCCTTGAGAATCAACTCTATAAAAGAAACCTAGTGGAAGTGCCTGTATTGTGGACCCATGATGTCATTTACTGACATGAATGTCCCCTGACAGGATTCTTTCGGCTATAGAGGCCCTTTTATACTTTACTATAATGCAGTCACCCCCTCCCGGCTTCCTAGAACTGCCTATCCAATCCACTCGACGTACCATAATATTGCTACATTCCACACCAGGACCCACAAGGTATTAGTTGATAACCAGTGGAGTCCCTTATTCTTTAACTTGTTGTAATCCTCGTTTATACCTGGGGGAAGAAGCGGGACGTTCCCCATGACCACTACATAGGGAGTAGATTCTGGGGGAATGTGAATAATAGGAGGGCGCTGAAAACCTCCCCTGGCAGCATCGCAGGGCCATCCAGCTGGCATGCAGAAGGTTGGAGTCCCGCCTGGGCAGGGAAACTGCCAGGGGCCTACTTAGAGTGTGACCACCCATTGGGCCGTCTACCTCCCCTTGAGCTAAATGCGCTGCATGACGCTGTGGGCTGCTGGTCTCCGTGAGATTTTGGTAGTGTTTATGGGTAAGCCCGGGTCAGATTTGGCAACTGATTCTGATTCTGGGATCTCACTTGTAGCCCCACAGTTTACGCAGGCATAGGTTTGCCCCCCCTGCAAGAGTATTCTCGATTGCTGTCAACCTCTTAAGAATAGGACTCAGTTTGATATCCAACAGAGTAGTCATTATATCTTTAAAGGCCTTGGTAACCATCGTGTCTAGGTTTGTAACTACTGACTTAGGTGCCGAAGACTTGGTGGAAGGCTTAAGGGCCAGGGTGAGTTTTGGCCAATTTGCTTTACCCCCTGTAGTTTGGAGTTTCCGTTTTGTACTCTCCCCGATGTTAGACCCCCCCCCCCCCCCGGGCGGTGGATTGACTAGTCTCCCTGTGAAAGAGCGAATGGGTGGTCATAAGATTCTGTGTGTTAGTGCTATTCGTCCCTTGTAGGGGAGCAATACTTTCTCTTCTTTCAATTATTATAACTGGGAAGAGGGATTTATGCGGGGCCGGGGAAGAGGCCGGAGAGGGAACTTCATATACAAGTGGTAACCCTTCAGTAATAAACGAAACTACAGTCGACCCCTGGCAGCTGTCAGAACAGGCATGTGAAGATTCAACCAGGGGCACACTAAATCTAAGTGTAGGTGGGTGCAAACAATTAGAGGGTAATCTGGAAAGACACTTGTTCACTAATTCGATTTCCTTGTCGATAACGGCAGCTGCTCTCTGCAGAAAGGAGTCCATTGTGATAACAGTGGAACAGGAACTAACTGCTGATTTAGCCCCAACAGACCCATCTGAACCTTTCGTCTCCCCATAGCTTTGGATGGCATTAATGATACCAAAACTAAACTGAGACAAATATAAAAATAAATAAAATGGATAAAATAAATAAAATAAATTTAAACGGTGTATGTACAAGTACAGTAGGAACAGGGGGATATCTCTTGCTCGTGGTATATGTCCAGCACTAGTCCAGGGTAGCTTCCTCCCAATCAAGGGCTTCAAATACCAGTGCTTGTATTGTGCATCCGTACAGTGTCTATATTATAGGTGTAGATGAAAGTCTACCTCCTTCCACACGTGCAAGGTCTTGATGGCTGGCTATCCAAGTATCGGCAAGCTGGTTGGCCAACAGTTCAAGAAACAACAGCCAAGAGAAATGGCTTAGCCCAGTCTCTGCCGGCGCTGTGGGAGGGCCACTGTGATTTTATTGCGCCGTCTGGTGCGGTGACGGAATTGCAGGAGTGCGAGGGCCTCTGGGAGATGTAGTCTTGTTGGGCCGTTCCCTTCATGGCCAGAAAAGAAGAAATCAAGCCGTTTCCCTCACGGCGGCAGCGAAATCTGTGCAACAATGGATGGACCCAGTCAGGTAGGCTCAGAAACACGTCCCTTAATAAAAAAGCATTTGCAAATCTATTAAGTATCAGCTTTGAGACTCATTGACTTTGCTAATTCCTTCTGCTCATGTTGTACAACAAAAGGGGATCAAGAGGTTCTTGTGTTATTTGGTATGTGTATGCATCCAAAACGGACGAGTAAATAACTAAATCACATGGTAGCATGAAAACACTTTTCTTAAGTATAGACCATTGTTAAAAATTTCATCAAAATAGGACTGTGGGAGGTAACAAAGGAGCCAGCAGCTGCATACCCTGACTTGCCTCCTGCGACTCCCTGACCACTGAGGACAGTAGCTACCTTAGAAAAGAATCATTTATTGTTGCAAGTGGTGTGGATTGTCTTCATGCCTCTCACTGCCCCTGAGCTTGTGGAGGGTTAAAAAATAAATACAGGGCAGAGAAGGTGAGAGAAAGAAAGAGAGGAGGTAAAGGCAAAAGGTTTTGAGTCAAAATAACTGTAAAATAATGAAAGAAAAAAGACACTACAGAGAGAAGGGTGAGAGATCAAGAGACAAAGACAGAAGGATGTATGTTTGAGAGAGACAAAGAGAGATGAAAGAGGCACCAATAATGCTGTGACATAGGTGAGAAAGGACAGATGAGGGATTAGGAGAGGAGGGAGGAAGTTGAAAAAGAGTGGAAATAGAGACTGACCAGGTGAAAAAGCTACATGAGAGAGGGAAAACATATTATAAGGAGATCAGTGAGAAAGACAGAGGGGCATATTAGCAAGGAACCTCGTTAAAATTATCGCCGTTTTAGAGGCAGGAACCTGCGGGTAAAACTGCGATAATAGGCTTGCTCATATGCATTATAGAATTCCTATAGAAGCCCAGGTTAGATGTCTTGCACATCTAACCATAAAAATAAGGGGGCAGATTTATGTTAACTGGCGCAACCCGAGGGATGCGCCAGTTAACGTGCGCCACAGTGCGCCACAGCTACGCCACCCATGGTGTGCTGCATTTATAATGCGGCGCACCATGGTGCAAAAACGGCACAGATGCGTGACGCATCTGTGCCGGAAATGTGGCGCATTGCTGGAGTTGCGTCGCAAGCGCGACACAGCTCCAGCAAGGCTCGGTGGTGCCCCATCTACACAATGCTGCATCAAGACCTACGCCTGCTTCAAGCAGGCGCAGGGTTTTAACGCAGCATTGGCCAGAAAGTGACTGAGTGAAATCTCATAGATTTCACTCAGCCACTTTCAGAAGGCGTTCAAGCGCAGGAACGCCCCCCGCGCAGGAACGCCTCCTTATGGCGCAGGGCTTTACAACGTGACGCATCTCCTAGATGCGTCATGTTGTAAATAGGGCGCATTGTTTGCGCCGCAGTTGCGTCAAATAAAGTGACGCAATTGCGGCGCAAGGGCATCATAAATCTGCCCCAAGGTATTTTGCATGCAGATTTCTTTGATACATACCATTTTGCACTAATGCGTTCGCAAAAGGCGAAATTCTGCGAATTTCGGGCGTTTGCGAACGCATTAGTACTTGATACATATGGCCCATTATCATTTGCAACGCTAATGGCTCTAGATTTCAGTAATGCGCGACCTATTGCATTGCAAATGCTTGTTGTTTACCAGCAATTCTATCATTAAAGTGAAAACCTTTCTGTTGGAACACGGACACATTTCAGTGGAAAGATCTTTTAAACTTAGTTATAAAGTACTTTCATTGTATTTATTTTTCTTCAGAGGAAAACACATCAGCATTGAAAAAAGCTATTAAATACACGTAAGCCAAAAAAAGCAAAAGTTTCCAAAAACATATTTTCATACAGAAATTATGAAACTGTACCACGATTACTTCCACGCATTTAAAACTCAAAAGTAAAGGTCAATGATGCGTTGGCGAAGAAATTGAATCTGCGTCGCTAGACGAAATTCAGACATGGTCCTCTGCTGCCACCATGAGCATCTTAGACCCCATTACATGACAAACCATCATTTTCTAGAATCTTTTTGTCTCTCATTTGGCCAGAGGTTTTACAGTATTATCAATCTATTTAGAAAGTCAGTAAATGAAATTAGGTGACTAAACAAAACTATAATAATAACACGAGCTGCAGCAACCAACAACAGCAACAGTCAAATTATAATAGTCACTAATTACATTTGAACCTATTGAGAGATTATCAGAATATTTGTTCTCATTTTCAAGAAACATGAGCATACTATAAAAGCACATGAAGTCAATTACATTTGTTTAGCTATAAACATTTCTGATTTCATTGCAGTAAATTAACGGGTCCTTCTCCGTTCTTAGCCGCATTATTTATAAAGCATTAAAGGCTCCCGTGGTTCGTAATCAGCCACGTTTATTACAATTCTCATTATAAAACCAGGCATAAAAATACAGGTTGATTAATATACAAACCGAAACTAATATAACAAAATCACATTTCACTTATGCATGTGTTATTAGTCTATATTGCTGTGATCATTAATTGACATTTATGTGAGTGTGTGTGTGTGTATATATATTGTTGTACTTTATACAGAGCCACTGGAATTATGCGATTCTGCGGCTGCACCGTTTTTTGTAAAATTAAGGATTTGCCACATTTGCCACACAAACCTTCATCTGCTGCATAATCTGCAGATATAAACAAAAAAATATTTCTAGCTCAAACGGATATCAAGTTACTAAAAATCATGCTGGTATGTGTTCGCACTAGTTGGAAGACCCTTCGCAAAGGTTAGCTGGTCATCTTTTACTGGCCTATTTGTGTATTTGATTGTTGAACTGGTGCTAATAAGGAGGAATCTTTGCCCAGACTGTATCACTAGTGTAAAAACTTACAAAATAATTAAGTGATATTATGAAAACAAATTACTGAATGATGCTGCATATTTTGCTTCTTTTTGCCGCATACTTTGGTCAACCCTGCTGCATAATTTGGTGCACCCTGCTGTATAATTACAGTGACCCTGATTATAAAACCTGCAATGTTTCTTAACTGCATATGCACTAGCAATCCCTTGCATAATTATTAGTATAAACTGAAGCTGTGGACTCTACCAAGCTTCACAGCACATTTTGAATTTGCCGACACGCCACAATTTTTTTTGAATACATGGGGCTTATTTACAAGGCCCTTGTACCACTTTCACGTCATTTTCCCATTGTTAAAAATGACGCAAAAGTGGTGCATAAGGCTTTGTGTTAGAAATGGGATCCCTGGCTGGCCAGGGCTTGCGCCAAAGTCAGTCAGAGACCACCACTCCTAAGTCAGGGCAAGGGAGTTACACACCAAGATAACCCCTGCTCACCCTCTAGGTAACGTGGCGCGAGCAGCAAGGCTAAACTTGTAGGCGATATGAGTTAAGTATTTGCGCACCCACCCCAGCAACAACACCCAAGGCCCACCACAAAGGAAACTCCACACAAGGTTATATATAAAAATAGCCTTTGTATTACAATAAACACATTAGATAAAAACACACACTTTACAATGTGCCAGGGGCACGGGCAGAATTTACAGGGGATATTTCCAAGACAGGGCCACCTGGACCACTGTCAGGAATCAGCACTTTTAGAAGTAACACTTTTTAAAAATAGCACTTAGAACATAGAATAATATTCACTTTAGCATCAAAATAGAACTTGTAACACACAACCAGCCACTACTGGTACCAGGTGAGCCCCACCTATGCAATCCTCACTATCCTAGGAGATCACACAAGGAACCTGGGCCTCGCTAGTACCACCTGTACTAGCAAGAAGGAAACTACCTAAGTATCGCTATACCTGTAGGGGTCTAAGGAAGGAAACACATGATGCACCACAATACATTCAGAGGTGTAAAAGCAACAACACACATGATGAATAAACTACCCATTCAGAGGTGTAAGGAAAGGAGACACAATAGCGCAAAATCCACATTAGCCACCACCTGTGGCAGTCCCTGTGTCCCAATGTCAGGGCCTAAACGTGGCAGTTGCCCACAAAGTGCTGGGCAACTGGGTAGAACAATGATGGGGCCAACACACGTGGGAGCCTCGCAGGCTCGCTGCCCCAGGACAAAGATGTGCCCCCCTAGAGCCTCTCCGGGCTCTCAAAGCAAAGGTGCAGCCTCACTGGTCTGTGGGGTCCCTCACGGGGGACCCAGGAACACTTGGCGCGCCTAGAGCCTCTCTCAGGGCTCTAGGCACAAATGTGGGGCGTTGGAGTCCCCCACGGGGGACTCTGCATCAGGAGGAAATGCCCCCAGAGCCTCGTGGGCTCTTCAAACAAATGTGGCGCCTGCCTTGAGCCTCTCGGGACTCTAATTACCAATGCCCCCGGACGAAGACAACTCTTCAGCAGGAGGGGGCGGACACCGGCAATGTGTCCCAACGCCCCCTCCAACAATAATGGCCCCCGTACATTGGAGTCCCACTCGGGGGACTCGAAACAACTATGCCCCCAAGAGCTGAGGCTCTCTGCAGAGGCGCCGCACTCACCGGCTTCTCTTAATCGGGAAGCGGCTCCTTCTCCAGCTGCAAGCTCCTCAGGTACGGCAGGCGGGGCTCCTCCTCTCCGGGGCCTCGCCGGTCAGCTGCGCCTCGGCTGCCTCACCCCGGGGCTCTCCTCTCGGTCCCGGGAGCCCCGTGAAGGCAGGCATCCTTCTCCCTCGCGCAGGAGCTCTTCTTCACCGGCACTTCCGGTTGTCCACTTGTCCCGCCCCCGGCCTGCCTGACTTCCGGGTCGCGGCTGCGGCCAATCGCAGCGCGGCCCTGGGGTCGGAAGGCGGGACAGCGCCTCCTAATCTCCGCCCGGGCCGGCGGCGGTGAACCAGGGGCAATGCCGGGTGGGCACCGGCCTCCAATTAAATTTAGAAAGCGAGGTGGGCACTCGCAAATTCAAATACTTGACACAGCATTCCGCAAATGCCGGGTGGGCACCGGCCTGGCAGCCCAAAGCGCTCTAAAGCGCAATAAGCAAAATAAAGTGCTTCCAAGCGCTAGGGGTCAAAGAGAAGCGCTTTCAGCGCTAAAAGATAAACAAAGCGCTCCCAGGCGCTAGAAGGGAATCCACAGCGCTCCTAGCGCTAAAAACAATCCCATCACTTCCAGGGGCTTCAGGGAGGGTCCACAGTGCTCCCAGGCGCTGTGAGCACAGCACAGCGCTCCCAGGTGCCCCCAGCAGGGCAGAGTCCCTGCAAAGTTCCTTGTAGGCAGACAGGGGGCAAGGCTGGGCCCAGAGCCAGCACATTGGGTCTCCAGGCAGGGAGACACTCCAAGTGGCGGTCCTCTGGCCCAGCAGCAGCAACAGCAGCCCCCTCAGGATCCTGGAAAAAGAACAATTTCTGTGGGGACACAGCCCCATTTTTATACACCTAAATCCTTTGTCTGTAGGTGCAGGGTGGGGGAGAAACCAGTTGCAGCTGGTTCCTGAGTACTCTGTTTACCTCAACCACCCTCTCTATTCACTGGCAGGGCTTGGGTCATCAGTCGCACCACAGGGTGCGGAGCCAGCATTGTGTGGGGAAAAGCCCAGCCCATTCAGGACCCAGGTACACTCCTCCCCAGCCATCAGCATGCTAATCTCCCACTCACCACCGGGCAGACCCATCCAGCCTTCCTGGAGCCAGGCTCACCAGCCTGCTCCAGCCAATCACACGCCAGACACATTTTATATTAATATGCCAACTCCTAGAAGTGGCACTTCTACATATGACACACTCATGCAACACACACCATTGCGAAGCATTCACTCTCACGAGTTCGCACATATCAAATTCCAACCTGTACACCCCACGCATCAGGAACTACCAGGGACACATACATTCCCCATGCATTCCTATGGGAGGGCAGGCCTATCTCATCACATGCACTCAGATTGAGCACGCACTTTCCACTGGGACACAGTGAAAGTGCGCAGAACCCAAAAATCACCATCACCAGGTCCCCATTACAAGCAAAAAGTTTAGGGGTGAACCTGCCATAAGGGCCAAGTCCAACACAACCCCCTTCCAGCCAAACGCAGGGGAGAACAATCACCACCGTGATGGACTTCCCTGCTTGGGGCGATAGAACACGGACGCGGGCCCGCAACTGCAGGGACACCCTCCTGTTCTACGCCACGGTGAACCCATGGGATTCCTTCTCAAACCACTGTCTGGACCAACTGGGCTACCCCACTGGTACTCCCAAGTTGTCCGCGGCCAGGACCAGGCCCTGGGCCACCCAGGTGCCACCGGTCCTTGCCAATTCGCAGAGCGGGGGGTAGTAACCCCTGGTACATAGTAGCCATTCTCCACTCTTCCTGTCTGCAAGACAGGACTAGACTGCCACTGGTTCTCCAGCCTAGGGTCTACAACCTCAGGCGGATCAGGAGTCTCGGGGAAGGCTCTCCTCCCCCTACCTCTTCTTCTAGGGTTCCTCCTCTTCCTGTGAGGGGTACCCTTACAACGCCACTCCAACCCAGGGCTTATCCACTCAGGTTGTACCGGGGTCAGAGGTGGGCTCTCCCACCCTCTGCACCCCCTTCCAGAGGTCTGCCCTCTCCCAACTGGAGAAGTTCCTCTGAAAGAAGAACCGGTCAGGACACTGGTTACAGTCGTCCTACCCTTCAGGTCAGGCTGAACCTGAACCTGGCCTCCCAACCTCCGGTCTAAAACCTTCGGTGGAATAATTGCCTGGCACTCCAGGACTTCTGGGGACTCACACGCAATCCCCCTGAGGCTGACACATGACCCATGTGTCGTGTGACTGTCTGTCTGGCACAGATCTCCCGTCTCCTGTCCACCTGACAGTGCGCAGAGATCCCCCAGCTCAGAAGTGGCGCCACCCGGGTCCCCCCAAGAAGATCTAGCCCAACTGGCTAGTCCCTGGTCCACTGGTGCATCAACTGGGAAACTCATCCCCCAATCACTCCTCACTTCGGACTTCTGTGCCCTCCCTCCTGGAGTAGCACTGCCGGACACTGGAACCCCTGGAGCGCTAGTTACAGACGCTCCAGGTTCCCTAGACACTAGGAGATCCTCCTCAAGTGTACTAACAGGACAGCCTAGGTCCCTAACCTGGTGTTCCCTCAAGAAACCACCCAGGTTCTGAGATAGGGCTTCGGGCCTCTGAGGACTCACAGCCTCTCACTGACTCCTGCTCCACTGAGCCAGGTAGTCAGCCCCTCCACCCCTCTCACTATACTGGGACCTAGCTGTGCTACACTGAGCCTCTTCCACCACGCTGGGCTGGAAGATACCTATACCACTACTGTTGGACTCGCTCACTAGGGACTCTAAAGAACCTCTGGCCCTCTCCCAGCGGTCTGCTTCATCTGCAAGCTCACATGCTTCAGAAAATCCACACCCCAACAGTTGTTGGCGCAACCCTGGTGAACAACAGCTGAGCAGGTGCTCTTTGACAATCAGATCAAACAAGACATCAAAATCATCTTTCGTGTGAACCTTTACCCAATCAAACAGTGTATCACAACACTCATCCTCAAACTCCACCCAAGACTGGTGAGACAGTTTCCTACTGTCCCTGAACTTCACCCTTAACTCCTCCTCTTGTGAAACAGGTACCAGACTGGGGGAACTGGGACTGAGATTCCCTACACTGAGATTTAAATAGCTGCCACCACTGAACTCAACCCTCCCCGGGGAATCCAGACAATCAACACTGCGCGCAGGGGATAGTCTACCCTCCAGAGCCACTTTGCCTCTGGTGGAGGCCCTCTCAGCCTCCTCTATCCTTTCCTGCGCTAAGACCCTCTCAGTCTCTAGCTGTTGCTTCTTAACCTCCAGCTGTTGCTTTCTAACGCCTAGCTGTGCCATAGCCTGGGCATGCTCTAACTTGAGCTTCTCTAAAGCCAGCTGGTGCTCCCTTTCTCTCCTCCTGTCTTCCAACTCCTCTGGGGACAGGGAAAGGGATGAGGCACTGCCTCCTACACTGGACCCAGCAAGGGACTCCCTATCTATGGGGTCCTCACTATCTGCTGGCGTCCCTGTGCTATCATTTTCTTCCTCCTCCTCAGACTCTTCAGGGCTCCCCTCAGACCCACCACCCTCATGGTGTGAGACCCGGGACCTCTCCTCACTGTGCTCACGCTCCCAGTCATCCTTCTGCCATTGGACCAGGTTACCCCTAAGTTGGAACTGGGTGTCTGACTCATTCACTGCAATGTCTCTCTCTTCGCAAAACTCTCTCAGCTCATGCATAAACAGACCCCAGACATTAAAAGCAGACTCCATCTTGGCAGGATGCTCACAGACACGTGCAACACAGGGGACTTAACTGTCAGAGCTGAAGCAAGAGTACCAAATTTACAAAGATTCAGTGAGCTCCCTAGAGAACTCACCTTTCACTTGTCTAGTGCCCCTACCATTCATCCACACACAACCCACCCTTCGGACTGGTAAGGCAGTTTCTACCAACCCTGATTCCTCAACCTGACCACACGTGACACAGGTACCAAACTCTGGGCGCGGGGCAGGGGAACAAATGTACTGGACACAATTGCACAATGATACCTTCAGGAGAAGAAAATAATGGAACTTCAATAACAATAATCCCCTAAAATGTGGTCATCTAAAATGCAGAGTTTTGTAGTGGCCAGTTGCCACTGTGGTACAACGCAAACACAAATCCTTATCCTCACCGCTGCGTACAATGTTAGAAATGGGATCCCTGGCTGGCCAGGGCTTGCGCCAAAGTCAGTCAGAGACCACCACTCCTAAGTCAGGGCAAGGGAGTTACACGCCAAGATAACCCCTGCTCACCCTCTAGGTAACGTGGCGCGAGCAGCAAGGCTAAACTTGGAGGCGATATGAGTTAAGTATTTGCGCACGCACCCCAGCAACAACACCCAAGGCCCACCACAAGGAAACTCCACACAAGGTTATATATAAAAATAGCCTTTGTATTTCAATAAACACATTAGATAAAAACACACACTTTACAATGTGCCAGGGGCACGGGCAGAATTTACAGGGGATATTTCCAAGACAGGGCCACCTGGACCACTGTCAGGAATCAGCACTTTTAGAAGTAACACTTTTTACAAATAGCACTTAGAACATAGAATAATATTCACTTTAGCATCAAAATAGAACTTGTAACACCAACCAGCCACTACTGGTACCAGGTGAGCACCACCTATGCAATCCTCACTATCCTAGGAGATCACACAAGGAACCTGGGCCTCGCTAGTACCACCTGTACTAGCAAGAAGGAAACCACCAAAGTATCGCTATACCTGTAGGGGTCTAAGGAAGGAAACACATGATGCACCACAATACATTCAGAGGTGTAAAAGCAACAACACACATGATGAATAAACTATCCATTCAGAGGTGTAAGGAAAGGAGACACAATAGCGCAAAATCCACATTAGCCACCACCTGTGGCAGTCCCTGTGTCCCAATGTCAGGGCCTAAACGTGGCAGTTGCCCACAAAGTGCTGGGAAACTGGGTAGAACAATGATGGGGCCAACACACGTGGGAACCTCGCAGGCTCGCTGCCCCAGGACAAAGATGTGCCCCCCTAGAGCCTCTCCGGGCTCTCAAAGCAAAGGTGCAGCCTCACTGGGCTGTGGGGTCCCTCATGGGGACCCAGGAACACTTGGCGCGCCTAGAGCCTCTCTCAGGGCTCTAGGCACAATTGTGGGGCGTTGGAGTCCCTCACGGGGGACTCTGCATCAGGAGGAAATGCCCCCAGAGCCTTGTGGGCTCTTCAAACAAATGTGGCGCCTGCCTTGAGCCTCTCGGGACTCTAATTACCAATGCCCCTGGACGAAGGCAACTCTTCAAGAGGAGGGGGCGGACACCGGCAATGTGTCCCGACGCCCCCTCCAACAATAATGGCCCCTGTACGTTGGAGTCCCACTCGGGGGACTCGAAACAACTATGCCCCCAAGAGCTGAGGCTCTCTGCAGAGGCGCCGCACTCACCGGCTTCTCTTAATCGGGGAGCGACTCCTTCTCCAGCTGCAAGCTCCTCGGGTACCGCGGGCGGGGCTCCTCCTCTCCGGGGCCTCGCCGGTCAGCCGGGAGCCCCGTGAAGGCAGGCGTCCTTCTCCCTCACGCCGGAGTTTTTCTTCACCGGCACTTCCGGTTGTCCGCTTGTCCCGCCCCCGGCCTGCCTGACTTCCGGGTCGCGGCTGCGGCCAATCACAGCGCGGCCCTGGGGTCGGGAGGCGGGACAGCGCCTCCTAATCTCCGCCCGGGCCGGCGGCGGTGAACCAGGGGCAATGCCGGGTGGGCACCGGCCTCCAAATAAATTTAGAAAGCGAGGTGGGCACTCGCAAATTCAAATACTTGACACAGCATTCCGCAAATGCCGGGTGGGCACCGGCCTGGCAGCCCAAAGCGCTCTAAAGCGCAATAAGCAAAATAAAGCGCTTCCAAGCGCTAGGGGTCAAAGAGAAGCGCTTTCAGCGCTAAAAGATAAACAAAGCGCTCCCAGGCGCTAGAAGGGAATCCACAGCGCTCCTAGCGCTAGCAACAATCCCATCACTTCCAGGGGCTTCAGGGAGGGTCCACAGTGCTCCCAGGCGCTGTGAGCACAGCACAGCGCTCCCAGGTGCCCCCAGCAGGGCAGAGTCCATGCATAGTTCCTTGTAGGCAGACAGGGGGCAAGGCTGGGCCCAGAGCCAGGACACTGGGTCTCCAGGCAGGGAGACACTCCAAGTGGCGGTCCTCTGGCCCAGCAGCAGCAACAGCAGCCCCCTCAGGATCCTGAAAAAAGAACAATTTCTGTGGGGACACAGCCCCATTTTTATACACCTAAATCCATTGTCTGTAGGTGCAGGGTGGGGGAGAAACCAGTTGCAGCTGGTTCCTGAGTACTCTGTTTACCTCAACCACCCTCTCTATTCACTGGCAGGGCTTGGGTCATCAGTCGCACCACAGGGGGCGGAGCCAGCATTGTGTGGGGAAAAGCCCAGCCCATTCAGGACCCTGGTACACTCCTCCCCAGCCATCAGCATGCTAATCTCCCACTCACCACCGGGCAGACCCATCCAGCCTTCCTGGAGCCAGGCTCACCAGCCTGCTCCAGCCAATCACATGCCAGACACATTTTATATTAATATGCCAACTCCTAGAAGTGGCACTTCTACATATGACACACTCATGCAACACACACCATTGCGAAGCATTCACTCTCACGAGTTCACACATATCAATGTTGAACCTGTACACCCCACGCATCAGGAACTACCAGGGACACATACATTCCCCATGCATTCCTATGGGAGGGCAGGCCTATCTCATCACATGCACTCAGAGTGAGCACGCATTTTCCACTGGGACACAGTGAAAGTGCGCAGAACCCAAAAATCACCATCACCAGGTCACCATTACAAGCAAAATGTTTAGGGGTGAACCTGCCATAAGGGCCAAGTCCAACACTTTGTAAATCTGCCCCCATGAATTTTGATCTCCTTATGAAGATCAGGATTGGCAATAGCCATCATACAAATGTAAGGCCCAGAGTCATTAAAAATTCTCGCAACACAGAACACTGTGTTGAGTCAAAAGGTAAGAGCAGAACAGTGCCATGTTGCAAGGGTTTGTGCATTCTGTAATGAATAGTTCTTGTGTTGGAAGGAGGCCCTTCATTATAAAAAATACCCTTCAACACTTTTCGGCTTTGTATGTGTGCTGTACAATGCAGAATGCATGAAAATTAGGAGAAATAAAGAGAAATGAAAATACGCCCACCCTGCACCGGAGCGCCCACATGTGGTGCAGGGCTTTACAACGTGACGCATCTGCCTAGATGCGTCACGTTGTAAATTGGTCGTAGGGATGCGCCACGTTTACGCCGCAGTTGCGTGATGCAAACGTGGCGCATTACGAACATAAATCTGCCCCCAAGCGCGCAGGCTGTTCCCGTGTGATCCTCTGCACCAAGATTCTAAAGCGGTTCTTCCTTCTTTCTTCAGGTCAATTAAAACATGATGACAGATGTTGCAGTTGTAAAACTTCTGGGTCTACCTCAGTACCGAAGAGCATTAGTCCGAAGGAGTTAAACAGACCACGTTGTAGTGCCCTGCGGCAGAGCAAAGACCTGGCAGAACATAGTGAAAGTAGAGAGCAGCGACTAGTGTTGTAAGAGCCGAATCTGCCAACAGGTACCCGGACAGGCCAAGCGGAGAGGGTAGTGCTTGATGGATCTGTGGGCATGGGCGGGGGCGAGTCTCCTCCATAAATCATAAATCCCCCCCCCCCTGAGTCCAGAGACTCTGTTGGCTCTCCTGTTTAACCCGCTCTATGCTCATGATGGAGCCGCTCCGTCATGAGCCTCGGTTGAGCTGTGCTCATGACGGAGCAGTTCCCGCTCGGCCCGTCTGCGCGGTGCGAATTTGGCGCCTGCGCTGAGCGTTCCATTGAGCGGGCGCGTTCGTGACGGAACCGCTCCGTCAGGAGCACAGCTCAATCGCGGCTCGTGACGGAGCGGCTCCGTCACGAGCATGCGAGCGCCGCTCGACCCCCCCGCCCCCTTAGCGCTGCGGTGGAATTCCCGCCGCAGCGAAGGGGTTAAACGGTATCCAAGGATTAAAATCAATACCTCCTGCAGAGGCGCCAGGTTAATCAATGCTGGGGTCAGAAAAGCCATTTTAGTTTCCTGGCGAGCATTGGTGAGACTTGTAGCGCTAGAGATTGGGAGAAGCCATGGAGTATCAAGGGTGCCTTTGGCCCAGGTGCAGGCAGCAACACAGCCCTTCCAATCCGCTGGTTGGATAGTCATGTGCAACCGTAACTGGTTCTCAGTGTGCCTCTAACACTCCTTGGTACCCAGTGCCACTGCACCTGCCGCACTACCGACAGCTACGCCCCAAGAGAAGGAGGATTCTATAGAAAAGCGGAGCTTTTAAGCATTAGTGAAGAGACCGAAAGGAGGCGAGGGGTGGGCAGCAAGTCACTCGCCCCCAGAGCATTAGGAACATATTTTAGGAGTGCCTTTACGTGAAAGGTCCGAGCCCTCCCCACATCCGTGGGCCATATTTATTTATTTATGCATTTTTATGTAGCGGGACATTACCCAGGGGTGTCAGAGTGCTTTACAATAGAGCGGAAGAAGTCTTGTTATCTCACCTTTGCAGTTTCATTTTCATCCTTGCTTTGGTCCTATGTGACTGTTTTCCTATCTTTGTCTCCCTCCTTCTTTCTACATTTTTTATCGGTCTCTCGCCTGCTCTGGGTTGAAGTCTGATCATCAGTATCAAATCCGGAACCCATAAAATCTATGTCCGTGACCACTTGTTGCAAGCAACGCCTCAAATTAATCTCTGATTATATAATACTGGGCCGTTAGTTTTCAGTTGAAAACAGCACCTGAAGAGACGTTGCACTCATTTGTGGGAGGTAGGTTGGGGGAGCAGGCTTGAATGGAGAGAAGGTGCTAGATGAAGGAAGGAATTGCCCTCGGACATTCCAGAAAATACAGGGTCATGGCAAGGGCATGGGGAGGCATAGAGGGAAACTGGGGGGCCCAAGGCGGGGTTGACACAGGGGCTCGGCTCATTCACTTTCTTTCCACAGGATGCGTTTAACGAGAGGGAACTGTGTATTTCTCATCTTTAAACTTCTTCGCGAAGTGTCAACATAAGGAATAAGTAAATCAATAAATCTATTAGGTAATATTGTTAAGTGGATGGTTGAATCATAAAGTATATTCTGTGTGAAAAAAAAGTCTTGACAAACATGGCCTGTGGCTCTTTCAAAACAACAGCATACAAATAGTTGCCCAAATGCCCGGTTTGTGGTTGACTGGTGTAACACAGGTCTCCCACCTTCTCAGTGGTCATCCGCTCTGACGCTTTCCTTGCACATCAGTAAGGCGGCCCTCCTGGCTATTTTGTAGGGGGTCCACATCATTATGCGTTATTGCCTTGGTTTGAGCCTGCGCCTCTGGCGTCTCCTATGATTCCAGAGGTTCTTCACGCGGATATCCAGATATGAAGATCCATGCTGCCACAAACACTCTTCATCCCAAATGCTTAGACTTCTTGTATTTTGTCCAGGCTTTACTTATAAACGGGTCTTCTCTGTGATGTTTTGCCTGTGCCACCTAGTTTGTTCTTTTATTGTGCTGCTGTTTACTTTTTAAGAAAGACTGGGAACTCTGGGTCCATTTGGTATTTCTCTGACATCTAAAAACACCCGAATCCCAAACTGTCTCTGGCGTTGCTCCTCCTTTTCAGTACTATTTTCCATGTCTCTGTTTCAGAGAATCTAAAAGCAGTCATTGATTTGCCTCCATCTCTTGTAGGGGGAAAATGAGATAGAGAATATAAATAAGATGGAGTTAAATTTCAGGATGAGTGATCAGAAGAGAAAGGATTAAAAGAAGGAATAAAGTTTAAGAGAGATGAGACACCAGCGAAACCGCATAGTTACACAGTAAACAACATATTTCAACTCCACAATCCACAACATTCCTTCAATCTCTACCATATAGTGTCACCACCTGAGCACCAAACATCATTCCCACCACCATTTTGCATCAGCGTACCAACTAAGCATCACGTCAGTCTGCCCTCGGGATCTGGCATCTGTTGATTCACCGCTAGTGTCCGTCCGCTGCTCGTGTTCTAATCAAATTACTGTTTTCCAACCTTCACTCCCCCGTTATTTTTGTCCCCCATAACAAAAAAAATTATAACAAAGAAGCATGAGAACAGGCAGGAAGAAGTTGCTAGCAGTGCAAGTACAAAAAAAGTAGAAATCATTTTTTATGTTAAAATCCTTTTTTAATCAGGTTTTTCAGTTGTATATAATGTCTTCTTCGTTTGTATAAAGCTAACAAAAATGCTTAACACTTTTTATTATAACTTTTCAACATAATGCACAGCAGCCACAATGCTCTACAACATAGCCAAAAGTTCTGGCTAAGCCCATAAGGTCCCAAAGGAGAGACCTATTGGCTATGCCAATGCTTGTTCTCTTTCTTTGGACTCACATTGGAGGTCAAACCTCGGATACATCTATGTTATTTAAAATGGTAACTATACTGCCTTTTAGAGCAGCCATGTAACATGGGAATGGCCTGCTAAGTTTTGGCAAACAGAAATTTGGTACTGGATATTAGCAATAAATCATAAAGAGTTATTGTAAATTCTCTTTAAATTGACATGCAGCCTGGTTACTAATGCATTTCTGCACGAGGAGTACATTTTTGTTTAACAAATCAGGCTTTTTATAAGTATTCTCTATCAAGATTTGTGAGAAAATGTACAAATATTATTTTTTAAATCACAGAATGAGCTATGTTAAATTATTATAGCTGTCTGTGAGTTAGACCTCATAGGGCTCACCCAGTAACATAATGACACAATAGGCCTCAAAATCCAAGCAGGCAACATCAAAAAGTAGCATTTTAGGATAACATTAGTTAATTGTAAGGCCCCTTTAAATACATATTGGACATTTTTCACGTGAAAAAATAGGCCTCTCAGAGGACGACACACTAATGTTGGCAAGAAGTTAGGGAAGGACGAAGTGGGACACGCGTGCAGTTTGTTTAATATGCTCACTAGATGCTTCTTTTCCTATCTATTTTTTACATTCAAAGGCCAAATAGAGCCCTTGAGTCTCCAACTGCATGCATGGGTGTTAACTATTTGTGGTGAAGAGCTGAATATCTTTTGATTGCTCAGGAGCTGAAAAAGCATGTAAGGGGATGGCCTTGAGCCTGGCAGAGGCTCTGCTTATGGAAGCCTCTTCACCGCCATGATAGGTGATGTATGTGAAGCAATTGAAAAAAGAAAACTTAGGAACCACATTAGAGGAAAACAAAACATGGAAAGAATATTTTAAGGAAAGACAAGTGAATTGAAAATTCAAGGATAACATTTTAAAAGAAAAAGAAAGATTACTTTGAGGAAACATCCAAAATTACATCAAACTTGGTAGGCAATTAGAACTACCGAGGGTTTTTTGGGGCTCAGGGATGGGTAATGTTTAGTGGTGGTGAGGGGTTTTAGGGGCCAGGAATGGGTGGCGTTAAGGCATGGAAAGGGGGTTTTAGGTTTAAGGGAATGGTGGAGTTAAGGGTTGATGAGGATTTTTTAGGGTTCACTGGTGAGCGGAGTTTAGGGGTTGTGATGTGTTTTTAACGTTCAGGAATGAGTGGAGAGCAGGGGTGTTGAGGGTTTTATTGGGTTCATGGAAAGGCCGAGTTTAGGATTAATGAGTGTTTTTAAGATTCAGTATTGGGTAGAGGTGGTGAAGAGTTTTCAGGGGTTGGATTCGGTGGCGTTTAGAGGGGGTGAAGGGCTTTTAAGGAATCAGAGATTGGTGACGTTTAAATGTAGAAAGAGGTTTTTAGTGTTCAGGGATTGGTAGATTTTAAGGAAGGTGAGAGGCTTTGGGGGGTCATGAATGGGTGGTGTTAAAGGGTGGTGAGGTTATTTCTTAGGGGTTAGAGATGGGTGGAATTTTAGGTTGGTCAGGAATGAGTTTGGTTTAGGCAAAGAAATGGGTTTTTAGAATTCGGGAGTGGGTGGAGTTTAGAGATAGTGAGGCATTTTTAGGGCTCAAGGATGGGTGGAGTGTATGGCAGAAACGGCTTTTAGGGTTCAAGGATGAGTGTAGTTTAGAGTGAGGGATGGGTGCACTGTAGATGTAGTTAGGTTTTTTCTTAGGTTTCTGAGGTGGATGGAGTTTAGTGGTGGAAAGAGCATTTAGAGTTCAGGGAAAGCTGTGGTTTAGGTATAGTGAGGGGTGTTTAGTGGAGGGAAATTGATGATCTCTAGGGGATGTGAGGGGTCAGGATAGATACATTTAGGGAGGGTGAGTGGTCAGCAAATGGGGCATCCAAACTTTTGTTTGACAAAATAAAGCTGTACATCTGAAATTCAGGCCCTGAAGTAAAGTACTGTTATACATAATACCTCCAACAAAACTTAAAGTAAGACCTGCAAACATTGCATTTACATCTTAAAAAGAAAATAAAGCATCCAAAAGCCAATTCCAATCAAAAAAATATTTTATGAATTGGGTCCTCTTAAGACCGCCACAACCAACCACACCAACAAGAAAGCCGCCTGGTTCACCGAAGACCTCCGGATCTTCAAGCACACCTGTCGGAAGCTGGAGAAGAAATGGCTCCATGACCGAACACCTGACAGCCACACAGCCCAAAAGAGCACCACCCGCAGACACCACCAACTCATCAGGGCCGCCAAGGGGACAGCCTTCAAGGACCGCTTAGACAACAACGCACATAACACCAAAGAGCTCTTCAGCATCGTGAAAGAACTCTCCAACACCAGCTCCAACACCAACGACATCCCACCATCACAGGACCTGTGTGACTCCCTGGCCACCTTCTTTCACCGCAAGATCACCGACATCCACGACAGCTTCAACTCCGACACCCCCGCACCCACCACAGAGTCCATCACCCCTGCGACCACCACCCGCACCAGCCACCTGATCACCTGGTCCAACGTCAGCGACAAAGACACCATCAAAACCATGAAATCCATCCACTCTGTATCCCCATCTGACCCCTGCCCTCGTCACGTCTTCAACAAAGCCAGCACAACCATCATGCCCCACCTCCGAAAAACAATCAACAGTTCCTTCGAGACAGCAACCTTCCCAGAAAGCTGGAAGCACGCTGAGATCAACGCCCTTCTGAAGAAGCCCAAGGCGGACCCCAAGGACCTCAAGAACTTCTGGCCCATCTCCCTGCTCCCGTTCCCGGCAAAAGTGACAGAAGATTGTCAATAAAAAGCTAACCCTCTACTTTGAAGACAACAATATCCTGGACCCATCCCAAACCGGTTTTCGCAGCAACCACAGCACTGAGACCGCCCTCATCGCCGCCACTGACGACATCAGGATCCTGAAGGACAAAGGAGAAACAGCCGCCCTCATCCTCCTGGACCTATCAGCAGCCTTTGACAGAGTCTGCCACCGTACCCTATCATCACGCCTCCATGACGCCGGAATTCAAGAGAAGGCCCTGGCCTGGACCACATCCTTCCTCTCCGGCAGAACCCAGTGGGTCTGCCTCCCACCCTTCCGCTCAAAATCCACAAAATCATCTGCGGCGTCCCACAGGGATCCTCCCTCAGCCTGACGCTATTTAATATCTACATGGCACCGCTCGCCCACGTCGCACGACAACATAACCTCAGCATCATCTCCTACGCCGACGACACCCAGCTGATCATATCCCTCACCGAAGACCCCCACACCGCCAAAGCCAACCTCCAGGAATGAAGGCCGTAGCCGACTGGATGAAGGACAGCAGACTGAAGCTGAACTCAGACAAGACGGAGGTCCTAATTCTCAGACCCACCCCATCAGCCTGGGACGACTCTTGGTGGCCCACATCGCTAGGCACAGCCCAGGAACCCACAGACTACGCAGGCAACTTGGGGGTCATCCTCGACTCCACCCTCTCCATGACCAGGCAAGTCAATGCCGTCTCTGCGTCCTGCTTCAACACCCTCCGCATGCTCCGCAGGATCTTCAAATGGATCCCTCCCGACACGAGGGAAACCGTCACCCAGGCCCTCATCACTAGCAGACTTGACTACGGGAACGCCCTCTACTCAGGAACAACAACCAAGCTACTGAGACGACTACAACGAATCCAGAACGCCTCAGCACGACTGATCCTTAATGTCCCCCGACGCAGCCACATCACACCCCACCTGAGAGGCCTGCACTGGCTCCCCGTCAACAAGAGGATCACCTTCAAACTCCTCATCCACACACACAAAGCCCTACACAACACCGGACCTACATACCTCAACAACCGACTCAGCTTCCACACCCCCACCCGAAGCTTCCGCTCAGCCAACCTCGCCCTCGCCACAGTTCCTCGTATCCGGAAAACCACTGCCAGTGGTAGATCCTTCTCCTACCTCGATGCCAAGACCTGATTGCTCTCCCCACCATCCTACGACAGACTCAGGACCTGCTGGCCTTCAGGGGAGTCCTCTTCAATCAGTAGCGGCCCCCCCTCCCCCCAGCACCTTGAGACCCTCACAGGTATGTAGCGCGCTTTATAAATGCAATGATTGATTGATTCTATGACATTGTGAAAGCCATTTATTTTGAAAATTTCCCTTAAAGGGTTAGCTGAAATTGTTTCTCAGTAATGTTTTTTCATTAACTAATTTTTCCATGAAATTACATAAAACTAAATTAGGTTTTCTCTGTGTAAATGCTGCTGGAAATGTTTCATTCTTAAGGCGCACATCATGAACAGGCGATAAATATGTATTTGTAAAAGAGGTGTAACCTGCAATGGAAATTGCGGTTTAAGTTGAAAATATCTTTCTTTTAATGGCATAAGGTTTTACCATTACATGCCAATGCCAGAGCTGCTACTCTTTCTAAACACCATATTGAATCCTGGAAGAGAAAGGAAGAATCTCGGCATGAAGAGGTGACTTTCAGAATCATTACTAGATGATCACACATTGACAGAGGAGTATGTAACTTGCTGGAAATGATGTGAGCAGCATGTGTTGTCTACTGTCTGCAAGATGTTTGTGTGACTTTTCGAGAACCCTTACTGTCAGATTCTGTCTGTACTGTGGGGATCCATTCTTGTTAAAATGTTAGTTTTGGAGAGAACCTAGCACATTGGGTGTTGTAGGACCCCCCAACTAATATTGTCAGTGTTCTAATGAAACTGGCCCCAAGAATTGCAACCACCCTGATATACCCTTGAAATGTTTATTCAAGATGAGGTCCTGTCCTTCAGTTTGAATCATACACAAGTTCAACAAGTTTTAGTTGTTGATTTAGATAATCAAAACCAACATGACAGACCAACACACATAAAGGGTTCCCACTTGAATAAAAGATCCCCACACCAGTCAGTTGATCAATGCCATTGGCGACTATTTCGGTGTGACACCTGCAAATATTTGTGAAATCAATAAGGACTAGCCTATTTGTGAATTTACATAGACTCAAGACTGTAAGGCAGGGTACAAACCCTTTTGTTTGTTCATGAAGCCCTCACCCACCAACCTGGTTGGTGGCTTGCTTCATCATCGGGCCCACCCAGTGACACCGAGTGTGTCCCGGATGTGCTTTGACGCCTGAATACAGCGGAGCAGGTATGTTTCTGAGTGTGCAGTGTAGTGACGTGAAGGTGAAAGTTAAAAGCTATACAGGGATCCCAGTACACAAGGGTAAATTATATTTTAATACCTGGGTCACTGTTAGAATTAAAAAAGGCTGATGGATGTTATAGGAGTGTTAATTAGGGTCTCCTACATCCAGGTGTGGCTACATGTTTCAGCCAGGCCTTTATGATTAAAACTGGCTTTCCTCAGGACCAAAGTGTGTAGGTGCAGATTACTTATTTTTAAGTGATTGTGTAATTTTGAAAATGTGTCGCACTCACTAAGGTGCTTTACATGTGTGAGGGGGATTCCCTCTTAGAGCATTACTGTCACATCCATATCGAGCGACTCGAGCGCAGGCTCCAACAAACAACGTGGCAGAGGGCGCCGAGGCCAACGCTGGCCACAAAACTGTCAGAGACCACCGCAAAATCACACCTTCGGCCCACCGCCATTTGGAGAAATGCAACACGCTTACTATGGATACCCACCCCTATACCCACCATTCCCAATGCCCTTCTACCAAGGGAACCAAAGACCCCCTTTTTTAGGACAGGGCCGCAGATAATGCGGCAGGAGACGGAACTACCAGCAAGTCCAATGGGAAGAAGAAGAAGACCCAGTGAGCGCCAACACCCGCAACAAATCCTGGGAACAACCAGGAATGAGCAAGTAGTGACCCCTGACACACCCACATCCCTGGTGTTTAGTTTATAGAGTACTCCTGTGACAGAAAGCAAGACAGCGGTCCTCAGTAAAGGCCTCTCATTCGTCCCTACCACACGACTGGACAAATTTAAACTCCATGTCGAACTAGCTGAGTTTTTTAGAATGCTCAAACTGAAGGCCTTCTTTGAAAAAGTGACACCGGAAGAAACTACCACCGATACCAATCCCAATGAAACAGGCCTTAGGTTAAAATCCACCTTCATGCCACCTCCTACCAGTGTACCCACAGAAATCTCTACCTTTGAGCAAGCAGTTTACACTGACATAGAAAAACTGAACCCCAAAGGAACCTTCGACAATCTATCGAAAAAAGACCGAGACATCATACAACGCCTACAAAATAACCCCTCCATTGTCATCAAACCAGCTGACAAGGGGGGAGGGATCGTCCTTATGGATAAAACTGACTACGATCGAGAATTCCGCAGACTCCTCAGCGACAAATGTAATTACAAATGCCTGGATTAAGACCCCACTGCGGAACTACAAATCACCATACACACCCTGGTAAAGAGAGCCAGTGACGCTGAACAAATCTCAACCCAAGAGGCAGAATACCTGTGCACCAAAAATGCAAAAGTACCTTACTTTTACACTGTACTCAAAGTGCACAAGGGCACCATACCACCCCCAGGAAGGCCCATAGTCTCAGGGATCAACTCACTACTATTGGAACCACTTTTTAGGTACTGTGACCACTTCCTGAACCCACTGGTACAAGAAACCCCTACCTACATCAAAGATACCAAACACCTCCTGAACATCATCAACGATATGAACTTCAATCAAACCACCCAACTCCTGGTGGGACTAGACATAGAAAGTCTTTACACCAGTCTCCCACAAGACGCCACCTTGCAAGTCCTACTGATGCAAAACCCCTGGATGTACCATACACCACAGCAATTCATCCTTGACTGCACAGCCCTAGCACTCAAAGAAAACTATTTCGAGTATGAAGGAACTTACTACCTGCAAACTAACTGAACCTTAATGGGTAGTGTTTTTGCTTCAAGCGTGGCAGGACTGTACATCCACCATTTCGAGCAGGAACGCGTCATGCCACTGACCAACCCATACTCCCAAAACATAAAGACATGGCGCAGGTACACAGATGACATCTTTGTGATTTGGGAGGGAACACAGGATGCACTAAACATCTTTCTCACTTGGCTTAATGAGCGTGACTTTTACCTACAATTCACGTGCAACTCCAGTGCCACTGAGCTGGCCTTTCTGGATCTCAACATAACAGCAGAACAAGGGACTCTGCACACTACCACCTACTACAAACCCACAGCTAGGAACCCGCTGTTGCGGTTTGATAGCTTCCACCCCAGAACCTTAAGAGAAAACCTACCTTCTGGGCAATTCCTGCGGATCCGCAGAAACTGCAGCCACCTAGCGGACAACAAAAGACAATCCTGCAGCTTATCACACAAACTACAGTAGCGTGGATACCCCAACACCATTATTGCCAAAACCATCAAAAGGGCCCGCAATATAAACAGAGAATCGCTACTGGAAACGGTGACAAAAGACCAGGAACCACCACCTATGACCTGTGTCACCACCTATAATACAGCGTCAAATCAAATTTCCAGTATCATCCGCAAATATTAGTAGATAATCAATTCAGGCACCAGAGAATGGGAGACCCCGCGATTTGCATTTAAACTTGCTAACAACCTTAAAGACAAACTAGTGTCAACACGACCACGTGCCAGTCCTAAATCAATGGCCAATTCAGTCCTTAACTGTTGGGGCCTCCCCAAAGTCACTGGCCATTACCCATGTAACAACTGCAGTGTGTGCCATCTCACTAAACCAACAGAAACTCTCAACCTTGAACCTGGCAAAACCTGGACACAATGCCAACACACAAACTGCAACTCCAGCAACCTTGTGTACCTCATAACATGCCCCTGCGGGCTTCGTTATGTGGGCATGACGACCCGCAGAATCAGGACTAGAGTGGTTGAACACAGAAGCACAATAACGTGTGGCAAAAACATCAGCAGACTGACAGACCACTACCTCACGGCACACCACACCCCCAATGACATGTCCTGGACAGTGAATGAACAATTTGACGTTAACCAAACAGACAATGACCGGATCCTCTATACAAAAGAACAGAGATGGATCTGTTGCCTCTCCACCCAGCAACTGGCTTTGGGCTTGAATGACTCCATACCTTGGAGCTCGCTGAAGACATGACTCTTTTCTCCCCACATGAAACACACTCTTGATTCCTCTCCCTGCTAAATGTCCCTCTGTTGTATAAGCCAGTTATAATACACCTGGCCGCACAACTTAACCCTACAGTGCTTTTAAGTCCTTTTTTCACCGTTAGCGCTCTTTATTTTTCAACCGTTCATGTTACTATACTGTACACTAATCTGTGTACAATGGGTACAGCTTACAGAGCTACACCCAATGCACAGGCACCAAAAATCGTTACTGCGCATGCTCATAGCAGAATACACTACTCTACCTCACATGGGCATGCTCACAGCAGGATACACTACTCTCCCGCACCTGCTCAGCATAGCCATGACTCAGCTTGTCCCCGCACATGGGCATGCTCGCAGCAGGATACACTTCTCTCCTGCACATGTGCAGCATAGCCACGACACAGTGTGTCCATCGTACAGTCTGTTTTCTCTGTCCTTTCCCGCACAGGTATTCCGAATGATGCAGACTACATTTAAGGCACAAACACGGCCCAGGACAGTCTTACGGAGGCCGCAGAGACAGCAAGAAGTTCAACGCAGATTAAAGGTTTGTGAGTAAACCGAGCGCTTCAGCTACGAGCTGGGTAAGCTCTCTCTCCACAGGTCCCTAACCCCCTGAGGCCCCCCTTTTTCTTCCCAGGGTCCACTCCTCTGCCAGACTACTCCATGGGACTAATTTGGCAACAAGCCCACTTGAGGATAATCTTCCTTTCATGCACCTACCACTGTTTTTTTTGTGTTGATGCGCTTACGATGTTTAGCCCACCACAAAACTTCATGTATATATGATAACTTCCACCATTTGCCGCTTATTTATCGTCTACACAGCACAATAGATATTGGCAATTAAATTGTTTTGTGAATATGTTACCATACTAAGACTCTCCCCTGTATGTGTGTTTTGTCAGACTTGTATGTCCAGTAATGCTCTAAGAGGGAATCCCCCTCACACATGTAAAGCACCTTAGTGAGTGCCACACATTTTCAAAATTACACAATCAGTTAAAATTAAGTAATCTGCACCTACACACTTTGATCCTGAGGAAAGTCAGTTTTAATCATAAAGGCCTGGCTGAAACATGTAGACCACACCTGGATGTAGGAGACCCTAATTAACACTCCTATAACATCCATCAGCCTTTTTTAATGCTAACAGTGACCCAGTTATTAAAATATAATTTACTCTTGTGTACTGGGATCCCTGTATAGCTTTTAACTTTCACCTTCACGTCACTACACTGCACACTCAGAAACATACCTGCTCCGCTGTATTCAGGCGTCGAAGCACAACCGGGACACAATCTGTGTCACTGGATGGGCCCGATGATGAAGCATGCCACTAACCAGGTTGGTGGGTGAGGGCTTCATGAACAAACAAAAGGGTTTGTACCCTGTCTTACAGTCTTGAGTCTATGTAAATTCATAAATAGGCTAGTCCTTATTGATTTCACATATAAACCCTCGGGATACGGACTAGCTGCCTAGTCCTCTCTCTCTCCTTTGATAGTGTGACCTGCAAATATTTCCCACTTTCTTTATCATTGCAAATTTCAAGTCTTCATCATCCAAATTGAGCATGTATTGCTGAGTTCAACTATTAATTGGAATGCAGATTTGAAAATGATTTAAGGAGAATCTGTTTGTTATTTCTTTCCATTTACCCCTGTCCCTTTTCAGAGAAAACTTAACATGCTTCATTGGTTGTTTTCACTGGAGCAGCTTTTGATGTTGTACATACCCTTTTTCTTGCATCATCTTCAATATTGCTTTATGTTTTTGATAATTGTACAATGAGGTTATTCATGTCCTTTTATTGTACTGTTGTTTTGTTAGTTTTACACACATGTAGATACATCCTAATTTTCTCTTTTACAATCCACACGCAAACTCACTGACTCACAGACACACACATGAAGTGATATTAACATTTATGACAGTTTAGTGAAATTCAAGAGCATTTGAACATTTTAATATGGATCCTATGTATTAGGTGTGGAAAATAAAAAAGGTAATGACATGCAAAGAAAAAAGAGGAATTCAGGAATGGCACTGTTTAAAAATCTAATAAATACGCTAAAATTGTTATTTTCAATGATCCCGAAAAGGTGTGCGAGATTTGCGATTAGGACATGGGAAAAAGGAAATGGAAAATAGGAGTGGGGTGATGTTTGGAGTTAAAGATTACAGAATCTCAGATGGAGAAGTAGAGAATAGTAGATCAGGAGATGGGTATCGCTGGAGGTAAAATGGATGCTGATATCGTAGGGTACTGATGCTTACAGTTTACTTGGAAAGCAGTCAGCTCTTGATGTGAGCTGTATCCAAGCATAGTCAAAACTCTGTCAGAGGAATATTGTAAGGAAAACAACTTTTACTAGGTTACATTTGCTCGTCTTTGGCAGCCGAACAAAACAACCATGACAATTGCCATAGAACATTAGTGACCTACATGCCTACAAAGCAAACCTGTTTTTTCAACAGGGTAATGTTAGTAAGTCATCCTTTTGCCCTGTTCACCCCCATTTCTTGCTGTTACTGGTTGCAACTTGCTCTACTGACAGGCCCAGGTCAGTGCTATGTTTAAAACACGTTTTTGTACAAGAGACAGGGGTGAAAACCCTTCAACCTTGTTGGGATTGGGGTAGAGAGATATATACAGAAAACAATATCCCAACTGGTATTATTTCTGGACATGTATAAAGGATATCCATACAGTATTATCCATCAAAGAACAAGGAAACTCATTTTGATTTTCATATGTGCCTGAGGCATCATTTTATCAGCATTTATAAGCAACGTTAGGGCAATTGTGGTTACAGTTGATATCAGCACTGTAAATAATAAATAACAAGTGACAGGCCAAAGATGTACAAGGTGCACGAGTGCAAGAAGTGGGTGACACTACGGCGACACAAGTGACAGTGAAAACAGCGTGAACGGCGCAAAGCGTATGGTGAAAGAATTATATACAGTGATTAAAAACAAAGTGGTTTATCAGACAGTTCAATTTTGTTTTACAGTTTTAGCAATTTTTCCAAAACCACTAAGTACAGGGCGCCTAATGTCTTGCTGCAGAGTCGACGGCGTTTCGATCCATATGAGTAAGGATCATCATCAGGACTGAGGGGCTGTAAACAGTGCGTTGAAATACTAAATGGAAGCAAAGCTGGCGTTCAGGCGGTTGGAGAAGTCTCGAGGGACGTCTCAAGGCTAGTAAACTATCGTGCCCGGAGTATCATCCAAGTGCTTGGGAGCAAGATTTGGGGTCAAGGATGTCCGGAGCCGTTTGGTCCGATCGGGGTAGAGTTGATCTCGGGGTAGGAGTAAGCACGAGTCGAATGAATCTGTACACAAGGAGTGGAGCGTGGTCCAGGAGTTTCTGTAGTGCTCGGAACCTCGGTTGGGGTAGATTGCCGATCTCGGGAAGGGAAGTGGGTTGATGCGAATAAATCTGTCCTCAGGAAATTCTGACTTGCGAGTGAAACGCTGTCCGGGAAGCGAGTGAAGCACGGTCCGGGAGTTGCTATGGCAATCCGGACCACGAAAGCAAGCTTTAAAAGAACCATGACAATTGCCATAGAAAATTAGTGACCTACATGCCTACAAAGCAAACCTGTTCTTTCAACAGGGTAATGTTAGTAAGTCATCATTTTGCCCTGTTCCCCCCCATTTTTTGCTGTTACTGGTGGTAACTTGCTCTACTGACAGGCCCAGGTCAGTGCTATGTTTAAAACACAACACATGTATAACTACGTATTAGGGTACATTTGGCCGGGCAGACCCTATAAGTTCCTGTAAGGTCATACGGCAGAGGGAATTAATCTACCCATAAGCCCCGAGTGAATAATAGGGCATGGAGGTCTTTAAGCCCAGCAGATTTTATGCACTTTGCATGGTTTCACTGCTGAGTGGCTGTCAGTCATTTTAAATGCAGCCTTGAGTTGCAGACTGCCGTTACAAGTAAATTCTTACAATTGGCTTCACCTACCCTGTAAATCCTGAGTAGAAAATTGGGCAGGAGGATTAAAACTACCTATAAGACAATAGTACATAATAGGGCATGGATGTTTAGAGGCCAGCCCTTTTGTTTGCACTTGCAGGCATGCACTGATAAGTGCCTGAGGTAATTTTAAAAGCCGCCCTGCTCTGCAGCACTGCTTCAAAAAGTAAATTCACTGCAATCTCAACTTTGGTGTTATGGGCACTTTAGAAGTGATAATCTACATTATGTTTTATATTAATTACCCCCAGGTTTCCCCTAGGTGTCCCGGGGTGAGGGGCCATGTAACTATAAGCAGGGCCTATATAAAAGTTGTTTTATGAACCCTAGTCTGGGACATCTTTCCACTTTATGTTTTCCCTATTGTAGACACTTAGCCCAGAGGCTAACATTACACTATTTTATGCACACATAATTATTGCTAGGAAGGTAATTAAATACCATTCAAAGACTTAGAAGAATGGTATTGATAAATCCAACAGACTGCCCTTGTTGAATTTCTCATAACTTGTACATAAAAGAAGTTATAAGACTTTCTTGTCTATAAGCTAAAATCCAGCCTTCCTGCAATCTTCCCTGATTGGCCACTGCTAACAGGATTAACCAGGCTGCCTTGAATACGTGATATGTTGCTATCCCGAGGAGATGCTATCTGCTGGAGAGAGCTCTACTCTACTAATGCCAGAGCAGGGGGGAGGGTATTATAAAATGGTATGAAGGTATCCAGAAGAAAGGAAATGCAGAATCCGTAGTAAAGGTAAACGGAGCTTTATTTATCGTGTAAACTCCAGCAACGTACAAACATGAAGGCCAGTAAACTGTCTGCCTAACCATTTATACATTCCACACTCATTCAAAGCACAACACACACACGAGGCACAGATCTACATAAACACCGCACGCGAACCACAACATGCGACATACACACCTTTGAAACATAGCAACATGCACATTGTTTGTGGATGACGCGTGTGCATACACGCGCGTCATTCCAAACAATAACAATACACCACACACCTCCCTCCTTTTTTTTTTTTTAGGTAAGAACAAAGTCTCTGAACCATACTGGAGCCCTGCGACTTCTTGAACCCCTCAACAACTCTTGTGTATTAGAATCACAACTAACAGAAACAGCAGCTGATTCAGATAACCCTGGACTATCTGCAGTAACATCCAAAAACACATTAGATGAATCATCTTCATCCAAAAACACATTAGATGAAACATCTTCTGAAAAGTGCTTGCTATTATTAAACTTTGAAACTCTGCTAAAATGCCAAACGCTTCCGTCAAGTACTCTTACCGCATTCTTAAATACCCCAATTACCTCAATAGGATCAGCATGAGGCTTCAAAGGAACACAAGACAGGAAAGGAATGCCAGGTCTACTTTATAAAGCTAGATAGCAGGCTTAAGGAAGGAATTTGCAGATGTTAGGGGGAGGCAATGGAAATGAGCCACACTCGGAGTTAGTTTAGTTAGTTCTTACTGTTCTGCTGAATTTTCAGCCATCATGGATTTTTGAAGAATGGTGCTTTCTGGAAGAAGAAGATATCACACTTTGGATGAAGTGGTCATGACTCTGTGTGGATTGCCTGCATCCCATTGGTCAGTGTTTCCCCCTCTTGATACCCAGAAACTGAGAATCAATATTTATTAGTTATTTAGCCTCTCAGTTCTGCTGCCTGAAACTAGGGAAAAGAAGGACTGACCTGCTGAAATCTGAATTTGCACCCAAAGGCCTGCAATCTGAATGACTGCACCTGCTGCACAATTCGGTACTAAAGCCCTGGGGACTTTGTCTTTCTTCAAGGAGGATTAAGGAGGAGACTTCCTGCAGCTACAGGTTAACAGAGCCCACCTGCATCATCTCCACCAAGAGTCCCCATCCTGGAGTTCCTCCAGTGGACTTTTAAGGATTTGGCCATGAGTGTTGATGGAATTGTGATACAGACCTTCTAGAGACCATCCAGGATATTCCAGGGAAAAAGCTTAATAAGGTGACCGACACGACCTGCCCATGAGAGTCAAGCTTGCCACCTTCAACCATGACCTGGCCAGAATTCCAGCTTTGTCCCGCTGAAAAGCTCAGGCACTCTGACTTCCTGGATTTGACCTGGAGCTCCCTGAAAACCAAGCCAGCGAACCCTGACAGAATCGGGCCTGGTGAAGAGCAATGAGTGCTATTGGAAGAAAAAGCTCCAGAAAAGTTTCTAAGTGTGCAGGTAAAATTGTGACCGGGGCCTCAAGTTTAGGGTATCCAACCAGGCACCATCACGGTGGGCCTGAAACTGTGACTTTGTCCTGGTCAAGCGTAATCAGATGTCCTTGATTGGTGCTATAGGTTTTTAAGCACTGTAAAGTGGTTAATCTTTAAAAATTCATATCTCCAGTTCCCTACATTTAATTTTTGTTGTTTTGGTGTCTATATTTGCAATTTTTATAAATTGGAGTTGGATTTTTATTCAGTGTCTTATCTTACTTATTAGATGTATTGGTGTTTTTAAATGCTTTACATACCTGTCTCCTAAATTAGGTCTGACCGCTCGGTTACAGCACAAGGGTTGAGCAAGGGACCTAGGGGCATATTATCAAGACAGGCGATAAAATTATTGCAGTTTTAGCGGCAGAAAACTGCTGCTAAAACGGCGATAATGGGCTTGATAATATGCTCTATGGAATTCCAATTGAAGCCCATGTTAGATGTCCTTCACATTTAACATGGCTTCAATTGGAATTTTATAGAGCATATTATCAAGCCCATTATCGCCGTTTTAGCTGCAGTTTTCTGCCGCTAAAACATCAAGAATTTTATCGCCTGTCTTGATAATATGCCCATAAGTTATTGAGACCTTTACTGGACCCTATACCGTGTTACAGGACTTAATATTGGTGGTAGGTGCATACTTACCCCTACCAATAACCCACTTTCCAACATTTGATGTTCAGCGGTGTGGATGCAGACATGTGTTTAAAGGACACCATACAGCGGTTAAGTAAGACTTTTAAATATCCTCTAAATTGCCTTAGAACTAAACATTTGATTTTGGATTTTTGGGAATTCGGACCACACTGATTTTTAATCCATTGTTTTGATTTTCTACATTTGTTCTAAGTCTTCTTAATAGTAGTTAAGATCTAAAACTAGTGATACCATGGAGCTGGATCTCGTATACTAACTAAACTCAGAGTGGATGAACGTAGGGTTTTGTGTAAGGCTAGAGGGCTACCTATCACTAACAAATTTAGGAAGGTTGAGTTTGTTAGTTCCATGAAGGCCTTGGCCAAGTCAGCACCAGAGAATGATGGGGAGTGGAAAGCTGACACCTCAAACATCACCCAGGAGGTGGGTGTGGATGATGCCTCCTCCATTGCTTCCTGTGCGAGCAACATAATTCAAGATGGTGAAAGGAGGGTTAGGTCCCCCACACAGGAACCACCTCTGTCCCTGGCAGATAGGCAGCTTGAGGCCCAACTAGTTTTAATACCTTTGGAGCAGAAGAAACTGGAATTAGCTATGGAGCAGTGGAAGGAGAAGAAAGCAAGAAGAAATTGTGGCAGTGATAACGATGAGGAGGTTGAGAAGTCCAGGGGGGGTGCCTTTGACCACAAGTTTTCCAAGGGTATTGTAGCCTGGTACACAGAGGGAGATGATATTGACAAATATCTGACTGCATTTGAAAGGACCCTTGAGATATGGGGGGTACACATCAAGCATTGGGGTTCACTCTTATGGAAAATGGTCTCAATAGCTTGGAGGGATAGGCTCCTGACCTTACAGGAGGATGAGGCAAAATCCTACTCTCACACGAGGCAATGTTTTGTCAAGCAGTTCGGTTTGTCATCAGAACAGTACAGGGTAAAATTCAGGGACCCCAAAACCGAAATGCACAATAATTGGTGGACTTTGTGGACATCTCAGTGAAGTCACTAGAAGGCTGGATTAGTGGTAACCAAGTGAACACATATGAGGGATTGTATTTGATTCAATGTGTACAAGAGAAGTTGCGCCATTATCTAGTAGACTTAAAGCTGACTAGCCCTAGAGAGCTGGGGGAGTTATCTGATGAGTGAGATCCCGGGTCCCTTGTAGAAGGAGTCCTCAAAAGACCCACAACAACCTGAAAAAGGATGTAGGGCCTCAACCCAATCTAATTTCAAGGGGAGGAAGTATCATGAAATATTGGTAGGCTCTTTGACCTCGCAAAGATGGGAAAGTGCTTTGACTGTAATCAGCCAGGAGATGCTCTCTGCACAAAGAAGCTCCCCACTGGTGGGCAGTCCCCAGGGATTGTTAGTGTAAGTGTGGGGGTGAAGAGTACCCCAGAGAGGGGTAGGGAAGTGACTGAGGCAACCTTAATGTCCCTGGGTGGGGTGGATATTACAACCCTGGCCGCATTACCTCCAAGCATGGATACATACAGGCAGAAGCCTACCATCAATGGAAAGGAGGTTGAGGCTCTGAGAGACACAGGAACCAGTGAGACTATGGTCATAGATACAAAGGTGTCTGAAGATTGGATCCTACCTAGTGGGTTTCACCAGGTGACCTATGCAGACATCTGGACCACATTCCAGCCAATGTCTATGGTGGATTTGGAATGAGGATGTGTGACAGGCCCTATGAAGGCAATTGTGCCTCATGCACTCCCAGTATAGGGTTTATTGGGAAATTATCCTGAAGCATCTGAATGGTAAGAGATGGAGAGAGGGCTTCATATGAGAATATTGGAGCTCACTGATCAAGGGCACTGGGTCTGGTGAGGCATCCCAGGGAATTCCAGAAGTACAGCAGGAATCTAACCCTGATGGTGAGGATCTGGCATCTGAGAAAGGGACTCCATCACTGCCAGAGCTGTCAAACTGGGCAGAACTGACAGGAGCTAGGGGACCACCCAGAGAGGAGTTTTGTCACGGACAGAGAGACTGTCTTACTCTTGAGTGCTTGAGGCGGATTGCCTTAAACCAAGAAGGGGATGACAGTGGGTTCCACAGAATCAGATGGATTGCTCTATACTGAGGCCAGAAACCTCACGGAGGAGGCCACCAGGAGGAAGTTAGTGGTGCCCCAGAACAGAGAGTTCATTCTGACTTTTGAGTTATCATATCCCTTTGTCAGGACATTTGGGGCAGACCAAGACTTGGAACCGGTTGGTAAACCATTTCTCTGGGCCACATATCTGAGAAGCTAAAGGAGTTCTGTAGCTCCTGTGTTGTCACCTGTCAGGCTGGTGAAACGACAGGGGGTAAGACAAAAGCTCCCTTGTTACCACTGCCAGTGATAGGGACTCCATTTTAGAAGGTGGTTGTGGACATTGTTGGTCCCCTAGAGCCACCAACTGCATGAGGAAGTAGGTATATCTGTGTTGTAGTGGACCATGCCACAAGATAACCTGAGGCAATAACCCTCCGAATAGTCACTGCTCCTATAGTGGTTATGGCCCTACTTGCTCTGCTAATCAGAGTGGGTATCCCAAAAGACGTTCTTTCAGATAGGGGAACAGAGTTCGTGTCTAGCTATCTGAAAGTGATGCTGGAGGAATGTGTTGTTACCTACAAGTTCACCAGCCCATATCACCCCCAGAATAATGGTCTGATGGAAAGGTTCAATAAGACCCTCGAAAGGCATGATAAATGGGTTGTCTGACACACTCAGGAAGAGATGGAATGTTCTCCTACCATGCCTGTTGTTTGCCTACAGGGAGGTCTCACAAAAAAGGGGTTGGTTTCAGTCTCTTTCAGCTGTTGTTTGGACACCCTGTTGTGAGGGAGCTATTGTGCCTGTTGAGAGAGTCTTTGGAGAAGCCTATCAAGGAAGCAAAGGACAATGTGCTTGATTATGTATAAGGTCTGAACTCTCGCATGGCAGATTACATGTACCTGGAGGCCAGCCAGGAGCTCATGAAGCAAAGGTATGTTCAAAAGTCTGCAATGCCTGAGTATACTCTAGGACAGTTGGTGTGGGTTTTGGACCCTTGGCTCCTAGAACTTGGCATGACAAGTAGACTGGGCCCTATCCAATAATTGAGAAAAATGATGAGGTTACCTACCTGGTCGACCTTGACACCCCCAGAAACCCTCATAGGGTTCTGCATGTAAATAAAGTGAAACACTACCATGACAGGGCAGACATGACCTAGTTAATGGTCACAGATAAGGGAGAAAAGGAGGAAACTGAGTCAGTGCCCAGCCTCCTGTCCAACAAGGTGCAAGATAGGTAAGTGGAGGGACTGGTACTCTCTCTCATACTGATAGACCAGCAGCACAGAGAGTGCAAGCAGGCACTGGGGCAGTTTGCTGGCCTGTTCTCTTTGACCCCAGGTATCACTGATTGGTATGTGCACCACATTGACACTGGTGTCAGCCCACATGTCAAAAATAAGCTGTACATGTTCTCTGACCAGGTCAGAACCAGCATCAAGTTGGAGGTGTCTAAAATGCTGGGGTTTTGGGTAATTTAGCCCTCTGACAGTACATAGGCCAGCCCAATGGTACTGGTGCTCAAACCTAATCCTCAAGGGAGGAAGAAGGAGTTGAGGTTCTGTTTGGAATACAGAAGACTGAATGCAGTCACTTTTTTAATTTATGTATTTAAGTTTTTTTAAATCGCTTGCTACACCCAAAGGTATCAGAGCACTTTATATAAGATTCCAGAAAATTACAAAATTACATCAGTTACAAGTTACATCAGTTACTAGAAAAATATTTCAAGAGCGTAGAAGACAAAATAAATGGAGCTCAGAAGGGTAAGGGGGTTGGGTAAAGGAGTAAGAGGAAGATAGGATGAAGAGACGAAGAAGAGTCTGCCCAAAGTCCGGGTGGGTAGGTGATGGCCGAGGGGGAAGTCCACAGCCAGGTGGCTAGACCGGGCAACAGCCAAATAGCTAGGTCTCAACTGGAAAACAATTAAAGAGCACTAAGACTGATGCTCACTCTATACCTAGAGCTGATGAGCTCATTGATAGGTGAGGGGCTGCTAATTATCTGAGTACTTTTAATTTGACTTGAGGCTACTGGTGGAGTGCCCTCACTAAAGGAGCAAAGGAAATGTCAGCATTCTCCACACTGGAGGGGCATTACCAGTTCAAAGGGATGCCCTTCGGCTTAAAGAATGCCCCGCCATCTTCTAAAGGTTAGTCAAGAAGGTCCTGTCTGAGTTGGAGCAGTTCAGTGCAGCTTAACTGGTTTGTATAGAAGTGTAGAGTTCCACCTGGAATGATTACTTAAGCCACCTGAAGGAAGTGCTTCAGGCCATGCAGCAGGCAGATCTGACTATTAAAGCCAGTAAGTTCCAAAGAGGGTAGTGTTTTCTATGGTGTACGTGGGCCACCGGGTAGGTGGAGGCTATGTACAGCCTCTCCAGGCCAAAATCCAAACGATTTTGGATTGGACAGCTACTACTACTCAGACACAGGACAGGGCATTACTTGGTCTGACTGGGTACTATAGAAGATTTGTTCAGGATTATGAGACCATTGTGGCTCCTCTGACAGAACTTACTAATAAGGAGAGGCCAAAGAAAGTAATGAGAACCCCAAAGTGTCAGAATGCTTTTGACACTCTGAAAGTGGTTATGTGTTCTGCTCTAGTGTTACTGGCCCCTGAGTACACAAAGCAATTTGTGGTTCAGACAGATACTTTATAATAAGGGATTTGGGCAGTGTTGGCAGATGTGAATGAGGAGGGCCTTGATCAGCCAGTTGCATTTATTAGCATGCAACTACTCCCCAGAGCGCAAAGATGGAGTGCCATTGAGAGGGAGGCCTTTGCTGTGGCTTGGTCCCTGAAAAAGCTGAGACCATACCTGTTTGGTAGTCACTTTAGCTTTCAAATTGACCACAGACCTCTCAGGTGGTTCATGCAGAAGAGAGGGGAGAATCCCAAGCTACAGAAGATGATCTTCACAGTGGAACACAGACATGGGGATGCCCATACCAATGCGGATGGACTTTCCAGGGCTTTGGACTTACCTGATGAAGACTACCAGGGTGCAGGTAAGTTGCCCATTACCTTTTTTTGAGGGGGAGAATGTCATCCTTTTTCTCTGTTCCTCCATTTTTTGTTGCATGATACTGGTGGTAACTGACTCTGACAATGCCCTGTGCTCTGCTGACAGACCCAGGCCAGTGCTATGTTTAAAACAACACACATGCACAGGGTACACTTAAGTATGGGCGGAAAATCCGTTTCGCTCGCGGATTTTGCGGATTTTCGGTAAATTCGCAATCCGCGAGATTCGCGAATCTCCCGCAAAATCCGCAAATCCGCGAGCAGCGGATTTTATGGCTTGCTCGCACTGTTCGCATGAGTTCGCGGCTTCCCAGTACAACTTCGCGCCCCGCGAATAAGCGCTAAATTGCAGAAATACGATCTTAGCAAAACTGAAACTACTTACCAGGTTCAAAAGTTCAGGCTCATCATTAGTAGCCATTTCCTGTAGTGCTTCCTGAGGGGCCCCTCCAGAGTTCAGTTGCCTACTTGCAACTATTATGTGACCCTGCTCTGAACCTCAGAATAGTTACACATATGCCACAAAGGTCCTGAATTACAGCTAAGGGAGACAAGCAGGAGCCAGGCTGGAAGTTCAAATCCATTAATCAGCCCCTAATTCATTATTGTCAGTTGGGGCAGGGCAGGTGTTGTAACTAATTTTGCAACAATGAAAGCACTTAGCAAGTGCAAAAGATCACTAATCAGGAAGCACTAAGGAAGCAGGTGCCAGCTAAAAAAATATTCTGTGACACATTAATCAGCCCCAAATTAATTCAGGTCACTTGAGGCAGGGAAGGTGTGCTTTGCTTTGCCACAATAATGTACACTGACTGGACAACCAGAGGGTGCTGTGATGAAACAGAGGGTGGCATGGGTGGGCCAGAGGGTGGCATGAGTAGTCAGAGAGTGGCAGTGGTGACAAAGAGTGGCAGTGATGAAGAAGAGTGTCCCAATCAGGCTGGACACGTAGAAACAACAAGTTCGCAAAACTTGCGACCCGACAGGTAAGTTCGCGTTTGCGAAATTGTACAAAACCCTCGCGAACTGGCAGAAACCCGCGTGAACACACAAAAAAAAATCCGCGAATTCGTGGATTTTGCGAATTGCGAGTTCGCAAATCCGCAAAATTCGCGAACGCGAGATTCGCAAAATTCGCCCATGCTTAGGTACACTACGTATTAGGCTAAACTTACAATTGGCTTGACAGACCCTATCAGGTCAAATACAAGAAGAGGGCATGACACCCGTATGCCATGACAAATGGAAAGAAAGCAAATGAGAGTGATGCTGAAGCTTACAAATGGTGAGCTATGGATGGGCTGTAAGCTCACTGATTGTAAACAACATGGCTCAAAGAGATATCTGGTTGAGACCTAAAAAATCACTCTCCTGCCACCAGACTACTCATGACTTAAACCATTCCTCGAAAAACAGGGTGATGGATGCAGGGGCTCCCCTGGTCATGGACGTTGCTGGCCTCACATGATCACATACCAGAGAAATGAAATGAAATGAAATGAAATGAATTAAAAGAAATGAAATGAAAAGGGGACTTGTATAGCACGATTGCTGCCCTGAGGCGTCCAAGCGCTGTAAGGCCGAGGTGCCACTTATCAAGAGAAGACGGATAAAAGGGCTAATTGTAGGCTTTGAAGAGGAAAGTCTTTAATTCCTTACGGAAAGAGGACAGATTGGGGTTAGCCCTAAGCTGAAGGGGTAGCGTGTTCCACAGCTTGGCGGCATTATAGGAGAATATCCTGCCGCCGGCTCTGGACCTCTTGATTCTGGGGACAACCACCAAAAAGGCATGACTAGAACGGAGGTGTTTGCTGGGAAGATAGGGAATAATTAGCTCACGCCCAATCTCCGGGCCCTTTTTCCAGAAAGATTGATGAGCTATACACATTGCCTTGAAGGAGATTCATTCCCGGACCGGGAGCCAGTGTAGGCTTCTCAGCCCGGGCTTTGCTGACATTCTGCGCGGTAGCTGGAGCAAAGTGCGCGCCGTGCAGTTCTGTATAGTCTGTAGTTTCTGCAAAGTGTAGCCAGGAGCACCCAAGTACAGCGAGTTGCTGAAATCCAGTCGAGACTGGATCAGAGCTTGTACCGCTATCTGCTTAGCTTCCATAGGTAGGAGAGGGAGGATTTTCTTCAGCATCCTAAGAAGTCCGAAACAGGTTGCAGAAAGCTTGGCGACCTGGGTATAAAGGTGAGGGCTTTTTCCAGCCACACCCCCAGACTTTTAATATTGTCCTAGGGTGTAGGAGGGATGCCCAGACTTAAAGGCCATAGGGAGTCGATGTTAGATGCAGCAGGGGGGCCAAGGAGCATCAGCTCGGTTTTGTCCCCGTTAAGCTTGATGCAAGATGTTGACATCCAGCTTTTTACCTCCTCCAGACATTTCATTAACCCTGACTGTTTGGATGGACCGTCCTCCTGAGCAAGGGAGACCACTAGCTGCGTGTCATCTGCATATGAAATGATCTTAATACCAAAGGGGCGGACGACATCAGCCAGTGGTCTCATGTAGACGTTGAATAGCGCAGGGCTCAAAGATGAGCCCTGCAGTACCCCACAGCTCAGAGGTTTGCTGGAGGAGACAGTATCACCCTCGAAGACCTGAAAGGTCCTATTGCTCAAGAATGATTTGAGCCAGACCATGGCTCTCCCTGATATTCCCAGCTCAGCAAGGCGGCACAGCAGCGTGTCATTATTGACCGTGTCAAATGCTGCGCTGAAATCGAGGAGGATCACTGCCACTGATCCCCCTCGATCCAAAATCCTTCTGGCTTCCTCGGTAACTGCCAATAAGGCAGTCTCCGTGCCGTGTCTCGGGCGGAAACCTGTCTGGGTGGCATCGAGCAACTGATTGCTTTCAAGAAAATCCATGAGATGCGTGTTGATATATTTCTCAAGAAGTTTGCTCACCCAGGGGAGCAGGGAAATGGGGCGATAGTTGTCAAATTTACCTGGATCTAAGTTTGGTTTCTTCAAAAGAGCACACTCCATCGCTTGCTTTCAAGGATGTGGGACCACACCCGAGGAGATGGAAGCATTAAGGAGATTCATGATGGTAGAGAGAACCACATGGCTTACTGAGGCCAGTACGTTTGGTGGGGTTGGGTCTTCTGGCAAGCCTGATTTTACTTGCCCTATCAATGATTCCAAAACCTCCGGTTCTAATAACAGGAAGTGATCCAGCTTTGCAAGGGTCTGAGGGGGAACGTCAGACTGCCTTGGCCATACCTGAGTGCAAGGGGTTACGCCCTTGATAGGGAATGAAATGTAAATTTGATACACTTTTTGATAGAAGAAGTCTGCCAGATCGTTACAGTAGACCATCGTTTTGCAGCTGGGTGTGGAGGGGAGGGGGAGTTTAGTGAGCTTTTTTACAATCTGGAAGATTTCTTTGGGTTTTGATTTTGCCAAAATAATTTGCTTTGAGAAGTAGGATGATTGAGCATTTTTTATCGCTTCTTTGTAGGCTCTGATTGACTCTCTATATAGAGTTTTTTTAGCGGGGGCATATTCTAGGCGCCAGCTTCTTTCCAGGTTCCTGCAATGCCGCTTTTTTTCCCTAAATTCCTCAGAATATCAGGGGGCGTTTTTCCGAGATCGCTTTATAGTGGTTTTGCCGAAGGGGAGTGTGGTCTCGAGAGAACGCGAGATCCACCCCTCATATTCCTCATTGGCTAGAAGAGGATCCCCGTTAGAAGGGGGTGTGGAGGTCATAAGGCAATTGGACTAATTGTTCAACTGGAAGTCTGGGCCAATTCCTGGAATTCCTAACAGTGGGAGTGAGAGGAGGGGCCTTCCATGTGGACCATGTAAGGGGACTAAGTGAATGATCAGTCCAAGGGAGGCAGATGGAATGCCCCACCTTCAGTTCAGTGCAATTACTAAAAACTGGGTCCAAGAGATGACCCTTAATATTGGTGGATGAGTCAACCAGTTGTTCCAGTTGCAATGCTGCCAGGTCATCCACTAACTCCGTGGCAATGCGGTCGGAGGCAGAGTCAAAATGAAAGTTCAGGTCACCTAAAAGCGTGTAGTTGGAGGGAGTTGTGACTAGCTCGGCCACAAGCGGAGGCAGGGCCTTATGAAACTGTTTTGAGGGACCTGGAGGCCGATATATAAGTGTACCTGAAAAACAGTTATTGGGGGAAAATTCAATACAAAAATACAAAATGCGAGGCTTTCGCAGTCTGGAATAGAGTCATGGAAACAACGACAGAGATACTGCTCTTTATAAATGATTGCTACACCCCCTCCTCTCCCTAAAGGTCGATCTTTCCGCATAATCTGGAAGCCCGGGGGCAGTGCTAGAACTACGTCTGGGTCAGAGTCCAGCGTCAGCCAGGTCTCTGTTAAAAAGACTGCATCTGGCATAGTCCTCCAGCATAAGGGCAATTTCTGTCCTGTGGTTGGGTAAAGATATGCAGTTTAAAAGGAGCATGTTGAAATCCCGCCTCCCATCCTGATATTTTTTTATATTCAACTTGTGTTTGCGAAAGGGGCAGATCATAGGCAGTGCCCAGGTCAGTATTGACCTCCTTCACCCACTTCCCATAGAATCATAATTACAATGAACACCATCCTATGCACTCTGTAGAGGGGCCAAGGATTTGATTAGCATAATAGCCAGAACACATTTTATGGCACAGTGAAAGGCAATGTGAGAAGCTCACACTGCTGTGAGCCTACCCTCTAGGGATCTCAGTCATATCCAGTCAAGGACATCCATCTCCAACATACACTCGCCTATAGGTGGCTTGCATGTTGGATGAAAAGCAAAATTAAAGAAACACATCATCTGGGAAAAGGAAATATTATTTTCCTAAATTTGCCTTCCACTGCTAAAGATTCAAGACTGGCAAGAGCAGAATGTTGAACAAAAATGGGTCAGATTACATTTGTAATAAAAGGTTAGCAGCTCCAGGTGCACAGAGAACAACTGTATTCAGCTCTGTGGCTGTAGGAGCTTTATTAATGATTCACACCACAGTGTTTCACAACCCTAACAGCTCTAGCTGCTTTGTGGTTTAGAGCACTGACAGCTGGGACTTTGTCCTCAAGACATGGAACCAAATTGCATCAGTCCAGGCAATACTTAGCACAGTGTTGCACAGCTCCAATGCTTTGGCAGTGTTTCACAGTGCAAGTACATTCTCCCTGGTAAATTGCTTAGGGCACAGAGCACACAGTAACATGGCTCCTCTACTGTGTCTATAGTGCTTTGCGCAAGGTAACACAGGTCCAAGTGTTATGTCTCTATCAGAGCACTGTGTCACACAGCTCCCAGGTACATTGCATTTGGTACACAGCAGAATGTAAAATTATACAGCTTCAGCATTTTGAAGCATACAGTACAAGGTTACAATCTGTCTGTGGTCAGAGGGAAATAAATATTCATTCTCCAAGGCATAAGTGCCAAAGTTCAGATGAATACTATGTTTTTTGAGGTCTTACACTAACCTGGAGGCAATATTTTTTACTGAGTGCTGGAACGGGGTAATACAACAGTCCCCACCTGGGATAGAGGCTTAAAGAATGCTTTACTTTTTTAAAAGACTACAAAATGACCACCAAGCAAATGAACCGCACCAGAGTCGTTAAAGTAACAATAACTTCTACTTGTTAATTTCTCCATGTGTATCTGTTCTGACTTTATCACCCTGTTCAATTGTATTTGCCCGACCCCTTCTCCACTGGCTCCTGCAAAGCCCTCTTGCTTCTGTGCTCAGGATCAGAGCTGAGGATGCAGCGCTAAGTGTAAGAAAAATGCATTCAGATGGGGAAAAGTTGAACATGAATGAGGGAGGGGTGAGGGGAGGGTAGAGATGAAGTATACGGGGCAGAGGGGTGGAAGAGAAAAGAAACAAAACAAATAGAGAAAATGGGCTGAAAACACAGTTACTCATGTGGAGTGCTTGAAGTCAAATAAAAAAGTAGCTCCAAAAATGGAGCAGTGGAAGGAAACACGTACTTGGTCCATGCTCTTGGGAAGGGCCAAACACAATAAGAGGACATGAAAACCGCATGCTATGGCAAATGGAAAGAAATCATATGAGAGCGATGTTGTAGTTTGCAAATGGTAATTTGGGTATGGGCTGTAAGCCCACTGATTGAAAACAACATCTCTTAAAGAGACAGCGTATGTACTATCTAGCCGAGTCCTAAAATGGTCTCTGGCGAGGGAAGTCAGAGTGGGGTTCATATTACTTTTAATTCATTTCATGAGCCACAGTGTCTTGGTGGGGCTGGAAGAGGAGCTCAATGTGGCTCAGAGGTGGGTAGAAGGATTTGGTAAATTCCTGCCAATTGCTTCATCATGAAAGGAACATTGAAAGTGATATGGAATGTGAAGAGGTAGGAGGCAAAAATGATCATCCATAATTTTCTCAAGGTGATACCAATGTGACGCTCATTAAGAGAGGCACAATTTCCTTGCAGCAATAACGCTAGGTAGAATTATGCCACACATAATTACAAGTATCTCTGGGCCTGGAATTATCTGGTTTGCAAACCCTGGATCTGATAATCCCTAGCCTGGATACACAAGACCTGTTTTTGATGGTGCAGGCACAGGGGCTTGAGGCAGTTGTAACAGTGCAGCCCCTGCCCTACCTTTGAATCGAGGACAACCACGTTGTAAAGGCACCAGTATCTCCAGATCCTTGTGGTTATTTCCAATACCGGGAGAGAAAACTTGTAATCAGTGGATTTTGGTGTTGGAATACTGCCTGGGATCAGGAATTAAGGCCCTCCGGTCTCCCCACAACAAAATCTGCTGAACTCATATTGAGGGATTTATGGGTAAATCTACACAATTAATTTTACTCTTATAATAATCTTACTACTTTTAAGCTGCTCACAAATTCGGAGTGTAAAGTTACTAAAAGTGTAAAATGTTCACATCTAAACCCCTGAAAAAGGACGTGGAGGCAAATGTATGAGTGTAATTTACTATTAAAAAAAGAAACAGTATTAAGTCCAACACCACTCATTGCAACCGACTGATACTGCAACACCCTTCCACAGAAAATAATGGAGTTACTTACTTAAAACAAAATTCAATAGGAAATAATGTTAAATTAAGTGGAATTTTATAAAATAGTTACAAATATAAATAAATGTAATTTTATATTAAGATAAGGTATAAGAATAATTTACGAATGTTTTAATTTAAACATTTTAATTTAATTACAAAATATTTTAATAAACGTTTGCATTAAAACAATTTGATAATGCATTTTATTTAAATATAATTAAATTAATTATAAGCAATTTGTCACATCACTTTTAATCATTATTATGGCATAATAAAACATTGTTGTTATTTTAGGTTGGAGTTTTATTTTTAAATCTAAAATTTAGAAAACTAATATTAATTTAATATTTTATAGTTACATGAATCACATATTTAATTCAAAATTAAGTTAATAGTTATGTACTTTTTTTTACTTTGCTCTGCAATAAATATATAACATTAATTCACAGTCTCAAGTTTTATATGGCGCTGAGATCCTTTATTTGAGCGGTAAGGGATCCTGGGACGTGATAGAGGGGAATTGCTTAAAAAGACTCTTATCCCTTCCTAAATCTTCAATGATACAAGCCATCAGGATGGAAACAGCAACAAAATCCTGGAAAATACAAACCCAGATGGCTGTGATTAGATTCTGGAAGAGATTGGAAGACCCCGAAAACCAAAAAATAGCATATTGGTGTCGCAATGAAATACTGAGAAGTGAGCTAAAATGGGCAAAAGGTTGTAGGGACAAACTGAAAGATATCTGCAAAGCATTGGAGATCGATTGGGACCAAGAATCGCTTCGGGTCCTTAGTACCAAAGGGGATCTGAAGCAAAGGGGGGAGGAAGTTTCAAAAGCAATTGATATAGGCTATCTAACAAATAAAAAATCAGTGGCGCATATGCTAAAAGCTTGGTCCAATGAAAATTGGTTCCCCTACCTTGATAGACTCCCTAACCGCGGTTTCAGGCAAGAGATCCTGAGGTGTCGAATTAGGATTAACCCGTGGATAATAAACAAAGAGCTCAAAGCTAAAATGTTAGATCATGAAGGCTGTTGCAAGTGTAAGTTGAGAACCAAGGGAGACTGGCCACATATTTTGTTGGACTGCCAGTTTCTCCTGGAGCAGAGAAAACTATGGCTGCGTCCGGTTTTTCTAAAATATGGAATAAAAACGAGGATGCAGGCAGCCAGCCTCCTAACAGAAATACCCTTCATTGACATTGTAATTGCCCTAGGGAAATACTTAAAGGTGGCCCAGAGTGCACTGAGACCCAAGGAAAAATGTAGTACTGTATGAATTTTTTATTGATTGAAATTTGCACGACGTTAAGAAACGTGAATAGGTTTTAAACTTTTATAACATGTTTTTAGGTATCGTAATTTTTAATTGGGGTTTAGTGTTTTATAAGTGAATTTGTACCTTTGAAAATGAAATATAGAACTGCTTTCTAAAGAACAACATTTTAAAAATAAGTATAGGTATTTATTGTATACACCCCCCATTGTGTTATGCTCACTGCCTTGTTTAAAGACTACGGTCATAATAAACATACATTTGACTTTGACTTTGAATTCACAGTCATTTTTAAATAAAAATATATTTTTTATATTTTTTTAAAGTTTTATAAAATGTTTAATTTATACATGTGGAAATCTACAGTCCGAATGAGGATTCTCCCTATGGTAAAGTATATGGAAATGTTTGAAAAAGATAATTAAATTTAAAAAATAAAATGAACATATTTTTATTTTAAAAGTTAATTTATTTTATATATTTATTTTAAATACATAAATAGATTAAGATTAAAATGTTATAGTACTATTTAGTTACTTTTGAATTAAATCTTTAACTAAATTAAATATAATACATTAATTAAAAATAAGGTTCTGTAGTTTAAATGTAAAAATTAATTCCCACCTAAAGTGAAATCATGTTTTATCATGCATTACTAATTATTAAATGTTATATATATATAATTTATAATAAGTAATCTAATTATTTTTCATTAAAAGAGAGTGTTAAATTAATTTTTAAAAACAAAGATGGTAATTAAAATAATTTATAATTAAATTACGAATATGAACTCTTTTTAATAAATATTTTACATTAAATTATATTTAGTTTTATGTTTAAATATTTTAAATATTTTAATTTTATTTAACCTTATTTCCTATGGGGTTTTACTTTAGGTCCCAAAATCAATTATTTTGTATAAGAGGGGTTTGCCATACCAATGGTTGGCCATGTGTGGTGCTAGACTTACTCCACCTCTGAGATGGAGTACTATACTACTGTTTTCTCTCCCTTTTTGTCTGTAGTGACTATAGAAGTACAGTTTGTTAATAGGTATGGACTTTCTCTGAAGGTGGGTGGGTTGATGTCCCTCCTTGACCCTTTTTGGGCCTCCTTAGACCCCCCTTATGCCTCCCTTAACCCCTACACTTCATTAGTAAGTATTCTCCATTTATAAGCCGCTCCCCTGTGTCTCTCCCTCACATTTACTTCTAAGGGCCTCATTACGATGTCGGTCAGAAAGCATTCCAACCGACTCCTTGGCGGAATCAGTTCTGACTGACTCAGGTTCGGTGCGACCGACCGACCGAGTACGATGTTTCCGAAAACCGTTCGGTCAGACTTCCATTGACTTCAATGGAAGCCTGTGTTCCGATCGACAACACAGGCTCCCATTGAAAAAAAGGTTTGTTCCGGAATACCTTGCACCATGTCGCAGGCACCCAATGGTGCCTGCCACACAGTGCATTGTTGTAAAGAGGAGTTCGGGTGAAGGGGGACCAGCTACGGGCCCCCGAAGTCAGTTTTCAACAGCTACTCCTTGACGGACAGACTGATTTGGAAATGCTGTCCGAATCCAACATCGTAATACGTTGGTTTGCAAACGCAGTCCGTAGAGCTGTACGAGTCTCTGAATGCTGATCAAAACCGAGTCAGAAACACCAAACGGTTACCTTCTATAGTAATTGGTTGGTTGGAAATGTTTCCGAGTTGGTCGGAAAAATGGGTTTCGACGCGGGTTAGGAAAATCCGAATGCCGTTCGGAGACTTTCTGACCAAAATCGTAATGAGGCCCTAAACCGTATAGTTACATGTGTAAAGCAGGGTCAGACTGGGCCAGAAAACTGACCTGGGTACCAAAATAAAACAGTATCCCCCATTAGTGAACTAGATAGCTAAAAAAGTGTCCTATGTTTGGAAATTGGCACAATTTTGAACTTGTAAAGACAAGCTGCATGTGCGCTTTGTGATGAATGGAAGACTGCATGTATTTGAGCTTGCTATATGCAATGCTTTATTTAATATTAGGGAAATTAACAGTAAACACCGCGCAGCAGACCATAAAACAGGCCTGGTAAGGTTTAGGACTATAGGCCCTTATGCAGCACAAATGACCACACAGAACCATAGTAAATGGTAACTTGAACTGACCCAGGGTAAGCTTACCCGGCCACTTTTATTGGCAAGGTCACCTGACCGGTACACCTGTGATGGATGGGTGTTGAGTGAGTGAGGAGGCCAGGCCTTTTGGAGTAGCTGGCTACATAGGCCATATGCTAGAATATTACAATGTTTCCGGCAGATCACTACAAGGCCTACACACTGGCACGTCGGGCAAGCCCATCGGAAACTGCCTGATAGCCATATTGGCGTGATTGATCCTGGTGCAAGACTCCGCAGTCGGGTGGAGATCTCCACACATAAACATGTAGCAGGCTAGGAGGGCTAAACCCTGTACCTTGGTTTGTGATTAGTATTTTGTAGTATACTTTGAAGAACTACAAAATGTACTACAAAATGCAATTGTGAATAGGACCTTTGGGGTAGATTATTTTGCATAAGGGCTGCTCTACTTTTGGGGAACAACACCCCAATAATGTTTTTTAGCCTTTACTAAGCCACACAAAGCCTTTTTTGCAAAGTTTAGTAAATACAAAGTAATGCGAAGACGTGCATAGCGCTGCATTTCGGTACTTGGTGTTGGGTAGACGTCTAATTGGATGAGCATGGGCGTTTACATGCAATATCCCATGTATTTTGACGTAAATCCCGATTCACAAAGACTTGTAAACCTGGGTTTGTGCCAAAATGATGCACCTATCAAAGAGAGGTGTAAAAAGAACTATCTTTATTGCTCTTCGTTACTTCCTCTTTCCAAGCAGCTGCATTCTGCAGCACACAAAGAAAGAGTAATATACCTCCAAGGATTGTTTTTGTGCAGCAAGGTATATCTTCCTGCACAAAACAATCCTGCCTGTAACAAAGACACCCTTGCACCATGGTATGACAACTTGCGAGCTGGAATGTGTCATATTTCTAATATATTGTGCAATCCTGCTCTCTGCCTGCGTTGGCGTACAATCTACTGCCTAGCACCAAAGCAGGCACACTTACACCATGGTGTAAATGTGCCTGTGATGCAGGAAGGATTGTTTTTGTGCAGAAAGGGACTCATCACTGCGCAAATTAATCCTCAGACGCATTTTCGTCTCTCTAAGTATGCAGTAGAATGCAGCACATGTACGATTAGGAAACAACAAGGAGAAATAAAGATATTTCTCCTCGTTGTGTCTCCCCTGGGAAGGCATAGCATTTTGACGCATTCCCAGGTTTACCAATCGTGGTACATCTGGGACTGCACCAAAATCCATGGGCCTCATTAATGAAAAGTGACGCATCGCTTCGTGAAAACAGCAATGCGTCACTTTTCATTGCGCCCTCCTTGCGACACCAATGATGCGTCATATTTACATTATGATGCATCATTGCGCAAGGAGTTACAGATACGTCAGTATTTCTGACCTATCTGTAAGCGCAAAAGTGACGCATTGCTGGAGTGTGTCACAAAAATGACGCAACTCCAGCAATGCGTCCTTAGGCAGGCGCAAGATTTTGATGCAACGGCGTCCTAGAAGTGACGTAGTGAAATCTCATAGATTTCACTGCGTCACTTCTATGACCCTTTCTTGCGTCAATACGCCCCCCTTCCATACATTATACCTGGCACAGGTATAATGTGGCGCAGGGGTTTACAAAGTGACGCATCTACCTAGATGCATCACTTTGTAAATATGGCGCAACAAGGGGTATTTTTTACGCCACTGGAGCGTCACAAAAAGTGAGGCACCGGCGGCGTAAAAGTGATGGCAGGGCTCATAAAGCAGGCCCCATGAGTGGATGCATGGGAACACACAGGCGGGCTTCCCGTTTCTTGGCAAATCTGACTTAGGGATTGTGTTGCTATTGGGACACCACGCATGACGCAAATACAACGCAATCCCTTAATAAATCTGGCCCAGGAGCATCATTTTTACTGCGGTATTTACTTTCAAGCATGAAGGGAGAATTTTTTTCTCTTGAAAATTAATTCTGTGCTTCACATTTAAATTCAAGCAAGGGAGCATTTCTTTCCATTTTTCTCTTTCAATTTACCTTATTCACACACATTTTTTATATTGCTTTCGCCTGATAATGTACACAACCATCTTTATTACGAACAGTTACCATACTTTATAAGCCAGCCAGTGCGTTTTCACAAAAACAAGTACGATATGTTTGGTATTTAATCATTATAATTTAAACAACGTGAATACCGTATCTTTATTATAAGCCTATCCTGCCACCTCCTGCTCATTCTATGTATTGCAACAGCAAATAGTTACATTTCGGCAGTGAAAAAAATCTGTCTGTGGCTCTACAATGATATATTAGTGTTAACTTTTTAAGTGGGATTATCATGATAAATTTGTCTGCCACCTAAGTTTCATTTAAGGCAAAGACGAGGAAGAGAGTAACGAGAGTAAAGAGCTATTATATGCATGTAACTTGTTAATTAGTGCTATTAAAATGAAACGAGTATATGTGTTTTTCTAAAAGCAGCAGTATATTGGTCCAATGCAGTTTCACGTTCTTTTAGCCGATATCCCTAGGCTATTGACGTTCGTCTCATAGCTTCGCTCCAGTACCACTAATCAACATCTATTTAAACTTCAAAGCCCGAACATTCACGCATTCGACTTGTCGGCCTCGGAGATCACATTGGACCACTCGCACACAAATTGGGAAACATAACGGTGTTGAACGTTCCTATGTTACATCATTTCCTATTCAGAACTAAATAAAGTAAACAGATTAGGATGTACGCGTGGCCCACTTTTTCAAACTAGGCCACATTTGAACTGTATGCGTATTTTCAGGGCCATCTTTAGCACTTGGTGACGCCCTGTTTTACAATGTTTGTTGGGAGCCCCACATGACCCCCTCCGACACGGCTTCCCTCACTACCACCATTTGACAGTGCCTCTCATGTCTCCATAACCACTGTCTCTTAGATTCATTTAGCTTTATAGAGCCACTCATACCAGTGTAAGGTCTCACAGCACTTTACAACACACACACATTGCACAGAGACAATCTTAGGTGTGTAAATTAGTATAAAGGAAATGTTACATAATACAGAGGCCTACAAGGAGTAGGAGTCACACTTCATCCATACTGGTAGGCAGTATAGTTAAGAGTCCTTGGACTGGAAAAGCACAAATTCAGAATTTATCTTGTAACACCATTGTTAGGGATTTTCTTTAATAAGAATAATTGATTTCTACACAAATGAACCCCTTTTGCAGTATTAGGACAACAAAATACTTGGCAAAAATGTATAGCTTAATATTTTCCTTACAGTTTGAATGCAGCTCTTTGATGGCAGTTAAAAGCTCACTGCTCTATATTAGGATTTTAATTTATAAACTGCAAGTAACAAAAGGATCTGTGATAAAAGTGTTACTGCATTGACCTATTTATACTATATGCACTTTGTGATGTGAATGGGACATATTCTTTGCAGCATGCATATTAACGATCTGCACTGTGATGAGCCAAAACTTTCAGTAGACAAAGGTCCGGTCTCTCTCCAGGAAGAACATTAGTTTGTGATTTTTTTTGATACCTGAAAATTGCTGGGACAATGTAAGCAACATCAGGTGCTTTGAAAACGATGAACATGGTGCCCCCACCCTAAGTCAGCGCCCGGTGCGGTGGCACCAATCGCACCGCCCTAGACCCGTCCATATATGACTAGCATACAATTTTCTTCAGTGCGAGTCAATGGCGTAACATAGCCTCCCGCAGAAAATGCGATGGGGGGCAAGATCCAGGGGGCCTTCTCAGCACTGTTTTTGGCCTGAGAGCTCCTGATTGAGTCCGGAGGGGGACTCCTTCCATGTACTATTCAGAGGGGGGTGGGGGTGGCGCTCAAGTTACACCACTGGTGCGAGTTTCTTATATTTCTAATTCAGACAATGGTAAAGGGTTTCAGATAGAAATCTGCAACATTCATAAACTTTCTGATTTTAACTGTAGTCTCATAACATTTACCCATCTAACTTTAATATACTTTGTGAATTAACTTACAAGATCTTTTTAACTTGTTGTAAATTTAATTTTTCTTCACAGGGTGATTTAGTATTCCTGTGGAGGAGCCAGTCCCCTATATAGCCGTTAGATATGTCCCATCAGTTTTCTCACTCTGGGGCATATTCACAAGAGAAGTGGTGGAATAAGTGAGTGAGCTGGCTTAACACCTCACTAGGCCACTTCAGAAACATAGGGCTGCACCATATTTACAAGACTATTGTGGCTTATTTACAAGGCTTAATGTGGCTTAATGTTGCCTTGTAAATAAGGTGAAGTCCCTACTGTGAAAGGAACATCGTAAAAAGGGACGTTTCCGTGGCGGAGGAACTGGTAAATATGCCCCTCTGAATGCACACATAATCCCTTGTTGCATGAAGTTGGCTGCCTCCATCATCTCACATACCACAAGTATACAGCCCTGGGTTCTGCTTGCTCTGTGGGAGGACAGGTTGAAAGAGTAATGCATGTCCAGATTCTAGGTGTTGACCTTTTGTACAAAATGAAGGTACCTCGCATGGAGTTTTTGTAACTGCAATCCCCACCATCGTGCATTTCTGATGGAATGGGTGTCACCCTCTCAGCAACGTGGAAGCGGTGTGGCGCAGCGGCGCAGTGGCCAGTGCTACTGCCTCCAGATTCTAGGGCTTACGTTTCGATCCCAGGTGCCGGCAGCAGATCAGCCTCGCACCATGTGACGCTGGGCAATAGCTTGCTTAATCTTCCTGACGGCTCCAAGCGCTGGGACACCTCTCCAGAGGTAGCTGTGCGCTTTACAAATACTGGACATTTACATTTACGACAGATTGCCCTGAGATAGAGAGTGACATGGCAATTAAGGAGCAGTTTCAGCACATGATCTTCGAAGCAGAAAAAAGTACCTAATGATTTTACTTTGTACCATGAGTAATATCATTAATAATGTCAGTTGTGATATCATCAATGATAGTATGTTTGATGCTATATGCAGCACAAGGGGTGCAAGTTGTGGATTGCACTGCAAACCATAGCTGGTGAATTTCAGTGGTTTTTCACGTTTAGACAAAATGTTTTTAATTGGGTTTATTTTTCATTGATTTTCATTGCGTTTTTTACGATTCAACTAAGTTCAAACCCTGCTTTGTACGGCATTCATTCATGCACCATGGGGTTGGATGATGGTCTAGGAAATCCAGACATGGTGGGCCAGCCACTGCAGTGCATAGCCTTGAGACCTGTGCTGTGTGGAATTAGTTGCAGGCTTTGTGCCAAATCATCTGGCTACCTGCCTCTGCGCAGTCAAACCCAGCTGTGGTGGGTGGCTATAAAGCCTGGTCTTTTACCAGGCCCTGTGTCCATCTCACATCGGGCAATCAACCCCCAAAAAGCACAGTCTTGTGTCTTGCACAATAGGGATTAGATGTAGGTTCTGACCTGTAGCTAGGCCCTGTGTCCATTTTACTGCGGGCAGCCAACCATGGCCATGTGCAGCAGGGATTAGCTAAGCCTGTGCTCATGCGACTGAGGATGGACAAACCTTTGATCTACAGGGGCTTCAGCCTTATAGTATTTTAGTGCTCTTTTCTATTGGTAATTGTGTTTTGTTTAGGTTTTTCTTCATTTTTACAACTTTTCTTTATATTTTTGGATTCACCCTAACATGGATTTTTTTAAGTACGTATTCAAGCAATAGTTATTGTTTTAGGTAAGCTCCTTGAAAACCTTTTGTTATTGTAGACTGTGTTGTGGTGTTTCTTCAAGTGCCAGATCATTAATATAGAAATAACTCTTTGTTTTTCCTGCAATTTTGGGCAAACGTGGTCTGCAGTGAATCTGATTCTGTCTCCTTTGCTTTGCTTGAAGATTTCAGCCAGAACCCAATCTTCTTCGTGCTCCTGACTCGTGTGCTCCGTCTCTGCACAAGAATACTCATTTGGATATAATGCATTCAGGTGCTTAATCGTGCCAGTAGTTCCAAAAGGAACTCTCTGTAGCATCTGTTCACATGTTGCACAAATTAACTTAGGGGCATATTATCAAGAACCTCGTTATAATTATCGCTGTTTTAGTGACAGGAAACTGCAGCTAAAACGGCAATAATGGGCTTGCTAATATGCGTTATAGAATTCCAATAGAAGCCCAGGTTAGATGTGCATGTGATTAACACCGCCTCCTTAGAGGGCTGCGCGTAGGCATCTGGGCAATTGGGCAAGGTTTTGCTGACAGAGAGGCCGTAGAACGCAATGCGCTGGGAGCACTAAATAGACTAACGCATTTAAGAACTATTTTCACTGTCTCAATTACCCAGACGCCTACGCGCAGCCCTCTAAGGAGGCGGTGTTAATCACACAATGGATTGAGGCAATTATTAACCCTTATGGACCCATGAAGTTTCCTCCTGGTTTCCCAGCGCACCAACCAAGTTTTGATACCCCGTTCCCCCCATCCTGATGAAGACCCGTAGCAGAGGATCTTACGAAGCCCCCAATTGCGCCAGGGTCGAAACGTCGATGAACCCCCCACAATAGGCCTACACCCAACCGCGATTCCCCAATACAGAAATCACAGATGTGGCTAAACTGTGACAACAAATTAATATTACTACTATGTAAAATATGTTGTACCTAATGCATATGGTTAGGACTGATCTTTTAAAAGGGAGACCATTTTTGTGTTAAACATTTTACAGGGTCCCTTCAACTCGAATTTATTTGAATTTTCTCCCTGTGAACTCCTTTCACTTCCTTCCATTTCTATTCACTTGAGCACAATTTTCACACTCCTTCTTTTCCTGATGATAACCGCCGAATACATGTATAAGTGTATGGCATACGTTTGAGACTTTTGATTTAAATAAGATTTTTTTTATTTAAGACTAAAACAAATGGAATATAGGGGCATATTACCAACAACTAGCGATAATTATCGCTATGTTGGTTTAGCGGCGATATTTTTATCGCCGAGCTGCGGCGATTTTTATCGCTTAGGAGCCTTGCTATTATCAAGGTTTATCTCCTAAGCGATAAAAATCGGCCGAAATGCATGAATATCGCTGTAAAGTCAGCGATATTCATGCATTACCAAGCTAATGCTCTTTATGTTATCCACCTACTATTGGATGACATGGATAAGAACTGCTCAGGGGCAGGTGTTAGCTTTTGGAGATATTCGCGCTTAGCGCGAATATCTCCAAAAGTTGGTAATAGGAGATAGCGAGGTTAGCGACTGTTTCCAGTCGCTAACATCTTGGCACGCCCACTTTGCATGTCATTAGTGATAAATATCACTGACATGCAAAGCGGGGCCCAAGATGGTCGCTATCTCCTACTATCTGTCGCTAACTGGTGTTAGCGACAGCTAGGTAATAGGGAGATAATTTTATCTCCGCTTTCTTGGCTTTTAAAGCCAAAAAAGCAGAGATAAACCCCCTTGATATTATGCCCCATAATTCTGTCATCTTGAAGTAGCCTATTGCCGATTTTTCCCCATGTGTGCCTCTTCTGAATGACGTTTATATGCATCCATACTAAGTGATATTTTGAAATAGGAACTGTCTAGGATCACTGTTTGCTTTACCGATCAATACCCAGGTCCTCTGACACATACTGGGTCACCCCATTACTTATATTTGCGTTTTCCAAACAGCAGGGCTGTTAAATGGTAGAGTCCTCACAGCAGACTTAGCATGTTCTAGTTATTCCTATTCTGCCTCGAGCCATGCACCAACAAGAAGACTCGGACTGAAATCTGAATAAAAAACCAGAGCAACACATTGCTAATCTCTCAACATTTTTCTGCATAATTAGAACTGATGTTTAAAAAATCTCCTAATCCAAATTCTGTGAATAAGAAATTGAAATTTTTAAATTTAAATTAATTTTTCTGTGCACATTTGTGAAACTTATGTGGGCAAATAGTTTAAAAAATGAGCCGTTTTAAGGTTCTTCTACCAAGAAAGCAAATATGTTGCCTGCTCAAGAAACCTTTTTCAATAATAGTTTAGTCTTTAATAAGAGGGGGGGGGGGGAAGCACTGATGTAAATTTACATGTGAGCAAATCTACATGTGTAGATTTGCTCTTACACTTTCAAGTAAATTTACTACTTTTGAGTGTTCACCATTTGTGAATATAACTTTCTTCCAAAGTGGGGGGCGCTAGAGGGTGCGCAAGCGGAATGGCTGCCTAACTGAGTAGCTCCCGCACCTTGGCCCATGATCCTACACTTAACCTCTGCCAAAGGCGAGTAAAATATTAATATTACCCACCATCTGATGCGGTGGGTAGTCCTCTGCACTCGTCCCGAAGCTTGGGCCGCTGGTGACAACTGGGCCGACGTAAACGGCGTTTGAAAATCAGCCGGCGGTGCCCTCGGAGACTACACTGTGAGGAGATCGGCCGCAGGGGACTACGCGAGGCCGGGGCTTGCCACGAGGCGGCGGGCCCGATCCTCGCTCTTGGGTTCAGCGCCTGAGACGTGACTGGCATTGGACCCAACTGTATGAGTTGCTAACATCGCCGGCAGTAGACTGCCCCTCACGCAGGCTTTCCCCCGTGTGCCCGGCCCATCGTTGGCAGACTCGACACCTGGGGAGCGCCGCCTTTATCCCTGCTCGACTTGGAGGGTGGAGAGGTCCTCGGAAGGAGTGCTGCGACTGCCGCTACGACTCCTGCAGACACCGGGGAGTGTCAGACAGCCGCGGCACCTACCGCTGCCTTACAAGGGGTGAGGAGTGATTGGAACTGGTGGTGGCCACTCTCTTCCCATTCACTGGCGGGCGGCAGGGGGCTGAGTGTAGACGCAACCCTCGGGATACTAGCTGCTGTGGACCTTGTTGGGGTTTTGTTCCTGCACATTTTCTAATCCTCCACACCAACAATGACCCTCGGACACTAGCGGCACCGCAGACCTCACTAAACTGGGGCGGCTCCCAAGGCCCACCACTGCGGTCATTTGGAATTGGGGCTGATTTGTACACGGTCCCCAAAGTTTTGTTTTGTGCCAGCTACTTTGCGGAGCCTGCCGCAAACCTATCTCTTGGCCATGGATCTGTAGCTTGTGCCCTCATACGTTATTGCCGATCTCGGAGCCACCCGCACACGGTGCATCCACGGACAAAATCCTCTGCTACAGACCGCCGGTGCCCCACCTTTGCATGTTTCTTTTTGTTTTGCAGCGCAGGCGACGGCTGGAGGCTCGAACCCCCCCTGTTACAGCTCCCGATCGTTGTGGGGATCGCTTCCAGCATCTAACGATGCTGAGTGCATAGGCGCAAGGATATCTGCCTTGGAAGTTGTCCGCCATTTATCGCTATCCTATCCCACGGCTGGAACCCTGCAGGGCCGAAGCGTTGGTATGCGGGGTGGCGGAGAAAACACGATCGGAGGCCAGGATGGGGCGCCCCGAAAACCGCCAAATGAAAATAAGCTTTGATGGCGCCAAGAAAGGTACGAAATCGGTGCCTGCTGAATCAGGGCCCAGCGACACTAACTCGACGGCCATCGCTTCTCCCACCAAAGACATTGACTTGCACCACCTGTTCCAAGAGATGAGGCAGGGGTTCGCCATGGTGGTGGAAAAGGTGGACGGAATAAAAACTAGGCTTGACGCCCTGGTTCATAAGGTAGACCGTCACGAAGAACGGATAACGTCCACGGAGCAGCGAATCTCAGACAATGACGATATCACCTCGTCCCACACCACGCAATTGGCCCGCATGCACAATCTGCTCCGACTCATAGCGGCTAAGAACGAGGACTTGGAAGCCCGTAGCCGACGCAACAACATACGCGTCACGGGCATTCCGGAATCCACAGACACGGGCAAAATGGAACTCTTTATTAAGAAGCTCCTCAAAGGATCGATAGGGGAGGATGCATTTTCGCCTCAATTCATCATCGAAAGGGCGCACCGATCATTGGCGCCTGTCCCCAAGCCCGGATTGCCGCCTAGGCCGATCATTGCTAAATTGTTGAACTATCGCGACCGTGATGTCGCGCTGAGAGCAGCCCGGACTCAACATACTCTGCAATACAATGGTGTAACTTTCTCCATATATCCTGACTTCACCCCTCTAGTGCAAGAAGAGAGGCGCAAGTTCCTTCCGGTGAAGAAGAAACTACGAGAAGCCCAGCTGGAATATGCCATACTTTACCCCGCAAAGCTGCAAGTTACACACCAGGGGAAACATCGCTTTTTTACAAATCCCCAAAAAGTTGAAGATTTTCTGAAATTGATCCGCAAGGCTCGAAGGGGTGGTCGTAACGCTGAGGCAGACCTGGAAGATGACGACCCATCCTCGGCAGCGGATGAACATTGATCACACAATCATGGCGAGACCAGATTCCTTGTTGCTTCGAACTACTAACTTTGGCCCTTGCTTTGGGAACGCAGGGGACGTAGACTCCACACTGCCGAACTGAACTGCCTAATCTCTTCATTGGTAATGTATTCCAAGGACCACTTTCCCTGCCCTGACCTCCACCGAGGGCGGTACAGTTTGGGAGGCCATTGGCGGGAGAAGTGGCTGTGCACCCTTGATGTTGTTTCCCTTTCGGGTGTTCCCCATGCACAAAGTTGGGATGTTGAAGGTATGGGAAGGGGAGGGGGGGAGATGAGGGTGGGATTAGGTGGCTGCTGGCATGATTGGGATGCTGTGGCTGGTTCGGGGAGGAACGGTTTACACACGGAGTAGACAATCGAGTCACTAAATGCTATGTTCGATTGCATAGTCTGGATGGAGCAATACCTGCTGCATTACCACTTCTAGGGTGGGATGAATTGATGCTCCGCTATCTATGGCGGTCTTAGGGTCTGATGCACAACTAAATTGCATATCATGGAATATTAGAGGGCTCAACAATCCTAGAAAATGTTGTAATATTATTGCTTATCTCAACAGACACAATGTTCATATTGCCATGCTACTGGAAACTCATTTGTCACCACTAGTGATGGCCACCTTTGCGAGCAAATGGGCTGGAATCCGTATATTCTCCTCCTATTCCACATACGCTAGAGGAGTTACTATCCTCCTTAGACGCACAGTGCCGTTCCAGAAATACGGAGACTTGATGGAAAGTGAGGGACGCTACGCCTTGCTATGGGGGCGAATGGGTCGCGACACAGTTACAGTCATTAATTGCTATGCTCCTAGCTTAGCTACACCTGCCTTCTTTACTACACTCTGGGGCAAAATCATGGACGTAGGTTCCCGCCATGTTATCTGGGGAGGGTACTTTAATTTGGCATTGGCACCTCACTTAGATAGATCGGACGGAGCGAGTCTTTACAAACCTAGGGCCAGGGAGGCACTGGAGGGCATCATCGCTGAGGGCAATCTGGTGGACATATGGCGATACCTACACCCGATCAGGAGGGAGGGCACACATTTTACATTGCAAACGGGTACATGGGCATGATTGGATTACTTCCTCGTCACCAAAGAGATTACTCCGGAGGTTCGGGGGGTTACACATTTACCAAGAACATACTCTGACCACAGCCCTGTCCTGATGCATACACACGTTCCTGGGTGGGATAACCCTAGGTCACAATGGAGATTACAACCGGCGGCGCTGTTAGATAGCTTGTTCCGAGTTGAGTTGGGGGAGGAAATAGCCGCTTTCTTTCCCAGGAACAAAGGGTCAGTGGACTCAGTCAAACATATCTGGGAGGCCTTCAAAGTCACCATAAGAGGGTACTGCATATCTAAACGTTTTGGGGTCCTGCGTGACATACAGAACACTATTCACTTATTACACAGGGAAATGAGAACATTAAAGCTTCGCATGGTGGAGGACGACAGTCCTGATATCCACGCAGAGTTCAGGGACAAACTGTCAACATATGAGGAAGAGGCTAACAGGGAAGCAAAATTCCGAGGGAAACATTGGCAGGCCAGAAAGTATTGCGAAGGAGACAGACCGGGGAGGGCACTAGCGATACTTACTCGCGCCCCACGTGATCACAACACCATCCTGGAACTTACTGACGAACAGGGGCACATGATCAGGGACTCAGATGCACTGCTTGATGCCTTTACTTGTCACTACTATACACTATACACCACAGATACGACAACCAATGCACCATACGCTGACTTCCTGGGCGATGTAGCACTTTGTAGGCTCAGCGATGGAGACAGAGCCTTTCTAGCGGCCCCCTTCGAGCTGGATGAGATCCGCGAGGCCATCATGTCATTGAAGAATGGCAAGGCGCCTGGTCTGGATGGCATTCCCGCTGAATTCTATAAAGCTTATATAGACATCATGGCCCCTGTCCTCCGAGAGGTCTACAAGGAGTCGCTTGCTGATGGCATCCTCCCTTGCTCCATGCGGGAGGTAGTCATTACCTCGCTTTTGAAACCTGGCAAGGATCCTAGCTCTTGTAGTTCTTACCGCCCACTTTCCATATTAAATTGCGACATCAAGATCCTCGCGAAGGTCTTGGCCACGCGGCTTTCCCTACTTATGACCAGGATTGTTTTGCCTGATCAATCTGGATTTGTTTCAGGTTGGTCTACCTCTCATAACCTACGCACCTTGTTCTCTCTGCTTCGCACAGTTCACCCTGATCTGCCAGTAGCTGCCGTCTTCCTAGATGCCACTAAGGCATTCAACTCGGTCGAATGGCCTTACCTGTTTTCAGTTCTGGCGAACATGGGATTCCCAAGACTCTTCATCTCCTGGGTCCAGCTACTTTACACCCAACCCACGGCGAAGGTCCTCATCAACGGCCACCTTTCACACTCCATCGCCATCACCAGGTTTACGCGTCAGGAGTGCCCCCTTTCCCCCCTCTTATTTGCGATTGCGGTCGAACCTCTAGCCTGCAGACTTTGTCAGCTGCATCGAGATGGTGCTGTACAATGCCTTCAGCATCAAATCGATGTGTCTTTATACGCTGATGACATTACCCTCTATGTCAAACACCCTGACCTGCACCTTAATCCCCTATTAAGAGAATTTGTAGTATTTGGCAGGATGTCGGGGATACACATAAATTGGTCCAAGTCCCAAATCTTCCCCCTTACTGATGCGGTGACTGACTTCCCCCTTGACTATCCCCTTGAGTGGTGTCGGACGGATCTCCGATACCTCGGTATACAGATCTTGCGCGACAAAGATGAAACGCTCCGTTCCAATTATGGAGTGGCAATCACGAAACTCATGGCTGCAGTGGATCGCTGGATCACCCTACCGCTTTCCATGGCTGGCAGAGCGTCCCTTATCAAAATGGTGGTTCTACCCCGGTTCCTATATCTCTTTCTCAACATCCCATACTATCCGGGTGCTTTCTTCTTCAAAACCTTAAAATCAGAACTCTGTTGGTTATTCTGGGGGGGGGGGGATAAAAATCCACGGTTGAAATGGTCCATGCTGACCCACCCTTACGAGACTGGAGGCTTCGATGTCCCTGACTTCGAGGCTTGTTACCTATGTGCGCAGGCGCAGCATGCATATCACTGGCTGGTTCCGAGGCCCTTCATGCCTCAGCTGGCGGTTGGGGACTGGATCGTGCATCCCATTCCGCTTAATGGCCTGCTCCTTTGCCCAGAATCACTAATACAGACGCCAAACACTTCCGTCTCCTGCACTTTGGATGCATGGCGCCGCATAGCCAAGAAGATGTCCTGCTGTCTACCATACTCTCCTAAAATGCCGTTGACGTTTCACCTTAACCTTGCCCTACTACAGGAGCGAGGATTTGGTATGCTTTGCGAACGACTGCATATCACCTCCTGGGGCGATCTATTCACGAACGGGAAATTCAAATCCGCAGAGTTGTTCTTTGCCTCCCAGGATCGTACCCCGCCCGTATTTTACTACCTGCGCCTACGCCAAGGGATGATGGACATCCTGCCTGAGTTCCCTGAGGAACCTGAAACTCTTCTTCCACTCCATTTTCTGTTATGCTCGCAAGAAGGGGCAAACTTGGTCGCTGGTCTTTATCGCCAGCTCAGATCTGCTGCAATGGTGCCCGAGGCGGGAGCTCGAGCGCATTGGAGCGCTGATCTGGCCACTGAGATCACCGACGACCACTGGCAATACTGCTGCGCCCTAACAGCTCGATTATCAGCCAGTAGTAGACTTAAGATAATACACTACAAATTCTTGCAGCGACTGTACTATACCCCAGTAAAAAGACACAGATTTTGTCTAGCTGACAACGACAGGTTTGAGCGCTGCCACGCCGAGCAATCGGGCTTCCTGCACCTAGCCTGGGAGTGTCCTCCTGTTTATCTATACTGGCAGCAAGTGGCAGACGCTCTTACAGCAATGACCAAGTAAACCATTACTGTGGAGCCGCTCCTCACACTACTCGGACACACACCACACATTCCAAAATCCTGCAGAAAATTCGTAGATACTGCATTGCTCTTGGCAAGGCGTCAAGTGGCGTGCCGCTGTGGCAGGGGCAGAGCACCTAAATTCAAAGATTGGTTGGCAGACATGACTTACTGTCAGGAACAACACATCACACTTACTGAATTGTTTCCGATCCATAACCGACCTAAGGATATCTGGGGCCCGTTGGTCGGCTATCTTCTTGCTCAGGCAGATGATAGTGATGTTCCAGAGGGAGGACCTGTTAGTGTTCAGCTAAATTGAGAACACTTAGAGCTAAAGACCGCTGCCTGCTGACACAACTCACTACTTATCTCTCTGACACGCCACCCGGCATGTTACCCTATCGATCAAAACCTTGCACAGTACTCTCCCACATATTATTCACTGACACTACATACGCAGATGTTGCCGCTGTGCCCTCGCCCACTATGTAGTCCCTGCCGCCCTGCTTATTCCATACACCATTATCATCGTACTTGGCGATACCCTGTAGCGCTGCACTTAACCCTTATCCTCCAGACGAATATGTACCACCGTGACTGCTGATATATCAAAGCATAGCAATGAAAGACTATTGATACATAAGCTATCCTGTTGTCCCGGAATTCCACTCCCAAGTGTGTCTGTGAGACCTCACAGTTTTGTTTAATGTTGGAAACTGATAAAAACGAAAAAAACTTGTTCTACTGCAGTAAATTCTCAGGTTTATATTTTTTGCACTAGATACTGGACACTCATTGCATAATGCTATATTACGCTACCGGGCCTCCGGGATGCCGGTTCCAAGGCTGTGTTATACCTATTACGACTTCCTTATTGTGTTGCACATGACGCTGCCGGCCTCCGGGTTGTAGGCGCACAAAGCAGTGTACTATATATAACATGCAATAAATCAGTTTGAACACCAAAAAAAAAAGACAAAAAAAACTTTCTTCCAAAGTGTAGACCTAGATGTCTCCACACCCTGAAACCATGTGGTGGAGCCACATTTGTGAGTGGTAGAGATTTTTCCCACTGTGGTGTAGCTCTCCACCACCATTGTGGAGTCTCTGCTACTGTGTGTGGAGATCTTCCTATGGGAAAGAATATTTAAACTAAAAAAGTGTTTATTAATCTTTCTGGAAAAAAGTATTTTTACTTTAAAATAAAAAAGATTATGTTTACCATAAAAGCTAAGAGAATACCATTTTAGAACTTCAACTCATTAAAATAAATGTTTATAAGTAAATTATATATTTATATATATAGAAATATTTACCACAAATCCCTCCAGCCAGGGAAGGAAACATCAATATATATATATATTGATATATATGTATTTTAGAAATGTTATTTTTTAAACAAAACAGACTAAAAACAGCCTACCAAGTAATTTAATTTTAAATGAATATTTTGTAAATTTCATTACAAAATGTGTTTTTAATTAATGTAGATTGCATTTTAATCTTCAACATAATCATATTTTAGTTTTACATAAGCTAAATGATAATGTTTAATCTATTGATAAAATATGTAATTATTCATTTTACATAATTCTAAAGCCTAAAAAAAGGATGCATACTTTAAAAGTTGAAATAATGTAACTATTTTAAAATAATGTCCATTAAATCCATATCTCCATTATTTTCTATGGGAGTGTGTTGTTGTATATGTGAACTGCCTTGTCCAGAGCTAGACTTATTTTTTAACCACAGTAACATTTGCGTAGTTTGTGAATAGCAACTGTTTAACTCTTTTGTGGCCCAGTGTTTGTGTTCGTATGCCCCTCCCTAAACTCCTCCTTACCCTTCACTAAACCCCTACTTATCCCTCGCTAAACCCCTCTCAGTTAGTAGTAGATATTCCCCATTTTCTCACCATCTCTCTTGGTCCCTCCCACCTTTCCTACTAAGAGCTTGATTACAAGTCTGGCATTCCATGGACCACCAGATTTGCGGGGGCACGGCGGTAGCAGCCTACCAACCATCAAGATAAAATTAGGGCAGTCGGACCGCCACAGCCAACAGGGAACCGCCATTCCCTGGCAGTGTGGTGGTGGTGTAGACACAATTATATGCTTGGGACCGCATATTACAAGTTTCCTCTCAGCTACGATTTTCATGGCTCTTCCTCCTTCATGAAAACCACGGCGGAGTGGACACAGGCTCCCTGGATCCTCACAATATCTGTATCCACACAGGGGGGCACAATATGTGCCCCTATGTGTGCATGCACACCAGTTCCTGCACACCATGGACTTTGCAGTCCATGCTGTGCAGAAACTGCTTTTGACTTTCCCATTGTGGGGCCCATTTTCTGAGACACCGCCATGGGAATGTAAAAAGAAAAAGCCTGCCAGACAATGAGAAACATTCGTAATCTGCCGGGCGGCTCAACCACAGGTTTGGCTGTGCGGCGGTGGAGTGGACCCGGCTCCACACCACCAAACTAATAATTAGGTCCTAAGTAGTAAACTTACATGCATGGAGTTTTTCTGATTTAAAAGATAGGAGATTTTCACCAATAGGAATGAGGATTGCATTTTGTGGTAGGTGAATAGTATTACTGTAGTGCTATTTTACATACTACAAAATGCATATTGTGAAGAACCTGTTATGTTTAAGAAGGAATATGAAGCACATACATATTACACACAACTACCTCTCAGTGACAGTAACAGGATTACACATTAGTTTGTGTTAATCTCCGCTAGTAACATTTAGATATGAAATGTATTATTAAAAATATGTTACAAATGACAAAAGGAGAAAATTACATGAACGTTAGCTCAAAGTACCTGTGAATGAGGAGGGAAATTTCTTGACCGTAAAATATCTTTAATAGCAACATTGTTAATTATAATCAAATATTGAGAACGTAGAAGGCAATTGGATTTAACATGAAGTTTATTAGCTTAGCAAACATCCCACACAAATCTCTGCAGCCTTTCCAATCCACACATATACCAAATACCCGGACTACAGTTCAACAATAAGAACGGTAAAAAACATCTATTTTCAAAGAACTGAAGGAGAGTAGAATACATCTTGTGCATAAGGGCACACAACTTTACAAAAACATTACACCACAAACACACAAGCTCGTCAACACATAAAACCCAGAAATATCAGTTCTTCTTAGTCCTTGACTTGTTGAACATTATCCTGATGTAACATTTCTGATACTGCCTAATTATTTGCAGATTTAAATCCTCTTATGCTCTCCCCCCTGGGTTACTCTATCCTCAGAAAATATAGACTTGACAAAATCGGGGGGGGGGGGGATAGCTAATATTTATAAAGACAAACTCCCACTCACACTTGTCAAGAACTCCGGTCAAGCCACTTTCGAATACTTGGTAGCCAAACTTAAAGTTCAGGGGGCTTCTTCTATTCGGCTAGATAACATTTACCATCCCCTGGTGACCCTCTGCCCTGTGTAGATGAACTGTCTAACCTACTGTCCCTAGCTGCCATTTCCAACTCCAATAACATCTTCCTTGGAGACTTCAATATTCACTGGAACAACAATAATGATCCCTTGGATATAATTCTCAATGACCTCCTGAACATTACGGACTTGATGCAACTTTGCCATTCTCCAACTCATGACAAAGGAGCTACTCTAGATGCCATCAATACTAGTAAATATTTAGCCTCCCTTTCGCACATTGTCCCCATTGATTGGTCGGAACATCACCTTATCCTCTGCATAATTAACAGCGTTTCTCTTCCCCTCCCCCCAAAACAACCACAGTAAATTAACTAGAAACCTTAACCTTATTCCCCCAGACGAACTGGAGACTAAACTCAAAGCGAAACTTCAACTTCCTCCTCTCTCACAAAATGCGAACTATCTTACTGAATACTACAACAAATCAATCATCGAGGTCCTTGACCAAATTGCCCCAGCCAAATTAAAATTGCTAAAAAACATCCCAGCCAAGTCTTGGTTTAATGCGGATTTCAACTATAAAAGACGCGCGCTTAGAATGACCGAACACACTTGGAGACAACATCCCTCTCCCCAAACCTTGCCCTCCTCAGATCTGCTGGGAGTAATTACAAAAAACACATCCTTATTGGAAAGGCCTCTTTCTTCCTTGCTCAACGCGACCAAATTAAGAATAGACCTAGGGAACTATTCAACATTATCAAAAATCAAACAGCTTCTGCAACCCCCAAATTGATCGCCACCATCGAAAACTGTGCAGAAATTGCGACTTTTGTTTCTGAGAAAATTGCCAAGATTGATCTATCCTTTGCGTTAACTCCCCCTCCTCAGTGCTCCTCACCCCTCCATTTCCTCCCAACCATGTCACCTTTCTCACCTTTGCACCCTCCAGAACCTGTTATTCTCCCGCTCACAGTTGCCACCCGAGATCATTTCCTCCCCAGCCCACAGCCCCAAAACAACGCATCTTGGTTTTATTTTAGCCCAGATACAGAGCGAGACGTCCTTAATATCGTCACTAAGCTTAAACCCTCATATCATACCTTGGACCAGCTCCCCTCCAGCCTCGTTCAAGATCTTAAGCATATCATCACTCCCTTTTGGACTACCATCATCAACTCCTCCCTGGCCACGGGATGTGACCCTGTTTCCCCCCAGCTTGGCCAAATCTCTCCCATCCTCAAAAATGCTACTGTTGACCCTAACGACCTTAATAATCTACGTCCTATTTCTAATCCACCTCTTCTTTCCAAGGACCTCGAAAAGTGCGTCCTACTCCAGCTGGTCAAACACATTGACTCAATCAACCTTTTGGATGCATTACAGTCATGCTTCCAAAAGGGCTGTGGCACCGAAACTGCAATGATCAACATTGTTGAAGATATCCATCACTCCCTCGACAAGGGGGAGGCTTCCCTTCTCATCCTTCTTGACCTCTCTGCTGCCTTTGAAACTGTCAACCACTCTGCCTTACTCAACACTCTCAAAGTTCGGTTTGGCTTCAATGGTCCTGTTCTTGAATGGTTCACCTCCTTCTTCCAGTACAGAACCCAACAAATCAAAATCAGCAGTTGCCTCTCTAAACCTATGCCTGTCTCCCTGGGTGTCCCGCAGGGGTCTATTGTCTCTCCTTCTCTATTTCACCTCTTCATGGAGCCCCTCACCCTCATTCTGAAGAAAGCAGGTATCAACTACCACCTCTATTCAGACAATACCCAACATTACTTCAAAATTAAATCCCATGCAGACATTCTTCACCTCAATAATACCCTGACTAAAATTCAACAATGGTTCCATCACAATCACCTAAAACTCAACCCTAAAAAAATTGAAGTCATTCTCTACGCCCCTAAAAACAACCGGCTCCCCATTCAACACTGGCTCTCGGACCTCAATGCTCTCAACTGCTCCCTGGCCACCTCTAGCTCTGTCAAGTCTCTCAGAATAAGCATTGACCAAAACAACAGCCTTTCTCCCCACATAAAAAACACAGCCAACGGCGCTCTCTTTTCACTACTTCACCTCAAGAAACTCAAACCCTTCATCCGTGTTGATGACTTTAAATCTGTTGTTCAATCATTAGTACATTCCAGATAAGACTATGGTAACGCTTTGCTCTTCGGTACACCCAAAGTCCACCTAGCCCCAATCAAGTCGGTTCTCAACCTTGTGGCCTGGCTTATTTCCAAAGCCAAGAAGTGTGATAACATCTCCCCCATCCTTAAAGATCTACAATGGCTTCTCTTGGATGTGGATGGCAGATCCATCTACGAGAACGTGTGCGTCCCACATAAGGCCTTGCATCCTCAAACTCCACTGTATTTCTCTCAAAAACTTCACAAAGCGGCTGCTCCAGAGAATTGAGGAGCGCCAATGCCTCATTCTGGTTCCTCCCCGGGTAAACAAGAAATCTACCCAGTCACACTCTTTCTGCTGTAATGCGCCCACCATTTGGAACTCACTCCCCAAAGATCTACGTTGCAACCCCTCATACTTCAGCTTCAAAAAAGATCTCAAACAACACCTTCTCCTCAATTACTGGGGACCTTAATTCCCGTCACCTCACAGGTGTCTCACAACCTGCCCCTTTTGGTACCATGTTTCTCACTGCATTATACCTGACCTGCCTCCACTGCCCATCTCCATCACATATACCGCTACCCTCCTTCTACCAGTTCACATACATTCACTTCATACTCCTACATGTCTTCTCCCTCCCTGGCTCCACCGAACTCCCATACCTGCCCCCCACTACCCCTGGCCAACCACGCTTACACTGGTATCCAAATCCTGGTTAGGCACTAAATGTTACTTCCAATCTCTTTCCTTGCTCTTTTCATATTGCTCTTATATTTTTATTTTTGATTTTGTACTAATGTAATATTGTATTGTGAGTTCACTTCTATCTCCTGTAAAGTGCTCTGATACCCTTGGGTGTAGCCAGTGCTATATACAACTGTTAAAAACAAATAAATAAATAAAATCTTCTTTAATATGACCAACACCATTACCTCACCAAGCTATCTCTATCTCCACCTGAAATTCCCCAGTAACACTTATGTCAAGTAACTGTACATCGTGACTTAAGGTAATTATAACTCAAGCCCACACCATGCTCAGTCTTGTCATCAATTTTGTAATTTCATATGTTGCAGTGATGTTATCAGTAAGGTCATAGATGTCATGATGTGAACTATGGGATGTTATATGTGGGGTAATGAAATAAATAAATGGGCGAACATGCACAATGTTTCTTCTGAGTTTGTTATCATATTCAATTTGGAGTGTGCTCAAGGGGTATCCCTCTCTGATCAAAGAGTGTAGTATCCAATCTCAATGTAGCGTCAAATTTAGAAATTTTAAAACAGAACAACCCCAGGACATTGGGGGCTTTACAGTGCTGAGGGCGACAGGCCCTATCAGGGGACACTACATTGAGATATGTGGGGTTAATGGCACAAGTTATACTTACCTTAGGGCATGAGTTACATCTTCAAATACATCACATGTAATACGGAATACACTGTTTATGTATTGAAATTCCTTTGTTGCAAATTGTATATAGGAAGCACTGCACATCCCCTGAAAAAAAAGATTTTAGAGCAGATGTGTGCACAACCCAGTCGCAAGACACTTCAGAGATGTATATAAAAGCAATTGCCATCAGTTATAATTTCTTGCCATTGATCATATTCTTTTATCTGTGAGAAGGGGTAATTGTGGACACTCAATAAGAAGACTGGAGAGCTCCTACATCTTTAATACATTTAAATTACAGCTGACCAACCTTTGTGCCTAAACATGTGTATATCTTATGTTGCTATGATGAAGTTAAGCCTTGTGTTCTTCCTTTTTGCATAGCATTAATGCAGCTATCATATGTCTTTTTTAACAGGTCACTTTCTCACACTGGTGGTGAATTTGATTACATGAGGCTGCCTTCTGAAGCTAAGAAGTCTTCCTTTTCCTTAGACTAGTGTTCGTGTTTAAATTGTTTCTCTGAATACACATATAGATTTTCTGGGGATCTTGACACTGTTTACCTGCTTTAGTTACCTGCAGTTTCCCCACTTGGGCTTGATAGTTGTCACCTTAGGGTTTATCCTAATTTACAATTCCAACATGAGCATATATTTTTATGACACAGAGTTACAACTCTTATAGTTGAGGCCAATCCCTGTACTAATTAATGTAGGCAATTCTACACAATTATCTCATCTATTGGCATTTTGTAGTCAACATTTTTTTTTAGGAGTTTACAAGCTTCATACCTTTCACATGCATATAAGCTCTTTATGTTCATAGGGCTATGGTCAGAAGTGGAAGTTACATGGTGTAGGAAATTGAGTTACTGTTTGGGGGGGTTAAAACTCTACTCAGCTCTACTCAAGCTGCACCCACAATTCATGTGAGGGTAAACATAAGCAAACCCCAAACTAACCTGTGCCTAACCCTCTGGTAGCTTGGCAGTGAAGCAGCAAGGCTCAACTTTTAGGCAATCTGTAAAGTATTTATGCAACAATTTAAACTGTAATAAAGTGAAAACATAATACTGGAAAAGTCCCATACCAATATAAAAAGTAGAATACATTTGAATACATAATTTGATACCAAAATGACAACAATCCAATTTGAAGAACCAGAATTATGAAGTTTAACGTAAAAAGTAGCCTAAAAGCTCAAAGCCCCAACCTCAGACTTTTAATCATATGAGACGGGGTCCAAGTTGAAAAATATGGCCAACTGTGATGTAATTCGAGTTCAATACAAAAAGTTAATTGGACCAAGTTGGTGCTTACCTTCTGACTTAGAAGGGCTAGCCTATGAGAGTCCTACTGCATGTCCAGAAAGTAAACTGAAGTGTGGATCCGAATTTCCCATTTTATACATGGTGCCTTTGAAGTGGGAGACATTTCTAGAGAATTCCGTTTGAAGTACTTGAAGTTGGCTCCGTCTTCTGGCTCCAATCCACCTGCATGAACAATAGGTAGGGCACAGCCTATTCTGTTGAAAGTGTGGCTGTTCCCAGATCTGCTCTCTACCCTCTGTGCCAGTGATAGCCCATCCAGGCACCTAATCCCTCTGTTGTGTGGCAGTCTGAGAGGAATCACAAAGTTCAAACGCCAACTACATTCAGTCATATAACCCAGGAACAGACTACAGGCACCAAAGAGTTAGGACAGGAAAATGCCACCTTTTTAAAGGTGGTATTTTCAAAACTGTAACTTAAAATGTGGCTTTACCATTAAAGGGGATTTTCAATTTCAATTTCTCAGACACCAAACATGACATCTTAAACTGTTTCCAATATAACGTTAGCACTGTTATGCATGTAATTGAACCCAATGTTATCATACAGGGGAGGTAAGCCTCACAGTAGTAAAAAACAAATTGAGGGATTTTTCATGACCAGTACATGTAAAACGTAAAAGTACATGTTCAACTTTTTAGTTACAATTCACACTGCCCTTTAGGCTAGGTAGAGCCTGTCTGCCTTGTGGGGTGACATATATGCACTAAAGAGGAGTTTAAGGCTTGGCAAGGGGATGGTTTTGCCAAGTCGAATTGGCAGTTTAAAACTGCATTCAGGCTTCAATTGTAGACCTGGTACACGTTGTAAGGGGCTGCTTAAGTGGGTGGTACAGTAAAAGCTCCAACCCACTAGTTTTCCCCACTTTCTTATCCTGTATATTGCGCAGCCAAGTGTCTGTTCTGGGTCACTTTTCACTAAGTGGTTTCGTATAGAGAATTGACCTCCTAGTTTTGACTTTGTACTTCAGACTTACTACTAGTTATCTATGTCTGAAGGTGAGACATTATCCTACACCCATAAGTATATTTTGAAGATTGCTGCTGGCCCATCCCTGTTAGGTAATTGTGGCTCAGCAGTCCAACTTCCATATGAATCTGACTTAAATTAACTTGAGATATTAAAAAAGAAATTAGTCAGGACTGAGCTACATGCTAAATTTCTAACTGACTGTTTAAATGCAAATATCATTCCTACAGGCTTACACATTAAAAATATATGTATTATCTTCATTGTAGGCTTCAGCTACTCAGCAAAAAAGTGCTCACGCACCAGGATGGTGCTGAGCACAGAAACGGCTCTCAAAGATATTAAAATTCTCTCTAAAGAGATTGAGAATCTGGAAAATAAGATCAATTAAGACGCAAGTATCATCAACGTAAAACTATTACTAGATAAATTTGAACTCACGATTAAAGAATTTGAGGAATTCAACTCTCATAAGAAGACAGATATAAAGATATTAGGAAGTATAGCAAAGAAAGAACTTACCCTTACCTCCAAAAAGATTATTATCTACCCCAAGGCCCTAACCAAGGCCCAAATCAATTCCAATGCAAAAGGGCAACTTTCGCAGATACAAAATCTGACACTGACAGTGATCAGGCCTCAGAAAATACATATCGTCAGACTTATGATCAACAATCGCCCACATCTTTTTTAGGCCAATACCGGAGAGGCTCAGGTCAACCTCGGAGACAATGAACAGTGAAGAGAGGATGGTTCTAGAACCAATATACACCAGGGTTCAGGCAGACGCGGAACACATATTACGAGTGGTAAATTACGCACCAACCCATTCCAATTTTCAACCTCTCACAGCATACACTGTCACAGTCAGAAACAGCGATTCTCTCAGCAGGCCTCTCATTTGTGCCAACTAACAAAAGTGATCTCTTTCAAACAAAATTGGAATTATATACATTCTTCCGTTCCATAAGACTAAGGAACTTCTTTGCCCACAACACAACCACACATGAGGTAGATACCACTGGCTTACACAATTGTTCAACATTTTTTCCTACCAATGCTATAGTTGCTAAAGAGATTATCACCTTTGAGAATGCCACGATCACTGAGATTGAGAATCTGTTCAAGAAAACACTTTTTGTCAAATATAAACTCACAAAAGAAGAACAAAAATCACTCCAACATCTCCAGACCTTGCCTGTAATGATCATAAAACCAGCAGACACGAGTGGAGGTATTGTGCTTTGAGATGAAGAAGCTTACAGGTCTGAGCTATTAGAAGAACTGTCTGTAGAAGCACATTATAAAAAGTTGACAAGCAACCCAACTAGTCTCCTGGAAAAGTCGATTTCCGTTCTGAGTGGCCAGGGATATGATGGAGGTTGGCTCAGTGAAAAGGAGGCCTCATCCCTAATAAATAAATCACCAACAGTGCCAGTAATGTACATCCTACTAAAGTTACATAAGAATGCTATGACACCCCCGGTAGACCAATTGTTTCTGGTTGCAATTCCATTCTCAACCATTAGCCCAATATGCTGACTTTTTTATCCGTCCTTTTGCTATTGAGGCAGTGACTTACATTAGGGACACCACAGTGGTGATCAATGTAGTAGAAAATGATCCCTTTGACCCCACTTGTGAACTGTTGGTGTCCATGGACATAGAAAGCCTGTACCCCAAGATTCCACAATTGGAGGTCCTAAACATCATTGAACAACTACTTGAAAATCGGCCTAGACCACACAATGTTCTAACTGATTTAATTACTGAATTCATTAGGATCTCTCTATGTGTGAAAATTTCTTTTTATTTGAGAAAACATTCTATCAACACCTAAAAGGTGTTGTGATGGGGGCTGTTTATGCCCCTGACATAGCTAATATCTATGTCTCTGATCTTGAACAGAATTTTGTCCACAATGCTTCAAATCCTTACACGACCAATATCACATGTTGGCTAAGATATATAGATGACGTGTTTCTGATTTGGAGAGGCAGTAAAGATCTGTTATCCCAATTTCATGATTGGATTAATTCTAGAAACCCAAATTTGTAATTCTCGTTAGAATGTGATAATGACAGCATGAATTTTCTAAATATCTCAATGAAAGTGGACAGTAATAACTCCCTCTACACTACTCTGTATACTAAACCTACAGCAAGGAATACCTTGGTGAAGTATAGCAGCCACCATCTGCAAGATCTTAAGGATGGCCTTCCATTTGGACAATTCCTGCGTCTACGCAGGAATTGCTCATGGAGGGAAGACCTTTTGGAGGCAAAAAAACGGAAAGAGAAATTACATGCACGAGGCTATCCAAGCAAACTACTGAAGAATTCTTTAAAACGTGTGTGGTATAACAACTGTGACACTCTACTAGAAGTTAGAAACAAACCAACTCAACCTTTACTTGTCTGTGTGATCACTTTTGGTATAGTAACTAACAATACCAAGAAAATAGTGAATAAACACTGGACTCTGCTCTCTGCACTTCCTGAATTTACAGAAAAACCTTTGTTCTCCATTAAAAGGGGTCCGAATTTAAAAGATCGCCTTGTTCATGCATACAAAGGACCTAATGTGCATGTTTTAGACAACATGAGACAACTAACTCCTGTGACAGGACACTACAAATGTAACAACTGCTTAGCATGTAATACCAATAGGAATGTTAAATCATTTGAATTAAATGGACAGAAGATCACTAATAAACATTTCTCCAACTGCAACACAAGCAACGTCGTTCACTGCATTCAGTGTCCTTGTGGCCTGTTTTACATAGGCAAAACTACCCAAATAATCATAAAACAGATCCTACAACATCAATCTCGGATTCGCTGTAAGGTAAAAAATGCACCCTTGGTTGAACATTACTGCCAGGCCAAACAAACTGAAAAAGATATGGTGTGGTGTGTAATATAAGTAGTCAAGCCATCCATCAGACAGACATATGTGGAACACATCTTGACATTGAATGAAAACCGTTGGATCTGTCGCACAGACAGTATAAGACAGGGCCGAAACTCAGCAACTGAATAGCATGGTCTTGCATGCATTTCTGAGCTATGATACATTAAGAACAGAAACCATCCATGATGACAAGGGACAATTATGAAACCTGTTTTTTGCCACCCTCTCTTGAATGTTATTGCTTAGTAATGCTTTCTAACTATCTATGTCAACTTTCAGAAAATTGATTGTCCATGCGCTAGATTGTAAGCGCTCTTGCATATATTTTATGATCCAGTAATCAGTATGCATGCAACATTGTAGGATTGGGTAAAATCATATCGCATTCTGAAATTAGGTTACATTATGGTTTTATCTGAAGCTATCATTAATTAGGCATTTCCAATATATGCTATGTCCTATGTTTGATATATTTGAAAAATCGTTGCCATATTTATCTCACAATTTTCTTCCTTGTTCTTTTTTCGTCTTATTTAAATTGTCGGGCCAATACTTTAGACTGATTTCAGAAATATTGGTTTAGCCCCTTTCATCAACATGACTAAAATGCTTTGCTTTAACAAAGAAGCAACTTTGTCAGACTCAACGTATCGTAAGGTACTCTAATGGTCGCGACACACTCCTCTAATTTGGTTATCAACGTGTGTTGGAGTTTAATCTAAGTCCATTTGAATTGCGTTAACATCATTCACTTTTAGGAAGCATATTCTAAAATATTCATTTTCTTTTATATCAAACCATGGATATTCTAAGATGGCCGCCCCTTCTGCATGAAAAGATGAAGTTCAGCTTACACTTCCGGGTTGCAGGTCAATGTTTACACTTCCGGGCCCCAGGTCGGTACACTCATTATAACACGCGTGGGTTTGCCAAATTCAAAACTGCTTTGCACAGATAGGACTACTTAAAGACTCACTAAGCTTGCCGTAGGCCATTTCTAATTTTTTAGTAATGTCTTTATTTGTTGACATCGAAAAAGTTTTGACCAAAGTTTTTCACCTCCACTAGATCCGTCAGTGAGATTATTTGAAACTCTATATCCTGAGTGTAATCCTTTAGGACACTCGTTTAGGTAAGCATTTTCATCTGTGCAACTAACCCTATTTTTAAATCAGCTTTTGAATTACAATTAATGTGGTTACCGCGAGATGTAGCCAATTCTTTGATAATATCAAACATAACCTCGGTAACCCTCATCTAGTCAGGTTCCATGACTTATAGTGATTTATTTGATTTGTAACCTATGCGGTTGCTGCTAGATAAAGCTACATCTTAACTATATTTAAAAATAATATCGGTACCAATGCACAGAAGTAATTACCTTTTATAGCTAGTATGTTGTTCACAGTATGCCTTACAATTACAGCTTTGTTCTTTCTGTTCCATTAATAGTGAGAAAAAGTAGTTGCTACCAGATGCCGCCACTGTATTTACAATGATAAAATATAATATCGGAAATGACGCACATTGGTAATTATCTTTCGTAGTTGGTGCATTGTCCACAGTTTGCCTTACACTTACAGTTTTGTTTTCTCCGCTCCATTAACAGTTAAATAACGCATATTGATTGACGCCCTTAAAACATGCAGTGACAAGCAATCTAACGTTTGAGGTAAGCCTCTCGAAATATAGATGCATCTCTAGACGAGAAGTGCCAAATCACTACAGAGGGAAAATCACCCATGAGCGATTGCTGGATTAACATAGACTTAGTAAGCACTCGTGTCAATAACTATCATGTATAACATCCCGATCATTTTTACACTGATGTTTTCACAGTGAACATTTCAACAGTGATCTCATTTGGCGAACCCGCTTAGAATCAAGATTTGACTCGGTCCTACTTGATTATTGGACCGCTGCAAAGTAAGGCATATACTCTGAAGTTATTTTATGTTGTGTTGTCCTGGTGAGAATGACTACAATCACATTGGACCTTTTTTTCAATTATTTCTTTCACAAACATTTGATTTACCTTTATCTTAACTATACTGTTGGGTTAAGGTTCAAACAAATATGCTGTTGGCTAGATCATCAGGCCACTTTTTCTGTTCTTTTATACAGGCTATCTTTCTTTCTTTCATTTATCTGTGTATGGTGAATCCTACTTTTATTAATGTAATTTTGTGCATTATGTTTGTACAGGGTCTTTATATGCAATTGACTGTCCTGAAGATGGTCTGACGGACAATTATGCCACCACAGACCAAAACGTCGACTTTTCCATCTATTTTCCAAACATCAAATGTTTTTAAGTAACTGTCTTATGTATTTTCAGTTCTGTTACTTTTTTGATTATCTTGGAAGAGATGTGCACATTCCTGATGAGTAGGCAGATTTGTACATCCTCTTTCATGGTTTTTTGCGACATTGGTTGTATTTGACTGTACACTTTTGAATTGTATTTATTGAAATGTTTGTATTGTTTTCAAAAAAGATATTCCTTTTCATTCATTGAACATTTATAATTCCAACATCTTGACATACGCATTGATTGTTCAAGGGTTTAAGACCAACTAGGGTTTAACATCCAAGTAATTACGTACACATTGTATCCGAGTAAGAATCTTTAAAGAAAATACCTTGTAGGCACGTTTTGCTAATCATTGATTTCACTGCCCAAGCCTCCAAGGGTATATTGGGTTTCCCCACTTTCTTATCCTGCAACCCACTAGTAGCATTTAATTTACAGGCCCTGGGTATATGGTATACCACTTGAGTAGGGACTTATAAGTAAAATAAATATACCACTCAGGTGTAAGCCAGTGTTATCATGTTTTAGTGAGTGAGCACAAGTACCTTGGCACTGTTTAAAAGTTGTAAAGTGCTCTGAATCCTAAAGCTAACAAAAATAAACTCAGCAAAAGTAGGAGGGGTGAAAGAAATAAAATTGGAGGAGACCCTTCAGATAGGGCCAAGTCCAACACATGATTTCTTCTTAATCTATCTCTTAAAATATATCTGTACCAAAGACAAGACCCAATTAGAGGATAAACCAATTTTTTCGTCGAATCTCCTTAAAACATTCTGCCAGAAATTTTAAAGGTGGTAATAGATGTACTTGTACTCTGTTTCTATTGTTAAGTGTGTGCATCGGCATTACATAGATCATTCTCCGCAATCAATTGTGCCCTAGTCACTACTGCCAGCAGAACATGGTCCGAATATTCAATTTTTTAAACTTCTGTATCATAAGGGTTTATTCAGCCACATAGTGTTCTTACATCCTGCAGTTCCTCTTAGCCCTAAAAAGTTTTCAGACAGGATACTTTATATCAGATTCTTAGGATGGCTACTGCTAGCATGTAGTATACTGTTGCAAGCAGTCTTCCTTCTGTATAGCCTGGTGCTCAAGGTAGATCCATTTACACAACCATAGGTATCAAGAAACTCAATCTGTTGCCTACTAATGTTGCTGGTAAAATGCACATTGTAATAATTCACATTGAGTTCCCAAATAAAGGCAAGCAATTCATGCCGGAACCCTTCTATTCAGTGAAGATGTCATCTATAAATCCAGATTCTGATATTTTCATATTCCAGTGTTATACTGTGGACCTGCTCCTCCAACCATTCCATAACAAGATTTGCATAGCTACGGGAGGTCCACATTGCAATCCATTTCAGTTGTGTATAGATGATCGAGTTAAAAAATTGAAGACATTATTAGATAGAACAAAAACATATCCAGCAGCATCTCACTGTCCATCAAATGAGACAGAGATCTCACTTTTAAGAAATACTGACGTGCATTGATGCCTATAGTATGTAAAGTGCTAGTGTATAGACTCTTAACATCAAGTGTCACAAATAAGCAATGAACATCCCAATGTATGCCAACTATGCCTTTGAAGAAGTCCTCCGTGTCCTAAATATATGAGGGGAGTGAGAGAACAAATGGCCTTAAGAAAAAGTCAATATATCTTGAGGTGTTCCCTAGAATTTTCCTTATGATTTACATAGTAAGTCACCCTGGGGCATTAGATTATCATATGAAGGTGCTTGAATGTGCTGAACACAGCAGGTCTAATCTTGGTTTCAAAACCGTCACCTTCGTTACAAAGGACGCTGTCTGTTTAGAAACCAGCTGGACATTCTGGCTGGCTTCTGACTGGCTCAAGGAGCCCATCTGTTAATCGGAACTGTTATGTAAGCCCTATGGATGCCATCCAGACTACGATGTTGGTTTCTTTGCAGGGTTTCCATGTCGGGCTTTCCAACATGGAAACCCTGTTGGAAATTGAATTTGAGGGCCCCTAGCAGGATCCCCTTCAGCCAGCGGCCTCTGGTTGGGGGACGAGGGGGCACCTATGGTGCCCCAGTGTTCATCCATGCACCATGTGGTAGGCGCCAGGGCACCCTTTAGCCAACAGCCTCTGGTTGGGGCCAAGGGGGGACCTATGGTGCCCCCGTAGAGGCATCTGATGGAGACACCATTTGAGGCACTTCCAATAGGCAATGAGCTTTTCGGTGCATCAGAGGGTGAGTAATACCTATAATATTAGCGGTGCCTGCTCAGGCACCGCCATAGGGATTACAATGTCCCTGTGCGCCTTCATTTTATTGGTGATTCACCTGCCATGAAAAGGCAGGCAAAAGGGACTTTGGGGGTCCCCTGCTCCCTTCACTCTCCGCTATGGGGCCTGCCCCCTAACCATCACTACACTAGGTTTCAGGCAGCACCATATGATGCAGGGATGTTTTTAAAGTGTTTATTTTCTTTTGGGGCATATGCTGCAGGCCCTATGTTATCATTGGATTGTATTGCTTATTGTTAGCAATACTCCATCCATACTGTTCTTCTATCAATGCATCAATGTTATTTTGCAAGCAAATTCTACTGTACATTTTCTGCTTTCCAATGTCATTAGATTATTTACAAACACATTCAGCCCCCCCATCACTTCTTTTTCTCTCTCTCCTTTTCTCTGCAGGACCTTTTGGAAGAATACAAGGTTTCTCACCAGACTCTGGAGGTTCTAGTTCTTCACTCTTATGTAGACACCAAGCAGAAAGCTTTAGGTGCTTTTCCATATGCTCCCCACATTTGAGGAAATCTCTCCAAATAGGCTGGTTGCTTTTTTGAGCCGTAAAGGATACATTGACTCAGTAGACTGCTCTATAACCAACAGAACTTAGAAATATAAGCTGGTGCTCCCTCCCCAGCCTTTTAAATATATTTTTTGACACAGACCTGGGTGGCACCTGCTATTGGAGCTTCCAGCACATGGAGCAGAGTGTGGCCTTTTATCTATTGGCACATGCCCTCAGTCTGTGTACTGCCCAATAATCAACTCAATAGGTTTCCTTTATTGTGGAGAAATGGACCTGTAACATCTACTGTCCCCAAGTCAAAGGATACGCTTATTGTAAGGGATTGACATAATATATTTCTCAACCGAGAGCAAGTGTAATTTTTCTGGACTCTTTATACCTCATTTTTTAACTCTGACACATGTTCCATTCAGAGATACTGTAGCACTATCTATCAACATCACTATGTTTCTAATTATCCCTGTAAATTTTCATTGTTCACGATCAGTAGAGTAGATTGAATACAATTGGATGGTGATTATGATCACAAATGCTACCTATTTTTTAAAAAAAATGTAACATCCTATAACCATTTTACAGGGACTGTCTTTCTATTTTGTTGTGTTTCTCATTTTTAGGAGTGTTACAGTGTTGACAATTAGATATTGATTTTTAATTTTATATTGGGGCTCGTTTAGAGACTGGTGGGCAGTACTCCAGTAATTTATAGTGTATTAGCGGGTTGTTTGGGTTTTAGGGGAATAGGTGGGAAGTTAATTGCATTTTAAATAATTTAAAGGTAATAGTAATCTATTTTTATTGGGAATTAATTAATTGATCATTCATTATGTAAATAGTTTAATTATAATAATATATCTTCAGGTTAATTTGCTAATTTTAACATATATTTTAATTTCATTATTAGTACCAGAGCGTCATTTTTTAGTAGCAGTTTGTTTGATTTGTAGGAGATAGGGTAAGAAGTTCATTATAATAAAATTAATTTATTTTATATATATATATTTTATTTTGACCAAATTTTCAATTGAATATTAACTACGTACATTGTTGATTATTTTTTGTAGTGTTATATTTCTTAAATGTGCTTTTAATGTTCATATATCTATTATGCATGCACCTTTTTTTAGTCAAATAAAGTATTACATTTTGTGATAAAACTGTTTACAATTTATGTCTTTTACTGTTAAAATATTGATGTAGTTTCTTTAATTGTCTATATAATGTATATATTTTATAATATAAACAAACAGGATCCCAACCGCTCTGGATAGCGGTTCAAGCGGGCGCAGACCTCAAAAGCCTCAACTCGAAGATACGATGGTAAATCATCAGCCAGCACACAGGTCCAGTGTCAGCAGTGCATTTTATTATTCAGAAAGTGCAAGAGCAAGTGCCCTCCTTGACGCGTTTCGCTCCGCGGACGGAGCTTGGTCACATGACGCGTCAGTAGTAGGCGGTGAGTTAAATCATGATTAAAAGCCGAAGCGCCTAAAGAAACAGGCCGCATGGATAATACAAAAGTGTAGACAAGCAATAAATTAAATGTGACGTCAAACACCAAAGTACATCATGTAAATACATGTGCCAGAAAAATAAATAAATCAATTAGATATTGATTTTTAATTTTATATTGGGGCTCGTTTAGAGACTGGTGGGCAGTACTCCAGTAATTTATAGTGTATTAGCGGGTTGTTTGGATTTTAGGGGAATAGGTGGGAAGTTAATTGCATTTTAAATAATTTAAAGGTAATAGTAATCTATTTTTATTGGAAATTAATTAATTGATCATTCTTTATGTAAATAGTTTAATTATAATAATATATCTTCAGGTTAATTTGCTAATTTTAACATATATTTTAATTTCATTATTAGTACCAGAGCGTCATATTTTAATAGCAGTTTGTTTGATTTGTAGGAGATAGGGTAAGAAGTTCATTATAATAAAATTAATTTATTTTATATATATATATTTTATTTTTACCAAATTTTCAATTGAATATTAACTATGTACATTGTTGATTATTTTTTGTAGTGTTATATTTCTTAAATGTGCTTTTAATGTTCATATATCTATGATGCATGCACCTTTTTTAGTCAAATAAAATATTACATTTTGTGATAGAACTGTTTACAATTTATGTCTTTTACTGTTAAAATATTGATGTAGTTTCTTTAATTGTCTATATAATGTATATATTTTATAATATGTAACGTTAAATATACAAATTCTAAAATAAATATTTTGCACATATATATTAATATCCATCACAGAGGCTCCCCCTTGTGGGGCACCCCAATCTCACGGGAGGAGGAACATCTGCCAAGGGAGCAAACCTGGCAGAAAATTCAATTGCAGCAAACATAGAAACATTGCTCAACACAAGGTCCTCCAGAGAAGATCGATTGATTTGCAAATCACCCAGATGCATTTCGGCCAAAGCCTTGTTCACATGACAAGAACACAATGAAAAACACCGTTAATGGTGCATAGACATTCATTTCTCCCTAGGTACTTGAAAACTGTTGGTCATATTAGGACAAAGGCAAAATAACATGAAATAAATGCAACCATTAGTACAAGGAGCCATGACCTAACACATAGAAAGCCAGCAGTAGAACAGTTACCATGTAGGGCACAGAAAGTAAATATATGATGACAATACGAAAGTCAAAGGGTGGAAAATCACTCAAATTACATGTTTTCGTCATAGTATATGATAGATAAAGGGTAAAAAAACAGTATAGCACGAGCTGTAGGGAGACAAGTGTTGGCTGAACTCTACATAGGCAATGTATGCTATTCCTTTACGATACATACAATGGGCAAATTGCAATATTTAGGGGATTGTCTCATTATTGTCTTGCACGATTTTGCCTACAATGGCCCTGTGCAAGGTATATACGTATATGTAGAGTTCATCACCCAATTGTTTCCTTACAGGTGTAATGATACTGGGCGTTTTACCCTCTACCTATGATATACTATGCCAAATAAAACATGACTGAACAGTTGCACTATTGAAAATAGAAAGAACTAAGGATTTGAACCTGAATGTGAATTGACAATTTAAGGGTGAGATCTGCCATCACTTCAACCAGGAAGTGTTGGAAGCCATCTTGGGATTCAGACTCAGTCAAGCCCCAAGTAGGTAAAAATACATAAGTGCAGCCCTGCCACGTACTACTGCAGACCACAGAAAAATAGAGACTAGTGTGTGTCACGCTGGCTGGCCTGGGGGCTCAGATTGCTGCCCTAGCTGCAGCATTTTCACACCTGCTGCTAAGACTCAGAGCAGGCATGCCGCAGCAGCATTCATGCAACGGCAACAAAGTGTGTGTCTATTCGCTGACACTTTCGCTCTCTTGAGTGTGGGTCGCAGTGAGTGGCAAATATGTTAATTTTTAGTTTGCCGCTTCCTGCTGTGCTGCAGTAATTGGTGCCTCAGGAGGTGCAGCGCAACACTGGCATTCATAATAATTGGCCAGTGGGAGGTCAGTCTCATTGCAGAGGCAGAACCAATCATCATGTGAGATGAATATACAACTGGATCTGACTTTCTCTGGTGGTGCAAGTTATAGATGCCTGTCGCAATTCATGCAGGTCTGTGTGAATTGTCATGAGTTTATGATTGTAATACTAATATATTGATTATGAGGTTCTAAGCAGCCTGCGTGAGGTGCTTATCCATGCATTGCCGCTCTACAAATTGCACAGAGAAACAATTTCATGTCTGTTTCAATTCGATGGTAGCAAAGTTACATCCACAGCACCATCTATTGACCACTCTCAAATCTCAATTTCCTATTACAGCATGCCAAAATGTAAATAAACATCTACCAATACAGAGTAGGCAGGTACGCCTCTTGTGGAGTCCTTTTTAGGTCGAGCATTCGAGACCTCTTGTATATACTTTAGTATATACTTATATGTGTATGTACTTTGTGGGCTCTGAAGACCAGCCCTAGGACTTGTCAGCTTCGGCATAGGGACTTTTTTTTCTGTTCAACTGCCTATATTTAATTGTCTTGATAGAAAACGACCAGTAGAGGTCAGTAAAATACCAGAATTGTTTTCTGCTTCTTCAACTGCCCCTTTTTAACTGTCTTGATAGAAAACGACTAGTAGAGGTCAGTAAAATACCAGAATTGCTTTCTGCTGAGGGACTTTATTTTTTCCATTTTTCTGGCAACTGCCTCTATTTAACTTTCTTGATAGAAAACAACCAGCAGAGGTCAGTAAAATACCAGAATCACTTTAGCATTCTCTAGATTCCAGTCCATAGAAATTGTTTTCCACGAGCACCCATAGACAATAATATTTTTTTCAAATCTTGTATTTTCAGTGATATGACCACCAAAGGCCCTGATTTTATATTAAAAACAGAGCTTTGGGCTATACCATTTCCAGCTGAAAGGCAATATTTCTCTCCATGTGTTCCCATACCTGGTGTCACACAGTTTGGTGCTTACTTTACCCCAATGTTAAAGAACAGTAGATGTTTCAAAACTCAGGCTAATGTGCTGCATAGCTAAATACATATGAGGTCCCAAAGGTGAGGCAGATTGTATTGCAAATGCTTGTTAGTCGTTGGCGTCGTTGAGAGCTCCCTCATAGCTTTTTACTCATAACAGAATGAAGGTCTGTGAATGGCACATATTTGTTCGCACAAGAGTTCACTTGATGATCAATCAATTAATCAATCCGACCATTTGTAGAGTGCACTACTTACCTGTGAGGGTCTCAAGGTGCTTGGGGGGGGGGGGGATACTGCTACTGCTCGAAAAGCCAGGTCTTGAGGAGTCTTCTGAAGGTTAGAAGGTCTTGGGTCTGCCGTAGGGGGATGGGGAGGGTGTTCCAGGTCTTGGCGCTAAGGTGGGAGAACGATCTGCCGTCGGAGGTCGCTCTTCGGATGCGGGGGACTGTGGCGAGGGCGAGGTCGTTGGAGCAAAGCTGGCGGTTGGGGGTGTAGAAGCTGAGTCGTCTGTTGAGGTATGCTGGTCCGGTGTTGTGGAGTGCCTTGTGTGCATGGGTGAGGAGCTTGAAGGTGCTCCTCTCATTGATGGGGAGCAAGTGCAGGTCTCTCAGGTGGGGTGTGATGTGGCTGTGGAGAGGGATGTCGAGGATCAGGCGTGCAGAGGCGTTCTGAATGCGTTGAAGGCATTTCTGGAGTATGGCCGAGGCTCCTGCGTAGAGGGCTTTCCCCTCGTCCAACCTGCCACTGATGAGGGCCTGGGTGACCGTTCTTCTTGTTTCAGTGGGGATATACCTGTAGATCTTACGGAGCATGCAAAGGGTGTTGAAGCAGGAGGAAGAGACGGCATTGGCCTGCTTTGTCATGGAGAGGCTGGAGTCGAGGATAGTCGGTGGGTGTTGGAGCTGTTTCCAGTGATCATATTACACACCAGAAGCTAATCACCAGTACAACTGAGTGTGCAAATGTGTCTATAAGATTTCAGAAACGCAGTTCTGCAAGCCCTTTTAAATCGGACACATGGGACCTGCACTATTGTAAATACGCTGTTGCCAGGGGTCCTTTGTGGACGCGCACCTTTGCTCAATGCACGTTAATAAGTGTGTGCCCAACTTAACCCATTAACATGCACCTGGCATACTGGGCCATGTAGTTCTCGGGTTAATCAATGTTGATTTCAAAACAACTAATGTAGTTGATGTCGCTAAAGCTTACAAGCCATAGAATGTGTTAGCAGACCAGTGCAAACTGGGCATGTTTTTCACATGCAGAAGGCCATCAACGTCAAAGTCCTCAACCTGCTTGAACCTGCATATCTCATAGAACTTTTGGCACCCAAAGGCTGAGTCAACAGGACAGACTTACTATAACCTGCAATTCAGACAAAAGCAAACTTGACTGTAAATGCACTTTCCCTGCACTGGGAAATGTCCTCACTACACATCTATAAGATCATGGTATTAATGACCCTGATCTCAATTTTTTCACTCAGGATGTTCTTAACCATTCTGAAGTTGTTCTACAATGGTGTCAAACAATCCACGTCGTCCCTTACCTTGCCTTGGCTGAAGCCCTCTTGGATGACGCAGATGATTTCGCAGAGACGCAAGGGACCAACTTCCCAAATCACTAACTAAAACTTACTGGTTCTAAAAATTAACAGCAAGGTTTAAACTAGGAATTAGGGAGGAGGGCCGGTACTGGACGTTGAAGTGAAGACTTTAGTTCTTGCTGTCGACCTGAGAAGCAACCAGCACCAAAGACTTTAATATTCAGGTCAAAAGATATTCCTCCTAACTATTCTGTGGCTTTTTAACTATTCTTATCTACTCTTTTTTAGAATACCTAAATCAGAGTGACTGTCTCGTAGTTCCCCTACCTGCGATCAGTAAGTAGTTGGCTTTCGTCCAGTATTTCTTTCTTGGATCGAGATGATGAAGTCGTCAGACGTCCTCTAGGATTAGTGGTCAGCTTGTAGGATATCACCTTGTATTGTCTAATTGTTGAAAGCTAAAAATAAAAGGAAGGATTACTTTACATTCTTTAAAGAGTCTGTTTGCAAACCTTCCTGCCTATTCCTATCACTTACTTGAGATTAACTTCTTGCTTCTTTGTCTTGGGATTCGTGTATTTCCTCTAGTTCAACAAAAGATAAGCATAGACCAAAAAAGAACACAAAATCCTATATGTCTTTCTTCAATCACCTTACATTAGGCACAAAATCGAAAACCACAAACTAAAATTATTTCTCAGAGTATCACATACATTTAACAGTTTAGTAATGTTCCTCTAAAATCAAGATGCGTTCTTTAACTTAAATCAGAACTGTCCAAAGTCTCTTTCTTGCATTTTCTTCTTCTAATAAAGAGTTCCAAAAATTCTGTTGACCTTTCTTGCGAAGGGCGCCTTTAAACAATGAAAGTACTTAGCTTTCTAATTCTTGTCTTTCAGGATTCTTGTTCCGATGTGAGAAGAACCGCTTTGAAGAGGAGTTGAAACGGAGTCCTGTCAGCATTGAAACGCCCTCAGGTAAGTTCCTCTTCCAGACGCGACCTCCTCCAGAGGAAATCAGAAGGCAAAGCGCCTTCTAGAAGGCTGGGTGCGGTTTAAGTACAGGACCGCACCCAGCCGCTCCCAGCTACGCACTTGGAACGTGCGTGAAGACGTTGCTCTTCATCCCCTTCGGACGCGCACCAAAAAGGAGCGTGCGAGGGATGCGGGGAGAGAAATAACCAAACCTTCACCTGGCAACGTCCTAGTTGTACCAAACGCTGAGTCCAAAGCTCTGAAATATTGCACAATTAGACCACAAACCCCTACGCAAGGCTCAATAAAAGCAAAATTGACAATTATCCTAAATGTTATAAGGCATGAATTGCAAAAGTATTGAATACACCCAAACACACTGACTATGAAGCGTGCGGGGAGCACGGGACAGGGGTGGGTTTCAATAAGGGAATACTACTCATGTCTACAGGGCATGTGCATTCTTTGGAGGGTTATGCAGAACCATGACAAATGGGTTTCCTTTAATTTATATGCTCAGCAAGTTTTCATTGCTGTTGTTCCTAAAGCAACAGTGTTTGCATTCCCAACAAATCTAGTTGGTAGTGCTCTGTAAAAGAGGGTTGTTGGATAGAGAAATAAACCCTGCACTGTCTACTCCCTTCATGTAAATTCTCTGGGGGGGGGCTTACAGGCCGGGGTAAAGTACAAGCAAAAACTTGAAATGGGTATAAACCAAGCTGCACTAAATTTGCTACTGGTTTGAATGTGGAAATACCTGAGTGAAGAGGGGTGCCATTCTCTTTCAACAGAAGCTCTTTGTCTGCTAGGGTAAGCCATGCTTCCCCACCGACCCAACACATAGCCTGGAAATTAGCTTTTGTGCCAATTTCCCACATGATGAATCATCCATTAGATTTTTTAGTTTCTCACTAAAGCAATTTCACCAAGAAAATAATAGTGCACATGCAATCAATCATGCATGTACTTAGCCAGAGGCTAAAGGCTAAAGGCTTTAAAGTCATAGAGGGCCACAACACTGGCCCCTCCATTAGGGCAGAGGAGCGCCACCCTCCCACCTCCACACACAAATAAAAAGATAATAAAATGAGCTTTAAACCCGTTTTATTGTCATTTTATTTTAATCCCCTGGGCCTACCCCCAGGTCTCTGATGAGCATTGGCAGTGGGTCCAAGGGGATGACACTGCTGGTGGAGGAGTGGTAGTGCACTCCCTTTAATGCGCATGAGGCTTTGGCCGACATCTCAGGCCGACCAAAACTCATGTGCAGGGAAGCTCTCTCCAACCCCAGCTGCGCAGCTGGGGCTTGAGAGAGCAGCCACGGGCTCCCAGTCTGCCTCGGAGAACAATTTGCCAATGCGCAGGCCAATCATGTCGCAGCTTTCATGCAGTATCAGTATGAGTGTCTGTATGGTTTGGTGGGGGTATGACTTAGAACATAGATGCATCAATGACTGACTCTCTGTTTGTATGTGTTTTGAACACAACATATGTGCAGGACTGTATGGGTGGATGAGTGTGTATATGTGTGTGTTAGTGAGTGAATGACTGTCTCACTAGTGTCTTTATCAGTAACGACATATGTTTTAATCTAGTATATGTGAGTATTGATGTATATAAGTGAGTATATGTGAGAGTGAGAGATTGTAAGAGTTCCTGTTTAAATAAGTATGTGTTTCTATAAGTGATTGTTTAAGAGAGTAAGTATGTGTAAGTTTCCTTAGAAGTAAGGTGGTAGTGTGTGTATAGTTGTATATGCTAATACATGGATGTTCAATAGTTTATTTGCATGTGTGAGTATGTGTGTGAGTAACTTTTGGAAGACAGTCAATGTGTAACAGGATGTATATGTGTATCACTACATATGATGAGTGAGTATATGTATGAGTGACTATATAGAACTGTTGCTGAATGAGTGGATGTGTATATAGATGGTGGTATTACTGAATAGGTTGTTGTAACTGGTATGGGTATCTCCATTTTTTTGAAAATGTTAGTTTCTATTTTTGAATATGTGTTTCAAGGGTTACATTACACTGAAAGGAGGTCTGTCACTCTGTCACAAGGATGGTGTCATCAGTGATGTCATGAGTGATGTCACTGACCATGTCATGAGTGATGTAATATGTGACGTCATCAGCAGTGCATTGCAGGCGCGCAAGTCATAGTGAGTCCAAATAACTATAATGTGGGAATTTCAATGGTTTTATGTCAGTAAAATTTCCAGCTAACTATAACTGGTGTGAAACCTATGGTTTTTTTCAGTGAATTTAATTGTTTTTTTAAATGCTAATTCCTAACTATAACTGGTGTGAAACCTCTGTTTTTTTCAGTGAATTTCATAGGTTTTCTAAATGCTAATTCCTAACTATATATAGGGCCTCAAACCTATGAAATATAATATTTTTTATAATGAATCCTATATTGTACATTTATATAATATTTTTTTTCCTTTCTTTTTTTGCCCTGGTGCGCTCCCGGTGCGCGCCCCAGTGTGTGCACCGGAAAGCGCACTTTTCCGGCGCTCCCCGGGGCGCGCACCGGTAAGCGTCCCGTTAGCGTTATTGCCAGGAACGAAAATATCATCGTGACGTATCGCGTAGCCTCGTCCGCGTGATACGCATGGTGTAAGCGCACCCGGAAGCACTCGAGCGAATACGATCGCGCAACGTAAGCATCAGACGCGCTTACGCCCCGGGGCGCGTAGCGTAAGCGCGTCGGGTCATGTGATTTAAAAATAACACTTTTTATTGGTTCAGGACAGTTTTGGTTTCCAAATGATGAAAGCCCTGGTCATGTGACCTTAAAATAACTCTTTTCATTGGTTGTTATCAGTTTTTTTTACAACTAATGAAAACCCCACCCATTTCCTTCATTTCTTCTTTCACTTTGGAGACAGCAAGACCTGTTTTTTTCTGTCCTACCATTTTGTGGAAAAAATGGCAGCTAGACCATCCAGCAGTAGTGAGGACTCAGATGGCTTCATTCAGGAAGAGCCTCCTCAGCCCAAGATCAAGGAGCATTTTATTTGGAATTTTTTTTCAATACCTGAAGGATTAAAAAAGGTGAATGCTCCCAAAGTAGAATGCAAAATCTGCCAAACTGTGCTTTCCGAGGAGACCCAAAAAGGAAGTACAGTTTTGGCAATTCGACAATGATTCGCCACGTCCAATGCAGGCACCCCCAGAACAATGCCCGGGAGAACGTCCGAGACCTGGCACGTAATCCCCCAAGGGATGGTGCCTCTACATCTACAGGAGGAGCCACAACATCAGGGAGAGGACGTGCAGCGGAATTGGAGATGATTCCGAACATTCAACCTGTTTTGAGTGACATTACTATTAAGTGCAAGCAATGCGATGAACTGCTTTGCTATGGTGAGCAGAGCATCAAGCTCATTGCACGCAAGAGGCAAGAACACCTCTGCCTTCCCCAGCCCTAATTTGTCCCCTTTTTTTGCTCCTGTTGAGCAGTTTTGTATTCCCTGTTTTTGTTTTTGTTCTGAAAAAAACATAAAAAAAGAAGAAAGAAAACAGTTCTTTTTAGAACTACCTCCAGTTCTCAAAAAAGAGGTATATTCCTTTCAAATTCAAAATGAGTAACTGAAGTGGAGTGCAGTGAGAGAGGAGAGGAAATGAAAATGAGTGAGAAAGCAAAGAAAGGGACGAGAGGGGAAGGGAAGTGAAGTAGGGGGACTGAAAGAAGGTGAGTGTGGGGAACGAGAGTGAGGAGAAGTAGAGTGAACATGGGGAATGTGGATAAGTGAAGAAAATGTAGTAAAAGAACGGTAGTGTGGAAGGGTAAGAAAAGACTGACGCAAGCCCTTTCACATTATACCTGCGCCAGGTGTAATGTATGCAAAGGGGACGTATTGACGCAAGAAAGGGTCGTAGAAGTGACGCAGTGAAATCTATGAGATTTCACTGCATCACTTTTAGGACACCATTGCGTCAAAATCTTGCGCCTGCCTCACAGCAGGCGTAAGACTGACGCAGGCCCTTTCACATGGGGCTGGCCCCATGTGAAAGGATGCATTTCTGGAGTTGCATCACTTTTGTGACACACTCCAGCAATGCATCACTACCTCTAAGCACTTTAAATTATTATTTTAGTGTTTCACTGGGTTTTTAACATGGTATGCTCCCCGGTCCGCTCCCCGGTGCGCGTACCGGGCGCTCCCCCGCGCGCAAATCAAAAAAACAAAATGTTTTTGCCCCGCGGGGCCCTTTTATGGCCCCCACATCAAACCTAGGGGATCAGGGGGGGTCTACTCTGCCCCCTTATGGTCATTTCCCCCTTTGTTTTTGCCTCCTCTTGTGTCTCGATCTTACCGAGACACAAGATGGCGGCCACTCCGGACTGTTTCGAATGTTTACAGACACCCGAGAGCCAATCAGCTTTCCGCGCGCAAGTCGCGTTGCGCGCCCGGAGCGCTCCCCGGTGCACGTACCGGGGCGCGGCCATAGATATATATATTTTTTTTAACCTAAATTACTCAAAATCCACTGGAGTACATATCTTGAGACATAGCAAAGGCACATCGGGCTACCAGTCCCTACAATTTTGCCAGGTTTGGTGGAAATCCATTCAGCCGTTCGGGCTAAAAGTGAGTTCGACCGCCCTATGGAAATTAACATGGGGAAAACACGTTTTGGGACCCCCCTTTTATCTCGGCCCCCGCTTGACAAATTCCCCCACATTTTCAGGGAAGGAGTGGAGTGGAGCGGGCCACGAACTTTGAGAAATTTGCGAAGATTTGTCCACCAGCGCCAAAGTTATTCCCAATAGAATGTTGCGGCTTTCCTATGGAAAGTAGATCCTAACTATAACTACCTACTGGCGACCGCCAGTAGGTAATATATATATATATAGAGAGAGAGAGAGAGAGAGAGAGAGAGAGAGAGAGAAATCTACATCTATCTATATACATATATATATAAATATACATTTTTTTTATTAGTATTTTTTTACTGAAAAAAACAAAGGTTAGAGGGATGCTATAGTTAGGAGTGAATTTTTTAAAACCGTAGAAATTTACTGAAAAAAACAAAGGATACAGGGACGTTATAGTTAGATACAGATTTCACACGCACAAAACCATAGAAATCAGCAGTTATAGTTACTTGAGCTAACTATAACTTACGCACCTCCAATGCACTGCTTTTGACCTCACATATTACATCACTCCCGACATGGACAATCACTATGCCACTGTTCATTTAAACCACAGTGTGCCTCTCCTAATGCCTGCAGCTGCCACTCACACATTGGAAGCTCTCCATCATTAACAACTTCGACTTGGAACAGGATGTATGTCATTACTTCGCATGCTTTTACAACGCATGCCTTTACCACGCCGGTTTTACAACGCAAGTCGTTACAACGACTTGCGTTCGGGGGCGCTGGATAGTGTATAGTTTAATTTACTATTCCAACTCCAGTCCCCGTGGATAGTAGGGAAGGTTTTGGATAGTGAATTAAACTATTCCCTATCCTGCAGCACCCCCCAGCGCAAGTTGTTGTAATGACTTGCGTTGTAAAAGTTACGTGGTAAAGGTACTGCGTGGTAAAAGTTGCGTTTTAAACACTGTTCCCCCTTGGAACATGACCACTCTGTTTGTCAATAAATAACAATTCAATTTGTCGTGACTGCAAACCCTGTCACAAAGCATTGATAAACATTCTTACAATTCAAAAGAAAGGGAAACCTACTATGCCACTACCATAGCTTTGTGAGTTGGTGAAATACAGTGTGCGTGTGGTGAGATGCAATGGCCTTTCTGATTTGTAAGGCACTTTTTCATGATGCGATCATGATTTTTGCGCAGATTGTACCATTTCAAAAATGTTTTGGAAATATGTAGGGCCTTGTTGTCAAATTAAGACAGGCAAATTTGCAAACTGAATCAGCCTGAAGTTGTCATCTGTTTTAAAATTCTCTTCACCACTGTTCACCTGTGAGCAAAACACATGTCCTCACGTCTGTGAGCCATTTCAAAGACATTTAAACACGCAAAAATGAGAGAAAACAGTGATAACTTTGATTTTCGAATTAATTAGAAAAGGTTGCTGTTCACTGTATATCAGATTGTTTTCGTATTGGGTGCATAGAGGAATTATAATGTTTCAGAGTGGAAGCCATTGAAGTGAATGTAAATTATTCACGTGGACAGCGAAGTCTTTGATATTCGAACATTTCTCTGACTTCAAAGAAGGGGTGATGTAAAACCCACCGAGCCCTTAAATCCCTATGAGATCTTTATTCTGCACTTACCATACGTGCATGAAAAAAGCACCAGGAGATACATTAGAGAGTACAAAATTAAATGCATTTAAAAAGTAGCTTATTACGTGCATATCCTCGCTGTTAATCAAAAAAGATTATAATGGAGTGTGTTAGAATAATTATACTGCTCGCTGTGATATTTTATGCATGAGTTCAAGAGCGAATTTTGTGAAAAATTCATGAACATAATGTCAACCCTCACGCTCTGGTACCAGCATGACTCCATGCAGTGGATGTAAGAACATGCAGATGATGGTGGAGAGATGGAGCATAAATACAATTATGCTCCACAGGTGCCTTCTTGGACTGCTCACACACTGAAAAATCCTCAGCTCACATCATTTCTAATTGCAGCCACTGTACAATGTTAATATGCAAAAGATATGCAAATTTTAAGGCATAACTGTATACACTGCTTTAACCCGCCTTCAGAGTAATTTGGGAATCGCCTCCTTTAGAGTAATTTGGGAACTGCACAAATCCGGTTAAACATGGTGAATGTGGATAACAGCACCTTCAATAGGATTTTGCTCTTTAGAGTAGAGATGCATTACCACATTTTTGAGGGCGGTAATACCACAATATAAGGGCCGAATTACCTGTTCTTTTGTTTTCAAACCCAAGCGCATTGCTGGTGCTAACATCACATCACAAGTGGATTCACTGTTGTGCCTGTTATTATATTTTTAAAATGACATTTGAGATAATATCATACATATTGTGCATGCAGAAACACAATTACTAATATGTAACAGATCCAGCAAAGACTAAATCAGCTTATTTTTCTCTCATCACAGGCCACAACATGTGACAAATGAATCAAGGAATTTCTGTTCAACATTTTTCTATTGTCCAAAAAGTGTCAAGATTTTTCTGGCGCTCTACAAAAGCACAAAAAAGCAGTGACGTTTTTCTAAGGTTTGAATAGATGTGTTTGGTCTGTTTTCCCTACTGAGCTGTTTTGCAAAAGTAAGACAGAATCTAACAGATGTATTAACCTCGAACTACTACTACTAATGAAAAGAAAAATCTATCAGGTTAAAGGTCGGACTGTTTGAGTGTCCTTCCTTTTTCTATATCTGCATTTAGTGGAAGATTTCATCTTTAGGAAAGCCAGTTAGCCTAAAATCATGAATTTGCATGTAGAAGTCCCAATTCACGCAAAACACGTCCATCTATGCGTTGTACACTCATATCTATGCTATTCATAGTTTTACCCACTTTTTAAAATCCTCAGGTACATTCTGTGACGTGCCCTGATTCCTTGAGCCCTTTGCTTGTGAAGCATGCTATATCAGAAAGTTTAAACTCGGGGGCAAATGACCCTCGAACAGATGGGAAAAACAAAGGCCCAGCAGACTGAATGCTGTGTGACAACCATCTCGAGGAAGTCATTCATCCAATTGTTTGAGTAATTTGCAAGCCGGAGTTAAAGAAAAAGTATATTTATTTATTTATTTATTAACAACATTTATAGAGCGCGAACGAAGGCCCGTGGGCATCTCGGCGCTGAGATATCTGCAGTATTTAACCAAAGAGGGGAGGACTGAGATTACTGATTAAAAAGCCAGGTCTTGAGTTGTTTACGAAAGGACCAAAGTGAGGGGCTAGTTTTGATCGAGTGCGGCAGAGTATTCCACAGTTTAGGGGCTGACACAAGAAATCTTCTGTCACCCCATGAAACAGATTTGGTGCGGGGAACCACAAGATCATGTAGACTGGATGAGCGTAGTGATCTGGGGGGACAGTAGGGGGTCAGATTATGAATGAGAATATCTGCTCCAAAAGAAACTAAGTTAAGGACGTGCACGATATATTCTAGTACTGCTGCCATTGTGTTGAGTCTTCAATGTTGGGGAACTCCCCGAAAAATGCTGATTTTCTGGGACCCAAAAAAATCGCTTTTTCAAGCAAAAGAACAGCTTCATGTTTTTTTCTTTCTTTAATCCAAGTCATTATATAGGGCCCGATTCATAAAGATAAACTTACACCTGAAGTCTAAGTTCAGACCTGAAGTCTAAGGGACAAATTCACAAAGGTAAACTTGGACTTCATGTCTAAACTTGGACTCAGCGCCCACATTACACAATAGGTGCATTTTTATTGTTTGAGCTGGGCGCTCCTTTAAAAAGTTGAGCAGGGCATAAACAGTGAAAATGCTCCCAATTACAATGAATGTGCTTCCCCCAGGGTAGTCGCAAATTCACAATGCTTCCAGGCATGTGCATTCAGATGAAAAATGGAACAGATGCTTTACAGCCGCTCTGTGTTTTCACAGTGCAGGCGGTAACCCATCTACACTTTTGAAGGAGAATAGAGACTTCTTGCAGGGGACTGCTCTCAGTGACTGCACCCAACTGCAAGGGGCCATCTGGGGGTTCATGGCACCCTCATTGCCCTTTTCTCTAGGCAAGGGGAACCAGGATCTTTTTAAACAGGTCCTGCACATGTACTCCCAAACATAAACTAGTATAACTGACTGGTGTACTGTTCCTAAGTATGGGTGCGAGTGTTTAGGTCTGTGAAGAAGTGCCCTCACACACCCCGAAAGATGTCATGCTTCATTATTGCGCCTGCCCCTTGTCGGGCTGGTGCTGCAATGCCCAACGGGCACCCACGAAGGGGTTCTTTAGCGGAGATCTTTTTCTGATGAAGTCGTTAGGTGCATGTGGGTGTGTGGACTAGGTACTGAAGTGAGTGCAAGATGGTGTTTTAAAATAGGTCTAGGGCAACCCTAATGCCTACATTTTATTCCTAGGGTGCACTAACCTAATTAAAAGCAGTAAGCCCTAACAGGATGCAATGGTCCTAAGGTGTATGTGTGGAGCAAAAGGTTGACATGTTTCTTGCCTATAGCAGCCTCTAACGGGTCTAGTGGCAATTCGTCAGGACCAAGAGTAATTGGAGAAAGTGTTTAAACTATAACATTACTGCAAAGCTGATTGAGGAAATGGCGAGATGCAGTAGTTACTAGCTTTGCAGGTGAACACCAGGTCCGATTAACCTAGTCTTCTGTGACCTGAAAGAGATTCATAATAAAAACAGTTTAAAAAAGGTGAGACAGAATCCCCACAGTGCTTTGTTGTCAAAATTAACCCGGTGTGGATCAGGTGGCAGTGAGATACTTGTTGACCAGAATTGGAACTCATTCCTATCCCTTGTGCTGTGCCTTAGTTTGCTTCTCGGTACAAAATACCAGGATATTCCAGTGTGATTGAGCGTTATTGGCATGCAGTTGAGGCCATTGATTTCCTCTTTGGAAGGGAGGTCAATAAATCATCCTGGCCTTCGTTGCCTAGGTCAATGGCTTTAAAACATACATAACATTCATGGCCAACACCTCTGACCCGGAATTACCTTTCCTAGACTTAATAATCAGCTGCAAGCCAGACAAATTGGAGAAAATGACTTATAAGAAGCCCACAGACAGCCACAGTCCTCTGCTATTCAGCAATTTCCACCCAAAAGCCCTTCAGGAGAACATCCTCTATGGGCAATTTCTTCGGATTAGACCTACCTGTAGCGACCTGGAAGACTTCACCAACCAATCTTCTGAATTTACCAATTACTTAGCAAGACGAGAATACCCAGTGAGATAAATAAGAACAACCCAGAAGAGAGCTCATAACATTAATAGGGAAGCACTCCTGAAAACACAACCCAAGGCTGAAAAAAGGAACCTGACTTGCCTTACTACATACACGCCTGAATCAAACATGATCCGACCGTTCATAAGGAAGCACTGGAGGATTCTGCAGATGGGTGACCTTGCACCCAGCCCCCCGAACTTTGCTTCCAAAAGAACAGTGAACCTGAAGGACATTCTAATCAATACAAGACTCAAAAAGAAGGAGCTGCAACAAAACCAAATGTGAGACCTACCTCCTGTGGTCGGCCACTATCCACGTGGACAATGCATAGCGTGTCCCCTCACTAGTGCAACCAAGATGGTGGCATTGACCGACACTTTTGTATGGACACAGAAGAAACATACAAACTGCAATACACGCAACTGCCTATATCTCATCACCTGCCTGTGCCAGCTCAAATACGTGATGATGATGACACTCCCTGTGAAAACAAGAATTACGGAACACAGGAGCAATATCAGGGGCAAAAAGACAAAGACCAAAATGTGTGCCCATTTCACAGATATGAATCATACCACTAATGACCTACACTGGACGATTTTGGAATCCCACCCCCAAATATGGAAGGAAGCTCTGTTCAGAAAGTATCAATATTGGGTTTTTAGACTCTCCTCCCACATCATAGGGTCAAATGACGATATCCCCTGGGGTGAATAGAACCGACTAATGTAGTAATTTGACGTGAATTGATGACGACGTCTGCTAATGAACATGCCACTACTACCAGACATTTCTAGGGGGGTAAAGGCCTATAACAGATACCAGACAAAACAACAGATATACATTATCTTCTGTTTATGTAGACTTCCCAAGTAACTAACCACATAACTAGATATTTCACATAGGGGTGATGCCCCTGCTACCACCACTGCCACCAGTCAGTTGGGGCATCATGTCAGGGGCATCACTCTTCCTAATGTTAGCTACCTCCAGCAGGGTGTGTCTTCCCTTCACCATGTCAAGAGGGTCTTGTTTTTGCCAATATTACTACCAGGCAATAGCAAACAGTTGTGTGAGAACACTCCCCTAGCACATTGGGGAATGTTTTCCTCCTTTGTCGTCTTCCCCCTATATTAGCTACCCCCAGCAAGTTTGGCCTCCCTTTCAAAAAGATATATTTTGTCATCATGCCTAAAAAGCCTGAAAAAACACAAGTCCCAGCAGGGTTTGTTTCCCCCTCATATTATTCAAAGGGTGTTCTTGTCATCATTCCTGAAAAGCCACAAGCCCAGGCAGTTTCATCAACACTCAAGATATTTGTGAGCTTTTTCATAAAGCTCATCACCAAGATGGCCACCACCATTCACGTTTCTATTTCTTCATGCTAACGTGCCATTTTAAATATCCCGCCCCAGCAACCATACCTCATGGGAACCAGAGCTGGGCTAGGAACACAGCTAGTTGCTGTGCCGCCTTCCGTGAGTATGCATTCTCTGACAACGCTGCTGAGCAATACCAAGAGCTCCTGGTAAGACCAAAACAACGAAATGTTATTGATTGCCTGCCTTATGCATACCCTTATTCTATGGCAGGTTGTGAGCAACAAGGTGCTCTGTTGAAAAGCTCCAGTCGGCATAGACCCACTATTTAAAGGGTGAGTGTTTATCCAACAGTCCGGTTCGGACACCACTAAGTATGCAGTCACTTTACGAGATATTTTCCTGACAAAAAACGGTGCTAATTGCTGGCACTGAGTGTGTGTGAATATGGGTGCACTTGTCTGTGGCAGGAACTATGGGTTAAGTGTTTTTGCACATAGACAAGTTCGAACATATACTGCAACAACCTAGTTGCTTCCACCCACTATTTATGTTTGTGTGTCTCGTTTGTGTCTGCATTTTCGGCCTCTCAATTAATTTACTATTGGAGTAAATCTCGCACCGTGTAGATACACGGAGATCAGTAATATTGTCCTCCATGATCACTACAGATTACTTAATCATGCAACATTGATTTCCTCAACTGCATGTCGATAACGCTAAATCACACAGGAACTTCCTGGTATTTTGTACCCAGAAGCACACTTAGGCACAGCACAAGGGATAGGAATGAGTTCTCCTTTTGGTTAACAAGTATCTCACTGCTGCCTGATCCACACCGGGTTCATTTTGACAACCAAATACCACAGGGATTCTGCCTCACCTTTTTAAAACTGTTTTTATTATCACTCTCTTTCAGGTCACAGAAGACTAGGTTAATCGGACCTGGTGTTCACATGTAAAGCTGGTAACTACTGCATCTCGCCATTTCCTGAACCAGCATTCCGGTAGTGTTAGAGTTGAGACACTTTCTCTAATTACTCTTGGTCCTGACGAATTGCAACTAGACACTCTTAGGGGCTAGAAACTTGTCGACCTTTTGCACCACACATGCCCTTTAGGACCATTTCATCCAGTTAGGATTCCTGCTTTTAGTTAGGTTAGTGCACCCTAGGAATAAAATGTAGGCAATAGGGTTTCCCTAGACCTATTTTAAAACAGCATCTCATACTCACTGCACTGCTAGTCCATTCACCCACATGCACCTAACAGCTTCATCAAAATAAGATCACCGCTACAGAGCCCCTTCAAGGGTTCCCATTGGGCATTGCAGCGCTGGCCCGATGAGGAACAGGCCCATTGATGAAGCATTACATCCTTCCAGGTGTGTGAGGGCACTTCTTCACAAACTTGAACATTACCGCTCACACTTAGGAACCCTCTTTTCCCTGCCAGAGGACTGACATCAGGGATCGCACTGACAGTGCGCCACCTTTTTGGTTTTGCACTGTCAGTGTGCCTCCTTAGAGCTTCTTTGCCTCTGTGTCCACATCTGTAAACAGTGCAGGTGCAGAGGCAAAGGGATTTCCTAATTTGCATTGGGCACGCCCCATACAAATGAGGGAAAGCTCCATGCAGACAGCGCTGGCACTTTAGGTGTACCAGCGCTATCAGTATTAAATAAGGGGTCACAAAAGTGTCTGCACCCTTTCTGCACTATCATAGTGCCACGAAGCACAAAGCGGGGACAACCGCCTGTTGCACCTCGGAGCCCTTTCTGTATTGCGGCCCCTGGTTTAAGTTTACCTTTGTGAATCAGGGCCATAGTGTTCAACTGGCTGAAACTTATTGCCATGATCTAGTATACTTCAATCATTTCACAACCACATCTATGGTTTCACAGATGCCACAGTGTTGAGGTGTGGATCCCGTACCTTACACTGTTTTTTACTACCTTAAGGCTATTAATGGGGCAGAGGGATCTAATCTGTGGAACTCCTCAGAGACCTTTATTGGGTAAATTCCGAGCTGTAAGATGTCTTCTATTCCTCAAAATTCAGCATCATATTCACTGCCAGCAGTTCCCTGGTGATCCTTACTTAATTGACACTGACAGCTTTGTTTAAAATAACAACATCTTTACAGCACGCCCATCAAAGTTCACCTTTGCCTGGTGGATTTTGGATGTTAAAATCATATTTTTTTAGGAATTGTTTCAATTCAGAACTCAATCTAACTCCTTAGAAACAGTGCCATCAAGAATCTAGAAGAAAGCGAAGACATCTTAAGACGTGTGGGTGTCTGCTAACATTATGCAACGAGAGATTCTGCTGTAGTAAAATATCTGAGAACAGGTTGTGATGGGGTTTACTGAGTAATTGGTGACTCTGTCCTACAGGAGAACATTGTATATACTCCCTCATGTAATTTGTAAACATAGCAACTTAAAGGGCCAGTGCTAAGAAACTGTGTGAATGCAAAAACAACAGTTGATGGACAGAATGTAGAACAATATCATACATTCACCCAAGTACAGAGATCTGGGCCTAAATCCATCGTTTTTTTGCACTCCACACCACCCCAGTTCAGACATGGCTATATGCAAATCAGCCTTGACCCTGTGCCCCATGGGAACAGTCCAGCCAAAACTGCCAAGCCATGTCTCCCCTGGACCGGAATCAAGCATCCTAGGACCGGTTTCGGGCTGTCAGCGGTCATCAGCCAGGATAGCTTGACTCCAAGAAACTGTTTGAAGTCATGCCATAGATACGTGCGATGTTGCATTTTGAGTTATTTCTTCAACTACCTGAAATTTGTCTTTTTAAATTAAAGATAGGTTATTTATATAAATATCATTTGTGCAATTATGTCATCATTCTTAATCTCTCATCCAAAACTGCTGCTTCCACTGGGGGTAATCCTTGACTCCTCCGCTCTGATATTTAAAATAGTCATAATTCAAGTAAAAGCTTAAAACACACTTTTTCTGCTTGTTGTCTTTGTTGAGACTTTTGTGATAGGGTTTTCTTCTAACTAGTCTGCTTTGTCTATGCTGTGTATCTTGAGTGTTCTTGAGACCTTTGACTCCCAGAACTACAATGCCTAAACGTGATAGGGCACTGTATGAAAGAATATTAACTAAATAAAAAAACTATATAAATAAATGCATTTTTCAAAGGGAATAACTAGGCTATCCAATGGGAGAAAGTAAGTAAATTAGATCGTGGGACACCAGTGGCATATGACAGTGTCCACCACAGATACTACCCCATAACCAATATCTGTTTCCTGATCAACAGATCAACAGAAAAGGTCTCAGAGAGCCCTACCAAGAAACTATCTCAAAACACTCATGCAACTAACTCCAACACAGTTGTTAGTGCAACACTCAAATACTTGGGGGCTGATTACGATGTCAGTCGGAAAGGCTCCAAACAGCATTCAGTTAGTCTGAATCCATGTCAGAAGCCTTGTTTCCGAACAACCAATTACAATGGTTGTAAACTGTTCAAACTGTCCGAGTTGTTTTCAACCCACGTGCGAACGGCATTCAGAAATACTGAGTCGGGCGGAGCTGACTTGTGCATCTCTACGGACTACATTTCCGACCGAGTGATTATGATGGGGGATTTGGACAGCCTTTCCGAATCAGTCTGTCCGACATAGATCCGCTGTCGAATTCTGACTTTCGGGACCAAAAGCGTTCCCTCATTCACCCGGATGGCCTCCAGTTACGGCACTGGGGGTACCCATGAGTCCCCTCTTTCCAACCATGCACGTGTGGCAGACACCAAAGGGTGTTAACCACAGGGTGAATGGTTTTCTGCAATCACCCCATTTTTCATTGGGAACCTGTGATTTTGGTCAGAACACAGGCTCCCATTAAAGTCAGTGGGAGTCCAAACGAACAGTGTTTGGACACATTGTAATCAGTCAGTTGCACTCCGTGAATGCAATTCTGTTGGGAACCATTCCAAGGCCGATTCTGTCGGGCTGCTTTCTGACCGTCATCACAATGAGGCCCATAATCTTAATGTTCTTGGAAAAAATATTTTCACCTTCAACTGCACTCACACTACTATTTGTCTGTACTTTGTGGTCTCCACAGGAGTGCATTGTTAAGAACACATCATTGTGTCTCAAGAGGCTGGAGGACTCCCAGACAACATGTATGCCTAATCATTAGCTGTATTTTTTTCTGCACAGAAGACCATCAACTACTACGATGTATAATAACTTACTTATAACTTTATTGATTAGGTAACTGGACAACTGCCTTGGATCTTCAAAGAACATATCCACATTTGCACATGTACATATACAGTTTGTTAGACATTGTGCCAAAAGACCCCAGGGTGTATGAGTGTTCGATAAATACCCATACAAAACTAAACTAAACATAACAAAACAGGGCTGTAATAGACATAATTCACTTGGAAGAATTGCAAAGTATATTACAGAAAATGAACCAGAGGAATATATAACCCATGGCATTTTGTATTCCTCCAAGAAAAGTATTATGTGCAACTGGTACCCATGCTCACGACCATGTCCTTGCCATAGGGCTCAAACTGCAGTCTACTGAAGATGAGCAAATAGGCTGAAACTGCTCTGGAGTTGCTTCTTCTCCCATTCAGGCTGGCAGTTAATGCCAGAATAATCCTATCGGAGCCGGGGCAAGACTGGTTTGCAAATGGCTGGTTCTTTTTCTAATATGGCATGGTGGGTAAAAATGATAGTCTGGATTATCGTCCAGAGTAGTTGCCTGTTGCTGAGATTAATTCAAGCAATACATGCATCCCTTTTTTGTGTTCCTCAATGCCCTATGTGCTGCGGGCATTCCCACACATGGGGCCGTGCTAAGTGTGCCATAGAACTCAAGTTGCACCTTCTGAGGCCAAGCATGCCAAAGAGAGGACCTGACATGGCTGTTTGGGGGACTGCTCCCATTGTAGCAGGACACATACTGATTTGCATATTTTACAACCATTGTATAACCATAAGAGTTTTCACTGGAGTGGTATCTTCCCAGTACAAAACCTATGCTATAGCGCATGCCCACACCTCTGGTGCAAAGATGTGTGTGTGATGCTATGAAGCCTATTTTTATATCAGAGCTGGGGTAGTTTGCTGCCATTCTGCCACCATTCTCCCACCCACACTGCAACACATTGTGCTATTTGTGATATTTGTTTTATAAATCTGCCCCCTAATTTTCAGTTTTGCCATGCAAATAAAGACATTTTCTCAACAAAATCTCTGCATTCCGAACTGGGAAATAAATTAATGAACAGGCATTCCTCACAAAAGTCTGGAATCTCCCATAATTCCAACGAAATCATATTATTTGGAGCCCTTCAGTATAAAGATAATTCAACTCAATAGTAAAACTTTATTTACCTAGTTTTGGTGATACAGGGCATGTCTTTATTGGTATTGTATCAGTGTTATGCTTCAATATCTTTAGAAGAATCATCATTATTCACATATAATTCTAAAAACCAGCCTAACCCCCTTACCCAGAGCCCCAAGGATATGCCTTCTCTTTATTGAGGATAGTGAGGGGAATAATTGAGCGAGGATAATCCAGATATATTATATTCAATTAAGCATAGTCACTCGAAATCAAAGGAAAGGAAAATAATGAATCATAATTACTCCTAAATCTGCCCTTCTAACAGGTCCTATATTTAATATAAATTGATATGCTTTATGTAGCCATTGTACACAACATGTGTGTGTGTGTGTGTATGTGTCCACATGAACCCGAAGACACTATTTGACATAGTGCAGTGCTTTCACTTTGCTGTGCTGCCCTGCGTCTAAAGAAAAGGTAGGAATGCTCTGCACCTATGAGATACAGTGCATTCCAGTCTCTTACACTGCACTGGTGCACAAATGGCTTTCTAGTGCCAATGTAGGCACTCCTGCACCATGGAGCAAACGTAGCTGTGTTAAATTAGTTACTGCTCAGCAGGTTGTTGGAATGCTTTTTGATTCTCCCTCCGACCAAGGTCCAGAGACTGACTCTGATTCTGAGGCAGAGGTGGGAGGGGAAGATTCAGGCAGAGAGTTTTCTCTCAACATGGCATCATCCGATGATGACGAGACCCTCAGTGCAGATAAAGCTACTCTTGGTGCGGATGAAGTGCCTTTGTTAGAGGAGGACATTGATGTGCCGATAGTGCGGCAAGAGGCATCTGGGCTGCAGTCTGGGGCTGCAAGACTTCATGTTGGTATAGTGAGGCAAGAGGCTTCTGGACTGCAGTCTGGGGCTGCAAGACTTCCCGTTGGTGTAGTGAGACAAGAGGCAGCTGGGCCGCAGCCTGAGGCTGCAAGGCTTCCCATTGAAAGTGCTGACCTCTGGGTTGTCCCAGGCATGGTGCAGCCAGCATTGCCAGACTTTACAGGTGTTCCAGGGTGTAGGGTTAATACTGAAAACTTTTTGTCGATAAATTCTTTTCAGTTGTTTATGGATGATGGGTTTTTGCCAGAGATTGTTGAGCAGACTAATTTGTATGCCGAACAGTTTCTGAGGGACAACAGTGCCAGCCTTAAGCCCCACTCTAGAGCTACCCGGTAGACTCCCACAAATCTGGAAGAGAAGAAGAAGTTCTTGGGTTTAACTTTTTTGATGGGCTTGCTAAAAAAGCCATCAATGGATTCATATTGGTCTACTAGTCCCTTGATGGCAAATGCTATATTTCCCGCAGTCATGAGTCATGATAGGTATTTACTCCTGCTTCGGATGATGCATTTTGTCGATAATGGTTTAGCTTTGCCACAAGATCACCCTGATTGTGACCATCTTTTTAAGATTCTGCCTGTCATTGATCACTTTTTTTAGATCTATGCTCCAGGGAAAAAAATTGGAGTGGATGAGTCTTTAGTGTTGTTAAAGGGCCGCTTGGTTTTTAGGCAATACATTCCTAGTAAGAGGGCACGCTATGGAATTAAGCTGTATATGCTGCGTGACAGTGGGACTGGATATGTCTCTAATTTCCCGGGTGTACACCGGTAAGGAATCCAGGATTAACCCCCCTGTTTGTCCGTCCACCTTTGGAGTGACTGAGAAAATTGTGTGGGAACTTGATAGACGACTTTCAACAAAGGCCACCATCCCTATATGGCCACCGAACACAGGGCCAAAAACCGAGGTGACCCCCATTGCAAAACTAAGTGGTTTGGAGATAGGCAATTTTGATGTCGCCTCACTATGTTTTGGGCCCTTGCCTGTCGTGGGTACTTGGGCCTCCCACACAAGTGAGGAACCATTTTTATCAGAAGACCTGGAGGAACACTGGGTGGTAGGAAATTTGTGTGAGCCTGGTGATGCTACACTTTCCCACACAAAAATGTGAGAGAAAAGTGATTTTTTTCAGCAAAAATTTAGGTTTGCAAGGGATTCTGGGTAAGGAAACGCTGGGGGATCCATGCAAGCCATACCTCCCTGGAACTCCCCTGGTGTCTAGTTTTCAGAAATGTATGGGTTTGGTAGGTTTCCCTAGATGGCCGCTGAGCACGGGGCCAAAGACCGAGGTGACAGCCCTTGCAAAACCAGGTGATTTGGAGATAGGCAATTTTGATGTCACCTCACTACGTTTTGGGCCCTTGCCTGTCGCGGGTACTTGGGCCTCCCACACAAGTGAGGCACCCTTTTTATTGGGAGACCTGGGGGAACACTGGGTGGTAGGAAATGTGTGTGAGCCCGTTGATGCCACACTTTCTCACACAAAAATGTGTGAGAAAAGTGATTTCTTTCAGGTAAACTAGAGGTTTGCGAGTGATTCTGGGTAAGGGAATGCTGGGGGATCCATGCAAGCCATACCTCCCTGGAAGGCCCAGGGTGTCTAGTTTTCAGAAATGTGTGGGTTTGGTAGGTTTCCCTAGATGGCCACAGAGCACGGGGCCAAAAACCCAGGTGACCCCCCATTTCAAAACCAGGTGGTTTGTAGAAAGGCAAATTTGATGTCGCCTAACTACCTTTTGGGCACTTGCCTGTCGTGGGTACTTAGGCCTCCCACGCAAGTGAGGCACCATTTTTATTGCGAGACCTTAGGGAACGCTAAGTGGTAGGAAATTCGTGTGAGCCCGGTGATGCCACACTTTTACACATGAAAATGAGTAAAAAAACTGATTTTGTCACCTAAAATTTAAAATTTTGCAAGGGATTCTGGGTAGGGAAATGTTGGGGGATCCATGCAAGGCATACCTCCTTAGAATCCCCTGGTTGTCTACTTTCCTGAAATGTGTGTGTTTGGTAGGTCTCACTAGGTGACAGCAGAGCTATGGTTCACAAACTACAGCCAGGCACTTTGCCAAAAAAGGGTCATTTTTCACTGCGAAATTGAGGTGTGACCACGTTGTGTTTTGCGCCGTTCCCTGTCGCAGGCACAAGGCCGACCCACACAAGTGAGGTACCATTTTTCTTGTACGACTTTGGGGAACGCGGGGTAGGTGGAAAATTGTGGATCCACACAGATTCAAGAACTTTTCACCACAGAAATGTGGGGAAAATGTGTTTTTTTAACCATTTCCTAGGTTTGCAAGGGATTCTGGGTGACAGAGCCTGGTGGGAGACAGTCAAGTTACCCCATCCTGAATTTCCCTGGGTGTCTAGTTTTCAGAAATGTATAGGTTTGCTAGGTTTCCTTAGTTGCCAGCAGAGCTAGGGTTCAAAAACTAAAGCTAGGCACTTTGCAAAAAAAGGGTCCTTTTTCACAGTGAAATTGAGGTGTGACCACTTTGCGTTTTGCGCTGTTCCCTGTCACAGGCACTAGGCTGACCCACACAAGTGAGGTACCATTTTTTTCTGGAGACTTTGGGGAATATGGGGTGGGTGGAAATTTCTGGATCCACGCAGATTCCAGAACTTTCCACCACAGAAATGTGGGGAAAATGTGGTTTGTTTGTCAATTTTTTAGGTTTGCAAGGGATTCTGGGTGACAGAGCCTGGTGGGAGGCAGTCAAGTCACCCCATCCCGGATTCCCCTGGGTGTCTACTTTTAATAAATGTATAGACTTGCTAGGTTTCCTTAGGTGCTGGCAGAGCTAGAGTTAAAAAACTACTGCTAGGCACTTTGCAAAAAAAGGGTAATTTTTCACTGCGAAATTGAGGTGTAACTATGTTGCATTTTGCGCCGTTTCCTGCTGCGGACACTAGGCTGAACCACACAAGTGAGGTACCATTTTTCTTGTAAGACTTTGGGGAAAATGGGGTGGGTAGAAATTTGTGGATTCACGCAGATTCCAGTACTTTCCACCACAGAAATGTGGGGAAAATGTGGAATGTTATACAATTTTTTAGGTTTGCAAGGGATTCTGGGTAACAGACCTGGTGGGAGGCAGTCAAGTCACCCATCCTGGATTCTTCTGGGTGTCTAGTTTTCAAAAATGATTAGGTTTTCCAGGTTTACCTAGGTGCCGGCTGAGCTAGGGTTAAAAATGACAGCTACACACTTCGCAAGAAAAAGGTACATTTTCATTGTGAAAAAGTGGTGTGTTCACATTGGGTTTTGAGCTCTTTGCGATCGTGGACACTATGCCTACCCACACAAGTGAGGTACCATTCTTATCGTGAGACTCAGGGTAAATCATATTTGTAAAGCAACTGTTATTACCTATTGATTTTTGATGCATTTCTGCCTTCCAAATGAAAGACATTGTGTAAAACACAAGTCCTTTTGAAAAATGACCAATAATTCTCATGCTAGTATGAGTATTCCCAATTTTGAAAATGTGCAAATGTGTACTGTTTCTAAACTCTATAATTTGTTCCCATTTCAGAAATACATAGGTGTCTTTCATACCGATTTTTCCATGTATACATTTTCACACATTAATTGCTATATACCCGGTACATAATAAAAAGCCATTGCAAATTGCTACTCAGTTGTTGACTCTGGATTCGTCTGGTTCTTGGTGAACCTACAATTCCTATATATCCCCACAACCAGGATGGTCCAACGGATGTAAGGGTATATTGCTTTCAAAGAGCTGTCATAATTACAAGAAGTTACAGGTGAAAATGTTGACAAAAAAGGCAGATTTTTTTCAACTAATTTTCAATGTTTCCAATATTTAACTGTTAGTTTCTATAAAGAAACCTTGATGGATCAACACACATGACCCCTTGCAATTTAGAATTGTGTCTACTTTTGTAAAATGTATAGCTTTCTAGGATCCATTATTGCTTTCACGCTAATTTTTACCATTAACCGGTAGGAGGTTGAAAGCACAAAAAATAGCAAAAATAGGCTATGTCACAGAAAAATGCCAAAACTGTATAAAACATGTAGGTTTTCCAACAAAAGTCTGTCATTCCCTAAAAGCTGGGAAAATGGTGATTTCAGCCCCACAAATCCTTTTTTGATAACATTTGCAGGGAAAAACCAAGACGCTTTCATTTGTAGCTCATTTTTCCAATTTGTCGGAAAAAAACAACATTTTGCTGTATTTTGGCTTATTTCTGGGACCCCCTATAAGAGAATACACAAACCCCGGGTACCTTAAGAATCCCCATGATGTTGGAAGAAAAGGACGCAAAATTGGCGTGGATACCCTATGTGGTCAGAAAGTTACAGGGGCCTAAGCGTGCACTACCCCAAATAGCCAAAAAAAGGCTTAGCACTTGGGGGGGGGGGGGGGGGGGGGGGGAAGGCCTAGCAGCGAAGGGGTTAAAAGGAGTGAACTATTTTTACTTTCAGAATAACATAAAAAGAAATTCAACCGAGCAAAATGATCAGAAATCCACATTGACCGTTTGAAGCCTAACATTAACTCCAAAGTAGAAGTCTTTGGCTGCCATTTTGGCCATTATTTGCACATTAATCTCAATCAGACAATTTGCCAGAGTTCTAAAATCCAAACTCCAAGCTTTAAAAAACACATACAGCTTTCATATCCAATTCACTTCCTCGCATAATTCATTGTGCTCGTATGAAAGGATTGTGGTAAAGCCACTCAACGTACTTAATTAAAACCTCCCTGACAGTTCTTGAAACAGTGATGTATCATTTGTCAGAAATTGTAACATGAAAGCAAAACTTTACTCAGATCACAATCTTTCTTAAACTCTTTTTGCATGACGCAATAAATATTTACTTATAACCTGGCATGCATCACCTTCAGTGGCTTATCTGTCAGACCGATAGAAATCACAGTTGACAGGAAAAATCTCAAGAGGGAGATCAGTATCCAACTTGAAAGCAATGCAAATCTCACCCAGCTGAACTTCACTTCGTCTCTGAGGGCGCCCCATTCCTTTGGAACTCTTTACTGGGACACCTCTGCTGTCCTTGAACTGATGAAAAAGTTGAACACATGGCAAATAAACAATGCAATAAAAGGTAATTCACCCACTCCCAATTCCCCTCTTACCTCGTTGCCACAATGACAGCCCTTGATGTTACACCTCCATTTTAGTTTCTACCTCCATAAGTTAGTTTGCTGCTACTTTCACATTGTTATACCGTAAGGAGGTATCAATCTCAATGCTTGCTTCTCTGTAAAGTGAACGAACAAGAAAGCCAGGTAAAGAAGTGCTATATATAAATGGCATATAAACTACATTATAAGAAACCAGTTTGATGTCTCCTTGACAGAAGAGGTTGCAATCGTTAATGAGGGAAAGCCTGCCTCTTGCTTTTGGGAAGATGGCTTATAGAGGGCTTAGCCCTAGTGATACATTTCTGAAGAAAATAAGGTCGTGATTACAAATTAGGTGAGGCTAAATTAACACATATTTGTATGTGTTAATTTAGCTATGTCTGATTAAGAGTTGTTAGGTTTTTACAAATCCGTTATTACTGGGTGTAGGAGAGCCTGACAGGATTTGTATTGCTGTTAGTTTGTATCTTATAAGATTGGTCTATTCTGCTGGAACAAAGGCCATACTCCTCAAAGGTCTTTCCACTACAACAGGGGGTGCCTCATGGTTCTTCCCGGAGCCCAACACTATTCAACTTCGAAATGCTCCCCCTGGCTGATATCGTCAAACTCCACAACTTTTCCATTATGTCATACGCAGGCGATAATCACCCTCTCTCAAGATGCTTCCAATGCTGTTGGGAAACTCCTTTCCTGCCTATCAGAGGTGGCCAAATGAATGCACCTAAGTTGTTTAAAGCTTAACGCTGGGAAGACCAAGGTCCTCATCCTCAGCAAACAATCTACAATGTAGTCAACGGCCTGGTGGCCTGACTCTCCGGGAATGTTACCTATATCTAAGCCAAAAGTGAAAAACATTGGAATCTGGTTTGACTTGGAATTGCCTTTTGATAATCAAATTAAGAGTCTTGCAGAGCTATGTGTTGTGATCTGAAAGACCTTGAAAACATGTCTTGTTTTTCTGCCAGAAGCAGGCAGGAATACAATAGTCCAATCTTTAATCATGTTGAAACTGGGTAACGGCAATGTCCTGTTTCTCAGGGTGTCTCATGCATGATTAGGAATACTTCGGCGGGTTCAGAATATGACAGCTCAGCTGCAATTAAATCTCTCTACACGCTTACCATTGACCCCATCTCTAGCAATGTTGCACTGCTTTCCGCTAAGATAATATGGGGCCGATTAGGATGGAGAGCGGAGGAAAATGTAGGGCGGATCACCACTGCCATGCGGGCGGTGGCGATGGGCGCTGACCTACTTCGTAATCATCCCTTAAGTGTCTTTCAAAGCCATGTCGTACTGCCACAAGATTTTCAACCAAAAAGATCCTGAATATCTTCACCCTCGGATCACACCTAACTTTCCGAAAAGAAATCAGAGATTAGCTGACGCTTCTCTTGCATGCATCCCCGAATTAAAAGAGCCCATATTGGAAACAGTTCCTTCAACTACTTGGCATCCAAGATGTGGAACTCCCTCCCTCTTTGGCTTAGGCAAGAGAAATCTAAAATAGCTTTCCGCAAGAATTTTAAAACATCATTTTTCAGGTTGAGTTAGATCAGGATTTTCATGTTCCTGCTCTGTCCTATAAGACTGATAACCAGCGCTGGGACACATCAGCTGATGTAGCTATGTACTTTATAAATCTCTTTGGGCCAGATGTAGGTGGCCAAATACTGATCGCTAATGCTGTAATTCGCAGAATTTCAGCGTTTGCGATCGGTATTTGGCTGAGAGCAATATAGGTGAGTTTAAACCTACTTGCAAAATAAAGAATTGCAAAATTTGTGACTCCTAATTTTGCTCTTGCATTTAAGCAATTGCAAATTGCGATTCCCTAAATGCAATGTAGGTAGCACAAAAAAAGTGCACTTTAGGCTTAAGGAATAGCTAATTACCACCAACTTCAAGTTGGTAGTAATTAGCGATTTCCTGTAAAAAAGCACTTTTTTGCTCTTTTTAAAGTGTCTTGTGGCACACATTCATGCCCTTAGGGCATGTATGTGCGCCACATGTGCTCACATGCAGATTTCAGGGGTGCAACAGGGTACCTTTTGACACCCTGGCACCCTTGAAATAGCTCCCGCTATTTGCGATTCTCTAATAGCGAATCACAAATAGTGATTATCTTCCCATTCATTCCTATGGGCCTCCTAGCCCATAGGAATGAATGGGTAGGTATTCCATATTAATGAATTTCAATTTGTGATTCGTTATTAAGGAATCGCTAATATTTTAGAGATTCCTACCTACATTCAAATTTGCAAGTCCTTAATAGCGAATCTGTAAAACCCACTATTAAGGACTGGCAAATTTGATATTACCTACATCTGGCCCTTTATTATTAATATTAATATTATTATAGTTTTGATGAGCGTTTGGCCATAGATGCATCATTGCCTTTGTTTTACTCTAACGGGGAAGAATACAATATTGCCCTTTGCTAACAAAAAACGTCCCCCTTCCCTCCTCTACTCCTTCCAGCGTCTTCCGTCACTCCTCACTGCACCCGTGGTCATTGGATATATTTTCCACCTGCTCAAAACAGGTGGTAAATGAATATGGTAATACCACTTGGTATGGTCTATTCAGCACAAATTTACAACTGAAAAAGCAGTCTCAAACATTAATAACCCTCTCCATGGGGTTTAGCTTGCAATTTTACGGCACTAGGGCTGTTTAATTGGGTGGTAAAGGTTATATCATATGTGATTTTACTGTGTCCCCAGTACAGTGCAACTCATAATCAGGACCACAGAAGAGTGGACTTCAGGTTGAAATTTACAGGTCTAGTTCTAGAGGTGGGCATGATAATTGTAGGAACTATTTAAAAAACAATAAAAAGTAAAATTTTACAGGAGGCATGATTCACAGGTAAATAGGTGTTTAATGGGGGAAACAAGACTTACAACGCAACTTTTACAACACACTACCTTTACAACGAAACTTTTACAACGCAACATCCATTACAACGCATACCATTACAACGCAACCATTACAACGCATGTCACTACAACGCATACCATTACAACGCATACCTACACTATCCAACAATTACCCTACTGTTGCACCCCCTGGAGTTAGAATAGTAATTTTTACCACTACACTATCCAATACTTACCCTACTGTTGCACCCCCTGGAGTTAGAATAGTAATTTTTACCCCTACACTATCCAACACTTACCCTACTGCAGCACCCCCTGGAGTTAGAATAGTAATTTTTAGCCCTACACTATCCACTACTTACCATACATGCAATGTAATGGTATGCGTTGTAAATGTAGTATGCGTTGTAGTGGAATGCGTTGTAAAGGTAGTTTCAAGGAATTTGTTGTAATGGCATGCGTTGTAATGGAATGCGTTGTAATGGATGTTGCAGTGTAAAAAATGCATTGTAAAGGTATGCGTTGTAAAAGTATGCGTTGTAACAACATATATCCGTTTAATGGATATATCAATGTTGTGTAAGAGGCTCCCTTAAGTATGGCTGTCAGGAGAGGAGGAGGTCTACACATCGCTTACAGACTTAATCTTAGCATTATTAAAAAGTAATAGTCAAACCCAACTGCGTCTTCACTTTTTCTTTAAAGACCAAATTGAAGACTCTCAATTAGGAGATGTTATACCTACTAACACTGGACTACGTCCCCCTTCCACCTTTACTCCGCTGAGTCATCAAGTTCCATCTCACGTTATTACCTTTGAACAGGCAGTCAGACATGATGTTTCACAATCGCAGGACACTGATCGGAGAATATTCCATAATTTTTCCAAATTAGAACAACAGGCCGTCAAAAACCTCCCGCAAGATCCGTCAATCATTATAAAACCTGCGGATAAAGGGGGAGCTACTGTAATTATGGATTTGGCCCAATACCGTCAGGAATGTCTTAGACAATTGGATAATGACAAATTCTACCAGCATCTGACTGAAGATCCCACCCCGCATCTACTTACTGAAATTAAAACCTTGGTAGATGAAGGCAACACCGAAGGTTGGATCACACCTCAGGAAGCAAGATTCCTAGTGACAGAAAAACCCATTACTCCTGGTTTTTACTGTCTTCCGAAGATTCACAAAGCCACTAGACCACCACCAGGACGTCCCATTATTTCAGGGATTGGCTCCCTTTTGGAACCTCTTTCCACTTTCGTGGATTACTTCCTCAGACCTCTAGTCAAGAAAATGCCGACTTATTTAGAGGATACAGCGGATGTTCTTAGATTGTTACCAACTGTAGAATATTAATGTAGAGACTTACCTGTTAATCAGCTTTGATGTAGAATCGCTCTACACCTGTATTCCTCAACAAGACACATTAGACACAATAAGAAGTCTATTGTTGGTAGAAGATCTTGACAGCATAACTCCAGTAAATTTCATCTTATCCTGTGCAGAATTGGCAATGAAGAAACATTTCTTCAAATTTGAAGAACAACTTTTCCTTCAGATCTCCGGGACATCCATGGGGAGTGTCTTTGCCCCGAGCCTCGCCAACCTCTATGTACACCAATTTGAACAGAACTGTATCCTCAACCACAGCAACCCATTCTTAGATCACCTGGTGCTGTGGAAGAGGTATATAGATGATGTTCTGGTGGTATGGCGAGGCTCAGTAACAGAAGTCCAGTCATTCCATCTATGGCTCAATGAACGCAATCCACACCTAAAATTCACGCTAGAATACAGTCATGAGAGACTTTCCTTTCTGGATTTATCCATCTTTCCTGAAGCTGGGAGTCTCCAAAGCGAGCTCTTCACCAAACCCATGGCGAGAAACTCGCTATTGCTCTTTAACAGCTACCACCCACGTTCCCTTAGGGAGAATCTCCCCGTGGGCCAATTCCTCCGAGTGAAGAGGAATTGTTCATCGAAGGTCTTGTTCAAGAAACATGCAACTGTACTAGCTACTCAACTACAGGAGCGTCAATATCCCAAACAGCTTGTGAATAGAGCATGGAAACGTGCTTCAAACAATAATCGTGAAGCATTGATTGAGAGACGTCCACCGAAACCACCAACAGAACGACTCCCGTTTGTTAGTACATTCAATGCAAAGTCTAATGACGTTCAAAAATCGGTTCGCAAACATTGGGGGATTTTAAATTCCACTGAGGCCAATATCCCCTTACCGCTCTTTTCTTTTAAAAGGGCACCAAGCTTGCGAGACACTCTGGTCCATACCAGACCGAGGAGACTCAACACCGATAGCACCACAACCCTCGGGGTCTCCCACCGGTTTCCGGTCATCACCCGTGTGGGTCATGCAGTGTTTGTCCCCAGACGGCTAAAACCACCACAGTCGATATAGGGACAGGTAGGATGTGGGTCCTTAAAAAACATACGAACTGTAATACCGACAACGTCATTTACATGATCACCTGTCCCTGTTCCTTAAGATACATCGGGTACACCACTCGAAAAATTTAATTGAGAATTGGGGAACACAAAAGTACTATCAGATGTCGTAAACAGGCCAAAAAATTAACCAACCATTTCTTAGATCACAGACACGCGGCTGACGAAATGAAGTGGGTTATCCTTGAACAGCCATATATTCCCCCTCGCATTAGTGATGTGTCTAAATTTCTATTCAAGAAGGAACAGAAGTGGGTTTTTCTTTTGAAGAGCCACATCCAGGGTCTTAATGACGAAATACCGTGGACATCGCTGTAAACAACCAGTCCCGGTATATCGTTGTTCATTATTGTCCCGTATTAAAATATAATATCTTTTGGGATTCAGAACCTTGTACTTTCATACTATATGAGTCGATTTAACATCTCTCAAAATGAATAACACACACCGCTCTAAGTTTGGCGCCCTTAGTGAAGAGCTGCATGGTCAATCATTTCACGGCGCATGCGTGGTGTCAATACACACGCTGGTCCTATGGCACACGCATGTGCACTCGATATGACATCTCACACGGCGCAAGCGCACACCAGCGATAGCGTCTTCTTTTTGACCTTGCGCAAACGTCCATCAACAATACCTGCTACAGCTGTAGTCAATTATCCTATCACTACTGATATAAAAGGACATGCGCGTTCATCAGCCAGTTACCTCCACTCCCTCTCGGATGTTGGTGTAGAGGTACCGACGGACAGGTAGGGCATCTCATTTCATTTTGTTGCCCCCTTTTTTTCGTAGTCATCATACTGCCAAGCCTAGCTTTTTTTAGCATTGACTTCTTTTCAACCGTTCCCTGCATGGTCTTAGTCACTAGCCCATTTGAGGTCGAGTCTCTCTTTTTTATACAACTAGTTTTTGTTAGGAGACTGTTGGAAATATGTAATTACATGCATATAAATACCTCTGATATTTCTCTGAGGTCGTTTATTACATTTCCATCCTAACAGAGCGGGGCCTCCTTCTTCCCGAGTGGGTGCCGGGTGAGGTGAGGCATACTCCCACACAACGCTGGGTGAGTCTATGCGTGTCTAAATTGTTAGTGATTATAGACGAATTCAAATCGGTAAAACGTATTGTTTACTGTATTAGCGGGGAGACAATTTCTCCACCGTACTGTTTGTGTGCTTAGTGTTTGTTTCTTGTATCCGGGATACCGTTAGACACTAATTTCTTTTCTGTTGTACACTTCTCTCTTTTCTCTTTAGGAGATACCACAAGATAGGATTACCACCAGTATACATCTGGGCTCAGAGGAGCTGGTAGGATTTATCCAACATATAGTGTACACAGTCACCATTTTGTTTTTGCAGTCGCAGTTTTCACTTGGTCCTGAAGAAAGCTTGGACCAAATAGTCCATCTAGCTGAAACATGTCGACCTTCACAAATTTTGCCTTTACATAGTTATTATTTAAAACTATTTTGGCATTTTAATTTTGACCTTAGTACCATACTTATTAAACTTATTTTTGGTCCTAGGAGTCAATTTTATCCTCACTTTTTCCTCACATTACTTTTCACTTGCACTGCACCCCATTAGCATCACCAGTGAAGCACTGTGGTTTGAGTTTACATCACTATAATCCATCTCTGCATCATCAATAGGTGCATTGGTTGAGATCTGGATTGATGATACATCTCCCAAGTGACGATACTCCACCAGATGGGTAGGCTGATGGGAATTTTTTCCAGCCCGGTGCTATCACTCTAGTGTTACTAATGGATTCATGGTTCTAGACTCAATACGGCACACCTACAGTCACTTGGACCAGGCTATTTCTTCTTTTTTGCTAGCAACAGGCAGCATGCCTGGCCCTGGCCGCTGACGGGGCGCGGACGGGAGCAGACGGGCCTGACTTTTGCACGCCCACTGCGTGCAGCTGCTGCGCGGCCGGCAACTCATGACAGTCATATACTGTCCCTCCAGAAGTGACGCGACCAGGAGGAGGAGCTACGTCCCTCCACTCAAGTGGCCCTAATGAAGCAATGTTTAAAATGTATGTGCAAGGCGGCAATTGTATTTGATATTAAAAACAAGGTAACAACAATCCCAAGCAGAGCCACGCCTTTCAATCTCTCAGGCACATCAATGCTAAACTAAGAATATAAATCAGAGGGATTTTTACCAAGAAAAGTTCCTCAAACTCATGCCTCATTTTATGAATGAGAAGACAACAGAGACAAAATAAATGGTCCATCTCAGCACAAGGAACTTTGAAGGCTCCCGTTACCTTATGCCTGCTTATAATGCAAGTTAGCAGTATGACGATTGGCTACATGCTGATTTGGCTTAGAGGCTGTTTCAGTTTGAACAGTTACAAATATTGAAGAAAGTGGAAAAAAACTATAAATTATTCTGATCCACGTATTGATAGGAAATATGTAACTCTCCTGCTAAAACGTCTTTGGAATGCTCGGAGTACATGAAGAAGAGGACCTGGAATCCAGAGGGGAATAATGTTGCTAATAAAAGTGAATTTATAGCTGGAAAGTGACTTAAATTGTGCCACTCAAGGAAATCAGAAAATGCATGAAGGTTAGTTTTTCTTGGTCAGAAGCTATATTATTTATTTATTTATGTATTTATTTATTTATACGTTTTGTATAGCGCGAACATGACCCAAGTGGGTATCAGAGCGCTTTACATAAGTTGAAGAAGAAATAGGCACACAGATCGAAGAGGCAAGGCAAGGTACAAGTAGAAAAATGTGCATCAAGAGCAAAAAATACATAACAGAGGTAAATAGGGAGAAGTCTATGTTGCAGGCGATAAGGACGAGAAGCATCAAGAACAAAAGGGACATAATGTCAAGCAACAATAGGTCGCAACAGATGACATGTAATAGTTAGGATATTCAAAAAGTCTTGCGGTAAGGGGAGTAAAGTTGCTAGATCAGTGCATTGTTCATTAGAAGGGCTTCAACTTCCCTTTTGAAGGTAAAAGTGGATGGAATAAGCCTTGTCTCCACTGGCAGGGCATTCCAGATTCTCGGGGCAGTGCACGAGAATGTACGATTGTAGGTTTTAAGCTTATTGAATTTCTTCGGCTTGAGTAGCAAGGTGCTGGTGCTCCTTGTGGGCCGGGAGCCTCCAGAAAGTTCCAGCTTATTTGCCAGGTAGAGTGGGGTATTAAAGTGAAGAGCTCTATGAGTCATACAGGCAATCTTTAATTGGATCCTTGCCTCAAAAGGAGGCCAGTTGATTGATTTCAGGTCCGGCGAGATGTGGTTGTTTTTCTTGGAACCCGTGATGAGTTGTGTAGCCACATTTAGCGAAGCTCTGATTGGGGCTAAGCTGAGTTTCGGTAGTCCGCATAAAGTCGCACTGCCATATTCAAGTCTGGAGATGACCAGGGCTTGCACTGCTGATTTGAAGTCCTCATGGGGCAGGTAGGGTTTGAGTTTTCTTAGGATTGACAGCTGGAAGTTCGCTCCTTTGGTGGATGCTCTGATATGATCTTGCATGTTTAGGTTTTTATCAAGCAGAATTCCCAGTGATTTTGTGGAGTCAATGAGGTGTGGTGTGCAGTTGAGCACAGTGAGATTAGAGAGATATTTCACAACAGTGGGGGTTGGTCTAGCCAGTGCTTTGAGGAGGACGTTTAGTTTAAGGTGATTGGAGGTAAACCACTTTAGCGTTTTGAGCAGGGTTCCGTTGAGAGAATTGATGCCTTTGGGGGAGGAAATGTTCATGTATAGTTGGGTGTCATCGGGTGTACATGTGATATTGGATGTTGGAGGCTTTAAGAATTACCGTCAGTGGTTCCAGGAAAAGGTTAAAAAGCGTGTGGGAGAGCGAGGACCCTTGCGGAACACCCAGCATGCAGGGACCGGGGTTGGATAGAGTCTGGTTGGATTTGACTCTTTGATTTCTATTTTTGTGGAAAGAGGCAAACCATTTAAGGACCGTTCCTGATAGACCCATTATGCATTCAAGGAGTTAGAACAGATAATGTTGTGGCTGGGAGGGACTAGTAGGTCGAGGATAGGGCCAGAGGAGTCATTGAGCCATGTTTCTGTGAGGACAATGAGGTCAAGTTCTTGGGCAAAGATGAGATCTGCAAGGTCTGCAGCATGTTTAACCGCTGATCTGCAGTTTAGTAGCATGCAGTTCATGTGCGGTTTGTGCAGTCTATCAGAGAGCGGTGAGTGTGTGAAGGCGATCTGCATGAGATTATTGATGTTTAAGGCATTGGTGTTGAGTCTGGGTGCTCTGAAAGGGATAGGTGTAATGCTTTGGGTGGGTTCCCAGGAGCAATGCTTGGGATCGTTCGAGCTGGGGGCAGGTAGTGGGGTAGAATGAGCTGCTCTAGAAGGGACTGAGGTGAGTGAGTGCAGAGAGGTGTACAAACTGAGCAGGGAGATAATATCTGGTTCAGAAAAAGGATTCAGAGACCTGGAGGGTCTAGATGGGGCAATCGGGCAGGGGGTGGTGTTCCAGTTGTGGACTGCGAGATTATCTGTAGAGAGGGATTATGTTCCTAGAGGTTCTAGGTGGGGCCTTAGGATAAGGGGTGGCATTCTAGTTCTGAACTGGGGGTTTCAACTGAATCTTATGCGGGGCTCCTGAGAGATCTTGTTGGAGGAGAGATCAAGTGCCAGCTCTTCGGTTGACTCAATACATTTTTGAATGACCATTTGGAGAGATAGAAGTACTCAGTTTATTTCCCTGAGTTTTGCAGCAGGCTCTGAATGAGGATTATGTATCACGTGGAGGGGAGGAGGAGGATTGGACAGTGGGAGGGGCGGGGGGGCCCGGGCTGGTTGAGGAGTGGAGTCTGCAAGAGGGGAGGTCTCTTTCTGATGCGTGGGAGTGCAAGGGGAGCGGGCACAGGGATGATGGTTGGTGGTAGAGGGGCTGTGAGAGTTCCCACTGTGAAGTAGGGGAGTGCCAGAAGTAAGGGCAATGGAATGGAGGTTAGGAGAGGGTAGATTGGGAGAATTCCCAATGTCATGTAAGGGAATGCCAGGAGAGTGGGTAATGGGTGTGAGGTTCGAAGAAAGGGGGTTGGGGGAAGGGAGGTTAGGGGAGGAGAGGTTAGGTGAAGGGAGGTTAGACAAGTTTCTGATGTGGCTTGGGTGAGGAGGGGAGGTTAGGGAAAGAGAGGTTAGACGAGATTCTGTTGTAGTGCTGGTGAGCCGGCTGTTGACTGAGGGGGTGGAGAAAGGGGGAAATGGGTGGTGATGGAGGGTGGCAGAGAGGAGGGTGGCACAGGGAAGACGCAGTGTTCCTGAATTAGTGGCAGGTGGGAGGTTTGGTCGGTGCAAGTTGGGTGAAGTTGAGGCACCTAGGGTAGGGGGGGTAAGGTTTTGAGTGTGGTGGTAGCGGTATGATGGGCAGTCCTCAGGTTGAGACCCAATGGGGAGGGATCACTATTGTCTTGAGACCGGGAAAGGGGACGCCCACTGCTAGGTTGCGTGGGGGTAACATTAGTGACTAGTGAACCTTTAAGAAAGGTAAATCTGTCATCAAAGATGTTAAGATTGAGACCGGAGGCCTGAATTAGAATAGTCCCATTGTTGTAGATGGATATTGTAGCATTTGCTCTAAATGTGGGAGAAGTTGTAGCTAAGAGTCGAAGGCCATGTGGGAACTTTTTAGTGGAGGAGATTTTGAGTGAGGAGTGGAACATTGACCTCCACTGAGCTCTTCTTTTAGTGTAGAAGATCAGGTCGCTAGCGATAGTACCTTTTTTTGGACAGATGTAGGGGTCAGAAATAAGGGTTTCTGGATTAGCTTTGAGAAGTCTGTGTTTCAAAGCTTTTGTTGCCTTTTTGGAGAGGCTGATCGGATACTTAATTATGTAGCTATTGGTGCCAAATTATTCTTGTCTGGCACCCATGTTAGATAAAGGTTGGGTGATTGTGAGGGTGCGCTCTTTGGAGGGGTGTATAGCAGAGAGGTCAGGGAGGTGAAGAGACTACAGGTAGATGTTCCCTGATGGTGTGACTAGAGAGTGTGCCGTTGATCAGGCGTGGTCATTGAGGATAGATAGCGACCATATGAGAGGGGTACTTAAATAATGAAGGCTGTGTCCTGCAGTAGGCCCAGTTAGTCAAGAAAGGGGCGGAGGATGGCCATTTTAGAGCACTCAGACTCGCTGGGAGATTGGGAGCAGGCAGTCTTTCAGAAGTAGTACAAGCATGTAGCAATAGGGAATTACCCCCGCATCCTTAAGTGTAGTGCACAACAGCCAGCCGGATTCAGCATAGACAGCATCATTCCTCAGAGGGCAAGCTCTGTGAAGAAGCGGAACCAGGTGGTGGCCATTTTCAAGGGGTACCTGGCTCAGCTATAGCAACACGGAGTAGGTAGCGGCCATTTTAGAGAGGTTCTTGAATAATGAAGGCTGTGTCCAGTAGTAGGCCCAGTTAAACGAGTAGGGGGCAGAGGGTGGCCATTTCAGGGCAATCACACTCGCTGGGAGATTGGGAAGCAGGAAGTCTTTCAGGAGCAATACAAGCATGTAGCAATGGGCACATACCCCCACATCCTTAAATGTAGTGCACAGCAGCCAGCAGGATTAAGCATAGACAGCCTCATTCTTCAGGAGGCGAGCTCCGTGAAGAAGAGGAACCAGCTGCAGGAGAGACCGAGGGCATGAATCAATCAATCAATCAATCAGTGTACTTGTAACGCGTGCTACTTACCCGTGATGGTCCCAAGGCGCTGAGGGGAGAGGGGGGTGCTGCTACTGCTCGAAGAGCCAGGTCTTGAGGAGTCTTCTGAAGGCCAGTAGGTCTTGGGTCTGCCGTATGTGGGTAGGGAGGGTGTTCCAGGTCTTGGCGGTGAGGTAGGAGAAGGATTTGCCGCCAGAGGTCGTTCGTTGGATGCGGGGGACAGCGGTGAGGGTGAGGCTGGAGAAGCGGAGCTGGCAGGTGAAGGTGTGGAAAATGAGTCTGCTGTTCAGGTAGGCTGGTCCGGTGTTGTGGAGTGCTTTGGGTACATGGGTGAGGAGTTTGAAGGTGATCCTCTTGTTGACGGGGAGCCAGTGTCGGCCTTTCAGGTGGGGGGTGATGTGGCTGCGGCGGGGGACGTTGACGATCAGTCAGATGGAGGCGTTTTGGATGCGTTGTAGTCGTCGTAGGTGTTTGGCTGGGATTCCTGCGTAAAGTGTGTTGCCATAGTCCAGTCTGCTGCTGACGAGGGCCTGTGTCACTGTTATTCTTCTTTCGGTCGGGATCCACTTGTAGATCCTGCAGAGCATGCGGAGAGTGTTGTAGCAGGATGAGGAGACGGCGGTGACCTGCTTAGACATGGAGAGGGAGGAGTTGAGGATGAATCCTAGATTACCTGCATGGTCGATGGGTGTTGGTGCTGTTCCCAGTGTGGTCGGCCACCAGGAGTCGTCCCAGGCTGAGGGGGTGGGTCCGAGGATGAGGACCGCGATCTTGTTCGAGTTCAGCTTCATATGGCTGCTTCTCATCCAGTCGGCGACGGCCTTCATTCCCTCATGGAGGTTGAGTTTGGTCGGGTGTGGCTCCTTGGTGAGGGAGAGGATGAAGGGTGTTGTCAGTGTAGGAGATGATGTTGAGGTTATGGTGGTGGGCCACTTGTGCGAGGGGGGCCATGTAGACATTGAACAGAGTTGGGATGAGGGATAAGCCCTAGGGGATGCCGTAGATGATATCGGTGGCTTCGGATCAGAAGGGTGGGAGGCGGACGCTCTGGGTTCTGCAGGAGAGGAAGGACGTGGTCCAGTCAAGAGCCTTCTCTTGGATTCCAGCTTCTAGGAGGCGTGTCTTTAGAGTGCAATTGCAGACCATGTCGAAGGTCCAGGAGGATGAGGGCAGATGTTTCTCCATTGTCTAGTTGGCGCCTGATGTCGTCTGTGGCGGCAATGAGGGCCGTCTCGGTGCTGTAGTTTCGTCTGAATCCGGACTGGGATGGGTCCAAGATGTTGTTGTCTTCCAGGTGGCGGGCCAGTTGCATGATGATGATTTTCTTGATGACATTTGCCGGGAACGGGAGCAGGAAGATGGGCCGGAAGTTCTTGAGGTCCTTGGGGTCCGCTTTGGGCGTCTGCTTTGGTGAATACGTGGTGTGGGCACGGGTAAGACGGAGATCCTGAGTGGATAGAGTTCATGACCTTGCGTGTCTCGTCGTAGTTGATGTTGGACCAGAAGGTCAGGCGGTTTGCGCTGGTGGTGTTCACAGGGGAGGTGGAGTCTGGCGTAGTCGGGGTGGTCATGGCGTAGAAGCTGTTGTGGATGTCAGCGATCTTGCGGTGGAAGAAAATGGCTAGTGAGTCGCACAGTTCTTGTGAGGGCGGGATGTCGTTGGCGATGGCGCTGGGGTTGGAGAGTTCCTTTACGATGCTGAAGAGCTCTTTGCTTCAGAAAAGGGGGGTGGTGGTGATGAACAGAATGTCTGAATTAAGCAGACCACTCTTACCCAGTCCAAAGATCAGGGCTTAATCCATCACCATTTTTTAGCTCACTGCACCATCCCAGCTCAGAACTTGGCTATATGCAAATTAGTCTGACCCTGGCCCAGTGCATCATGGGAACAGGGCAGACCAAACTACCAAGCCAATTCTTATACTGGGAAGGAAACAAGCTACCGGGGACCGGTTTCTGGCATTTCAGCCGTCTTTGGCCCGGCTTGCTTGAATCCTGATGGTGCAATGAGCTAGGGACTCACATCTGAGTATACCCTTCCACGCTTATGGTGGACAAAAATGATTCAGAAAAGGGGGGTGGTGATGAACAGAGTGTCTGAATTAAGCAGACCACTCTTACCCAGTCCAAAGATCAGGGCTTGATCCATCACCGTTTTTTAGCTCACTGCACCATCCCAGCTCAGAACTTGGCTATATGCAAATTAGTCTGACCCTGTCCCAGTGCATCATGGGAACAGGGCAGACCAAACTACCAAGCCAATTCTTATACTGGGAAGGAAACAAGCTACCGGGGACCGGTTTCTGGCATTTCAGCCGTCTTCGGCCGGGCTTGCTTGAATCCTGATGGTGCAATGAGCTAGGGACTCACATCTGAGTATACCCTTCCACGCTTATGGTGGACAAAAATGATTCAGAAAAGGGGGGTGGTGATGAACAGAGTGTCTGAATTAAGCAGACCACTCTTACCCAGTCCAAAGATCAGGGCTTGATCCATCACCGTTTTTTAGCTCACTGCACCATCCCAGCTCAGAACTTGGCTATATGCAAATTAGTCTGACCCCGGCCCAGTGCATCATGGGAACAGGGCAGACCAAACTACCAAGCCAATTCTTATACTGGGCAGGAAACAAGCTACCGGGGACCGGTTTCTGGCATTTCAGCCGTCTTCGGCCCGGCTTGCTTGAATCCTGATGGTGCAATGAGCTAGGGACTCACATCTGAGTATACCCTTCCGCGCTTATGGTGGACAAAAATGATTCAGAAAAGGGGGGTGGTGATGAACAGAGTGTCTGAATTAAGCAGACCACTCTTACCCAGTCCAAAGATCAGGGCTTGATCCATCACCGTTTTTTAGCTCACTGCACCATCCCAGCTCAGAACTTGGCTATATGCAAATTAGTCTGACCCTGGCCCAGTGCATCATGGGAACAGGGCAGACCAAACTACCAAGCCAATTCTTATACTGGGAAGGAAACAAGCTACCGGGGACCGGTTTCTGGCATTTCAGCCGTCTTTGGCCCGGCTTGCTTGAATCCTGATGGTGCAATGAGGTAGGGACTCACATCTGAGTATACCCTTCCACGCTTATGGTGGACAAAAATGATTCAGAAAAGGGGAGTGGTGATGAACAGTGTCTGAATTAAGCAGACCACTCTTACCCAGTCCAAAGATCAGGGCTTGATCCATCACTGTTTTTTAGCTCACTGCACCATCCCAGCTCAGAACTTGGCTATATGCAAATTAGTCTGACCCTGGCCCAGTGCATCATGGGAACAGGGCAGACCAAACTACCAAGCCAATTCCTCTACTGGGAAAGAAACAAGCTACCGGGGACCGGTTTCTGGCATTTCAGCCGTCTTCGGCCCGGCTTGCTTGAATCCTGATGGTGCAATGAGCTAGGGACTCACATCTGAGTATACCCTTCCACGCTTATGGTGGACAAAAATGATTCAGAAAAGAGCTCTTTGCTGTCGTGTGTGTTGTTATCCAAGCGGTCTTTGAAGGAGGATCTCTTGGCTAATCTGATGAGGTGGTGGTGTCTGGGGGTGGCATCCTTGTGGGCTGCATGGTTGTCCGGTGTGCGTTCGTGGAGCCATGTCTTCTCCATGTCTTCTCCAGTTTCCGGCATGCGCGTTTAGAGGTCTGGAGCTCGGCGGTGAACCAGGTGGCTCTTTTGTTGGCGTGGCTTTCTTGAGCGGGCGAGGGTGTTGGTGCAGTCGTCCATCCACTGTCTGAGGTTTCGGGCTGCGGCTTATGGGTTGATGGGGTCGGTGGGTGTGTTCTTGGCAAGGGAGGTGATCAGCTGGTCTTCGGTGACCTTGCTCCAGCATCGGCGAGGCAGCTTTTGGGTGCAGTGGTGCGTGGTTTCTTACTTGAAGGTGAAATGGATGCAGCGGTGGTCGGTCCAGTGGAGCTCGGTGGTGTGATCGAAGGCGACGTGGGAGCCTGAGGAGAAGACGGGATCCAGCTTGTGGCTGGCGGCATGGGTGGATGCAGCGACGAGTTGTCTGAGGCAGAGGTTGGCAAGGTTGGCAATCAGGGTGGCGGAGTTGGCATTGTTGTTGTTCTCGAGGTGGAAGTTCAGGTCCCCGAGGAGGATGTAGTCCGTGGAGGCGAGTGTGTGGGTGCTAGCGAGGTCGGAGATGGAGTAGCTGAACTGAGCCCAGGGTCCGGGGGGGTCTGTAGATGAGATTTCCTCTGAGGGTGGTGCTGGGGTCGGTCTGGATTCGGAAGTGCAGGTGTTCGGCGGTGTTGAGGGTGTCATCTGCGTGGATGTCGACCTTGAGGGTGGACAATGGCTATTCCTCCTCCGATTCCATTGGCGCGATCCCTGCGCGATCCCTGTGGGTGATCTTGTAGCTTATGGGATGGTTATGGCGATGTCGGGCGCCTAGGAGTCGTTCCACCAGGTCTCAGTCAGGAAGGCCGCATCTGGGGCGGAGGTGTGGAGCAGATCCCAGAGCTCAACTGTGTGTTTAGGTGCGGAGCGGGTGTTGAGGAGTATGCAGCGCAGGTGAGTGGGTCCAGTCCTTGGAGGTTTGGTGGTTCTGTCGCAGGTGAAGCTGCAGGTGTGGCAGGAGAAGGATTTGTGGGTCTGTTTCGGGCAGCCTGGAAGCAGGTGTGGCTTCGGCTGGCATTGAGTGCGTGAAGGGTGCTGGCATCGTAGTGGATTCTGGTGTCGTGGCATTTGCGGGGTCCAGGAGTTCTGGTGCTGGGTGCGGTTCAGGCACAGACAGGTGCAGATGGGCTTACCTTAGGTGCGCCTGCTTCTTGGATTGCATATGAGGCGGCTTGGGAGGGAGGAGCAGCTGGGAGGCGGGAGCGGGGAGGAGAATGGGTGTGTAGGGGGGCAGGGCCGCTGGGAAGCAGCGGCGGGAAAGGGTCGGATTGGGGAGCGGCGGGGGGCAGGGGGAACTGGCGCACAGGCCAGTGGGGAGGTAAAAACTCGGAAAACAAGGAGGCAGCAGGGAGGTAGGAACCAGGCAGTCAGGTGACGAGCAGCGGCGTGGGGGCGACCTGCCTGCGAGCAGGGTCAAAGGTCACAAAAAAGCACAGAAAGGTCACAAAAAATGGGGTGAAACGAGTGGCACAGAAGCACAAAGGTCACAAGAAAGGGCAGAAAAGGTCACAAAAAATGGGGGAAACGAGTGGCACAGAGGCAGAAAGGTTACAAGAAAGGGCAGAAAGGTCACAAAAAATGGGGGGAAACGAGTGGCACAGAGGCAGAAAGCTCACAAGAAAGGGCAGAAAGGTCACAAAAAAACAGGGGGAAACGAGTGGCACAGGAGGCAGAAAGGTCCCAAGAAAGGGCAGAAAGGTTACAAAAAACGGGGGGGAAACGAGTGGCACAAAGGCAGAAAGCTCACAAGAAAGGGCAGAAAGGTCACAAATAACAGGGGGAAACGAGTGGCACAGAGGCAGAAAGGTCCCAAGAAAGGGCATAAAGGTCACAGAAATGTAGGGGCAGCTAAGCAACAGAAGGCAAAACGGGCAGAGACTCACGGGGGCTGCGAGGGGAGCAGAAGGAAAAACCAGGCAGAGAGACACGGGGCAGCGAGGGAGAGAACAGGCACAGGTGGTGCTGTGCGGAGGGGGCCGCCCTACCTGGAAGGGTCAAGGGTCGCTCACAGACCCCCTGTGCCAACAACCACTATCTACAGCGGCCTGCAGCAAGCCGGCGGCCTCCAAAGATCAGCAAGAAGCCCGATTACAATCCGTCAATCCCCGAGACGGTCGAGGGCATCAGCGTTGCCGGAGCGGGGGGTAGTGAGCAGGGGGGATGATCGAGCTCCTCCGCTGCACCGGCAGCCAGCAGGACAGCAGGACTCAATGCAGACATCGCAACTCGCCTGAAAAGGAGCTCCATGAGAAATCAACAACCGGAGCGTCCGAGGGCATCAGAGACTTGCTTTGATACACTTGTGCCACAAAGTTACTCTCCATTGGGGCCCACAGTAGGCCGTTGGCCTACAGTGACCAGCGGGAGCCCAATCCTGAATTGTTTTCAGCAATGTCGGGGGAGGGGGGCAGCGAGCGGGGGGGAGATCTGGAAAAAGATCCTGCTCAATGCGCTAGCTCCACTAGTGGCGGGCCTTGGACTCCATTCCACTCGCATCAGGGAGGCAGTCAGGCAGAGGGGAACAGATCCAGTCCGTCCGGGGGTGATTCTAATCGAGGCTCAATGATCATTGTGGTCCCCACGGCCTTTGTTCACTGCCAGTGAGGGGGTAGAAGGGCCCATCAACACCAGGGTCATCGGAAGTGCTGTTTCAACTGGTCGGAATGCAGGAGACCTCCTCAGGTGTATGAGATCACTTCAATTGATCTCTGTGTCACAAGTGTAGGCGGGACAAGGGCAGTTGCTCCCTTGGTTCAGGCCTGGCGAAGGCATCGGGTCAAACGAGTAATGGCTCTACCGATGCGGTTAAAGCGGTTCAGCAGCAGGTAAGAAGCTTCCAATGATTAGTTATGTCGAGTTGCATATAGTAGTTGTCAAAAAGTTGAACGATGTTGTTAGATAGCAGGTTAAAGCTAGGATATCAGCAGATATGCGATCTCCAAACCGGGAGCTCTTGAAAGGAGCACCCACTCGGTGGCCATCTTGGAAGCTTAAATCGTTAACATATTTGGTGTTAAAAGAATGGGGTGCCAAATCTAGAAATCATTTAGCTGCTCATCGAAGAGGGGCATCATTTGACGATGAGTGCTTACATAATAAATATATATTAGAAGAGAAAACTGCAGAAGGGGGTCAACTAAGGTGATTAGGGGCATCTAAAAGGAATAGAAATCTATACGGAGGAGCGAGGTGTGTTTTCGGCGCCATCTAAGATGGCTACCTGAATTGGGAGCTCCACCACACGGGAGACCCACCAACACTTTTCTTGCATCTAAAGAGCCATTTCACACAGGGTTCAGATTCCAGTCCCCTACGAATGATGGAAGGATACTGGAACCACACTTTTTGGAGAGGTGATGCACTGCATGGCTTTTCTTTCCTCACTGCAGCCCCCCTTCACGCACAGCTGTAATTTTGAAGATATTCACCACAGCTGCATTTAGTTTTTGCCTTAACCACAGCTACTGTTATATCACGCAGTGGTTTGAAGCACTAATAATAATGACTCTACTTCATATCCTGCTTCCTTTTTAGCTGAGTCAAAATTTCTTCTAAAAAACTGCAGATGTTGGTGCTTTCATTTTCCCAACAAGACTTTGGAATTAACGAGCAATAGTGGCTGTGGTGTACATGCCTTTCTATAACTTATACAACATAACAGCATTGGATTCCTTTTTTTCATGAATAGTGCACTATTCAACCTTTTTGTTGCACAGTTTGCTTTTCCTGACTGACCAGCATGGTGTTTTGTAAGAGTTTTTCTGCCTAATCTTCACATACATCTGTAGGAATACTGCTTCTTTTACTGTGTCTCATATAGCATTATTGGTGGCCATCTCATTGCTTGTATGTGGACTTGCTTGGTCTCTTCGTCTGGCCCAGGTATAATTGCAGACTAAACAAACAACAAATTGTTGCCAAGTCAAAGACACAGTCAACCCTTTCTTCACTTGTGTGGCCCATTTTGAATAGTTCTTTGGTGGACAGTGTCCCTAAAACTGCTTATATGGCGACTTCTGCTACTCCTTGTACTTCATCCTTACCTGGCTCCTCAAACAAAGTTTAGTCACTGTTGACCGCTACCAAATGTTTGAAGCAGGACTCTTCTTCACTGGAGTAGTCTCCATCTCATATTTCTTTGAAATTATTGTTGGAAGAAATTCAAGTACTGCAACCTTTTTTTGAAGAGTCCAGCAAACATATTCAGAATCTTGATGATAAATGGACTGTCATTGAAAATTGGGTTTCTTTGGTGAAATAGCAGATAGTTGTCCTACATGATGAAAATATATTTGCTCATTTAGAAAAGGAGATTCTTCAATTAAAAAAGCAGGCAGAAAACTTGGAGAACAAGAATTGGCAAAATAATATTTGCATCTACAGCCTCCATGAAGAAAGGCACTGGCCCTGTCTCCTCCTTTTACTTCCTTTCTGCCTAAATTGCAAGATTTACCTTTGTCCACCATTTATGTATTCATGCGATTTTATATAGCGCAAACTTTACCCGAAGGTGTCAGAGCGCATTTACATAGGACCTAGTTTCAAACATAAGGACTGACGGTACAAGAAGAATTAGCAAATTTTTGACTTACATAAGAACCAGTTGAAAACATACGGACTTAGGATTACATGCGTTATAAAAAGGTACAAACAGAAAAAAATTGCATATGTACAAGAGATAAAGTCACACTAGGAGGAGATACAAATCGATAAACTCTAGGCATATACTAGTGAAATCTCTATCTACTTAGGGAGGGGATACACATGGATATACTCTAAGAGTCACATAGGAAAGGTAGAGAGCAGAGCGAACTCCTGCATAAACTAGTGATTAAAGTTATCTCTATATACATAGGGAAGGGGTAAGACTGGATATACTCTAAGAGTCACATAGGAATGGAAGAGAGCACAACGGTCTACTGCATATACTAGTGATTAGAGTTATCTCTATATACATAGGGAGGGGATACACATGGATATACTCTAAGAGTCACATAGAAATGGAAGAGAGCGCACCGGTCTACTGCATATACTAGTGATTAGAGTTATCTCTATATACATAGGGAGGGGATACACCTGGATATACTCCAAGAGTCACCTAGCAATGGAAGAGGGCACAACGGTCTACTGCATATACTAGTGTTTAGAGTTATCTCTATATACATAGGGAGGGGATATGACTGGATATACAGGGGATGGACAGAGAAGGGCAGGAAAGTGAGACAAACCAGAGAGGGAAGCAGATAGAAACAAGTAAGACAGCGAGGACTGTGTCAGAGGCATCAGGAGAGACAATAGAGAGGTCACTAGGACAGAGGGGGAGGTCAGAGATCGCTAAAAAGGCGGAGGAGAAAGGTAGAAGAAGAAGTGAGTCATGAAAAGAAAATGGCGGGGAACACAGAGGTCCAGGTCTGAAAGTCCAGGAAGAGGGCTGCCATAGCCAGCAAGTCCGGGGGGAGAAAGGCAGTCCGCAGCAACGGTTGTGTGTTTACCATCGTGTGTTTATTATGTCCTTGCTGCAGAGAGAGAAATTCCCGTTTGGTTTGTCCCTGGAAGCGCGTGGTCCGCTGCTCACCTCTGTCCCAATGGTGCTGTACACCCCCAGGAGTCTCCAGATATTCAGGATCGGCTCCGTCGGCCGTTTTCAACACTGGACGCCATTTTGGAGTCAGGCAATTGTTGCCGATCGGGGGCTATTTCGTGCTTCAATGCGGTGTTGGGGGCAGCAATCGACTCTCCAGCTCCCAGATCGCCGCCGATGGATGGGTGGCGTCACGACCATGCTCGGTGTGATCGCGGGGCTGTGGAGAGACGAGGCAGAGACCAGGACAGCCAAAATGGCGGGCCGTCACCGATCGCCACCTCCTGCCTCTGCGTGCGCCCTCCAGAACTCGTCAGGGAAAGGCACTGCCGGAGTGCCACCACTCCTACGCAAACAAGTGCCCCCGTGCTGCTCCTGGTGCATAGCTCGAGGCACCGGTCCGGACTCCCAGAGCCCCGGCGGGCGCCATCTTGCCACCGGGAGCATGCAGTCCAACTCTCCCCGTTCTGTTGTTGGGAGCGCACCCAGGCATGACTTTGCAGCATCTCCCAGCGCTGCGTGCGCTCCGACACCTGGCCGATGTCGGAGCGCATACAGGTCGGGGCGACGCTAGGAAGCGGGCAGCATGGGAGCCCGATCGCGGAGCCTCAGCAGGACATGTCTGCCTGCTGAGGCTCCTCCTCCTGCAGCATAGGATAAGATATTCACCATGCTGAATATTCAACGAGCTCCTAGATGTGGTCAATGTCTTTCCACCTCTGCTTCCTCTGCTAAGCCAAGAGAAATAATCCTTCTTGTTCTGGAATTTACTTATTTATTGAAGGAACTCAGTGCTGCCAAATCTAAACAACAACTTATCTGGTACAGAAAAATGATCTTTATCTTCCAAGATGCATCCAATGCCAGGGTAAATAGAAGAAAATAGTTTTTCAATCTTCGCCCTGCACTGTGTACCCTCAGGGCTCAATATGAGCTTGTCCATCCTTGCCTCTTCAAGGTTACTTATCAGAATAATACCATTTCCTAGGAATATCCAGCAAAACTTTCAAAGTTTATTAACACTCATATGACTACTGGCATAGATACAGCTGGTCCATCTACGCACTAAATGTTTTCTTTAACATTCCTTGATGTTTTTATGGAATTGTCAATATATATGAACTGTTCCTTATGGGGTTGCTCAATGTTTTATGACATTTCTTACTTTTTCTTCTTTCATGTCTGCAATGTTTGTATACATCGTATAGTCTACTCCTGATTTTATACTGCCCTCCTCTTGTGCATAGTTCCCCCCTTCTTGACTGTGCCATCCTCATTTTTGTGCCACCACCCCATTTTTTTCTTTTGTTGTTTATTCAGGTAGGTATTCTCTTTAGTTATTTTTGGACATGTACTGTCTTTTCATATTGTATCTTGTTTATCCCTTTTTTTACCTCAGCCTCCTCCCCTGTTTTCCTTATCCCCTTCCTCTTCACTGTATTTTTTCTATTATTCTTTCCTTTTTCCATATATTGGGTTTGTTTTATATTGTAAATGTATTATATGTTGCAGTGTCCTCATAAGAAAAATATTCTGCATTTATTGATACATTCAGAGTATTCACATTGAATGTGAGAGGTTTTATTAATCCGGTTCGAAGACATAGAGTACTATCCTACTTGAGTAAATCCAATCCCAATTTCACGTTACTCCAGGAGATTCATATCACTAAGATGGAAGTCCTAAAACTAAAATGTGGATGGATGGGATCAGTATTTGTATCCCCTTCATCCAATAAGAAACCTGGAGTTATAGTCTTATTCAAGAAATCTCTTCATCATGTTAGAAAGATGATCTGGGTAGATGGATTGTTATTAATTTTATGGCAAGTCCCGGAGGTCAATATTATAATATTCCTCTAATGTTTTTTAATGTTTATGCCCCCACTCACCCCAATCATACCTTATGGCCTATATTATCACAAACATGTGCACATTATCTCAATTCTGATTTTATTTTAGGAGATGACTGTAATCAGATTATCAATCAATTTTTAGATAGGTAATCCCCAGTTCAATTCATATTTCATAAGATGTATAAACAATTCCATTGTACCATTTCTCAAGGTGCTTAAAATGATTCTTGGAGATTTAGAAATCCCACCTATCGACATCACACATTTTATTCAGCATCACATAGTGCCCTTTCTAGACTTGACCATATAGTTGCTTCTAATTCCCTTTGACAATGTATCGTACACTCTCATAAAAGTCCCATAATACTTTCCGATCACGCCATGGTTGTTACAGATTTGGAATTCGTGCCCCCCTCACTCCTAGTCACATAGATGGAGATTTAACAATTCTTTACAACAGGATGCTCAATTCTCTCCTTCTTTCCGATCTTTTGCATATTAATTTTTTACACTTAATAAATCTTCTCTGATTACTCCTTACTTTTATGGACACATTTAAAGCAGCAGCACACAGTGTTAACACTGATATGTCTATTAAAGAAAGAAAGAAACCCTGAAAGAACATACGCCACTGATTCACTCTTTTAAATCCCTCGAACAACAATATTATTCTTCTAAATCATCATCTGACCTTCAAAATGTAATTAGAGCCAAACTACATTTTACTACGTTATCTACTAATGAAGCTATTTATATCTTACTTAGAAATAGTGCGCAATATAATGGTGGAAAAAACTAAATTAGAAAGATACTAGCAAACTACTTGAAAGTAAAGAAAAAGAGACGTCACTAATAACTTTGTAGGGTACTTAGAATATAAACCATCAGGAGATCTTAAATGAATTTGTTCCATTTTATTAAACTTTATATACCCCTGAGATCCCAGTCCAATAATCTGATATTCAAGAGTATTTGCATCATGTCCCTAGACCTTTTCACTAAGATTTAGTTTTTGATTTACTGGAAGTTAATATGTATCTTAATGAAACCCTTGAGTGTTTCACACACCTGGACCAGAGAGTTTTAGGGTCAAGTTCTATATTAATTTTTCTAATATCCTTTTTCGTCATTTACCTTTACGTTTATTTCAGCATTTTATTACTTCGAATTCAGTTTCTCGCACCTTTCAGGAAGCAACAATTTTCCTTATCCATAATAATGACAAGGATCCTGCTCATTGCAAAATTAAAGGCCTGTGTTATTGGTAAACGTAGATTATAAAATGTATGCTAACTTTTAGCTTTCTGTTTGGAATCTTCTCTTCCATATCTTATTGGAAAAGAGCATTAAGGAATCATTAAAGGTTGACTAGCGTCAGATAACACTATGGTACTTCTTAATGTTCTTATCAAATCCCCATCCCTCACATCTTGTCTTGCAGCTATTAAAATAGAGGCAGAGAAAGAATTTGATGGGGTGATTATCATGGCATGGATTTGGCCTAAATGTATAGCTTTTGTCACTTTTTTATATCAATCCTCTAGTGCATCTGTTCTTGTAATGGTAAAGTTGCTTCTTATTTTCCTCTTCAACGTGGTGTTAGGCAAGGATGTACTCTCTCTCCCTTATTATTTGTTGTAGCTCATGAACCTTTTCTATCCTGTATTCAACCTAATTCTTCTATTTCTGGTTTTTGTTATGTCAATCAACATTTAAATTCGGCAGCTTATGCCAATGATATACTCCTTTATTTCTCTTCTACAGAAACGTCTTTACCTGCCTTTACCCTTTTCTTTAATGTTTCTAGGTACACAATTAATAAAGATAAAGCAGAAATTGCACCTCTTAATAAATTCACCACGAAACAACCCTTTATGAGCACCAGATTTCAATGGACTACTTCCTCTAAAATTAAATACTTCGGTAATTGGTTCACTGATTCGATCTCAGACTCCATCACTAATAAAATTAAAGAACTTCTTACTAAAATGTAATCTATTATTTCTTCTTGGAATCCCTTATTTCTTTCTTGGCTGGTTTGTTTGGCTTCTATTAGGATGATGATATCTCCTCTGGTTCTTTATCTTTTATTCATGCCTCCAGTTCAAGTTCCCCAAAAATTATTTAAAAAGTAAATTTCCTGCTGATTAAATTCCTTTGACATAATAAGAAATCAAGTGTCAAAAATCTAAGGTGGAAAGAGGAGTGAATTTTCCGGATTTCTCTCAATATCGTGCAGCATTTGGATTATGTCAAGCGCCCTTTTGGACCTTAAACTTGCTTTCTCCTTTTTCCACTTTATGATCGACACAGTAGAAACATCTCTTTTACATCCCTTTTCTCCTAAATAAGTTTCTTCGTTCTCTTCTAAATCTCCTCCTCTTCATTCTCCAATTTTTTTTATCACACTATTTCCTTGAATAACCCTACATTCTCTTCTACTATTGTAACTAACGTGCTGCTGTTACTAAGACATTTTGGTATAACACACTTGTTAAGACAAATATCAGACCAATATTTTGGCGCTTATGGAAAGATAAAGATTTTATTTGGATTGGTAAACTACTTGACTAAGACAATTGTCCTATTTCTTTCCCCCAATTTCAACATCTTTCTCCAACATTTTCATACTTGTTACCTGCAGCTTATGAATGCAATCCTTGTTGCATATTTTTCTATACAATATACTTTATTTTCCCATTTCTTCTGATCAAACTACTTTTCTTAAATCTGGTCCTAAAGATTATTCTATTCATAAATCTTTTACCTTTCCTGATTCCTCTAGAACCAAGTCCAAAACAGAACTTTCATGGGAAAATGTTCTTGATGTTAATAATATCATTTGTTATTTTGGTGTAGAGTTTTCATTTGCAACACTTTTTTAATCTACAGTATCGTTTTTAGGCACATTGGCCACTCATTGCATCCCTTCATTTCTGAAACATAAATTAATAAATATTCTATTAGCAATCACTTTTCAACAAATTATATTTAATTAGAAATCCTCCTCCAATTTATCATATAAAATTTGATGGGACTGCATTTGCTCACATTATAAGTTGAATACTATTTATACTGCTCAATATTTACCCTCTCAAAATGACTAAACATTATGATTACCGTTGACTACATTTTTAAATCAAGTTCATCACTGTGTTTCTCCCACTGAGTGTATACTGTCTGAGCATTTTCAACCTCCATGAATAGTTTTGCTTTTTGTTACTTTTTATTTTATATTCATCTTTTGACATGTTGTTGTAGTTAACTGCAAATGCCTTTTATAGTTTTATGTAATTTATTAGGACTTGTATTACTATTATTACCTGTATTGTTATATTCTTAGTATTATCATATTATTATCACTTACATTTTTTATTCAATGGATATATTAGCACTTTTCCGCTTTTGTCCTTTCATCCCCTTTTTATCCCTCAAAAATAAAATACTTAAGTGAGTTAAATATTCAGTTTATTTAATTGTCTCTCACTCTTATTGTTTAGCTATTTAGTTTTTATAAATTAATTTAAATAAAGTCTCTTAAACTTGAAGAAATTCTATACGGAGAAGGTTGTGCTGATTATGAAGCAGTCAAGGAGAAAACTTCAAACAGTTTCAGGAATTGTTTCATCAAAGGCATGTGGTCAAATTGCACAGGTATCGAAGTGAATATAGCAGAAGATAAATGTGTCAAATAATTAAATAACATCTTCAGTGAAGAAAGGTTCAATTAATCAGAAAAAAATCTTATTGGTGAGAACAATTAATTAGTCCTTTTAAGAACAATGATAATGATGATAATAAATGTGTATTGTTTAGTTAGTCTGAATAATGTATCGCATGAATAAAAGTCAGCAATAAAATGTCTTCATTCTAAAAACTTTACATTCTCAATTGTTCTTATAATGGGGTCTCACTAAGTACCAAAGCATCAGCTTTCCACAACTCAGTTAAGAGTTGCTTTCAGGCCTAGTTCTAAGGTTAAAATAATCTCTACCTGGATGTCATGTATAATAAGGCTTCTTAACATATCTTAGATTTCTCTATCTGCTTTGTAGTGAGAGTTTCTGTTTTCAGTGCAAGATCATGACGGTTGGAACAATGATAGTCTTGCAGCTTTTATTTTTTTGTGTGCAAGTTTTCTGAAGAACAAACCTTCATGACGACATAATGTAGGAACATTATATTCCCAATTTATAAAAAAGGTGACACAAGCCCTATAAGATCTTACAGACTGATTTGCCTGATAGTTATTCATTGTAAATGTGCCAACATGTTTCTGCAGGCTATTAGCCCATGGGTAGGCAAAAACAATATGATCAATATGCTCTTTGCGGTTTCATTGCTATAGCACTTGATTCAATCTTTGGGCTTGATTTGGAATTTGCTCGATGGGCACTCTGTCACAATATCCTGTCTGTCCTCCTTATTGCAAGTGCAATATGATATAATGCGCTTGTAGTGCTAAAGACAGGATATCCATTATGTTTGTGATGCCATATACAACCAAGCTGTCCAATCTTTAAATTAGGCTGCTTGTCTTCCTCTGCCTAACCCACACATTTAGTCAGTCATCAGATATTCCCCTCTGTAAAGCCATTTTCAATTTCTCACCAATTTTTGACTTTACCTCAAGGAAGGTTGTATGGAAACAACTATTCTAGATCTAGAAAAAAAGACACTGAACCAAATAGTGTATATCTACTATGGCCCCTGGATGGGAGTTACAATATCCTTTGATCAGAGATTAAGGGCCTCATTAAGATGTGGTTAAGATGCCAACCAACAGCTTGTCAGTTGTGGTCTTAACGGCATCTACTGCAGCAGTTGGACCGACACATTAGGATGTGTGTTGTTGGAGGCAGCAGTCCGAGGGACCGAACAACGCCTTCCAATGGGTTCATGGAGTTCGTCGGTCAGTCGGAAGTACATCTTAATGCTTTAAGGATGGCGTTTCTGCCATCAGGATAATGATGTTTGTTTTGACAGTCTTTCCATGTCGGCCTTTCCGACATGGAAAGGCTGTCGAAAATCGACTTTGGGGGCCCTTAGCAGGGCCCTCTTAAGATCCCTGCACCATGCGGCAGGCACCATGAGGTGCCTGCCACACAGTGCAGGGATTTTCACAAACTTCCATTTTTCAATGGAAGCTTGTGCTGCGGGTGGTTTCCACCCACCCTGCCAGCTCCCATTGAGAAATGGGAGTTTACGACCGCACCATGTGCGGTCACATCGTAATCTGGTATCCGGAAACACCAACCTATGGTCTGGTGGTTCCCCCACCGAAATGGTGATGGTCGGAGTAAACTCCGACTGACATTGTAATAAGGGCTTAAGTGATTTACAATGAATTGAGCAGTCAAATAGAAGTGACTGCCGGTGTCACCCTATCTTCCGTATGTGTAAATCACTTTTGGAGCAGCATTTAATTTTCCTTTCATCAAAGGAATCCTGTTTCCATCACTGATGTTGGTGGAGTAATACATTTTCATTGAATGCTTAAAGAAAGCTTTCAAGTTCAATTTTATTACTAGACAATGGAGGCCTCTATTTAGCAGTTTCTTTTCCTCGCTGTTTGTTTCAAGTAACACATTTAATCACACTGCAATTCCCACAATCCTGCTACACTGGGTAGCAAGTAACACTAAAGAAAAAATACACCCAATGCTATAAATAGTGAGCGGTTGATAGCTAACTTACTCTTTTCTTGCTGCTGTAGATAAGTACTTGTCGAGCTTTATATTGAAATGCTGTGAATGAGAGTGCTTTAGGCAGCCGTAGAGTATATTCAAAGATTGGGATGCTCTGAAATGGTTCCCCTTAATCTGGAGACCAAGGAATACATAAATTAGTGGCCAAGCCACAAAGACGTGTGAGACAAGTGGCCCATTTTGTGTACCTTCCCAGATCTAGTATTAGAATCAAATGCAAGTCTCTGTGCCTGGGGAGACAATTGTGATGACACCACTACTGGAGGAACATTTTGCAAGAATGAGTTGTCAATGCATATGAGTTGTTTAGAACTTCTTCAGACTCCTTTGCTGTCCAAAGTCTGGAAAAAACTAAGCAGGATCAGCGGCAAAGTATTCCTCCACTGGAACAATCTGACAATGTTCAGGTATATACACATACTGGGGGTACAAGTCTGAACCTCCAGCAGGGCTGGCCAGCGCACTGTGTGTGTTTTGTTTCCACTAGGAGATTACCCTGGCAGTGGAGTATTTTCAGGGATAATCATGGCCGCACACTGGTATTGGTAATTGTGACATGGAATATATCAGACTGTTTACAAAAATTCCAGGACTTTTGAAGTCTGCTTCCAGCTATATCATGGCTTCATGGGTACACGACACAGGTAAAGTCGATAGGTCGGTGTGGGAGCTATAGAGTGGCTGGTGAGTAGAATCGGGCATTGATCCCATTTCATCACATAGTGCAGGGGTTTTAAAATTCTTGGCACCCTTGGTAGCTGTGTTGTTCCTGAGGAAGAGAAACAAAAGCTACAGTCTGGGATACAGGTGAATTATGGCAGGGTAACCAGGCGGTAACCCTGGGAATCCATTTTGTTGGATTTAATGCCCTCACACACCCTTTTAGGTGTCATGCTTCATCATTTCGGCCTGCTCCTCGTTGGGTCGGCAGTGCAATACCCAAAGGGCAACACCTCATAGGGGGGCTCTTTGGCGGAGATCTTTTTCCAACTGCCGTATGGATGAAGTGCGGGTGTGAGGCCAGAACAAAGGGGTAGACGTGATGTAGTGTGGGAATTTAAAATAAAGCTAGTGGTACCGGGAATACTTTATTCATAAGGGCCACTGCTTTGGTAAAAAAAACAATATATTCTAGAGGAGAGTGGTGGAAATTAATGTTTCCAACTATCGTCTAGAAATTCTATAGTCCGGTCGACATGTTTCTCGCTACTGTGAAATTTGATTAGCGATTCTTCAGGACCTAGTTGACTATTAGCAGATATCTAATCTTGTAAGACTGTCTACGCTACTTGAATGTGGTGTCTATGTGTTTGTATGACTACCACAAATGTGGTTGAAGGGGAAACAGTATTATATTACCCTTCTTCTAGTTGTTAGTACCTGTCAAAAGAAAAGGGGAAAACATATCACAAACAGAATGGTAACAAGTGCATCAGTGACTGTAGAACATGTGTATTTTTCATGCCAGTGAGAGTCAGGCGTGCCACAACACCATAACACAAGTGTATCAAACCATCTTACGTGTGAGAATTTGGTGAGAGTGGCATGTAAAAGTATCTAAAAGCATTAGGATAAAATAGGAATACACATTCTGTATTCATAACTCACAGTCATCCTAAACTCACCTATAGTTAAAAACAATCAGACAACGACAGTGTCCAGCGGGTAAAGCTCCAGGGAGTTCTTTCACCACAAGGCTATGTAAAGGAAAAATCTTAGTGCCTTGTGATCTGTACATGTATACAAACTGACTTGCTGGTAATTTTAATCAAATCTGAAAAGCTATGTCTTGATGGCTTGTTTTATCTAGCATTACTTGAGAGAGGTGTGTCCCTATATATCAACGTTAGGCAATGTTGTTGTAGCTCTAGGATCACCTACGGTTGTTGTTATTCTACAATTGCACTCGAGGTAAAACTTTTATAGGCCTAAACGCAGAGTGTAACCCTAACTAAAGGATAAAGACTTATCGTTATCTAGCCGTATATCACTTACTTGGTAATTCCTGGGCTTCGCTGTATGCACCTACCCATCGCCGCTGGAACTGGGTGGAGAGCGAGGGAGGGGGAAATTCCGGTTTTAAAGAGTATGTGCCTTAGCTCTGATTGGGTAGCTTCAATGGGGGCCATCTTGTAATGTCTAATGTCATTGACAATGTGAGACAGGTATTGTATCGCATCAGGTAGATAACAAGTCGGCCATCTTGTGTAAGTGGGTTGCTGATGTTGACAATATTACATTAAAGTTCATCTAGGAGGTTCCCGTACAGGGCTTTTTTGGAAGTGTTGTAATGTTTTGCTCTTAAGTGTAAGTATACAGATAAAGACAAGGGGGTTTATAGATGTCATTAGAGGCTGTCCCAGGGTATATCTTCATTTAGCCCGTTCCGGTCAGAAGATAATCTATGGATCCAGCGCTGTTCTTTGTAGAATAACCCTTCCTTGGATACCTGTTGACTTGCTTCAAGGATAAGTCAGTGAAGAGAGTCTGGGTTGTGATTCGATTCCAAGAAGTGTTTACACATCTTGGTGTTGTTTTTCTTACACCTGAAATTGCTGCGGTGATCGTATATTCTGGTTTTTATGTTGCGTGTCGTCATGCCAATGTAGTACAAGTTACAGGGGCATATGAACAAGTAGATGTAGTTTGTGCTGTTACAATTCGTATGACCTCTCATTTCCCACTGGAATGATTCTGAAAGGACGATACTTTTTTATTTCTTAGTGAAAGGGCAAGCCGCACAGCCCCCACATGGATAATGTCCAGTAACGGGTGGTAAATTCCATAGTGTTACTTGGCGGTTTGATTCCTTAGTATTTTTTGGTCTAGTGTGGATCAACATATCTTTTATATTTCTTGACCTTTTAAAAGCAAACCTTGGTATGTCTATGTTCAAGGAACCAGTGTTAAGTATGGACCAATGGTGTTTTACGATTTTGCTTATCTGGTTGGAGATTGGTGTGAAAGTTGTTACACATGTCATAGTTTGGGTGCTCAGGGAATTCCTCTCTTTTGGTTCTAACAGGCTCTATCTGTTATTGTTTTGTGCTCTCTTCATGCTTCTTTTGATATCTCTAGTTGGTTACCCTCTTTCTCTCAAATTCCTAGATAGGATTGCAGACTCAGTTTTGTATTTGTCCATTGTACTGCAATTGCGTTGTATCCTAAGGAATTGCTCAAATGGTAGATTAGATCGCAGGTCTTTAGGGTGATGACTCGCATAATGTAACAAACTGTTACAGTCTGTGCTTTTCTTGAATAGAGTGGTACTGAGGGTTCCTCTGTCGATACTTATTTTTAAATCAAGGAAAGCTATGTCACTGTTGGAGGCAGTGATTGTGAATTTTAGATATGGATTGATGTTATTAATCCATTCGAAGAACTGTGTGTATGAGTCTTCATTACCTGACCAAAAAATCAGGATATCGTCTATGTAACGTTTCCATAGCTTGATATTCCTGTGATAGGGATTTGTCAATGGGGATATATGGCTCTCTTCGAAAGTAGCCATGTACAGGCATGCTATACTGGGGGCTATCATGCTCCCCATGCAAGTACCCTGTATCTGATGGTAGTAGTTGCCTTTGAATTCGAAGTAGTTCTCAGTAAGGACCTTTTCAGCACATTCCATTATAAAGGTAATGGGTGTTGCAGAAGTCCATTCAGTTTTTTCAAGTGCCGCCTCCATAACACCTATGGAGGCCCTCTGAGGGATGTTAGTGTAGAGGGCCTCAACGTCTAGGGTTATGAGGAAGTCAATGGATTGGGCTTCGCCATGGTCTTGTAACAGACGTAGCAGATCTGTTGTATCTTGGATGTATGAAGGGATTTGCTTCACCAAAGGCTGTAGGAAGTGGTCGCAGAATTTCGATAAAGGTTCCAGTACCGAGTCAATGCCTGAGACAATAGGGCGACCCGGGACTGGAGTTACCCCTTTATGTATTTTGGGCAACGTATAAAAATACGGAACCCTAGGGATCTTTTTCACCAGAAAATCTGCTTCTTTTTTGCTTAGCCAGCCGTCACATTCCGCTGACTCGACCATACTCACAATATACAATGTGAGGCGTTCTATCGGATTCTGTGTGATAGCTTTGTAGTACCTAGTGTCATCAAGTTGTCTTTGACACTCTGTCTCATAGTCCACAGTATTCATTAATACAGTTGCACCCCCTTTGTCGGCTTGTTTGATCGTCACAGAGGGGATGTTGGATAATGTGTCTAGAATGTTTCTTTCTTCCCTCGACAGATTGTTATATGTAGAGGTATTAGATAAGTTGTTGATATCGCTCAGAACTGCTTGCTCAAAAGTGAGTACCTCATTTGGTACCATGCCGCTGTGTGGGGTAAAGGTGGAAGCATTATGTAACCCAGAGTCATTGGTAGCTTCTTGTGGTTTGCCATCAAAGAAAGCATGCAATCTTATTTTCCTAAAGAATTTCTGCAATTCAACGGTTTGTTGAAAATTGTCGGTTCTGGGAGTAGGGACGAATCCAAGCCCTTTTTGTAAGACCCTCTCTTGTTCTTTGGTTAGCTGGTGTGAGGAGAGGTTGACTACAAGGCTCATTTTTTTTTGTTCGTTTTGCTCCGTTGTCCATCCCTTGTGGTATCGTATCCTCCCATTGCACCCGTTTGTCATACCACAGTTTGGACCTCAGTACCCACCACAATTTGCCCCCCATGGAAACCGGCCTTTTTTAGACAGAGGTTGGGGCAGAGGGCGAGGGCGAAAGAAAGGGAATGCAACTGACAAACGGGTGCAATGAGGGAATAACGTCTATACTCCGCAATGAGGGAATAACGTCTATACTAGACGATACGGGTTTTTTAAAATTTTACGATCATGTTGAAATTTTCGTGCAGCTCTCACTCTATTGGAAAGGACCTTCACTGTCCACATTTTAATTGGGAATACCAGTTACTTACGCCCCAATTCTCATGCCCACCCATAGTAATACTTGTGGTTGGCATTCTCAATAAAACGGGTGATACCAAATAGTGATTAATCATTCAAACTCTGAAATAGAGAACAGAATCAATAAGTGAAATTTCTTATTATATCATGCATTATTAATATAAATATTAGTTGTTGTATCTGACCAGAAAGCCTAATAAATTCGTACAACAAATACTTTATTTCAGATGGGACTTATCATGGCTCCACGTAGTGTGTTTTAACTGCTGTATTTACTAAAGAATTGAATACTTCACCTCATACTCTACACGCCTTACCTTCGGTGTATAATATAAAAGTCCTTAAGGTAAGCCCAGCAATTGTGCTTTGGCGAATCATTTGAAAATTCTTTACTAAGTCACACACATGTGATAGATATTAATTGGTTGCCTTCATACGCCTACAGATTCAATGCCCTTTGGGCTATATGATTTCCTGTCGACCACAATTTTTCTCTGCTCACTATACAACTCAATTGGTAAGTGAGACCTCAATATATTCAAACAGAAATAATAGTAGTTAGCATTATGGGTTGGGTTGGATACAGATATCTTAACAATTCTGACAATGAAATGTACATCATTTGACATGGGTCACTTTGGAAACTGTTTTTTCGTAGAATTGTGAAACATTCTATGGCACAAGATACAGGATTTATGTGTTGGTCTCACATGTCTTTTCACGTGCGATTTGTGATAATTTAGGATTACCGGTAATACCAATATGGACTTGATGAGGGCACATTGGAAGTATGCACAAGTTGAAGGTGATGAAATATGAGAATAACAATGTGGTGTATAGATTATCAAGTGTGTTTTCATGTTATTTATGTACGTACTTTCTAAAGGAGTATATCTTGCTTTTTGATATGAATAGAATGAATAAATACTAGGACGATGTATATAAATTTATGGTGAAACTTATAATTAAGTTATGTACAAGGTGGCTTTTATATATTGTATCCTTTTGTGACATCCTCTTTTGTATGCAAATTACAGCCTTGAAAAAGCCCGCGGAGGGCGAAACGCACGTCACCTGTGACGGTGTGGCAAAAGAAAAAAATTATTAATAAATGGACTTTGAATAAATAAGGAACATTGTACATGTCTTTTTGATGACTACAAGGAGTTTGTAGAATATTTTGTTTTGGATCGCGATGGCTAAACGCCAGTTGGAGAACAGTAACTAGAAGGGATGTGCGCTGGTACTTCTATCATAATTTGTGTACGACAGTCTGTCTCACAGTGAGTGAGTAGGACATCGTGGGTTGTTGCTTCCTGGTGGATAAACACGATACCAGAGTAGCACTCCAATAGAGCATGTCTAATGTTTTCTACTGCAACCATTACTAAGGGGAATACTTGTTTGTAGATGTGCGGATCGAACAAAGCAAATCCACCGTGTGTTTTTTGTTATCTAAATTAATCTTGCTGATCGAGCACTCTGTCCCAAAGATATATTGTATCTAACTGTTTTTTTGTGCATTGTTGTACCAAATAACATTGACTTGGATATAAAACTTGAAATTTGATACTAAGGACTAGATAAAGGAATATACATTTAGTATAAAAATGGCCACCTTTGATGATAACAGGGATGCTCTACTTGATGACCTGTTCAATGAGAATCCTGGTAGCAAATCTCTACCTAAAACAAGCGCCAATGAGGGCATGAGACAAAAATGTATGAGGCTAGAGAGGATAAAAAAACAGGAACTCTCACGATGGTGGGATGCCACTGTCCTACGTAAATATGTCGACAAGCAACAGGTCCCTAGAGGACTGCGAGTGCTAATATTCCCCTCCTTTGAGGATCTAGATAGGGGACACCTAAAGGAATGGGAAAAACTACTGTTACATTCCTCCATGGGTATGATGGACATCTTTATTAGGGATGCTGAACTGAAAAGAGAAAAACTATTGCTGGAGATCACAAACTTGGAAAAGGAGATTAAGGACATGGGCATGCCTGAAGTAGCAGACAAAAACTGGGCCATACTAAAGGACCAATTATAAAAACATCAGATATATCTAAGAGATAAGAAATCCCAAAAAATCAAACGGGATGAACGGGATTACAAATGCGGAAGGGTATATACTTTCGCAAGAAAATTTGATAACATCAAAACCCCTAATAACAATAGAAATGGCTCAGGTATCACGTCACAGACAGGGGGGACTACTAGCATGTCCGATATCTCCAGTATAAGCAGTGTGACCAGTATAGAGTCAACAGGTGCAGAGGGTGCAGAAGGAGGGGCACAGGGCCCTGTGCCAGATCCCTTTTTTTTAGAGCTACAACGTTTCAGACAGGGGAACAAGGAAACATTCAAGAAAGATACAAACACAAAAGGACAAGGAGGGGGATCAAGAGACCAGGATCAAAGAGGAAGGGCAGGAGTGGCAACAAGATCAGTGACACGCAATCAAAAGATGTAAATGAATGTGCTGAAATCTGTAATGAAATTGACATTGTGAATCTTTCAGACCATGTATTGACACAGCCAGAAATAAACATATTGAGCAAAGGATTGGGTTTCTGTCCAAGTAATATACCGGAGTTTACGTCTTTTCACATAAGCTGTTTTAAATTTGTCAGAAATATTAAACTGTTCAAATTTTTTGAAAATAAACCTAATATACAATGTGGGGCAGCCAATGTATTTATGAACAGTTCTAATCCCACAATTAGAGAAGTGAGAGACACCCATTTACTATTAAGTATTAATGATGAGGAAGGGACAGAAAACATAGAATCAGTGGCAGCTAACCTACACCTAGATACATTTACTGAGATTAGCAGTGGTCTTAGAACTAAATCTAGATTTACTCCTCAACTACAAGGTAACAACAACATAGACAGATTTCAGCAAAAAGTAGTGCAAGATCTCTATCATTTAGAAGATAAATATCTTAACAAACGGAAGTACAAAACACAAAATATCACTCATGAAGAACGTAAGGCAGTGGTAAATCTAAAAAAGAGAGACTCCCTTGTCATCCGTGAGGCTGACAAGGGAGGCAATATAGTCCTGATGAATCGCAGTGATTACATGGGGGAAATAGACAAACAACTTGGAGATACCAATACATACACCAAGTTAAAAGTCAACCCCATAAGGGAAACAAAGGCAACTATTTTTGATCATCTCAAAACATGGAAGGAACAGTGTTTGATTTCCGAAAAAGAAATGAAATACCTATACAACGATTCACCAACATATCCCTGTATATATTGCCTACCTAAGGTACATAAAAAAAGTGATTTCCCGCCTGGTAGGCCCATTATAGCAGGCATAGGATCCCCCACTGAAAAAAATTCAGAGTACATAGATCTTTTTCTGCAACCACTTGTGGTGAATCTCCCCACATATATTAAAGATACTGGGGATGTTTTAAACAAAATTGGGGATGTGGATTGGGTGGATGGACACTGGTTAGTCACGTTAGATGTATGCTCGTTATATACGAGCATACCTTGTGACAAAGGATTAATGGCGGTGCGTCATTTCTTAGACAGTAGACCCATTGAGACCTATGCCCATTCAAACATGCTGATGTCAATGATCCAACTGGTGCTTGCGAATAATATCTTTTTACATAATGGAGAATGGTACCGGCAAATAAAGGGTGTGGCAATGGGGGCGAAATTTTCGCCCTCATTGGCCAATTTATACATGGGATATTTTGAATTGATCCACGTATGGAGAAAATGTCCAATCAATCTAACTGAAAACATCCTATATCTAGGTAGATATATAGATGATCTACTCATGTTTTGGACTGGCAATAGAGAGGAATTGGATATGTTTTTTGACCACTTAAATGACAATCCTTTCAACCTGAAATTTACTAAAGAACAAAGTGTGTCAAAAATTAATTTTTTAGACATTACTATCATGGCAAAAGACAATAAACTATACACTGTTCCTTATAGAAAGGATACCGCATGCAATTCTTTATTGCATGCTGAAAGCGTGCACCCTATCTCCCAAATTAAAGCAATACCCTATGGGGAAATGCTTAGAACCAAAAGAAACTGCAGTGATGAAGATAGAGTAGACACAGAATTAAGAGCTGTAGAAATGAGATTCTTATCCAGAGGTTATAAGAAAGAAACAGTAACCAGTGCAAGAGATAGAATCAACAAAATAAACAGAAGCTCACTGCTTAAATATAAACAACACAAATCTGCTAAGCATAAAAGAAACATAAGATTTATAACACCTTATAGTACAGTAAGTACAGATCTATACAAGATACTAAATAAGCATTGGCATCTGCTGATGGAGGATGAGAGTCTTCATGAGACAGTAGGACGAAAACCTTCCATTACTTTCAGCAGAGGCAGAACACTAAGACAGGAGCTGTGCCCTAGTTATATTCCCCCATCCAAAGCACAGGATTGGTTACCCAGGGCCCCTAAAGGGTTTTATAGATGTGGCGGCTGCTGCATCTGTTGTTTTGCACGAAACAGGACAACCAGTTTTAAATATAACAGCCAAAAACTGCATATGATACACCAATTCATTAACTGCAACACCACGCATACAGTGTACTGCATAAAATGCATATGCGATTGGATATACTTAGGTAGCTCAATAAGGCCCTTAAAAGAAAGAATACAGGAGCACATTCGTGCAATACGTAATAATAGTATGCAATATCCTTTCGCAGTACATTTTAATACAAAACATCAGCATAATGAATTACATAGGATTAGATTCCATGGAATTGATGTAGCAATGGCAAGTAACAGGGGAGGTAACCGTGAACAGAAACTGCGACGATTAGAGAGCAAATGGATCATATCTTTAAGAGCAGTGGAAAAGGGGGCTAACATTGACAAAGAGATGTGTGAGTTTCTGTAGAAAGAGACTGCTTTAAATAAGATGCGTGATTTGAATGCTGAGATGATCAAAATATTATGTAATATGGAAACCAAAGGTATAAGCGATGTAATAACTCCATCCTTGCAATGTGCCATTTGAAAGAAAATATTGGTATATTGGTGGAACTTGTGTCGAGTGGAAATAGCCCAACATGTATTTGCCGAGATGGGTCTAATTAACTCACATCGGTCAGTACATAATTGTGCAACTGATTGGAAATAATGTTTTTGAACAAACATGTCCGTATTCATTTGCATATATTATTTTTGCGTAATTAGGCAAACACATGAGAGGACAAATAAAATAATAGAGTTCATTTCCAATAGGTCAACATAACTTTCACCCGTTGTGATTAAGTACATTGCAGAATCAGTGCACTCACATCTTGTGAAACATATAGTGAGGCTTAAAACTTCAAAATGGCCACTATGTTAATCGGAAGTGGAGAACACAAATTTTCGGATAGTCCGTCTTCACCTATTACCTAAATAAACAGGAAGGGAGATGGGAGGACTGCTGCTGATTGCAAGGACACGGAAGAGATTACACACAAACGCGGCGAGATCACGCTACGGCAGTAAGTTTGAAAACTTGAATGTACATGTGTCCGCTACTTGGACAGCGCTACATTTTACCAATAGGCGTCTTTTTATAAGAATAGGGTCATAGTCGCCGTAATGTCAATAAAGGCGCAGCACACTTTGTATAAAATTCCGAAGTGTCTGGATGGTCTCGGATTGATTGAGACAAACGCTTCGCGCACTATGTGTTCTACTTTTGAGATACATACCAGCACGTCTAAACGGGCGGGGGACAAAAAGTTAAATAATATCATAACGAATAAGGCGGAATGGATGGACGCCGTGCACGTGTCCTTCTTATAACAGAAAGCGACTCCGCAATGAGGGAATAACGTCTATACTAGACGCTACGGGTTTTTTAAAATTTTATGATCATGTTGAAATTTTCGTGCAGCTCTCACTCTATTAGAAAGGACCTTCACTGTCCACATTTTAATTGGGAATAACAGTTACTTACGCCCCAATTCTCATGCCCACCCATAGTAATACTTGTGGTTGGCATTCTCAGTAAAACGGGTGATACCAAATAGTGATTAATCATTCAAACTCTGAAATAGAGAACAGAATCAATAAGTGAAATTTCTTATTATATCATGCATTATTAATATAAATATTAGTTGTTGTATCCGACCAGAAAGCTTAATAAATTCGTACAACAAATACTTTATTTCAGATGGGACTTATCATGGCTCCACGTAGTGTGTTTTAACTGCTGTATTTACTAAAGAATGGAAGACTTCACCTCATACTCTACACGCCTTACCTTCAGTGTATAATATAAAAGTCCTTAAGGTAAGCCCAGCAATTGTGCTTTGGCGAATCATTTGAAAATTCTTTACTAAGTCACACACATGTGATAGATATTAATTGGTTGCCTTCATACGCCTACAGATTCAATGCCCTTTGGGCTATATGATTTCCTGTCGACCACAATTTTTCTCTGCTCACTATACAACTCAATTGGTAAGTGAGACCTCAATATATTCAAACAGAAATAATAGTAGTTAGCATTATGGGTTGGGTTGGATACAGATATCTTAACAATTCTGACAATGAAATGTACATCATTTGACATGGGTCACTTTGGAAACTGTTTTTTCGTAGAATTGTGAAACATTCTATGGCACAAGATACAGGATTTATGTGTTGGTCTCACATGTCTTTTCACGTGCGATTTGTGATAACTTAGGATTACCGGTAATACCAATATGGACTTGATGAGGGCACATTGGAAGTATGCACAAGTTGAGGGTGATGAAATATGAGAATAACAATGTGGTGTATATATTATCAAGTGTGTTTTCATGTTATTTATGTACGTACTTTCTAAAGGAGTATATCTCGCTTTTTGATATGAATAGGATGAATAAATACTAGGACGATGTATATAAATTTATGGTGAAACTTATAATTAAGTTATGTACAAGGTGGCTTTTATATATTGTATCCTTTTGTGACATCCTCTTTTGTATGCAATTTGCAGCCTTGAAAAAGCCCGCGGAGGGCGAAACGCGCGTCGGCTGTGACGGTGTGGCAAAAGAAAAAAATTATTAATAAATGGACTTTGAATAAATAAGGAACATTGTAAATGTCTTTTTGAGGACTACAAGGAGTTTGTAGAATATTTTGTTTTGGATCGCGATGGCTAAACGCCAGTTGGAGAACAGTAACTAGAAGGGATGTGCGCTGGTACTTCTATCATAACTTGTCAAGCTTTGATTAAATGTCAAATTTGGCATCATAGATTTTTCCCTATGAATTTCTGATAGCTCCGAATAAAAATTTTCAGCCACTTTTTGAATTTCTGCATTTAATGGAACTGTCAAAGCCGAATGTCTATTTTTTCTCTGATCAAAAACTGGTACAACAGGACCAATCGTTACTGGAACTGTCACTGCTTCCATACCTTTAGGTAATTGTTGAATTAAATCTTCCTTTGCTTTATTATAATTTGAAATTTCTGACATATGAGCAAGTCTTTCTGGGTTTCTCGGGAAATCATTTCTTTGTTCTGGAAATCTGTTTTCTCTAGGTGTTCTGGAATTATTTATCAACCCTACCCTTTCAGGTAATTTTAAAAATCTGGGTGAACATTCATCACCTTCCCTAGGAGGTGCATTCGGAGAAGTTCCTGTAGAAATTCTCGGGGTAGATTGTGAATCTGCTTGATAAGGTGGTGGTTTGAGTTTAGAAGTATAAATGTCTTCTAAAACTGCATCATCTAATTCTTCATCAAGTTTACCTTTCTTTTGAATATTCTTTTGTCTTGGGTCTTCAGTAATCATTATTCTTACTGGATACAGACCATCATACATGTCTGCTTTCCTCCAGCGTCTCACTTTATCCTCATGTGTTTCTCTATTTACAATACATTTTGTGTTTCTAGGTGGAGAACATTTACTTTCTCGTTCGAGTTCCATCATTTCAACCTCCCATTCAACTAAATCTTCAAATTGTGTAGGTCTAGGCTTTGGCATGAGACCCATTATTTTTTCTCCCAGGTTTCTCAAAACGTTCATATTAAATGACCCGTCTTCCGGCCATGCTAAAACGCCGTCATCTTTTGTATAATGCATCCAAATTACAGTATGGTAACCCTATTCACCTTCCATATATGCTGCGGGTGTTTTATACTTATGAAGTAATTTTCCATCACGCGTTTCAATTTTCTTGTCGGGAGTAAATACATTTTTAATTTTCTGAAACCATGTAAGCTTCTTTTCCTCTTTATCGTACCAATAACTCATGTTTTTAAGCAAAATCGCCTATTCCAAAAAGATCGTAATGTTTTCTTGATGTTCCGCTACTCTAGCCAATCCGTGCGTGAAAGACACCAACAAGCCAATCAGGTTAGACTACGTCACCACCTTGCTAAACCAATAGAAATACTGTATTCAGAATAGTCCAATCAACTATCAGCTCGTCACTGTCACGTGAACCAACCAGTGCACTTACTGTGACGTATGTTAGCCAATCACAGCGCGAACCGAATGACGTACACTGCCGCTGCAGCTTCGCTATGTGTGCCTCTCCGTAAACTCACCCCTCCTTCACAAAAACTTTTCACAGCGCCATATTAAAATGATATTTTCCAAAGAACTTCAGTTAGTAACTACATAAAAACAAACCATTTGTCTGTTTCGCTAAGAAAGGATAGTTTTAACAGTCGTTCAGAAAATCTTTTGTATGGAAATAGACAACGCTATTTTCTTCAAAAATTCATTTACGCATTCAAACGGAAAACCTAATTATACATACATGAAATCTTCGCAGGACTCTAACCAACGATAGAAATCCGGAATCGCTAGTAAGAATAGACAACGCTTCCTTACCTTTCACTCAAGCTCAGATAGATCTACTACTCTTTTCACAGAAAGTTTTAAAACGGGCTCACCAGGTCCCTATACTTAATGTTACAAATTCATAGACAATCCTCACTATACATTGTACCAGACACACCTAAAGTCCCTAAACTTGTGTTGAACGTCCGCAACACTTGTGATATATTCTAAATCACAAATTTTGAAACAGAATAAATGCACTGTGTAACTTCACTTGTCACACTACTCTTTCGCCGGCTAAACCAGGAATTTTCACACTGCAGGAAAAATCCTTTCGACTACATATAAGAAGGGAACAAACTTTAACAACATGTTTTAGACATGAATCCTACATAATTAGCATGTAACATGTCAGTTACCATAGTAACCGAACTCTGCTACCAAGGAAATTGATCCAGCGCCCCTATAGAATTTCTGTGTCAATCTACACCACTCTCTATCTAATGCTCACCATTATATATAAAACTCTCGCAAGGCCCATAGAAACTGAGACAGAAAATGAGCAACTGAATCATGTGGCCTAATTAATCAAACTATGTAATTTTTATATACACAATATTTACAACTGAAGTAAATAACATTTAACCATGGTTTAAAGAACAGAACATTTTATTAAGCCACTTTGGCCAATGAATCAATTGATGGTAACAACTAAATAAATCAAGACCAGTTTGACATTTTAAGTCTTTTTATTTAAAAATTAGAACATATCAAGGAAAGTTTATTAACTTTATTTATTTCGTAGCAAAGCATCTTTATTAGAATCAATTTCTTTTATTTAGCATTTAATTAGAAATTGGCACATTAGTCTGGCATTTCAAAATTTCCCTAAATGCATAAACAAAGCAAACAAATTATTTAAGAATCCTAATTCCTTAAATTAAGCTCTCTGACCTGAAAGAAAAGAGATTCAAATTAGTTCATCTTACTGTCCCAAGAAATCGGATCGCACTTCGGCCCCAGGAACAAGACAGCAGCGTTCCACACAAGGGGCCAATTTTTTATACCTTTCTAAGTCACTAATCTAAAATATTTGTAATATCTCAGAAATTTCCAGTAACGCCATTGGATGACAAATGTCGGACCACATTAGGTTATATACTTTTGACCAAGTCCGGAGCACATCTTCTAAAGCTCCATTGTTCATAGATTCACCATCATCCAGTTTCCTCAGAAGTGCTACAATTAATATCAGTTCATTGCCGCTTCCTCAGCTTGGCAGAAATCTTAAATCCTGTCACCGTCCTTAAACAGGACCATCAGAGCTCAGCTTTGCTTGTCAATGCACAGTAACATTTTTCTTTCAAAGAACACATCAACGTGGCAGAACTTTTCCACTTTGTCTTTCACTGTGCTCAGCTCTTACACAACAAGTTTTTCGGTCACCCTCCTAAAGCAGTAGGCCTTAAGCCTTTTTCACAGGCTAGTATTCAAACAAACACAAAACAATAATTAATTCTGGTAATGAAAGTCATTCTGTTACCCACCCACCATTGCTAATGTTAACCCATTAGTCTAATGTTGCCTAGCAGAAAGCGAAAAGAAAAGCAGCGTTTTTAAATCTACCATTCTTGATAAAGTCCAGCAGGATTCTCCATGTATCTGAAAAAGATAAAAAGAGACAACATAGACAAAAGCACATATAGAATAAGCACATGCCATTAATATATCAACCGCATTAATGTTGACAAAGACAATAGGACAAACTTACAGATGCAGCATTAAAGCACATAATGCTAACCCCCTTGTATTGGTGTCTGCAATTTTACTCTAGGTTGGTTTAGTAATACAAATCATGCAACAACTTATTAATATGATTAATTAAATTATGAAGTTCAATTTCACGAACCAGAATTAAATATATTTCTGTAACTCGCTCCATCAAGGTACACCAAGGAAAAAAAGCCATATGTTTGATTCTTGACTTTGTGTTGATTATGTTTGCTATTTCGACTCTGTCACACACTATAAACTCGAATCATCAAGAAAAGAGAAAGTTGTTTAAAGACTACTCCTATTTATAGATGGGTGTGTTTCTTCATTGCTGTTGCTTTATGCCCAGGGGAGCAGGATTGTGGGAAATGTGGTGTTGTTTAAATGCGCTACTGAAAATAATAACAGGAAAAGAGATTGCACGATAATCTCCTTTGGCTTTAATAAAATAAGGTCTCTCCTTCACCAACTGGTTTGGGGAATCTGCAGTTTTAGGCTATGCATAACTACTGTGACATCTTTATTCTTAAAGTCTGTGTAACAATGTTGATGATAATAAATTTTGTTTGGAATCATAGTATAGGTAGTGTGAGGCAATTCATTCTTGGGGGAAAGCTCTTGATGGAAGTAAAGCCCCATATATATTTTAAAAAGATGATAGCAAAAAATCTTTCACTCTGAAAAAGGCACTATGAAAATGGCACAATTCACACATGGTACTGTTGCGGTTATACCGCACAGTAAAAATGAATGCAATTTTATCATTTCCATACAGTAAATTCACCCCAGTAGATTTGCAATTGCCAATAAAATGCCATGGGATGGAGAATTATTATGTGGGCCAGTTTTTCCAGATGTAAAACCAGAATGATGGTATCTTTTTGCAGGCCAGTGCTTAGGGTGAAGAGGGGGGGGGGGGGATGAGGTATGGTCATTTTCTTTTTTTTTCTTTTTGTGGTGGGAAATACTGTTCACATTTCCTCTTTCCATGCCTTTCACTTGCCCTTCTGAGACTCTATTTTTCTCTGTTGAATTATATGACCTCCTAGTTCCTTGCTGCTCAGCCTGTGTGAGTGTGATGCAATATTATGTTCATGAGTTCGGACTGCCTGCAGAACCTTGATTTGGGAAGTGCACTTTTAATGAGCCAGCAGCGCTGTATGTAAATAGTATGGCAAGTTGAAAAAATTCTAGCTATGAGTTGGCTTTAAGTGCTGTGATCTGTTTTGGTAATACACTGCAAGCGGATATATGCTCAGCATGAGGAGTTGGCATATGGAGACCTAACGGACCATTGTACAGTCTGAGGATCAGTGCTGTTAACAGAATTCAAACCGCTGCGAGTAATTGGCAGTGTATATGCAAGTGCTTATCTGCTGGGAGCACTGGGGGCAAGAGACATTGTGTATCTTTGAAATCTTAAAGAACGCACTTGCTAGTCATTCAGCGGCAACATCTTCATCTACGGTCACGTGTGGGAGGCTCCCAGACACACTTTAATGTGCTGGTTGTGCTACCGTTTGGAGGTCGGGATCGAGCCTCGGAGCCCTCTTGTGCAAGCATCCATGTTATCCTTTTTATGGATGCTGCGCGCCCCTTACCATATTGGGGTGAATGCTGACATACTTGCAGGAGTTTTTGGTTGGTACCAAGGCATTTTTTTCTTCTTTGGGCGTTTTGGGTCATAAATACGCTGCATGAGTGCTTGACCAATCAGGATCAGTGAATCTCATTGCACATTTTGTCATTATTTACGTGGAAGGAGCGAGGTCGTTCCCTTGCCTACAGGAAACTATATGGCACATCTGGTGTCAGAAGTCATTCCCTAGGATACAATAACATTACGTCAAGCCAGAGAATGGTAGGGAAGGTAGAGAGCCGCGCTCCAGTCACTTACATGAATGGTGCGATTCGATGGAATGGAGGGAAAGTGGAATTAGCTTTCTGATGTACAGCCAAAGAGCTGTTAACTGGGGATTCATTTATTTTATTTTATTTTTATCCAAATAAGGTAATTGAATTGAAAACATTGAACTGGGGATTTACGGTGACTGTGTATTTTCTTTATGTGTTTGTTGTTTTTATTGCTTGAACTCCACAGGCACTACCGACATACAGACATGATTTGGCGGTGACTACATTATTTATTTTAGTTTGTTTTGTTGCAGTTCCACAATTTCACTATTGTATTCATTACTGTTAACAAGCATTTGCAGTGGTGTTACATATTGGTCCTTATGGGAAATGTACAATTGTGAAACTGGTGAAACAAGCTTCCGAGGACCGGTTTCTGGCATCCCAGCCGTCTTCAGCCCGGCTTGCTTGAATCCAGTGGCAAAGTGAGCAACTGCCAGAAACCGGTCCTCTGAAGCTTTTTTCCGGTCCAGGGAAGACATTGCTTGGCAGTTCGGGCTTGACTGTTCCCATGAGACACAGGGTCAGACTGATTTGCATATAGCCATGTCTGAACTGGGGTGGCAGAGTGGGCTAAAGAACGGTGATGGATTAAACCTAGATCTTTTGACTGGGTGTGAGTGTTTGATTGATTTGGATGCTCAGTCCATCACCACCCCCTTTTGTACCGCTTTTGGCCGCCATAAGTGTGGCAGGGTATGCTCAAACGTGAGTCCCTTGCTCACTTTGCCACTGGATTCAAGCAAGCCGGGATGAAGACGGTTGGAATGCCAGAAACCGGTCCTCGGAAGCTTTTTTCCGGTCCAGGGAAGACATTGCTTGGCAGTTCGGGCTGAACTGTTCCCATGAGGCACAGGGTCAGACTGATTTGCATATAGCCATGTCTGAACTGGGGTGGCAGAGTGGGCTAAAGAACAGTGATGGATTAAACCTAGATCTTTTGACTGGGTGTGAGTGTTTGATTGATTTGGATGCTCCGTCAATCACCACCCCCTTTTGTACCGCTTTTGGCCGCCATAAGTGTGGCAGGGTATGCTCAGACGTGAGTCCCTTGCTCACTTTGCCACTGGATTCAAGCAAGCCGGGCTGAAGACGGCTAGAATGCCAAAAACCGGTCCTCTGAAGCTTTTTTCCGGTCCAGGTAAGACATTGCTTGGCAGTTCGGGCTGGACTGTTCCCATGAGGCACAGGGTCAGACTGATTTGCATATAGCCATGTCTGAACTGCGGTGGCAGAGTGGGCTAAAGAACGGTGATGGATTAAACCTAGATCTTTTGACTGGGTGTGAGTGTTTGATTGATTTGGATGCTCCGTCCATCACCACCCCCTTTTGTACAACTTATACCAGCAGCAGAGGAAAAATAAGAAGGTTCTTAGCTCTCACAAGCCCTAGACCCTAGTTGGTCCTGATGCCAACAAAGCTCTACCAGAACAAGATAATATCAATATGTCCTCCTGAGACCTCCACAGCATTGGAAAAATGACCTATGATAATGGCATAATGGCTTGTCTCTAAACGTTTGACATAATCCTTCTACAAGAAACCTGAAGCTTAAATCCCATGCCTGTAGTACGTTACAAGGAACATCACATCCCTGCTGTATGGACCTCCAGATATGGGCATCCAAAAGGGGGACTTTCTACATACACCTCAATGACATTTAACTAGTGTCAAGAAAAGATTGATCAGGTATTGAGTATCTACAGGCAACCAACATCGAAACAAAAGGCAAAGAAAAACCAATGAATACACTACTCCTCCTGAATGTATACATTCACCCATTGACAGCTTAAAAGGCCAAAAGATTTGCTACCCTGGCAGAAGTAATAAAAGGACTGCAAAATGTATAGACAAACTCATACCGAACAGTTTCATGGGACTTTAATACAATTATTTTTTCAAAACCCGGCCCAATGAATATACCAGCGGCCCAAAAGCGAAAAGAGCAAGGTTACTAAGACAATGCCACAAATGTATCCCAAACACTGAGAGCTCGAAGCCTAATCATCTTCAATGGCACCTCAAAGGAAGAAACACCTGTGGCAATATCCTTCCCCAGAACTTGATTGACCAACAATAACACGCTAATTAAATAGCAAAGCATTCTCTTGATTAAACTCTTTTGAAATAATCCATTGTCTAGAAGGTGACTATTTCCCACAGGTCATTTGATTAGAATACATGCCCCATAAACTGAGTCTAACAAATGTCCTGCTTAAATTATCCACCAGATACAATGTTAAAAGGTTCAACTGGTGTGTATCAGATATTGTACAAATAATTGGCAGTGATTGTTACCCATGCAGAAAAATCAAAAAACTTTTTTTTAATGCAGATTTATATAGCTCAAACTCAACCCGTAGGTATTGGAGCGCTTTACATGAGCACTGGTTGCGTTACACAAGGAAACATTCAGGCACAGGAAGATTAAGTGATTTGCCCAGAATCACAGGATGTGGACGCGACCTTGAGGCTCAAACCCTGGTTTCCAGCACCAAAGTCGGCAATCTAGCCGGTGGACCACATCCTCTCCCCCAAAAAAGTGACATACACAGGAGTAGGGCACCATGGAAAATCTTTGGCAGAGTTCATAAGAACATTACTTTTAAAGTTCCCAACCAATCTTGTTGCCTCACAAAAATTGAAGAGTGTTAACCAGATTGGGGAATTGAAAAACAGAGTTGATTTATGAGGGAACTGCAGGAACTCTAAAAACAAACAACAAGAGAATCGAGAAGAATTGTAATCAAAGCATATTAAGGAAACGGTCTTGATAAAACCTTACTCCAACAGTTGGGACAAACCAAGAATGTTAGAAGGCAAAGAAAATGCATCAAGAAGAAATAAGGAGTAAGCTCCTACTGACCAGTAAGCTACCAAATAACAAAGAGTTCTGAGGCAAAATAAACTGTCAGGTCTTGGGACGGGCTTGTCACTACAGGCATAGTGGAGGAGGCTTGGGTGCCCACATCGATGCAATGTATTCCATAACTACTTGTCAACCGATGTCTGAGAAGAAGCAAAATAATCTAAGGTCAGCAACATCACTGCCACAAACAACTGGATAGACACATTAAGCAAAACAGCACATTGTAATTTACAGCAAATATGTCAGTAAATCAGAAAAACAAAGGGGCCTATTATCAACAACTAGCGATATTTATTGGTAAATAGGCTTAGCAACATTTTTTCTATCGCCGTGCATTGCCGGATTTTATCGCAGAGATAACGTGCTATTAGCAACGTTTAACTCAAATGCGATAAAATATCTGGCGATAGCGGCTTAATCGTGAATATCGTTGGAAATCCAGCGATATTCAGGCCTTAACGCCAATAGGGTCTTAACCTGAATATCCCCCTCCCATTAGATATGCAGGTTGAGAAGTGGTCTGAGCAGGCCTTAGTTTTCAGCGATATTCGCATTTAGTGCGAATTTTTTAATTGCTACGCCTGTGTTGATAATAGGCGATAGCGATGTTAGCGACTGCTTTCAGTAGCTAACAGGTTGGGTACGCCCACTTTGCATGTCATTAGCGATAAATATCTCTGACATGCAAAGCGGGCCCCAAACTGTCGCTAACTGCTGTTAGCGAAACTTGCTAATAGGGCGATGAAATTATCGCTGCTTCTCGGCCGAAAACAGACACAAAAGCGGCAATAATTTCATATCGTCCGCCTTGCTAATATGCCCCAAAGTCTATCCATCCTGGATTTAGTCAAAGAGCGGTCCCTAACTGACTCAACCTGCCAAGAGAAAACAAAAAAGGAAATTAAATGCAGATGGGACACTGTGCCTAAATGGACTACCCATTGCACTATGTACTTTGTCAACTTTTGGGACACTTACCTGATGTCCCTTTTCAATTAAATTTACAGTAAAAATGCTGGGGCATATTATCAAGAACGGCGTTAAAAATTATCACCGATTTAGCGGCAAAAAACTCCAGCTAAAGCAGCGATATTGGGCTTGATAATATGCCCTTATGAATCCCAATAGAAGTCTATGTTCTGGTGTGAACAAGGGCTTCTATTGGAATTCTCCAGGGCATATTATCAAGCCAATTATCGCCGTTTTAGCGGCAGTTTTCTGAAGCTAAACCAGCGATAATTTTAAAGCCATCCTTCATAATATGCCCCGCCATTCCATCCTCATGGAAAGGGAGTATTTTTCACCCTATCTACAAAAATGGCAGCCATTCATCTCCACTCAACTATAGGCTGATAGAACTAATAGACGTTTAAATGATATGCTTTCTGCATACTCCAAGATCCCCAAGCCTGAGTCGATGAAAAAAAACAAATACCAAAAACACAAACAGGCTTCAGGTCTGGAATGGAGACCAGCAAACATTTATCAGTACTCATGGTCACAATAGAAAAGGCCTTTCAGAAAAAAACTCACTTATTCACATGTTTTATCAATTTAAAATCTGCCTTTGATAGAGTCCCACATGGCCACCTCTAGGCAACACTTACATAATGGGACATTTCAGGTTAATTGTTAAACATCAGCAGCACAAAAAGGCAGAGCGTACTCGCTTCCGCAAACAGCATGAAAACGATTCTGGTAAGCTATGAACTTAGTCAGTGGATGGGGGGTCCGATTATAATTTTCATTTTCGCAATCAGTTAAAACGGGAATCTTGACTCTTCACATTGTTATGATTTTAGACGAAGGCTGTATGATTAAAAGAGAAATGGCTTGCAAATTGAGGGAGCACACAAAGGATTTCCTTTGATTGTTCCTGACTCTAGAATTTGGCTTACTCGCTTACTCGCTCATGCAATATTAGGGTACGGTCCCTTTCTGCTTATGTTGTGATTATTCCGGGTTACCGCCAACAGGGGATTCTTTTATAGTAAGTGACTGCAATGAGAATAATCTTACAGCTAGGGGCCCTCTTCTTCTTATAGGAACACAGAGACAACAGTTGTTTTTACAATTGAGAAGCATCAATACTGATAGCCTACGGGCCAGAATTACCACCGGAAACAAGGTAGGTGTTTTACTCATTTTACCACATAGAGGCACAAAATTATGTAAATTTGCACGTGAGATGTCTCTAGTAGAACACTCTTTTGTCAAGGAAATTCTGCTTTCCTCACATCTTGGAATAACGATCTACACTTGGAGGTACTCCCCTTGTTTGTTTTTTCGTTTTTTTTCTGTCCTCATTTAGAGATAATATGCTTCCATAAAAAACAAGAGAGATGGTTCTTTTCTGACCCCTTCTAAGTGTATGAAGGATGAACTTTTAATTACCGGTCCGGTTTCATCCCAACAGGGGAGAAAGGATACTATGTATCTCCAGAGCCACACCTTCGACCACATCTTTAGGGTTTCAAAACCTCAATCTTGAAAAGGAAAGCGGCCCATAAAATCTCACCAGTGAGTGGCCCTTTTCAGACTAGTGCCCAGGACCATGTCTGAAGCATATTATTAATCATAGGACCCAGAAAAACAAAGATCTACGTAACAATTGAAGAGCCGTAAACCATAAACTGGAATATTTAAAACCCATTATCCTCATTATATATGTCGAGCCCCTGTCTCAAACCAATTATCCCAGATTTCCCAATATTTGGTCTTTTTTGTGAAATTGCCTGCTTGATCCAGACATGCTGTCCTCTGAATGGAATAAATCCATTCATTCTCCATAGGAGGGCATGCTAATATCCATTTAATACATGATTCCCTTCCGGCTAAGAGAATCAAGGTAAAAAACAAACCTTTATGCTTCTTTGTTACTATTAAATCACCCACTCCACTAGGAGGTAAACGAAAAATTACTGATTTAGAAATTAGTTCAATTTCCATCCCCATAACATCTGATATGGTCTTACCCACTATGTTCCAGAATTCAAATATTACCGGACAACTCCACAAACATATAGAACTCGTTAGCGTTATCTTCTCCACATTTGGGGCATTTCTTGATCTCCGGATTTCCCATCTTTGAGATTCTCCACGGGGTCCAATATGCTTTGTGAGCTGTAAAAAGGTGATTCTTTTTTAATGATGCAGCATTTATTCATGACCAGAGAAGTGACATTGATACTTGCCCAATAGATTCAAGATCTTCATCTGGCAGTCCTTCTTCCAAATTTCCATAAATGAGGCCTGCTCCTCTTCTCCATTTTGTATCAATAGCATGTACCAATACTCCCCTTGGTTTTGCTTATCACCATGTGCATCTGTATATAGTACTTTTATACACACTTAGGCATGGTGGTGTTGGCACATCATGTGGAGATATTGTTTTTTGTGGCAGGAAGGCTTTAGTAATTCTCATATACCTAACAACTGATTATGCAGTAGTTGGTTTAGAGAGAGCCATGTATGGGCTCCACTAGGGTTCATGTACACTTTGGATAATGTGTTAGATCTATGCTCAATAATTATATTATTCAAGCATGAGTTTGTTACTTTTGTGAATGGGGTTCCACAATTGATTTCCCATCATGAGTCTTGAAAAGAATGATGGTTTTATATTTGCATGGAAGTCACAAGGGTGATGTATTTACAAGATGATGAGCAACTATGGTACACAATTTTTTGTTTTATATGATTTCGTAGCCCTGAAGAAGTCGCAGGATGTGATGCCTGCTAAGGGACAAAACACATGTTGGCAGAGAATGGTGGATCTACGATTATAAGAAGAATAAAAGAAGCAGACAAAATTGTCAACATTGACTGACTATCTTATGTTTTTGAGTGTGTGCTGGGGAATCTTGTGTTTGATTTGGTGGCCCAGGCCACGCTACAGAGAGACTGTGGTTTTCTCTACCTTGCAAGCACGGCGCCATAGATACATGACAACTAGATAGGATGTATATCCCCTAGGGGCGCTAGTACCCTGATAACAAACCACCCTCTATTATTACTAGATTGGATTATTGCAATGTCCTTTATTTGGGGGCCTCCATGAGGAGCATTAATTTGCTTCAGAGAGTGCAAAAGGTGGAAGCACGAATGCTGTTGAACAGCCCCAAAATTGCTCCCACAGGGCAAGCTCTGAAAACTCTTTACTGGCTCCCCATAGAGGAAAGGAAATCTTTTAAAGCTGTGTGTTATGTTCATAAAATACTGCAGGGAAAAGGCTCGAGATATCTTCTTTCTATGATCCTACCATACCATCCAAAGTGCTGTTTAAGATCAGCTAGAACAGGATTGGTCGGTGTTCCAAAATTCAACAGAAAGCGCTTTGGTGTTAGTTGCTTTAGGTTCCTGGCAGCCAAACAGTGGAACCTACTTTCTCTGCATCTCAGACTTGAGCCCTCTGATGAAGCTGCCTTCTGAAAACATCTTACAACCTGGCTCTTTAGGAGAAAGTTAAATCAACCGTAGTGTCAGCCCAGTCACCTTCTCCCCTCTTGGTCCTTTCGAAATTCAGCGTGGGGGACACTACAAATTGGAGTAACCATGCACTCTACAAACTGCTAACATAAACTATAACATAGAGCGAGACATGGGCATGGGTCAAAGTTAGAAATGGTAGCAGAGTTACATCAAAAATCCAAAGAAATAATGTCATGAAACAAAGTTGTCTTTTAGCTTCATGCTTATTCAGTTTATATCTGGGCGACTAGGACAGCTACCTAACGCAGGTGGAGAGTTTTGCACTACAATTGACAATAGAGAAAATGGTGTGCTTGCAATACCCTGACGACTTTGTCCTTTTGAGTCAAACACTTATGGGGCTCTAAAAGTCAATCAATGCATTAGCTGGATATATTGAGCAGCAAGGCTTAGAACTGAATCAGAGTAAGAGAGTAAGACAAAAGTAGTCTGCCTTGTCAATTCCAACTACAAGTGTTACACATGGTCAATTAGCCTCATAGATGCTATTAAGCATTCCTCCCCAGTGCTGCGCTGTCCATTGGAACTAGTGCTGAATGAACGTCCAATGGTTGTGCGCAGCACTGGGGAGGTAGTGCTGCCGTCGGCCAATGCACCGAGGCAGCACTTAAGGGGTTAAGGGTAAATGAATTGAGGTGGTATCCTCATATAAGTACCTGGGAATACATGTGGAACAACATCTAACCTTTAACAACACCTTGCTTCTCTGCGGGTGAAAGCGCACTCACTAACATTTGTGTTGGAAATAGCCTTTTTTGCAGGTTTACCCAAAACCTTTTGCCTTCCTTCTCCTCCTGTTTTTCTGACCTCGCTCCTGTTGGCTTTAAGATTCTGGGCACTTTACCATTCATATGTATGTATGTGTGTTCTTATATATGTATGTATGTATGCATGTGTGTTCTTATATAGCGCTCGACTTACCCTAGGGCATCTCGGCGCTTGCATTGGGAACCCGTCCTGGCTTTTCCCTGTGAGATAACCCGTACTGGGCATCTCCAGGGTGAAAGCCAGGCATCCCGTCGCGGGGAGGCTGTTGTGGAGATTAAGCAAGCTTATTGCCCAGAGCTGCATAGTGTGAACTCGTGCTTAGAGTGGGCACGAAGCGAGAATTATCGAGTCCGTGGACAATTGGGCTCAAGACCCTGCCGCGTCGGGAATTGAACCCTGGTCCCCGGTCTGACCTCTGCTTCAGGGTATGCCTCCTCTAACCAGTGAGCCACACTTCTCCTTTGTACTCTAAACATTGGAACATTGGCTCATGCACAATTGGCATATTTAATTTACTTGTAGGTCCCTAGTAAAGAGGACATACATGTGCCCAGGCCCTGTAAACCAAATGCTACTAGTCAGACCCGCCAGGATATAGCATCATGGATTAGCAAATTTAGAGGCACAAATATTGAATTTAGCGGCACAAATATGGAAATTTAGCAGCAATTTTTCGGTATTTTATTTTGCAGTTTTTGCTATGACAAACACAGATATCTTCGTTTTTGAATTATTTAACAACATGAAGCTATGTATATTTGGTTTATTTACAATATAGACACTTTGTTTGACTTCAAGGCTACATATAGGACATAAACACGTTAATGAATAAATGCCCCCGGAACATGTATGCTTGTCGTGTTAATCTTGCATATCTTCACAGCAGTCCAAATCTAGCCCAATATTGTGCTGCTGATTATAACGCAAAAACAATAATGCCCGGATGGATTGCTATGAGAGGGACCATCGTCTGGCTGACAAAATAATTTTATAGATGCTGTTGCTCCTTTCAGCATCTGCAGAACTGGTCACACAGTCCTTGTACACAGCTGCAAGCTGTGAAAGGACTAGAATGTGGTCAGCCATCCCACGCCAAAAGAGGTCAGTGTCAATCACCCCAGAAACAGATGCCTGTACTGCTTCTGGGCCTACATGTTCAAAGTAGAGGCAAAGCTCATGATCAGGAACTTCGCTGAAACCAGGGATGTCAGAATATGCACTCTTGTCCTTAGGCAGGATGCAGAGCCATGCAGGATTGAAAAGGCGCACTTGCTTCAAGAACCCAAGGCCTGGTTGGGACCCCCCATGTATTTGCCCGCCTTTTCCAGAGAGTTTTCAAAAGCTTCATTAAGCTGGGCTGTTATCTTTTTTTTCTCTGTCAGACTTAATTTAGCCGCTGCAGTGGTCTGTAAAAATGGTTCTAGTGACTCCAGAAGGAGGACTGAATTGTTTATTAGGTCAATGTGAAGGTCCTCCAAATAATCATACACCTTCATTGTCACTGGTGTCTGACTCTGGAATAAGTCCTTCAGATGTAAAATGTTTTGGCATTTTTCGGCCACAATATCTAATTTCACTTTAATGCAGTTTCTTTGGTTACTGTTAAAAATCCTTTGCAGATTTTCAAGGGAATCTGGGGGAGACTTGCTGAGTTGCATCTCAGACTCAACAAACCCAGCATAGGCCTCAAAATGCTTGCAATGGTACTGAACAGCAGCAAACTAAGAATTCCACCGGGTCCTGCAGGGGTCAGGTGCCATCCATGGTTTCATCTCATGGTTCTCAGCAAGATGGTGCAGGTACCTTCTCTTTCTGCTACAGGCCATGCAAAAGATGCGCGAGAAGTACAGAAGGAAAGCATTTAGCTCCACAAAAGGCTTTGTAAGTGACTCTCCAATAAGGTTCATTATGTGTGCCAAGCAGGTGATATGTATAGAGTTTGTGTACAGATTTCTCAAAACAGTGTTGTATGCCTTGAGCATGTATGCCGCATTGTCAGTGTTAAAGGAAAAAACGTCCTGAAAGGCTATGCTGTACTCTGTGAGCATCTTTACAACTGCTTGCACTACAGTCCCATGGTTGCACTGTGAGAGGAACACTGTGTCTGCTAGGTGGGTGTGGATCTTACGTCCAGCCTGCGCAGAGACCGCTGCAAATAACACATTCAATACACAACGCCCTTCGACATCAGGTGTTTCATCAAATATAACACTGATCTTCTGATCTTGCAAGAGTTCTTTCAGGTCATTCTTTGCTACTATATATCGCTCTGGGAGATAACGTTCTTGAAGCTGATGACTCCGAGGTATCGCTTAGCCATTTCGTACTCGCTCATGGAGAAACTTGCGCAACACAGGGTGGTCGGTTTTGCTCAGCGGAATGTTCAGCACTGTGCAGACATTGACCCACTCACTTATAATTTCCTGATTTGAGGCACCGGCAGCTGTACTCTTTGTGAACATGGAGTTCACAGTCATCTGACGGACACATTTTGGCGAAGAGTGAGGGTCTGGATCATCTGAACAGCACTTCATGTGTTTTTGGGACCGCACATATCAACTGTGTGTGTCCGGATGTTGTCCACCGCCACATTGCACACATTGCAAAACAGCACACCACCATCAGCATGCATCACAGCGCTGTACTCTTTGGCCCAATCTGCTGCAGTTATATGGGTAGGTAGATGTGATCGGTGATTCACAGTCTTCACAGGCTGCAGAAACTTCTCCATCCTGCTTTTGTTGTAGTGGCTTGTTGCTCCCTTGGAATCCAAAAGCTCTCAGGCTTCTGGTGCACTCACGTAGCTCACCTACAAATATATTTGGTGTTACTAGATGTGTTCCAAAGGGGAGAAGGACATTGCAATTGTTGGATGAAAAGTTAAGATAACGTAGGTTAAACGTGATTTAAAATGTGTGTAACTGTGAAGCAAAGTTGCATACATGGTGCGTTAACATACAGGTAGGCAGAGGTCCTTCAAAGTGAAATGGCACACTTGTGTTGTCCCGCTAGGCAACTTAGAGTCATCTGTGGAGGGCAGTGGGGGTGTGAGGTAAACATAAAAAACATAAGGCAAAAGTGTTTTCACCCAAAAAAGAACTGTGCCTCAAAGTGCCTGCAAATAAAAAATCACATTTGGGTAAAAACTGGAAGAAGGGGAAGGATGAGCCACCTGTGAAGAAAGTGAAATCTAACTGCTCAAAACAAATTTGTACAAGTGCACTTTGTAGGAGCACATAAGCCTGGCGTTTACACTGGGGGCGGGGGGCAGGGGCCAACAGTTCTTAATGGGTGTCTAGGGAAAATCCCAAGATAGCCCCAAACCACCCCCAAGAAATAAAAAAAAAATTACAAGTATAAAACCCACATGATCACGCAGAATCCCATCACCAAACCATGCACAGCGCTCCCACCCATCGCAAGTAGGACTTCACAAATATGGGTGGCGACCTCAAGCGTCTGCGCTTTAGCGAATGTGGTATTCATCTCCCCGGAAGTGTACAGAAACCAAAACGTACCTGTTCTGTGCAGCAGAAACCATATACTAGTTGCAAGACGGCCCAATGGCTCTTGAACCTGACAATACTTCCCTCTGGGACTCTACAAAAAGAAGAAAAAAGAGTTACAGGAGGCTTGGATAGCCCTTCCCATGGCACCTATCCCACATCACTGCCACCTCCCGCACTACGCCTCTTTAAAAACCACAGCACCCCCATGTGCCCCCTAGGCCCGCGTAACCAGCTGGCCCCAAAATAATGCCCCCTGGGACCGCTGCACACCGGGCATGCGGGGGGACAAAACTTACCTGTGTCCTGGACCGGCTCTTGAACCAGCAGATTCTTCTCTCCGGGACTCTACAACAAGAAGAAAGAAAGATTTACATCGGGCTTGACGCGGCAGCGACAACACTTACCTTTGCTCTGCACCGGCTCTTGAACCAGTAGATTCTTCCCTCTGGGACTCAACAAAAGGAAGAAAAAAGAGTTACAGCAGGCTTGGCTAGCCCTTCCCATGGCACCTGTCCCACATTACTGCCACCTCCCGCACTACGCCTCTTTAAAAACCGCAGCACCCCCATGTGCTCCCTGGGCCCGCGTAACCTGCTGGCCCCAAAAGAATTCCCCCTGGGACCGCCGCACACTGGGCATGCGGCGGGGACAAAACATACCTGTATCCTGCACCGGTTCTTGAACCAGACGATTCTTCCCTCTGGGACTCTACAAAAAGAAGAAAAAAGAGTCACAGGAGGCTTGAATAGCCCTTCCCATGGTTTCTGTCCCACATCACTTCCACCTCCCACACTACACCTCTTTAAAAACCACAGCACCCCCATGTGCCCCCTGGGCCCGCGTAACCAGCTGGCCCCAAAAGAATTCCCCCTGGGACCGCCGCACACCGGGCATGCGGTGGGGACAAAACTTACCTGTGTCCTGCACTATCTCTTGAACCAGCAGTTTCTTCCCTCTGGGACTCTACAAAAAGAAGAAAGAAAGAGTTACAGCAGGCTTGACGCGGCGGCCTTCCCATGGCACCTGTTCCACCTCACTGCCACCTCTCCCACTACACCTCAGTTTGAAAACCACACAGCACCTCCATGTGCCCCTGGGCCCACATAACCAGCTGGCCCCGAATGAATACCACCGGGCCCGCCGCACAGGGGCATGCGGCGGGCCCAGCAGCAGCAAACTTTTTTTTTTAAAATACCCCTAAGGGCCCGGCACGTGCCCCTGTGCGGCGGGCCCAACATGCCACCTGGCCCACCGCACAGGGGCACGTGGCGGGCTCAGGAGCCACATACTTTTTAAAAAAATGCTCCCAAGGTCCGCCCGCATGCCCCTGTGCGGCGGGCCCAACATTCCACTGGGCCCGCTGCACAGGGGCACGGGGCAGGGCCCAGCAGCCACATTCTTTTTTTTTTTTAAATGCCCCCAAGGGCCCGCTGCGTGCCCCTGTGCGGTGGGCCCAAAATGCCACCGGGCCCGGCGCACAGGGGGAAGCAGTTGGTCCAGCAGCCACATACACTATAAACAAAAATGCCCCCAAGGGCCCGCCGCGTGCCCCTTTGGGCGGGCCTAACATGCCACCGGGCCCGCCACACAGGGGCACGCGGCGGGCTCAGCAGCCACATACTTTTTAAAAAAATGCCCCCAAGGGCCACCCGCATGCCCCCGTGCGGCGGGCCCAACATGCCACCGGGCCCGCCGCAGAAGGGCACGCGGCGGGCCCAGCAGCCACATACTTTTTTTAAGAAATGCCCCCAAGGGCCCGCTGCATGCCCCTGTGCGGTGGGCCCCCATGCCACCGGGCCCGCCGCACAGGGGCAAGCGGCTGGCCCGTTAGCTAAATACTTTTTTTTTAAATGCCCCCAAGGGCCCGCTGCGTGCCCCTGTGTGGCATGCCCAACATTCCACCGGGCCCGCTGCACAGGGGCACGTGGCGGGCCCAGCAGCCACATACTTTTTAAAAAAATGCCCACAAGGCTCTGCCGCATGCCCTCGTGCAGTGGACCGAACATGCCACCGGGCCCGCCGCACAGGGACACGCGGCGGGCCCAGCAGCCACATACTTTGTAAAAACATGCCCCCAAGGGCCTGCCGCGGGCCCCTGTTTGGCGGGCCCAAAATGCCACCAGGCCCGCCACACAGGGGCACGCGGCAGGCCCAGCAGCCACATACTTTTTTTCAAAATGCTCCCAAGGGCTCGTCGCGTACCCTTGTGCGGCGGGCCCAACATGCCACCGGGCCCGCCGCACAGGGACACGCGGCGGGCCCAGCAGCCACATTCTTTTTTTAAGAAATTCCCCCAAGGGCCTGCCGCGTGCCCCTGTGCTGCGGGCCCCCATGCCACCGGGCATGCCGCAAAGGGGCACACGGCGGGCCCAGCAACCACATACTTTTTTAAAGAAATGCCCCCAAGGGCCCGCAGCGTGCCCCTGTGTAGTGGTCCCACCATGCCACTGGGTCTGCTGCACAGGGGCACGCGGCGGACCCAGCAGCTACATACTTTAAAAGAAAATGTCCCCGAGGGCCCGCCGCGTACCCCTGTGCGGCGGGCCCAAATTGCCACCGGGCCTACTGCACAGGGGCACGCAGTGGGCCCAACAGCCACATACTTCTTTTGAAAAAAATGCCCCCAAGGGCCTGCCGCGTGCCCAGCAGCCACATATTTTTTTAAAGAAATGCCCCCAAGGGCCCGCAGCGTGCCCCTGTGCCACGGGCCCACCGTGACACCGGGCCCGCTGCACAGGGGCATGCGGCGGGCCCAGCAGCTAAACAGACCTACCTTGCTTGGGCAGCAGCAGCCAGGTGACAGCAGGTAAGAAGCAGCAGCAAGGCAGGTGAGGGGTGGAGAGGTTTAAATATTCACTCCACCTCTCGCCTGCCTGCTGTGAGGACCAGAGGACCCCTCCTTCTATTGGCTCCATGGTGAGGCCAAAAGAAGGGGTTGGTTCCTCAGATTTTGCGGGCACTTTTGTAAAAATCGTGGCATTTTTACAAAAGTGCCGATTTCGCGGCAAACCGTGGAATCGCGAAATCCTGGAGGGTCTAACTAGTGGTCCTGCAGCACTGATTGTGCAACTCATATGAGTAACCCTGCAAACATATCTCAGGCCTGCCACCCAAGTGTCTTTGTGTGCTGTTTTAAACTGTCAATTTGAACCTCCAACTGCACCCACTTGCCAGGCCCAAACCTCCCCTTTCATTAAACGTAGAGCACCCCCAAGGTAGGCCCAAGTAGCCCTATGGGCAGGGTGCAGTGTATTTAAAAGGTAGGACATGTACTGTTGTGTTTTACATGTACGGGTAGTAAAAAACTGCTAGGTTCACTTTTCACTACAGCAAGGCCCATCCCTCCCATAGGTTAGCCTTGGAGCTGCCTTGGAACACTTTACATGTGTATCTTCCAATTGGTAGCAGATAGAACATTAAAGTTTGGTGTCTCGGGAATCACAATTTAAAACACACATATTTTATTGAAGGTGGTTTTTAAATCAGTGGTCTGGAAATGCCATTTTTAGACAGCCCTGATTATGCATAGACATTACATACTGTTTTAACATGAGACTGCTGCATTTGAATTGCATTATCGCAATGCTTATTTTATTCTTTCAGGTTATTTTATTCTTTCATGTTTTTGTTTGTTTTTTACTTGTTGTTCCACTGAGGGGAATCAGCCCAGTAATACAGACAGGTTTTAGTTAAATAAAGGTGTGAATACTTGTTACGGAAAACTAGGGATAACGGGTATGTATGATGAATGGTGATTGTGATCTGTGCGCAGCTTAATGGACCGGGGCGGGGGTGTGAGATGTGATGGCAGAGGCGTGGGGTAGTGAGTTGCATGTGAGGATGTGCTGTTGTTAATGGTTTATTGGGTTACAAAGGATACTTGGGAATGGGAAGCTTGATGTGGCAGTATGATTCTGTTTTAGGCCTGGGTAGTGCATTATGGGTGTTTTCGTTTTTGGAGTGTGGTGAGAGTGCTTCGTGCGGCCAGATGGCTCAGGATGATTGAGGGCACATGAGTGGGAGTAGCAGTGTTTATAACGGTTTGTTTGGTAGGGTGAATGTGAGAACAGTTTGCAGGAGAGTCAGAGAGAGTGAAATCGTTAGTTTTAAAAGCTTCGGCTTTAGGTAAATAACGGGCACACATTAGAGAGTTTTTCTTCGTTTGGTGTTAAATGTGGGATTCACGGTGGAGCAGGTTTTAATGGTAGTCTTCAGTGGGGGGCAGCACAACGGTTATGTATGAATAGTTGGTATATCTTTTAGAGGGGTGGGAGGATAGCAGGGTGGAGCACATTCTGTTTGTTGTTTAAACAGCTCTTTTGTTTGGAGCAATTGGTACAGCTTATCTTGTTATATTTTGCAGAAACCCCTGATGAAGAGCCTATAGCAACATTTTTTCTATCGCCGTGCATTGCCGGATTTTATCGCAGAGATAACGTGCTATTAGCAACGTTTAACTCAAATGCGATAAAATATCTGGCGATAGCGGCTTAATCGTGAATATCGTTGGAAATCCAGCGATATTCAGGCCTTAACGCCAATAGGGTCTTAACCTGAATATCCCCCTCCCATTAGATATGCAGGTTGAGAAGTGGTCTGAGCAGGCCTTAGTTTTCAGCGATATTCGCATTTAGTGCGAATTTTTTAATTGCTACGCCTGTGTTGATAATAGGCGATAGCGATGTTAGCGACTGCTTTCAGTAGCTAACAGGTTGGGTACGCCCACTTTGCATGTCATTAGCGATAAATATCTCTGACATGCAAAGCGGGCCCCAAACTGTCGCTAACTGCTGTTAGCGAAACTTGCTAATAGGGCGATGAAATTATCGCTGCTTCTCGGCCGAAAACAGACACAAAAGCGGCAATAATTTCATATCGTCCGCCTTGCTAATATGCCCCAAAGTCTATCCATCCTGGATTTAGTCAAAGAGCGGTCCCTAACTGACTCAACCTGCCAAGAGAAAACAAAAAAGGAAATTAAATGCAGATGGGACACTGTGCCTAAATGGACTACCCATTGCACTATGTACTTTGTCAACTTTTGGGACACTTACCTGATGTCCCTTTTCAATTAAATTTACAGTAAAAATGCTGGGGCATATTATCAAGAACGGCGTTAAAAATTATCACCGATTTAGCGGCAAAAAACTCCAGCTAAAGCAGCGATATTGGGCTTGATAATATGCCCTTATGAATCCCAATAGAAGTCTATGTTCTGGTGTGAACAAGGGCTTCTATTGGAATTCTCCAGGGCATATTATCAAGCCAATTATCGCCGTTTTAGCGGCAGTTTTCTGAAGCTAAACCAGCGATAATTTTAAAGCCATCCTTCATAATATGCCCCGCCATTCCATCCTCATGGAAAGGGAGTATTTTTCACCCTATCTACAAAAATGGCAGCCATTCATCTCCACTCAACTATAGGCTGATAGAACTAATAGACGTTTAAATGATATGCTTTCTGCATACTCCAAGATCCCCAAGCCTGAGTCGATGAAAAAAAACAAATACCAAAAACACAAACAGGCTTCAGGTCTGGAATGGAGACCAGCAAACATTTATCAGTACTCATGGTCACAATAGAAAAGGCCTTTCAGAAAAAAACTCACTTATTCACATGTTTTATCAATTTAAAATCTGCCTTTGATAGAGTCCCACATGGCCACCTCTAGGCAACACTTACATAATGGGACATTTCAGGTTAATTGTTAAACATCAGCAGCACAAAAAGGCAGAGCGTACTCGCTTCCGCAAACAGCATGAAAACGATTCTGGTAAGCTATGAACTTAGTCAGTGGATGGGGGGTCCGATTATAATTTTCATTTTCGCAATCAGTTAAAACGGGAATCTTGACTCTTCACATTGTTATGATTTTAGACGAAGGCTGTATGATTAAAAGAGAAATGGCTTGCAAATTGAGGGAGCACACAAAGGATTTCCTTTGATTGTTCCTGACTCTAGAATTTGGCTTACTCGCTTACTCGCTCATGCAATATTAGGGTACGGTCCCTTTCTGCTTATGTTGTGATTATTCCGGGTTACCGCCAACAGGGGATTCTTTTATAGTAAGTGACTGCAATGAGAATAATCTTACAGCTAGGGGCCCTCTTCTTCTTATAGGAACACAGAGACAACAGTTGTTTTTACAATTGAGAAGCATCAATACTGATAGCCTACGGGCCAGAATTACCACCGGAAACAAGGTAGGTGTTTTACTCATTTTACCACATAGAGGCACAAAATTATGTAAATTTGCACGTGAGATGTCTCTAGTAGAACACTCTTTTGTCAAGGAAATTCTGCTTTCCTCACATCTTGGAATAACGATCTACACTTGGAGGTACTCCCCTTGTTTGTTTTTTCGTTTTTTTTCTGTCCTCATTTAGAGATAATATGCTTCCATAAAAAACAAGAGAGATGGTTCTTTTCTGACCCCTTCTAAGTGTATGAAGGATGAACTTTTAATTACCGGTCCGGTTTCATCCCAACAGGGGAGAAAGGATACTATGTATCTCCAGAGCCACACCTTCGACCACATCTTTAGGGTTTCAAAACCTCAATCTTGAAAAGGAAAGCGGCCCATAAAATCTCACCAGTGAGTGGCCCTTTTCAGACTAGTGCCCAGGACCATGTCTGAAGCATATTATTAATCATAGGACCCAGAAAAACAAAGATCTACGTAACAATTGAAGAGCCGTAAACCATAAACTGGAATATTTAAAACCCATTATCCTCATTATATATGTCGAGCCCCTGTCTCAAACCAATTATCCCAGATTTCCCAATATTTGGTCTTTTTTGTGAAATTGCCTGCTTGATCCAGACATGCTGTCCTCTGAATGGAATAAATCCATTCATTCTCCATAGGAGGGCATGCTAATATCCATTTAATACATGATTCCCTTCCGGCTAAGAGAATCAAGGTAAAAAACAAACCTTTATGCTTCTTTGTTACTATTAAATCACCCACTCCACTAGGAGGTAAACGAAAAATTACTGATTTAGAAATTAGTTCAATTTCCATCCCCATAACATCTGATATGGTCTTACCCACTATGTTCCAGAATTCAAATATTACCGGACAACTCCACAAACATATAGAACTCGTTAGCGTTATCTTCTCCACATTTGGGGCATTTCTTGATCTCCGGATTTCCCATCTTTGAGATTCTCCACGGGGTCCAATATGCTTTGTGAGCTGTAAAAAGGTGATTCTTTTTTAATGATGCAGCATTTATTCATGACCAGAGAAGTGACATTGATACTTGCCCAATAGATTCAAGATCTTCATCTGGCAGTCCTTCTTCCAAATTTCCATAAATGAGGCCTGCTCCTCTTCTCCATTTTGTATCAATAGCATGTACCAATACTCCCCTTGGTTTTGCTTATCACCATGTGCATCTGTATATAGTACTTTTATACACACTTAGGCATGGTGGTGTTGGCACATCATGTGGAGATATTGTTTTTTGTGGCAGGAAGGCTTTAGTAATTCTCATATACCTAACAACTGATTATGCAGTAGTTGGTTTAGAGAGAGCCATGTATGGGCTCCACTAGGGTTCATGTACACTTTGGATAATGTGTTAGATCTATGCTCAATAATTATATTATTCAAGCATGAGTTTGTTACTTTTGTGAATGGGGTTCCACAATTGATTTCCCATCATGAGTCTTGAAAAGAATGATGGTTTTATATTTGCATGGAAGTCACAAGGGTGATGTATTTACAAGATGATGAGCAACTATGGTACACAATTTTTTGTTTTATATGATTTCGTAGCCCTGAAGAAGTCGCAGGATGTGATGCCTGCTAAGGGACAAAACACATGTTGGCAGAGAATGGTGGATCTACGATTATAAGAAGAATAAAAGAAGCAGACAAAATTGTCAACATTGACTGACTATCTTATGTTTTTGAGTGTGTGCTGGGGAATCTTGTGTTTGATTTGGTGGCCCAGGCCACGCTACAGAGAGACTGTGGTTTTCTCTACCTTGCAAGCACGGCGCCATAGATACATGACAACTAGATAGGATGTATATCCCCTAGGGGCGCTAGTACCCTGATAACAAACCACCCTCTATTATTACTAGATTGGATTATTGCAATGTCCTTTATTTGGGGGCCTCCATGAGGAGCATTAATTTGCTTCAGAGAGTGCAAAAGGTGGAAGCACGAATGCTGTTGAACAGCCCCAAAATTGCTCCCACAGGGCAAGCTCTGAAAACTCTTTACTGGCTCCCCATAGAGGAAAGGAAATCTTTTAAAGCTGTGTGTTATGTTCATAAAATACTGCAGGGAAAAGGCTCGAGATATCTTCTTTCTATGATCCTACCATACCATCCAAAGTGCTGTTTAAGATCAGCTAGAACAGGATTGGTCGGTGTTCCAAAATTCAACAGAAAGCGCTTTGGTGTTAGTTGCTTTAGGTTCCTGGCAGCCAAACAGTGGAACCTACTTTCTCTGCATCTCAGACTTGAGCCCTCTGATGAAGCTGCCTTCTGAAAACATCTTACAACCTGGCTCTTTAGGAGAAAGTTAAATCAACCGTAGTGTCAGCCCAGTCACCTTCTCCCCTCTTGGTCCTTTCGAAATTCAGCGTGGGGGACACTACAAATTGGAGTAACCATGCACTCTACAAACTGCTAACATAAACTATAACATAGAGCGAGACATGGGCATGGGTCAAAGTTAGAAATGGTAGCAGAGTTACATCAAAAATCCAAAGAAATAATGTCATGAAACAAAGTTGTCTTTTAGCTTCATGCTTATTCAGTTTATATCTGGGCGACTAGGACAGCTACCTAACGCAGGTGGAGAGTTTTGCACTACAATTGACAATAGAGAAAATGGTGTGCTTGCAATACCCTGACGACTTTGTCCTTTTGAGTCAAACACTTATGGGGCTCTAAAAGTCAATCAATGCATTAGCTGGATATATTGAGCAGCAAGGCTTAGAACTGAATCAGAGTAAGAGAGTAAGACAAAAGTAGTCTGCCTTGTCAATTCCAACTACAAGTGTTACACATGGTCAATTAGCCTCATAGATGCTATTAAGCATTCCTCCCCAGTGCTGCGCTGTCCATTGGAACTAGTGCTGAATGAACGTCCAATGGTTGTGCGCAGCACTGGGGAGGTAGTGCTGCCGTCGGCCAATGCACCGAGGCAGCACTTAAGGGGTTAAGGGTAAATGAATTGAGGTGGTATCCTCATATAAGTACCTGGGAATACATGTGGAACAACATCTAACCTTTAACAACACCTTGCTTCTCTGCGGGTGAAAGCGCACTCACTAACATTTGTGTTGGAAATAGCCTTTTTTGCAGGTTTACCCAAAACCTTTTGCCTTCCTTCTCCTCCTGTTTTTCTGACCTCGCTCCTGTTGGCTTTAAGATTCTGGGCACTTTACCATTCATATGTATGTATGTGTGTTCTTATATATGTATGTATGTATGCATGTGTGTTCTTATATAGCGCTCGACTTACCCTAGGGCATCTCGGCGCTTGCATTGGGAACCCGTCCTGGCTTTTCCCTGTGAGATAACCCGTACTGGGCATCTCCAGGGTGAAAGCCAGGCATCCCGTCGCGGGGAGGCTGTTGTGGAGATTAAGCAAGCTTATTGCCCAGAGCTGCATAGTGTGAACTCGTGCTTAGAGTGGGCACGAAGCGAGAATTATCGAGTCCGTGGACAATTGGGCTCAAGACCCTGCCGCGTCGGGAATTGAACCCTGGTCCCCGGTCTGACCTCTGCTTCAGGGTATGCCTCCTCTAACCAGTGAGCCACACTTCTCCTTTGTACTCTAAACATTGGAACATTGGCTCATGCACAATTGGCATATTTAATTTACTTGTAGGTCCCTAGTAAAGAGGACATACATGTGCCCAGGCCCTGTAAACCAAATGCTACTAGTCAGACCCGCCAGGATATAGCATCATGGATTAGCAAATTTAGAGGCACAAATATTGAATTTAGCGGCACAAATATGGAAATTTAGCAGCAATTTTTCGGTATTTTATTTTGCAGTTTTTGCTATGACAAACACAGATATCTTCGTTTTTGAATTATTTAACAACATGAAGCTATGTATATTTGGTTTATTTACAATATAGACACTTTGTTTGACTTCAAGGCTACATATAGGACATAAACACGTTAATGAATAAATGCCCCCGGAACATGTATGCTTGTCGTGTTAATCTTGCATATCTTCACAGCAGTCCAAATCTAGCCCAATATTGTGCTGCTGATTATAACGCAAAAACAATAATGCCCGGATGGATTGCTATGAGAGGGACCATCGTCTGGCTGACAAAATAATTTTATAGATGCTGTTGCTCCTTTCAGCATCTGCAGAACTGGTCACACAGTCCTTGTACACAGCTGCAAGCTGTGAAAGGACTAGAATGTGGTCAGCCATCCCACGCCAAAAGAGGTCAGTGTCAATCACCCCAGAAACAGATGCCTGTACTGCTTCTGGGCCTACATGTTCAAAGTAGAGGCAAAGCTCATGATCAGGAACTTCGCTGAAACCAGGGATGTCAGAATATGCACTCTTGTCCTTAGGCAGGATGCAGAGCCATGCAGGATTGAAAAGGCGCACTTGCTTCAAGAACCCAAGGCCTGGTTGGGACCCCCCATGTATTTGCCCGCCTTTTCCAGAGAGTTTTCAAAAGCTTCATTAAGCTGGGCTGTTATCTTTTTTTTCTCTGTCAGACTTAATTTAGCCGCTGCAGTGGTCTGTAAAAATGGTTCTAGTGACTCCAGAAGGAGGACTGAATTGTTTATTAGGTCAATGTGAAGGTCCTCCAAATAATCATACACCTTCATTGTCACTGGTGTCTGACTCTGGAATAAGTCCTTCAGATGTAAAATGTTTTGGCATTTTTCGGCCACAATATCTAATTTCACTTTAATGCAGTTTCTTTGGTTACTGTTAAAAATCCTTTGCAGATTTTCAAGGGAATCTGGGGGAGACTTGCTGAGTTGCATCTCAGACTCAACAAACCCAGCATAGGCCTCAAAATGCTTGCAATGGTACTGAACAGCAGCAAACTAAGAATTCCACCGGGTCCTGCAGGGGTCAGGTGCCATCCATGGTTTCATCTCATGGTTCTCAGCAAGATGGTGCAGGTACCTTCTCTTTCTGCTACAGGCCATGCAAAAGATGCGCGAGAAGTACAGAAGGAAAGCATTTAGCTCCACAAAAGGCTTTGTAAGTGACTCTCCAATAAGGTTCATTATGTGTGCCAAGCAGGTGATATGTATAGAGTTTGTGTACAGATTTCTCAAAACAGTGTTGTATGCCTTGAGCATGTATGCCGCATTGTCAGTGTTAAAGGAAAAAACGTCCTGAAAGGCTATGCTGTACTCTGTGAGCATCTTTACAACTGCTTGCACTACAGTCCCATGGTTGCACTGTGAGAGGAACACTGTGTCTGCTAGGTGGGTGTGGATCTTACGTCCAGCCTGCGCAGAGACCGCTGCAAATAACACATTCAATACACAACGCCCTTCGACATCAGGTGTTTCATCAAATATAACACTGATCTTCTGATCTTGCAAGAGTTCTTTCAGGTCATTCTTTGCTACTATATATCGCTCTGGGAGATAACGTTCTTGAAGCTGATGACTCCGAGGTATCGCTTAGCCATTTCGTACTCGCTCATGGAGAAACTTGCGCAACACAGGGTGGTCGGTTTTGCTCAGCGGAATGTTCAGCACTGTGCAGACATTGACCCACTCACTTATAATTTCCTGATTTGAGGCACCGGCAGCTGTACTCTTTGTGAACATGGAGTTCACAGTCATCTGACGGACACATTTTGGCGAAGAGTGAGGGTCTGGATCATCTGAACAGCACTTCATGTGTTTTTGGGACCGCACATATCAACTGTGTGTGTCCGGATGTTGTCCACCGCCACATTGCACACATTGCAAAACAGCACACCACCATCAGCATGCATCACAGCGCTGTACTCTTTGGCCCAATCTGCTGCAGTTATATGGGTAGGTAGATGTGATCGGTGATTCACAGTCTTCACAGGCTGCAGAAACTTCTCCATCCTGCTTTTGTTGTAGTGGCTTGTTGCTCCCTTGGAATCCAAAAGCTCTCAGGCTTCTGGTGCACTCACGTAGCTCACCTACAAATATATTTGGTGTTACTAGATGTGTTCCAAAGGGGAGAAGGACATTGCAATTGTTGGATGAAAAGTTAAGATAACGTAGGTTAAACGTGATTTAAAATGTGTGTAACTGTGAAGCAAAGTTGCATACATGGTGCGTTAACATACAGGTAGGCAGAGGTCCTTCAAAGTGAAATGGCACACTTGTGTTGTCCCGCTAGGCAACTTAGAGTCATCTGTGGAGGGCAGTGGGGGTGTGAGGTAAACATAAAAAACATAAGGCAAAAGTGTTTTCACCCAAAAAAGAACTGTGCCTCAAAGTGCCTGCAAATAAAAAATCACATTTGGGTAAAAACTGGAAGAAGGGGAAGGATGAGCCACCTGTGAAGAAAGTGAAATCTAACTGCTCAAAACAAATTTGTACAAGTGCACTTTGTAGGAGCACATAAGCCTGGCGTTTACACTGGGGGCGGGGGGCAGGGGCCAACAGTTCTTAATGGGTGTCTAGGGAAAATCCCAAGATAGCCCCAAACCACCCCCAAGAAATAAAAAAAAAATTACAAGTATAAAACCCACATGATCACGCAGAATCCCATCACCAAACCATGCACAGCGCTCCCACCCATCGCAAGTAGGACTTCACAAATATGGGTGGCGACCTCAAGCGTCTGCGCTTTAGCGAATGTGGTATTCATCTCCCCGGAAGTGTACAGAAACCAAAACGTACCTGTTCTGTGCAGCAGAAACCATATACTAGTTGCAAGACGGCCCAATGGCTCTTGAACCTGACAATACTTCCCTCTGGGACTCTACAAAAAGAAGAAAAAAGAGTTACAGGAGGCTTGGATAGCCCTTCCCATGGCACCTATCCCACATCACTGCCACCTCCCGCACTACGCCTCTTTAAAAACCACAGCACCCCCATGTGCCCCCTAGGCCCGCGTAACCAGCTGGCCCCAAAATAATGCCCCCTGGGACCGCTGCACACCGGGCATGCGGGGGGACAAAACTTACCTGTGTCCTGGACCGGCTCTTGAACCAGCAGATTCTTCTCTCCGGGACTCTACAACAAGAAGAAAGAAAGATTTACATCGGGCTTGACGCGGCAGCGACAACACTTACCTTTGCTCTGCACCGGCTCTTGAACCAGTAGATTCTTCCCTCTGGGACTCAACAAAAGGAAGAAAAAAGAGTTACAGCAGGCTTGGCTAGCCCTTCCCATGGCACCTGTCCCACATTACTGCCACCTCCCGCACTACGCCTCTTTAAAAACCGCAGCACCCCCATGTGCTCCCTGGGCCCGCGTAACCTGCTGGCCCCAAAAGAATTCCCCCTGGGACCGCCGCACACTGGGCATGCGGCGGGGACAAAACATACCTGTATCCTGCACCGGTTCTTGAACCAGACGATTCTTCCCTCTGGGACTCTACAAAAAGAAGAAAAAAGAGTCACAGGAGGCTTGAATAGCCCTTCCCATGGTTTCTGTCCCACATCACTTCCACCTCCCACACTACACCTCTTTAAAAACCACAGCACCCCCATGTGCCCCCTGGGCCCGCGTAACCAGCTGGCCCCAAAAGAATTCCCCCTGGGACCGCCGCACACCGGGCATGCGGTGGGGACAAAACTTACCTGTGTCCTGCACTATCTCTTGAACCAGCAGTTTCTTCCCTCTGGGACTCTACAAAAAGAAGAAAGAAAGAGTTACAGCAGGCTTGACGCGGCGGCCTTCCCATGGCACCTGTTCCACCTCACTGCCACCTCTCCCACTACACCTCAGTTTGAAAACCACACAGCACCTCCATGTGCCCCTGGGCCCACATAACCAGCTGGCCCCGAATGAATACCACCGGGCCCGCCGCACAGGGGCATGCGGCGGGCCCAGCAGCAGCAAACTTTTTTTTTTAAAATACCCCTAAGGGCCCGGCACGTGCCCCTGTGCGGCGGGCCCAACATGCCACCTGGCCCACCGCACAGGGGCACGTGGCGGGCTCAGGAGCCACATACTTTTTAAAAAAATGCTCCCAAGGTCCGCCCGCATGCCCCTGTGCGGCGGGCCCAACATTCCACTGGGCCCGCTGCACAGGGGCACGGGGCAGGGCCCAGCAGCCACATTCTTTTTTTTTTTTAAATGCCCCCAAGGGCCCGCTGCGTGCCCCTGTGCGGTGGGCCCAAAATGCCACCGGGCCCGGCGCACAGGGGGAAGCAGTTGGTCCAGCAGCCACATACACTATAAACAAAAATGCCCCCAAGGGCCCGCCGCGTGCCCCTTTGGGCGGGCCTAACATGCCACCGGGCCCGCCACACAGGGGCACGCGGCGGGCTCAGCAGCCACATACTTTTTAAAAAAATGCCCCCAAGGGCCACCCGCATGCCCCCGTGCGGCGGGCCCAACATGCCACCGGGCCCGCCGCAGAAGGGCACGCGGCGGGCCCAGCAGCCACATACTTTTTTTAAGAAATGCCCCCAAGGGCCCGCTGCATGCCCCTGTGCGGTGGGCCCCCATGCCACCGGGCCCGCCGCACAGGGGCAAGCGGCTGGCCCGTTAGCTAAATACTTTTTTTTTAAATGCCCCCAAGGGCCCGCTGCGTGCCCCTGTGTGGCATGCCCAACATTCCACCGGGCCCGCTGCACAGGGGCACGTGGCGGGCCCAGCAGCCACATACTTTTTAAAAAAATGCCCACAAGGCTCTGCCGCATGCCCTCGTGCAGTGGACCGAACATGCCACCGGGCCCGCCGCACAGGGACACGCGGCGGGCCCAGCAGCCACATACTTTGTAAAAACATGCCCCCAAGGGCCTGCCGCGGGCCCCTGTTTGGCGGGCCCAAAATGCCACCAGGCCCGCCACACAGGGGCACGCGGCAGGCCCAGCAGCCACATACTTTTTTTCAAAATGCTCCCAAGGGCTCGTCGCGTACCCTTGTGCGGCGGGCCCAACATGCCACCGGGCCCGCCGCACAGGGACACGCGGCGGGCCCAGCAGCCACATTCTTTTTTTAAGAAATTCCCCCAAGGGCCTGCCGCGTGCCCCTGTGCTGCGGGCCCCCATGCCACCGGGCATGCCGCAAAGGGGCACACGGCGGGCCCAGCAACCACATACTTTTTTAAAGAAATGCCCCCAAGGGCCCGCAGCGTGCCCCTGTGTAGTGGTCCCACCATGCCACTGGGTCTGCTGCACAGGGGCACGCGGCGGACCCAGCAGCTACATACTTTAAAAGAAAATGTCCCCGAGGGCCCGCCGCGTACCCCTGTGCGGCGGGCCCAAATTGCCACCGGGCCTACTGCACAGGGGCACGCAGTGGGCCCAACAGCCACATACTTCTTTTGAAAAAAATGCCCCCAAGGGCCTGCCGCGTGCCCAGCAGCCACATATTTTTTTAAAGAAATGCCCCCAAGGGCCCGCAGCGTGCCCCTGTGCCACGGGCCCACCGTGACACCGGGCCCGCTGCACAGGGGCATGCGGCGGGCCCAGCAGCTAAACAGACCTACCTTGCTTGGGCAGCAGCAGCCAGGTGACAGCAGGTAAGAAGCAGCAGCAAGGCAGGTGAGGGGTGGAGAGGTTTAAATATTCACTCCACCTCTCGCCTGCCTGCTGTGAGGACCAGAGGACCCCTCCTTCTATTGGCTCCATGGTGAGGCCAAAAGAAGGGGTTGGTTCCTCAGATTTTGCGGGCACTTTTGTAAAAATCGTGGCATTTTTACAAAAGTGCCGATTTCGCGGCAAACCGTGGAATCGCGAAATCCTGGAGGGTCTAACTAGTGGTCCTGCAGCACTGATTGTGCAACTCATATGAGTAACCCTGCAAACATATCTCAGGCCTGCCACCCAAGTGTCTTTGTGTGCTGTTTTAAACTGTCAATTTGAACCTCCAACTGCACCCACTTGCCAGGCCCAAACCTCCCCTTTCATTAAACGTAGAGCACCCCCAAGGTAGGCCCAAGTAGCCCTATGGGCAGGGTGCAGTGTATTTAAAAGGTAGGACATGTACTGTTGTGTTTTACATGTACGGGTAGTAAAAAACTGCTAGGTTCACTTTTCACTACAGCAAGGCCCATCCCTCCCATAGGTTAGCCTTGGAGCTGCCTTGGAACACTTTACATGTGTATCTTCCAATTGGTAGCAGATAGAACATTAAAGTTTGGTGTCTCGGGAATCACAATTTAAAACACACATATTTTATTGAAGGTGGTTTTTAAATCAGTGGTCTGGAAATGCCATTTTTAGACAGCCCTGATTATGCATAGACATTACATACTGTTTTAACATGAGACTGCTGCATTTGAATTGCATTATCGCAATGCTTATTTTATTCTTTCAGGTTATTTTATTCTTTCATGTTTTTGTTTGTTTTTTACTTGTTGTTCCACTGAGGGGAATCAGCCCAGTAATACAGACAGGTTTTAGTTAAATAAAGGTGTGAATACTTGTTACGGAAAACTAGGGATAACGGGTATGTATGATGAATGGTGATTGTGATCTGTGCGCAGCTTAATGGACCGGGGCGGGGGTGTGAGATGTGATGGCAGAGGCGTGGGGTAGTGAGTTGCATGTGAGGATGTGCTGTTGTTAATGGTTTATTGGGTTACAAAGGATACTTGGGAATGGGAAGCTTGATGTGGCAGTATGATTCTGTTTTAGGCCTGGGTAGTGCATTATGGGTGTTTTCGTTTTTGGAGTGAGGTGAGAGTGCTTCGTGCGGCCAGATGGCTCAGGATGATTGAGGGCACATGAGTGGGAGTAGCAGTGTTTATAACGGTTTGTTTGGTAGGGTGAATGTGAGAACAGTTTGCAGGAGAGTCAGAGAGAGTGAAATCGTTAGTTTTAAAAGCTTCGGCTTTAGGTAAATAACGGGCACACATTAGAGAGTTTTTCTTCGTTTGGTGTTAAATGTGGGATTCACGGTGGAGCAGGTTTTAATGGTAGTCTTCAGTGGGGGGCAGCACAACGGTTATGTATGAATAGTTGGTATATCTTTTAGAGGGGTGGGAGGATAGCAGGGTGGAGCACATTCTGTTTGTTGTTTAAACAGCTCTTTTGTTTGGAGCAATTGGTACAGCTTATCTTGTTATATTTTGCAGAAACCCCTGATGAAGAGCCTATAGCTCGAAATGCATTGGGTTACATGAACAGGGTCGACGTTGAAGTTTGTTTAATTACATGTGCTGTTTGTTAAAGCCTGGATTGGAAAGCAATAGCATTTGAAAATGTCAAATAAACGTCTACAAGGAATTTTGCTGTCTCCGTGGTATCTACTAAACAAGATGGATTAAATCAGTGATTACAATGTTAAGGTTTTGATGAAACATGGAAAAAAAACGATGTATCGTAAATGGGAAAAGGTCCCACTTAAAGCAGTGCATGAGTTCCGCACGTCAGCTACACGCCCTTGTTATTTCACTTTTAGAAAGTTGGCATTTTCCTACTTTAACAGTTTGTACCTCTGCCTGCCGCCAAAATACAAGTCTGTATCAGGATGACAGTTTGGCAGGTAGTGCATCCACCTTACACAGACACAATGGGAGCAGATATGTGCCCCTCATATCATGATGGCCCACCACCAGAATGATGGGCGTTTCCTGAGCTAGACTGGTGGGAGGAGTTGACACTGACACCTGAATAGGGGTGTGCCTGTCCTCACTCAAATAAGTCTCCTGTAGTGTGTCTGGCTAACTCCGCTTTGTGAGGAGTCAGAGAGTTTTTTCCCTACTCCCCATTCTCAATGGAGCGCGGAGTAAGAAAATCTCGGCAGACTCCGCTGGTGGAGATGATTCTCTGCCCGCGCCTTCTTTGTTGTTCATCATCTTCCAAGGTACTGTAACTGCGATCTGTGAGATCCTGAAGCCAGACCGCACTCCCTTGTGGCCAGCACTGAACTGTTGGATTAGTACAGGTCACAATGTCAAGATAGCCCCAGTTGTAGCTATTTATTTCTAAGAGCTATCATTTTAAGCAATGTTTTCAAAAGTGATATCTTGATTTGTGTATGTTGGATTTTTGTTGCTTTGATCTTGTTTTACTCAGATAAATATTGGCTATTGTTCTAAATTAGTGCAGAGTACATCTGTGATGTTATCATAGTGTTACTGCATGTGCGTGTGTGTTTGTGTGTGTGTGTCTGTGTGTGTGTGCACAAATGCTTTACACATTGCCTCTGGGCTAAGCCTGACTGCTTGTGCCAAGTTACCCATGGGGTGAGCAGGGTTTATCTTAGGTGTGTAAACCCCATGCCCTAACTAGAGTGAGGTTCCCTACTTGGAAAGGGCACAAATCACTGCCAATTAGAGACCCCATTTCTAACACTTGTAATTAAAGAAGCATGGCCAAGCCCTGTGAATGGAGCAGCATTATTTTGAATAAGTAACTCCTCAGAAAAGTTCTTATCTCTCCTGCAGGATAGGAAAACATTCTCAAAGAAACAACATGCTTGGACAGTTGTTAACACATATCATAGCTTAAAGCCTCAGGCATATTTGAGCACATATTTCACACCAGTTTTAAAACACTTGTTCATGCTATACCGATTTGGACAATTTGATACGTCCTAAGACCAACATGAAAGAACTGCCGATCACATCTAAACTGTTGCCTATGTGGACCAAACAGAAACAATTACCCACATTATTGCACTTGCCCAGTAATCTTGGGACAAGGAAGGAAGCTACTCAAACCGCTCTTTCTGCAACTCCATATTCACACCTGCAAGCAAGCTGTCACCAATTGACTGAGCAGATCCTAAATTCCCCTAGATTGTCAGGGAACAAAATTCTTGAGACTTGCAAAATAACAATCTGCTCAACAACATCAAGGATCAAGATGGCTGCAAAGAGGTGCAGTAGAGTAGATAGTGCTCAAGCCCATAAAGCACTCACACTTTATTTGAAATGTTACAATTAATCAAGATGTGACTGCCCCCAGCTTGCACTAAAAACTGACACACACGCACCTAATATAGCATGGTGGAATAGAACAACAAGCAAAAAGACTCTATCCCATCAGAGTCAGGAAAGATAAAGCATTTTAACTAAAAACGGACTGTTTTGGGGAGTGGCCAAGAACGTCAACATGGCGGTCACACTCGGAGAGGGCTCTGGACCCCTTTGTCATCTGCTCAACTCCAGCCCAGTTACCTGAAGCTGGTTTCATCTGTAACCAGCCTTGAGAGTCTCTGTATGACCACCAGGGGATGTCCCATGCCACTGTGATGACGGGGGAACCGGGTGACTGCCTTGACAGAGTGGAGCGACCCAGATATAGGATGGCAGAGCCCAGAAGTGTCCGCTGGTACCTCCCTCTCTGACTGTGGCCCTCTGTGACTAGCACATGGATGTAAATCTTGAAGGGCCTGGGTTTGGGTGTGTGTCGCCCTGATCTGGCTCCCCCACTACCATGTTGGCAGGTGTGGAGCGGAGGGGCTGAAGAGGACCATTTTGCCCCGCAGGAGGAAGATGATAGAACTCGGCCCAGAAAAGTGGCGTGGCCGCGCGCCCAGCGGCAGACTTCCCTCCCTCCAGTACTGAGGCCCATGAGCTGCCCCAGATTGAGGGCCCTCCCAGGATTGAGGAGGGGTCACTAGAGGGAAGGACACCAGTGCAGCAGGTGAGAGATTGGGGTGATCCAAAGATAAAACAATAAATCCTTAGGTCACCGGTCATCAATGGCCCCCCACCAAGAAATCTGCCTTCCTTGCCCATCCCACCTGAAGGCAAACTGAAGGAAACTCCTGGCCCGGTCCTGCAGAGGTGGGGTGGGGGTGTGCTGGACAATTGCAGAGCCACCCTGACACAGAGGTCTGTTGTGGTTGATCCCGAGGACAAATCCCATACTCTGTGTACTGTCACCTGAAACTTGCCTGCTCCCCCAGTGTCAAGTCAGCAGGTGAGGAGGTGGGGGGAATGGTCGAAGTACCCTGAGTGAAGCAGCAGCCATTTATCGACTGAGGATTCCTTCCCTGAGTGGTGGTCTGGCAACTGCTTGAGGGCTGAGGCCCATCGATGAGACAGGAGGAGCATACAGGTACCTGAAGTGAGGGCCACGATGTTTCGTGGCCGCATGAAACCCCGCCTTGTACTCTCAGACACCAGGAGAGAGAGCTGATCCTCACAGGAGGCGTGGCTTCTGTCCAGTTTGGAAGAGGGGCCGCTAGGTGTGAGGCTTGAAACACAGCAGGGAGTGCGCTCCAAGGATGTCCTTCGGACACAGGTGGTCCCACATCCGGAACTGCTGCTCATCTTCCCAGTAGGCCCTAAGGAGTGAATGCCTGTCTGGGTGGAATGGAGCGGTCGGGCTGGATACCTGGCAAACTAAGATGACCTTGAAGGGGATATCAACCATAGGCCCTACAGGTGTGGTTGGGGCCATCATACAATCCCCAACGGCTGTTGCAGATCAGCGTGGTCCAGAAGCATACCAGTGAGAGAGCGCAAATGAGGTGGCTCAAAGTATCTCGAATTCGGTCCCCACCCAGACCTACAGAAGGAAGAGATCAGCGGGCCCACAAGAGTCGGAGGAGAGCAGGGGGTGATCCAGGGGTGATGTGTACGGCTGGTGGGAGCCTTCCCTTGTAAAACCATGGCCCTCCGTGTCCCACCTGTGCTTCTCGCCATGGAGTTGAGCGGCTAGCAGATAGTGGACAAACATGAGTAAAGACAAGTAGGTCAGGCAACCTCCCTCCCAGAACTAAATGGAGCAATATACAACAAGTAATGTCAACACTGGCTCTGCCATCAAGACCGGACCGCCGGTACCCGAGGGTGATTTGGCCACCATTCTTCAAGCAATCCGCTCCTCCCAAGAATCAGCGGAAATCAGGATTGGAGAAGTGCTGCTTGATGTGGCTCTTATTCGGCAAAACCTTCGTACTGCTAGGATCTTGGAAGTAGAATCCAGTTTATGCACCTTTGAGGATGAAGTTTTTGCAATGAAGCAGCAAGTTTCAAAGCTCCTTTCTCACACTGCTGAGCTGCACGAGCAAATGGAAGATACTGAAATTTGGTTCCTTCTGAATGACATCTGTCTGGTGGGGATGTGGGAGGGTTCTGAACACACTCAGACAAGGACCTTCATTGAAACATGATCAAATCAGGGATGCCAGCAGATCACTTGTCAGATGGGTTCATGGTGGAAAGGACACATCGTAGGGCCCCTCACAAGCCCATTATAGCGCATTATACTGAACTTCAAGGATAGAAACACTTTCCCCTGGAAGCCCTCTCCAATCTTTCTTATCAAGTAACCAAGGTTATGGCGTTCCCATATTATGCTATGGAGGTTCAGGCCAAATGGAGGTCTTACTCTGCAGTTCAAAAGAAGTTACAGGCCCTGAATCTCCCATATAGACTCCTGTTCCCAGCCCGCCACATAGTCATCCACAATAACAAGAGTGACTTCTTCAAATCACCGGAGGCAGAGTGGGCCATGGAGGAATGCCCCTAACTATTAACGCAAAACCCTCCTATCTGGCACGACTGCCCGCAAACAATGCAGTACAGCAAGCGGTGAATCAACAGCAGAGATGCACCCTGTCCTGGAAGCAGCGACACACACTAAGAGGAAAGTCCTCCTCTCCAGAAAGAGCCGCGCATGGGGCTCCGAGCCCCCCCTAGAAGCTGTAGCCCGTGCCTCCTCTCAGGTGTGGGTCCCAAGGGGAGAGGCATCCCATTCCCGTTCTTTGACACCGGCGATAGAGAAACTGAACGACTCTGACCGATCTCGTAGTCCAGTAATACGAAGAAGGGTCTCAAGTGCTGCTGGTGTGGAGGCACACTGGCCACAACAGCCACTGACATTTCCAAACATCCTGGTGACTATACGTTCTACTAAATAGAGGGGTCCATCACTCTGTCCCTACTGTGCATGTTAACACTAGTTCTGCTATCTACTGTTCAGGCAACAGATGCTTACGGGGATGAAATATGGGGTGAGGAGGGCCACAGTTGGGGGTGTACTTCTCTGGTTCTTGTTCCTCTCCTTGTAGCTACTCTTGACACAAGACACACAGCACCTCCTCAGGCACCAAATTGAGGCTTTCTTGGGAAGGCGCTTGTCCTCCCTAACCATAAACCTCACATGCATTCAGCCAGGGCACGTCCGTGCCGTCTTCTGCATACTCTTCAGAGACAACACACATGGCAACACCAAATCTTGACCTGGAGCCCATGCACATCCTGTCCTGGAATATCATTGACCTTCTAGACAAGGTGAAACATACGGGTGTTCGGAAGTTCTCCACCCACTTCGCACCCTCGGTCCATATGCTACAAGAAACCCACCTATTAGGCAACCTCCGCCCATTCCTAGCCCACCAAGGATTTGATAGAGTATATCACACTGGTTTCACACAGGGTTCCCAGTGTGTAGCAGTCTTGTTCCACCACTCCTTTCCTTTTGTGGTGGCATGAGCACACCAAAACCCTCAGGGGCGGTTCCTGGCAGGTACTGGGTCACTAGGGGGACGTACCATGAATCTGATCTTGGCCTACATACCCCCAAGACCCTGGTGGCCTCCCACCATGATCTGGCCACCTTGTTGATCTCCCTCTCCCAGGGATTGATGGTGCTCGCAGGAGATTTTAACATAGTTGTGACTCCAGAGTGGGATGCCACCGGCACTCCCCATCCTCCCATAGGAACTTGAATGCCAAGAAACTCAGGTAATAGGCCACACAGTTGGGCTTTTGCGTTGTCTTGAGAGTTTAGAATACCCATGTCCCAACAATTTATGCACACCTTAGCTGCCCATCATACAAGTGCCCACATTGTTCATGCCCGCTCCGGACTGTCACTTGGTTGCAAGCATGCAGACACTTGTTGGGGGCATACCGGACAATGCGCCTTAGTTCTCGGCGGACCTGCAGGTGTGTCACATCCCATGTGGTGTTTTAATGCCTAGTTCCTACAACAAAAAGAGTGATTGGGACAGAACTAGACAGGTACTTCCAAACTAACACTGGGCCGGTAACTACCCTGGCCACGTTATGGGCGGCGAGCATGGCAAAGATTATAGGCTTCGTCAAGGGGTATGTTAAACCGATATACCAGTCCCGAGATGACCGCCTCTCCCATATGGAGGCCTTCTCTATTTAACTGGAGAGGGAGTCCGAGGAAGATTCCAAGGGAGCAACGCTCCACCAGTTAGAACTAGTATGGAAGGAAATTCGCAATGTCTCCCTTGATGCAGCCAGCAAATTTGGAGGTACTCTAATGGCTGCATGTACGGCTGGGGAGACAAGCATGGCAAACTTCTTTAATGTCTAGCATTCCACCCCCTAGCCAATTGCGTAATCCCTGAAATACTAGACGTGGATGGCAACACCCAGCGTACCTTAGGAGCATTTGCACAGACATTCACTACATACTATAATCACCTCTACTCCAAGCAGCGACATAGATTGGTAGATGCGGGTGCCTCCTTCTTGAGAGAATTGCCGCTTCCTCCGCTGTCAAAGATGGAGAGTCAATCACTTGATCTGCTGCTGTCTGAGGACAAGATAAACTTGGCCCTAATGACCTTAGCCACATCCAAGGCCCCAGGGCTGGCCGCATACCACACAGTATAATATTTGATGTTCAGAGAGGCCCTAGTGCAACATCTTCAGGTGCTAAGTACTGAGGCAATAGACGTAGGGGTCTTCATGAGAGACATAGATGCAGCAACAATCGTAGTCATCCACAAATCAGATCCTCCCTCCGACCGGTGCTCAGACTATCGTCCGATATCGTTGCTCAATATCTAAATCAAGCTATTCGCCATAATCATCATCCTTCAGCTTAAAAGAGTGGCCACTTCCCTCATTCATCTCGACCAGTGTGGATTCATGCCCCACAGAGGCATAAAACATTGCCTAGGATGCCTGCATGTGGCACTGGCCCATCATGATCTCCTAGCTCCTTATCTGGTCCTACTGCTGGTCGATTTGGAAAAGGCCTTTTACATGGTAGATTGGAGCTATCTGGAGGCCTTGTCGATCCATGCAGGGTTTGGTCCCTACTTTAGAGGGCTAGTAAATGTGCTCTAGTCCAGTCCATTGGCCCGTGTGTTGGTTAACTAAGTCCTATTGGACAAATTCCACATCAGAAGGGGGACGAGGCAGGGCTGCCCCCTCACCCTGCTCTTTGCCCTTGATATAGAGCCACTAGCTCCTCTCATTAAGAATGATGACCAATTACAAGGTTGGCAATGGAGTGAGTCTCATGAGAGGCGCATAACTTTCTGCGCTGATGATATGCTCCTAATCATGGCTGATCCAACCCGCTGAGTCCCCCCTTGCCTGCAAATCCTGCGGCTCTTTGGGGAGGCTTCTGGTAGGAGACTTAACCCAAACAAGTCTGTATTGGTCCCCCTACAGCTCTCCTGGGAATGTGAGGACTGGCAAGTCAACATTCAGATCCCGCGGCTTAGCTTTCTCTATCAGGGGATTTGGGTGGAACTGCACCCAGAGCTCACCTGGTCCCTCAATCTTACTCCACTACTTACAAAAACGAGAGATGATCTTCAGAAATTTCAGCCCTTCCAACTAAACCTGATGGAGAAAATAGCATTGTATAAGATGATGATACTCCCCCTTTTTTATGTTTTGCATAATATACCACTTCACAAACTGAATCAATGGTTCTCTGCTCTAGTTAAAATGGCAACCGCTTTCCTTTTGGGGCAATTTGTGATCGAGCGTGGCACTGGTCCACTGGCAAAAAGCACCGTTTGATGGTGGGTTGGGAATAACCAATCTCTTCCTCAATTGCCTAGCCATGTGCCTACTGATTAAGAAGGGCTGGTTTCCTGGGGGATGGTCGGACCCCTCTAATCAACTAGAGCTAGAGATACTGGGTCTCCCACAAATCCAAGCGATGTTTAACAGTATGACGGTGCTCCACAACATATCGATCATCACCAGGTCAGTCTTTCTGGCATGGCGGTCTGCTCTTCGTCATACTTGTTCGAATGCCAAAATCACATTTCAAACACCTCTGTGGCGGGGCACAGGGCTAAGCAAGTGGTACATTTGGAAGAGTTCCATAAGTGGAACCTTATTTGTATTACCCAGGTGGGTGACATATGGAGAAGGAGGCAAATCAGCATGTTCCAGCAGTTAAAGAACACACAGCCCCTCTGCAACACACAATTTTATAAATATCTCCAATGTCAAAATGCTCTCTCGTTGCATATTCCTAAAGGTACAACTCTCTCAGAGTTTAGCCCCCTGGAAGCCAAAATCCTCATGGGATTGGCTAACATATTTACAAAACGCTTGTCAATAGTTTGCCTGCCACCCTGGATCATTTGAAATCACGATGGGAGGGTTGGGTGGGGCCCATAGCTGATGAAGATTGGAGGGATGCCCTCATAGTCCCCCGAAAAACCACAATCTCAGCCCGGCTGAGACTTATCCAGTTCTATTATTTACATTGCGCAAACCTCACCCCCACTAGGCTAAACCAAGCAGGACGTCTCCCTTCCTTAAGATGTGCTCATTGCTTGGAAGAGTCTGCAGACTTCCACCACATGACCTGGTCTTGCCCTGTCATTTCGTGGTACTGGGCAAGGGTGGTAGGCGAATTGAGTGAGGTCCTGTGGTGGGAAGCTCCACTCACACCCGAAGTGCTACTGTTGGGGATCCTGGAGGGTATTGGGGGCACAAGAGCAGACAAAGCATTCCTGGGTACAGCCATCATGGTGGCCAAAAGAGACATAGCAACCAAATGGAACGATCCGAACCCACTCACCATAACTCAGTGGAGGAGGGGACTGGACTAGTGCGCTGCGCGAGAACAACCGGTGTATGAGGCCAGGGGTTTCCCATCCAAATACTTATGTGTGTGGTGCAAATGGAAGGGACTAGTAGAGTGACAGAGTCGGAGGGCAGGAGCAATGGTGCTCCTGATCCTATTACAAATGTTTAATGTTCCTGTGGTTTTGTATGGGCGGCCAGCCTGGCAATGTAGCTGTTTAAGACGACAATGTGAGGGGTGTGGTGGTCTTGTGCTGTTATGTTACTTGTATTATTTTGAAACTAATAAAAATTCAGTATAAATAAAATGGACTGTTTTCTTCTTATTACGCATTGTTCACCTGTGGCCCATATGCGACAGACTCACTGTATTTACCCATTCGTTTTATAAAATAGTTTTATCAGGAAGTTTGCTAATTATGATGATATGATATAATTGCATTCTGGTATTTTTTATGTAATGGTTTTGATTAACTATACAATAAACTTGCAATAAATATATAAGGGCAGTGGATTCATTATTCTTTCTGGAATATCCACGTGGCTCTGCACGGTTATCTTTAAGCCCTTCAAGTAAATCAGCCTAGATTGATCAGTGATCCCCAACCTGCTAAAGCATACAGCATGACGGGTTGTCTCATGCTCCAATTGCGACAGCCGCAGGCTTTTGTACTGTTCTAAAGAGGTAAACAAATAACTTAACTGATTGATGGCGGAATATATCAACTGTACCTGGCGGCTAATTTCCTTTCTCTGGGGGATTTATAAAGAAATTAGGTAGAGAGTGAAAGCTCAGCTCCAGGGCATTACTGTGAAGAGGATGCTTAGAACCACTGTTTGTGCTCACACTCAAATTAATAGGCTCGTCAAACAGGTTAGGGGTAATTGGAAATAAATAGGTCTATTTGGAATAAAGCACACCATGGGTGTCTCCGCTTGATGCAGAAGTGTGAATCTGAAAAAATACATCAAAAGACCCGACCCTGATTATTTTTAATTAAGTGATAATACGAACACTAACTCTAACAGAACATTTTTATGCGTGATAGGTGTTTCATTAGGAAGTGCATTTAAAATGAAATTGAAATGACCTGAGGGGCGTTTTAATATATTTGTAAATGACATTCTAAAACAACTTGTTTTTGCAACTGATTTGAAGAATGGAAGACACTTTAGAAAGCATGCAAACGAACACATATGAGCCTTTCTTCTTAAATATCCATTATCTCAACCTCGCTTTTAGTGGAGGGGACTGTATGCAGGCCTTGCTATGCTGGAGAATCTAGCATTATCGTCCACGGTTGTGGAAGGAAGAAATCATGAACACTAGAAATAAAGGGGCATATTATCAAGGCCCTGCAATAAAATTATCACCTCTTTAGCGTCCGTTTACAGGCGAAAAGCTGCAATAATTTTATCGCACTATCAGCAATGAAACGCTAGCGCGTGTTCCTATGCCTTTGCGACCATTCCCTAAAAGCCCAGCTTTGCAACGTTAATGACATGTAAAATGGGCGTAACTGAAAAAAAAAGTAGGAAATGTCGTAACAGACATTTCTCCAATTCTCAAGATGCACGCTAACCTGCATAGAGACAACAAAAGTGGCGCTAACCACGCTTATCGCAGGTTTCAGTACGTCTCCTTTTAAACTGACTATACCATTATGGCCTGTGAGTGATGGATTATAAGGATGAGACCATCCTGCCCTATCTATAAGGGTTTGCCTATCGCTGTGTGATTATCGCTGGATTTTCATTGCTGATCTCTGCAATAAAATCCAGCGATAGCCGGCGATAATTATCATCGCGCTTAGCGATAATTATCGCCGGCTGTTGCTGATATGCCCCAAAGTCTTCTTAAAAAACAGATTTTCTGTTTTTTAGTGTGAGCACCCGAGCAACAAAGTAATGCAAACAGAAGATGCAATCATTTTTCCTGCACAAAATATTTTTGCTCTGAAAAATTTAATTTAGGGTGGTGCAAAATGGATTTGCTTTGCAATGCACTAACCTCCTTCATTAACTTTGCAAAGGAAGCACAAGGGTAGGAAGAATTAAAACACCTATTGTTTATCATGCAAAGCCATATCTAATATAATAGTGCGACTCGGCTTTGTGTAAAATCGCAGCACCAAATGAAACCAATCACAAACAAGGTGTATGCACAGTAGACATGTTTCATGGTAAACACTACTACCTCGTGTTTTCACTACAGCGGGATGCAGCACATCACACAAAGGCCTTGATTTTGAATCTGGCGGTCCACGGACTGCCAGAATCATGGTGACACAGCGGTGGGGGTCTCCTCACCACCCTATTAGGAGTCAGGCAGTCGTACTGACACAGCCCCGCCGCAGCCGCCATTCCCTGGAGGTTTTGCGGCAGTCAGGAGGATGCAATATGCTAGGCGGGACCACTGTGGTCCTGCCAAGCATATTACGAGTCTTCTCCCTGCCGGCGGAGTCATGGAGATTCCTCCTCCGTAAACACCGTGGCAGAGAGGAAAAAAACCCTGGGCCTCCTCTGCATGCAGAATGTATGCAAGGTGGTGCAATATGTGCCCCCTTTGTACATGCGTCCCAGTTCCTGCACAGCATGGGCTTTTCAGTCCATGGGAAGTGTTTTAGGCGTTCCCATTGCGGTGCTCATTTTTAAAGTGGGATATTCTTTTTTTTCCCTTCATGTGGCAAATGCGTGCACATACAAATTGCAATACGGTAAACTATATATACTTACTCACCTGACCATGCGACCTCTACTATGTGGGCATGACCGCACGCCCCATCAAACTACAAGTTTCTGAACACCGCAGCAATTTCCGCTGACACAAAACTAACACGAAAATGTGCGCTCACTACCTGAAAAAAGGACACTCACCAGATTCCCTCACTTGGGTGATTCTAGAAGCCTGTCCCAATATATCCAAGAAAAACCTCTTTCACAGAGAACAAAGATGGATACACCGCTTGTCCACACAGGATTGCCATATGAACAATGTGATTGAGGGTCCCCCACTGGGATTTACTCACTGAGGGGGAACTGTTCAAACACCCCCTAACCTTTTCCCCCATTGGCTCACCCTAGCTACCTAGTATATCTTGGAGGACCCTTTTCTCTCTCCTCGTTCCCAGTTCTTCACACACACAGGAGACAAGCCTTGTGCGTGAATCCACCGGGCACTGTTGAAGCCTGGGGACCACATTGTTTGGGTGAGTCCTCGCAGAGATGTCTCTTCTGTTCATTGCATTCTCTCCACATGGGCTGTTAGGCACCTTAGCTCACAGTGGTAGTTCACCACCTATGTTTTTATCCATTGTCTATATTTTTTTTATTTTTTTAATGATTTGCCCCACGCATTCACATTCACCACTAATGTGTAGGTTTAATATTGGCGTCACTATGAGGCTATGGGGCCCATTAGGAAGTCGGGCGGATTGCCCCCACCAGGCTGGCAGTAGCCACCCCCGGACTGGCGGGGGCAATCCGCCCGACATTCTCTCCTCAATGCCCCCGCCATATTAGTATGGCAGGGGGGACTGCGGCAGACGGAAAGACTGTCCACCACTTTTCCGCCCCGGTTGCCTTGCGGCCGGGGCTGAAAAGGTTCAATATGGTGGAGGTGTCAGTTTGACACCGCCAGCCATATTACAATGGGCCCGATCTGATGCCTTTCCGTGGCTGAAATGCCCCAACGGAAAGGCATGTGGTCTTCACCTCAGGGGCCCCCTGTGGGCCCCCATGGTGAAGGGGGGTAGAGGGTGCACATGGGGGGTACCTATGGTACCCCCCCCTGCATTTGCATATGAAAATGCGGCAGGCACCACGCAGTACCTGCCTCATTGGGTATGCCAATGCATACTTGCATTCTTAGCATTGTGGCGGGTGGTGCTGAGAGCACCGCCCGCCACAATGTTAAGAATGCATGATGCACCCGCCACTGTGGCGGGCGCATCCTAATGTTCAGTGCGGGACCGCCGCTCAGCTCACAGGTGGTCCCGTTTTCCGCAAGGATTGCGGGCGGGCAAAGTCCGCCTCCCATCCTAATGGGGGCCTTGGTCTCTAATACTTTGCCATCTTTAAGAAAAGCATTAAAACCTGGTTTTTCAATAAATAATTGTGGGCTTTGATAGTGCTGCTTTCTGTGTTGTCGGTCTCTTAGTCCTGGCGCCGGGAAACCCTTTGTGGGTATCTGCGGGCATTATAAATGCAAAAAATAAATAAATAAATAAATACATATGATATGCAATAGCATCACGTATGTTAACTTCTACACCTTTTTGTCTCTCACCACAGGTAGTTCCAGGTTGTATTAAGGTATATGTGTCTAATTGACACTTCTTGCACGCGCGATTATGTACGCCGCCTTCACTAGATGTAGATAACATTGAATTAGGTCATGAAGAATCGCTAGTTCATTGAACAGGAAAGCGGGAAACATGTTGACCAAAAGAATCCAACAAGGACACCACCACACAAGCCATTAATCTCGACGTGTGAGAATTGTACACTGTTTTTAGCGAGGATAGGAGACTCCCAGAAGAAAGTTGTCCTTCTAGGTACTCCGAATCCTTTTTTTAATCACTTCATCACATCTAATAGTTCTGGCCCCACACCCGCACTTCACCAAACGGCAGTTGGATATAAGATCTCCGATAAAGTGCTCCTATTTAGGGAGCCCGTTAGGTATTGCACTGCTGACCCATGGAGGAGCAGCCCATATGATGAAGCATGACTCCTGAAAGGGTGTGTGAGGGCATTAAGATCCAACATATGTATCCCCACCTATATCCTTCCTCGATATAGTGGGACCTAGTCTCGTGTGACTCCCCTTGTACACTCTATAGAGGAACAGCACAATCCCTCTTTTTGTAGACTCCAGTGGGAATGCCAACAACCAGCCCGCCACACAGGAGGAAACTCTTAATCTGGAGGGCGGTCTGAGCACAGCTTTGGTGGTGCAGATGCAGGGTGGACCCAGCACTGCACCGCCAACGTCGTAATCGGGCCCTAAATAGGCCTTTTTTGTACAAGTAAGGCAGATGACATCAGCACACAAATCTGTGCCTAGATTTATCAATGTAAAGGAAAGTGCCATATCTACAGAGATATGGCACTATCCTGCTATTTCCTTAGTGGCGGCGCACTTTGCACTACGCACACACCTTTGCACCAAGGGTGTTTGGGTGAGTCTAGCAGAGGTTTTGTACTGGAAGGGGCCCTTTTATTACAAAGCATAATTAACTTTATTATGACTTTGCAGGTCCTCCTGCAGCACTGCCATAGCTGCATACACTGGAGGACCTCCAAGACCGTACTGCGCCCGCCAGATGCAGAGTTGAATCCAGGTCAGGCATGCAGTGCTGTGGTGGTCTCACAGTGGTGATATGTTAGTCTAAAATAAGAGCCTCACATGCAAACCACCACCATGAGAGCACCGGCTGCACATTTCTGCATGTTCTCTCAAGGTGTTGCATGCACCAGACCAGGTCATTCATACCACACTGTGCAGGAACTGGGGGAAATCCCAGGGGGGGTGCAACATGTGCCTCTGTGCATGCAGCCCCAAGCCCAGGAGTGGTAATTTATTTGCTTCTTCGCCACCTCGTCATGGTGAACTCACTGCCAGCTCAAAATATGCTCAGTGGTGCCGCAGTGGTACAAAAACAACAATTGATGTTCAGAATGCAGAGCAATGTCATATATTCACCCCAGTACAGAGATCTGGGCCTAAATCCATAGTTTTTTTGCTCGCCATACCATTCCAGTTTGGTCCAGCCATATGCAAAACAGTCTTGACCGCTGTGTCCAATGGAAACACTCCAGCCCGACCTGCCAGGCCAGGTCCTCCCTGGACTGGAAACAAGCATCCTAGGACCGGTTTCGGGGTTTCACCACTCTTCAACCAGGATAGCTTGAGTCCAGTGGCATGGAGAGCACAGTACCGTCCCTCATATTTGGTGTCTTTTGCTTTCTCGCCCTAAGTACCCCAGGTATGACCAGACGTGATTACTGGGCTCACTGTTCCACTGGAATCAAGCTATCCTGGCTGAAGAGGGGTAAAACCCCGAAACTGGTCCTAGAATGCTTGTTTCCAGTCCAGGGAGGACCTGGCTTGGCAGTGTGGGCTGGACTGTTCCCATGAGGCACAGGGTCAAGGCTGATTTGTATATGGCCAGGTCTAAACTGGGATGGCATGGTGAGCAAAAGAATGATGGATTTAACCCAGATCTATTGACTGGGGGTGAATGTCTTGATTTGTTCTGCATTCCGTCCATCAATTGTGTGTCTTTTGCAGTGGTTCCGCCAGCATATAATTGCCCATTTGCGGACAGCCGGTGCAGCGGGATTCTTGATCCCGAAGGAGTTGACATTTTCATGGTGGTCCAACTGCCTTACTCCTAATACTGCTGTTGGGCCTGCAGTGTGGCGGTGGTTGGGCGGCCACCATGAGTGTGGCGCTCCTGTCGACCACCATACACCTAATCAGGACCTATGCCTAGACAAACTGCAAAAGTTTTCTGTTTTGTATGTGTGCTGTACAGTACAGCATGCAAGTAAAGTCAGAAAAGAAAGGAGAAATAAAAGTATTGCTCCTTTCAAGTGGTGTTATTTTTTAACACAAAACTTTGTTTATTATTGTTAGCAGATAATTGCATCAAAAACCATGGGTGGTTGCATCGGATCGCCAATGTACCCCCCATAGTATGGTCATTTGATGCTGAGTAATGTGAAGCAGCGCTTCGCCCTGGTGTGCTTTACTTTTTCTTACAAACCAACGAAAATACATTGGTTTGTAAATCCTAGAAAGTATTTTGCATCGGATCTGTGTTAAAAAGCGAACGCAAACCCGTTGCAAAACCTTTGTAGATCTGGGCCCTGGTGTTTGTGGAGCTCAGTGTTGCAGATTCCCATGCAGCGCTACATGACGTGAATGTTAATAAATCTGGTTCCATGACTTCTGAATTCCCTTCCCCCAATAGATGGTTAATCTGCACTGCCTCTGTTCAAAATGTTAAAGGCAACAGGAGCTTGACCCACTCCAGTTTATTCAAGGTCCAGCGTTTCAATGATGTGCATAGCTGCTTGACTTTACCCCTTTTCCTGCGCTACACATTTATCATTGTGAATGACTTGTGGCCTTGGCATGGATGGATTTTCTCTGTTCTTATGTGTCTTGTTCTCACTGATGCTCATATTTGGCTATGTATATAAGTTCCTGTGCCCACAAAGAGACAATGGAGCACTGCCAATAAATTGAAGAAAAATTAGTTTTCCCATTTGGGAGTAGTTCGCTGGCATCAATTGATGTAAGATGAGCTGTCCTCACACTTCAACTATATACTTCAGGAAACCTTATTTTTGCTTTTACAGATGCGTGCATTTCATTTGTTAGGTGCAACAACGTGTGTGTTGCTGATGGTGTTAGAAGGCTGTGGTTTAATTGCGTTGTGTGTGAACAGCGCAGGATTAATTATTTGAAATCTCAGTGCTGTGTTTTCTTTGTGAAGCAAAGGTGGGCGATGAGTCTGAGAATTCCCGGTCAGTGTATGCAAACGATAAAGATGGTGCAAAGATGGGGTATGTGCAGGCATGTCAGAAGCTTTGGTGCCAAAACTTTGCGGACCTCTCGTAGGTTTCAGGCCAAAGAAGTGGCTCGTAATCAGGAAGACATGTAAGGAGAAGTGAAAATACAGGGGCAGAATTACAAGAAAGTGGCACATCTGTAGAGTTGCGTCACTTTCCCTGCGCCTACCTGAGAAACCCTTGCGCCACCATGGATGCGCCGTATTTACAATACGGCGCACCATGGCGAAAGTATTAACAGATGGGTCAGAAATTCTGGCGCATATGTTGGCCCAAAAGTCACGCATAGCTGGAGTTGTGTCGCAAGCACAACGCAACTCCAGCAATGTATTTTGAGGCCTATACTTACTGTACTGCGTCACTCCTTACGCCTGCTTCGAAGCGACGCAGTGAAATCTTGTAGATTTCAATGCATCACTTTTACGAGGTCTTCCTGCGTGTGAAGGCCCAATACCTGGCGTAGGTATAATGTGACACAGGGCTCTAGCGAGATGCGCCACGTTGTAAATAGGCCGCATTGTTTGTGCCGCCGTTGAGTCAAAAAAAGTGACGCAATGGCGGCGCATGAAGGCGCAAGGGGCTTGTAAATCTGCCCCAAGTGTTTGATGGCTTCTAGCAGTGTTGCTGTATTTACTGCTTTACGAAGGAGCAAGATAGACTTTCGGTTTTATTATATAAAAACATACTGCTACAGAAGAGCTGGGCCCAAACATGCTCCGGGTCTGGTGAAAAGAACCAGCTGCCCTCCCCGTGTAACGGTCCAGGGTCTATTGGTGTTAGGTGTTGAGATGCTAAAGTGTTCAGGCTGCCTCTGGAAGAGGGGAGGGGATGACATGCTGAAATGTAAACAGCATTCTTGAAACTATTCCCATCTATCCATCCGTTGAGGAACTCGAGTGTTCTAAAAAAAGAGCTTGAGAGAAGATGGCAGTAAATTCAATCATGTGTTCAGCAGAGGCCATATAAACTGATTCATTCAGGTTACAGGCACCACTCCCAAGGAGCTTAATCATGAGGTTGAGTGTTCGTTGCAGTGTTTGGTGTGTACTCTGTATGTCACATGTTCCAATGACAGAAACACAGTTTGGTGAGTACATGCACCTGCTGCACAGGTGTGTGTCATTGTGTATTTGTGTGTTTCTTTGTAAGCTTTCCTACATTTAGAATTCTTTTTATTTTATGTTAGGTATTTGATGTGTGACTATCTAAGTCTAAGGATCAATATTCACTGTATAGAATGAATATATCAGCAGGGAAATCTCAAACCTCTTCTTTTTGTTTTATAGAACAAAGTTTTGTGTGTGGGTTAGTACTATCATAAAAGCAAGGAACAAATATTGTCATACAAAAGCAGTGTGAGGTGAGACTTATAGGAAAGTATAGTTACACAATACTTTACTGCACATGTGTATACCTTGATGATATATATATATGCCTTCAGGAGATTTTGGGGCATATTACCAAGGGCCTTATCGCCGCTTTAGCGGGAATTTTTCCCGCTAAAGCGACGATAATTTTATCGCCCTATTATCTAGCTGTCGCTAACACCAGTTAGCGACAGCTAGTAGGAGATAGCGATCATCTTGGGGCCCACTTTGCATGTCAGCAATAATTATCGCTAATGACATGCAAAGTGGGTGTGCCAAGATGTTAGCGACTGGAAACAGTCGCTAACATCGCTATCTCCTATTACCTACTTTTGAAAATATTTGCGCTAAGCGCAAATATCTCCAAAAGCTAATGCCTGCCCAGAGCAGTTCTTAGCCATGTTATCCAATGGTAGGTGGATAACATGGGTAAGAGCATTAGCTCAGTAATGCATGAATATCACAGACTTTTCAGCGATATTCATGCATTTCGGCCGATTTTTATCGCTTTTGAGATAAACCTTAATAATAGCAAGATTTATCTGCGATAAAAATCGGCCGAGCTCGGCGATAATAATAATGCCGCTAAGCCAACAATGTGATAATTATCGCTAGTTGTTGGTAATATGCTCCTTTGTTCTCAACGTTATACTCTTTTTTTAAATTGCTATTAGGCTCAGCAAAATTTGTGATCAATAATACTAGTCATTGAAGCAATGATTTTTGCTGTTTTGTGCTAACTCCCTCCCTAGTATTCATTCTATTTTACCCTTATATTGATGGCTCGCCTTATGGGATTTTAATCTAATTTTATTTATTTTATGTGATTTTTCAACTGATGTGTATATTTTGATGTACTTTTATGGTTTTTTAAAAAGCCGAATAAAGTTCATATTGATTGATTGTACCTTGCTGATATACACATGCAATATATATTTTGTTTCTCGATATTTAGGGGTCATTATTTTTGTATGAAAATATTTCTGCCCTTGATGTGCTCACATACAACAAAAAACACAGTAGACAGCACATTGTTCAGTTGTTTTTATTATATTTTAGTACGTTATACATATTTATAATTTGAGGTGCAGGGAAAAACAACTATTTGCCACAATCACAACATTTTTGGTCCCCAGCTGAAACTGGATTATAAAAACTTCTGAAGGTTCCACAATGAAGACGAGTGTGTTAAAATATGGTAATAATAAAAGTTGTTTCTCAATTTGTGAGATGGGTTGCAGAAGCCTAAATAAAATGAACATGCTACAAATAGATGTTTGGACAAAATAAATATTGTTATGCAAAAATGTAGTGTCAAGAATATCAGGATATCAAAAGTATTGTCAACAGGAATATCAAACGTAAACATGTTGTTTTTAGTGTTGTTTTTAATATTGTTGCAGAAAATATCTACATGGAAAAGATGGTTGTATGTAACATCATTTGTGAGTGTTACTCAGTAATTTATTATAATGTGCTTGATTGCAAAGACATTTTTAGTCATAAAATTGTTCAAATGTGTATTTTTAGTTGTATTACCGTATATACATATTTGTTTAATGCTTTTTTCTTCATTGTGCATATTGAATTTTTATGGGATAAGGCTACCGGAGATTTTGAAAGTTTGCTTTAATAATTTTAAAGATATGAAAATTAATAATTTTAAAAATATGTTGTTTCACTAATATTTTTTATACGTTTTCACATTAATTAAGATATATATTAATGTTAAATATTTTTTACAAAAAATGTAATACAATAAAATGTAAGAATATATAAGAATTTTTGTAATAAAATAAAGGGTCCGATTCCGATTCGGTAAAATCCATTTACAAATACCCCTACGGAGCATATTTCCCGTACAAATTGTACCCGTAAACATCCCTGTACGTACGATGAAGTACGATTCGGACCCAAAGCAGATCTCCGTACGAATCGTACGAAAGACCATACGACTTAAAAATATGTACGAATCGTACTCGGAACAATGCACTACACGACGTCCGTACGGATCAAAGCAGCATTTTCCGACCCAGCAAGAACGATCCGTCTCGTCAACACTCCTTAGGACTCTTTTTCTACAGGAGCTCAAAACGTCCGGAAAAGCAGATTTCGACTCGAACCGCGTACGAAACGGAACCCCCGGGTACGCGAGTACACCCCATGACTGAAGGGGTACGGTGCGTACACACCCCATGCATTATTGGGGTACGGTGTATACACACCCATTGCATTATTGGGGTACGGTGCATACACACCCAATGATTGCAGGGGTACAGTGCATATATGATTGTGTGATACGTGACGTTTTCCGTACGAATCGCGTTCTCATTCCCCTGTCCGGATCATACTTGTCGGGTCGTACAGCATGTTTACAATTCATACGGTTCACTGTGAAGGTCCGTGTTGTACGGATTTTCCCTTGCTTTTCGTACGGTTCGCAACGATTAGGGCGTATATTTTTCAAGCAAATCGTACTACGCGATTCGGACAGAATTGTACGAGTCGTACGGAAAGGGCTACGGATTCGATTTGGTCGTACGGATTGGTTTACCGAATCAGAATCAGCCCCAAAATTTTGTGGATTGTTTGTTGTAAAATGTCAACATGTTAAAATGTTAGTAAAAATTATCTTTAATTGTAAAAATATTTAAATAATTTACATTCGTTTTTTTTTAAATTGTAATTTTATTTTTAACATTTTAAAAATTGTTTATCATATGAAACTTATTTGAATATTTTTTTAATTGTATTATTATTGATTTTGTATTATCATTTATTTGTCATTTTATAGATTACTCTTTAGGAATAGTAGTAAATATTTTCAGAAATATGTTGATTAATAATAAGTAATTAAAATATTTTTATAATTTGATATTTAAATATCTATATATAGGTTTGATTAGTGCATTTTTCGGTTAGCATTTTATAGTACAAAATTGTGCGTAAGCGTATTGATTGTGTATGTACAATGTTTAATTTGTATTTTCTTGTGTAAAATGTTTTATTTTGAAGTGGATATTGTAAATGTTGTTTCTTTAGCATCCAATGCCTTCTTCAAATAGCCTTATATTGGAGTTTGAATGGTAAATGTTGCCCCTTTAGTGTCCAACATCTTCCTCAAATTGGTTTAGATTGGAGTGGAAATAGCAAATGCAACCCCTTTAATGTCCAAAACTCCCCAATATGGCTAGATTGGAGTGGGAATAGTAAATGTTACCACTTTAGTGTCCAATAACTTTCTCAAATTGGTTTATATTGGAGTGGGAATAGTAAATCTAACCCCTTTAGTGTCCAACACTTTCCCCTAATATGGTTAGATTGGAGTAGGAATAGTAAATGTCATCCCTTTAGTGTCCTACACCTTTCCCATCTTAAATTAGATTGGAGTGGGAATAGTTAATGTCACCCCTTTAATGTCTAACAATGTTTTTAATGGTTTATGGTGGAGGGTGATTATTTAATTTATAATCTTATTCTGAAAGCTTTTGTTTTACTTTTATTTGCATGTAGTAGAAATACTTTGAGTTATTTAATTAGTATTGTTGAGGATTAAAATATAATAAAACAAATAGTTCTATTTTGATAACCAATTTGTTGCATTTGTTTAATAATAAAGAGATGTCACATTTTTCTAATTTTATTCATAATTTCAAAGTTCATTATTTATATATTATTGATTCATAACAAAAATTGAAATTACATTTAAATACAAATTTTGCTGTACATTATCAGTTATATTTTCAAGTGTTTAATAGATTTTTAAAATTTCTTGAATAATTTATATACATATTTCCAACAATATGTTTTTTCAGTATATATTAAGGGGTTGATCACGATCCCGCTCGGAAGGGCTCCGAATCAGATTCAGGTTTGTCAAATCTGATTCGGAACCCTTATTTCGAATCTAATCAAACACAGTACCCAACAACCGATTACGATGCCTGTAAACTGGTACGGATGTCCGAACCAGTTCCAAAAGGCATTCAGACAGCTCATGTCTTTTGGAGCCGAATCGCACAGCTCTATGGGCTTAGTTTCCAAGCGAGCAATTATTATGACCCATTCGGACAGCCATTCTGATTCGGTTTCTCCAGAACGAATCGGCTGCCGAAATCTATCTTTGGGGACCAGTAGCAGGCCCACTTCACCTGGGCCCTCTGAATCAGGGCCTTGGGAATACCAAAGGGACCTTCCTTACCACCCATGCACAATGTGGCAGACACCAGTGATGGTCTTCGAGTGCGGCAGAAACTGAATGGTGCCTGGGCACTTCTAGTAACAGTCTGGCTGCAGAGTTCTGAAGAACTTGCCATTTATTCAGATATTGGGCCTGCATGCAAGTGTTAAGGCCATTGCAATAGTCTATCTTTAATAGTATTAATGTGGAGATAACTGACTTCCTAATGCAGATAGGCAGAAAGATACTTTTTTAAAAGTATTCTCAAGGTATTATAAGAAGAGGAGACCACTGTATTGATTTGATAGCCTAGAAGTAAATGATCATCAATGATGAGCCCCAAACCTTTGACTCTACTAGTAGGGACAGGAAGGGGTCCCATTTCTGCAGGCCAGCAAGGAGCTGACCAGAAGTTAGGGTTGTTGGTGAGTAAAATCACCTCAGTCTTCCCAGCATTGAGCTAGAGGCAGTGCTTGTTCATCCAGCCATTGATATGTTTCATACAATTATTAAAGCGAAGACTGATATCGTAGGCTTTATTAGAAGCTGACAGCATGATTTGCATGTCATCAGCATATTAGGTGAGAGAAAAAACGAAGGATTGAACAAGTGGAGCCGGTTCTGCAACGCACACATTAAAAAGGGTGGGACTAAGTGAAGAGCCAGGAGGAACACCGCAGGGCAGGCAGAAAGAGTTTGATGAGAAGGCATCAATGTTGATAATGTTTTCCCTGTCTGACAAGAAGGGGAAACTAGTTTTAAGGTGAGATTTTTAATACCTTTTGCTTCCAAACAGTGGATAGGATTAGAATGATCCACAGTATCAAATGCCACAGACAGGTTCAGCAGATTAAGAGCGGCTGATCCACCCTCATCCATGATGAACTTCAGTTAATCAGTAGCCTTGATCAAGGCAGGGTCTGTGCTGTGTTCAAAATCTGAACCCAAATTGGGTGGGGTCCAGTCAATTAAAGTCCTTGATAAACTGATTTAACTGAATGTTCATCACTTTTTCAACTATTTTGGTGGGGAAGGGAAGACTGGAGATTGGCTGATAGTTAGCAGGATCTTCAGGGTCCAGATTTGATTTTTTCAATAGAGGCAGAATGGAGACTCGTTTCCATTGGGATGGCGTGTTCTAAACATGGTGTTAAACATCACGGAAAGGTTGGTTGCAATAATGTCAGTGACCAGCTTAATAACTGAGGGTGTATTTTATTTGCATGGTAGTCACAGGGAGAAATTAATCAAAAACATTCATGGCCAGATCATTGTCAGGAATATCAGCTCCTTTGTCATGATGGGTGGGCAGAGGATGGTTGCCGGTGTGATCAAAAGAGTTAAAAATGTAATCAATTTTACACCTGAAGTGCAAGGTGATCTTATAGCAGAAGGATTGACTAACCCAATCCCCTTTGTAATCAGGTTGTTTGGTAAGCTTATTGATCTCTTAATAGAGTTCTTTTGCTGAGTTTTTAGTGGATTGAGATTGCAATGAGAAGTAGGATACCTTTTCTTTTATCACAAGAGATTGGTATTTAGTTAATGAGAGTTTGTATGCTTCTCTCTCGTGGGAGTCATATTATTTATTTGGAAGTTTTGTATAGCGCGAACATGACCCAAGTGGGTATCAGAGCGCTTTACATAAGGATGACGAAGAAATAGGAACATAGTTCAAAGAGGCAAAACAAGGTACAAGTAGGTCAATGTGTCACAAGAGTAAAAATTACATAGTGGAGGGAAATAGGTAGAAGGCTATTGCAACAGGAAATGTAGGCCAATATACATCAAGAACAAAAGGAACATCATGGCAGGCAACAATAGGTCGCAACAGATGACATGTTATAGTTAGGATATCCAAAAAGTCTTGAGGTAAGAGAAGCAAAGTTTCTAGATCAGCGCATTGTTGATTAGTAGCGCTTTCACTTCCCATTTTAAAGCAAAGGTGTATGGAATAAGCCATGTCTCCACTGGAAGGGCATTCCAGATTCTCGGGGCAATGCCTGATAATGTGCGGTTGTAGGTTTTAAACTTATTGAATTTCTTTGGCTTGAGCAGTAAGGTGCTGGTGCTCCTTGTGGGCCTGGAGCCCCCAGAAAGTTCCAGCTTATTTGCCAGGTAGAGTAGGTATTGAAGTGAAGAGCTCTATGTGTCATATAAGCAATCTTTAATTGGATCCTTGCCTCAAAGGGAAACCAGTTGAGTGATTTCAGGTCCGGCAAGATGTGGTTGGTTTTCTTGGAACCTGTGATGAGTAAAAATGTAAATGTAAATGTGTTTGTATTTATATAGCGCCTTCTACCCAGAGGTCTTGGAGCGCTGTGGAACCCTTCCTGGCTTTCCTGTGAGATGTCCACTCCTGGGCACCCCCAAGGTGAAGCCAGGCATCCAAGCGCTGCTGGAGCCGTTGTGGAGTTTTAGCAAGCTATTGCCCAGAGTAACAGAGTGGGACCCATGATTAGACTAGGCACTGAGGCGAGAATTATCAGGTCCAGGGAGATTGAGTCCAAGAGCCGCTGAGGCGGGAATTGAACCCTGGTCTCAGGCCAGACCTCTGCATCAGGGTCTGCTGCTCTAACATTGAGCCACGCTTCTCCACAAGAGTCTCGTAGCCGCATTTAGCGAAGCTCTGATAGGGGCGAAACTGAGTTTTGGCAGTCCGCATAAAGTAGCACTGCCATATTCTAGTCTGGAGATGACCAGTGCTTGCACTGCCAATTTGAAGTCCTCATGGGGCAGGTAGGGTTGAGTTTTCTTATGATGCACAGCTGTAAATTGTCTCCTTTGGTAGATGCTCTGATGTGCTCTTGCATGTTTAGGTTTTTATCAAGCAGAATTCCAAGTGATTGTGTGGAGTCAATGAGGTGAGATGTCCAGTTGAGCGCGGTAAGATTAGAGAGATATTTCACAATAGTGGGGGCTTGCCTAGCCGGTGCAATGAGGAGGAATACCGTCTTGAGGGCGTTTAGTTTGAGGTAGTTGGAGGTAAGCCAGTTTAGTGTTTTGAGCAGGGTTCCGTTGAGAGCATTGATGTCTTCGGGGGAGGATATTTTCATGTATAGTTGGGTGTCATCGGAGTACATGTGATATTGGATGTTAGAGACTTTAAGAATTACTGTCAGTGGTTCCAGGAAGAGGTTATGAGCGTGGGGGAGAGTGAGGACCGTTGGGGAACACCCAGAATGCAGGGACTGGGGTTTGATAGAGACTGATTGGATTTGATTCTTTGAGTTCTATTGTTGAGGAAAGAGGCAAACCATTTAAGGACCGTGCCAGATAGTCCCATTCTGCATTCAAGGAGGTTGAGAAGATTGTCATGCTTGACAGTGTGAATGCAGATGAGAGATTTAGAAGAATTAGTAGGCAGGCTTCATTCTGGTCCAGAAAAGTGAGAGCGTCATCCACTATATGAGTGATGGCTGTTTCGGTGCTGTGGCCAGTGCGGAAACCGATTGGAATTGGTCGAGGAGCTGGAATTGTTCAATGTGTCTACGCAGTTGCTCATGAACACATTTCTCCAGTAGTTTAGCCAGGGTAGGAATGTTTGTGATTGGTCTGTAATTATTCAGGTCTTCAGGGTCAGCCAAGGGTTTTTTTAGGATGGGGAGCACTAGGCCCTCCTTTAGGCAGTCCGGGATCTCGCCTTGCTGGAGAGAGGCGTTGATGATCTTGGACCAGAGCGGTGCTAATGAGCCTGTCATTTCTTTATAGAAGTTCGTGGGAGGGGGTCATTGAATTGGAATGAGTCTTTAATGGTCGAGAGAGTGTTAAGGATGGTAATGTCATTGAGGGGTGTGAATAGGCTCCAAGAGGCATTGTTTTTGGGAGAGATAACAGACTGGCTGGGCGATGGCATGGAGAAAGAGGAGGCAGTAGAGGGTGAGAATAAGAGTGCAGTCAACCTTACATCAGATTCGATCTTGTTCGACTTTTCCAGGAAAAAGTCAGCAACCGGTTCACAATTTGGCTGTGGACGAGCAAATTGTTGAGATTGGGTGGGTGCGTTGTTGGATTGTGTTTTAATCAGCTCAAACAGTCGTTTCGGGCAATTTCTTGCTTTGTCAAGTTGGGCTTTGAAGAAGGAAAGTTTTGTGGTTCTAATGAGTTTGATGTATCTACTTCTTTTGAGTCTAAGAATTTTTAGCAGATCAGTGAAGGGATTGGATCTCCTAGAGCTTTCAGCTAGTCTGAGGCTACGTCTGTCCGCGTTTAGGTTGTTGTTGAACTAAGGTTTGGAATCTTTAGTGGGTATTCTTTTTAGTTGTAGGGGGGCCGCAGCAATCAGCGCCTTGAGCATGGCATTGTTATAATGCACAGAGAGGCCGTGCACGTCAGTCATGTTTGCAGGTGGTGGTAGGGAGTCATTTCAGTGCGCTATGAGCTCATTAGCGCTAGTGTTGAGAAGCGATCTTTTCCAGTGTTTTAATTTTAGTGGTTGTGATCTATTGGGTATGCAGCATTCAAGGATATGGAAGTTGATATAATGATGGTCCGACCAGTCACAGGGAAGAATAGATTCGAGATGAATGGTGTTGGAGTTGGAAATGATTAGATCCAATGTGGAGCCTAAGTTGTGAGTTGGGTTGTCGCAGAATTGAGATAGGGAGAGGTCTGTTAGGAAGCTCATGAGAGGGTTAACTGCCAGATCATGCGGGTCATTCCAGTGAAGGTTGAAGTTACCAAGGAAGATCTGTGGGCAGTGGCGGCCCAGGTTGGAGGAGATGGTTTTAATAGTTTGTTCAATTAGAGGGAGGTTATCACCAGGGGGTTCTCCATTTCCTTTCTTGGAGCCTGCACAATTGTGTATCAAGCCTAATGGCACTGAGAACCAAGGGATGGACAGACGAGTCCTGACTTGGCCCGCTTTTTCTATGGGGACTATTTGGGAGAAGGCAGAATTAAGTCAATCGGTATAATACTCTGATGCAAGCTCCAGATTTCTGACAGCTGGAGGGGTTGGCAAAATCAGTAGCTGCTGTAATTGATTGTGATCATTTTTTGCTGAGGCTCTATGCTAAGCTGACATATGCCTCTTAATAGAGGCTGTATTAAATACAGACCAGTTAATCGTAAAAACAATGGCTGAGTGGGCAGACCAGCCCAAGGGAAGCACTTTGAGACGAGAGATATCTTGTTGTTAGAGAATAAAGCATCTAGTGTGTGCCCAGCGCTATGTGTGGAGTCGGTGCTAAGGAGCTTAAGGTCGAAGGCATCTATGATGTCTAGTAAAGAGACAGTATCCTATGACTGAAGGTGTGAATGCTGTTTTTAAGTTAGGATGGAAATGCACCTCTAAACCTATGTGTTGACTTTAAGAGTAATACAAATCAGACTACAATGATGACAATTGAATTCATTGCACGTTTTGAATGAATGTCTATAACATCTGAATTGTTAATGAAAAAACGTTTGATATCACCCTATAGTTACCTTTCTCTTGAGCCCTATAATGTAGACAGGAAAGTACCCTGTAATTTGTTAGTTTCTGGGGTTGCTGTACATTAATGTTAATTTCCCTGCCTTGTGATGTCCACATTAAGCAGGGAAGGTTTTCTTTTTCACATTAAGTAGTTCAGTAAGGCAACATCATACTGCTTGCAATCACGTTTTTTCCAAACCAAGTTCTAAAATGGGACTAGAGGAGAAAATTACTCTAATGATGCCTTTCAGCTGAAATGAATTTGTTAAGCTTCCTGTTAGCATGTGAGACAGTTAATGTTATCTAATATTTTCTGAATATTGTTTTAAAAGTTTTTGACTAGGCCTTTAAAGTTGGAAACAATATGTGGCAGAATTGTGACATAACTCATCTGAACTTACATGATTTTGAAAGACTGAAGTTTGGATCAGAAAAGTAATGTTTTTTTAATTGAAAAGGAGCTTTCTGTAAGTTTTTCTTTCCTTACAATATTTTGAGTTTGGAGAAACAAGGGGATTTTCACCATCTTCTTCTCTCTTGGGCAGTGACGACTCTTTCTCTGAGGTTAATCTTATTATAGAACCAGTGAGCTGACATTTTATATACACTATATATATATATATATATATATATATATATATATATATATATATATATATATAAGATTATATAAGATTAACCTCAGAGAAAGAGTTTTTTTATTATTTACTTTTATTTTTTGGTTTTGGGTTTTGGGTCTTTTGACCCGAATTATTATTTTCACTCGTTCCATAACAAAAAGCATAGAGACACGGCAACTATGGCACCCATTCAGTAGCTTTAATTAATGATTCATGTGATTTATGTGAAATTTTAAATCAGTTTGTATTTAGAAACCGCAATGCATATTGTTGAATGTCAACAGAAATGAACAAACCAATTCTCCTCCTTCTTTGAATACAGTAGATTTGTAAACTTGTAATATCTATTAGAAATACTGATTAGGACCGAAGAATATTGTAATATGCGTATTTGCACAAATATTGCAAATTTTGCACATTTTGTCGGAACAAGGCACTTTGAAGCACGATTTGCACTTTATAATGATAGCACTTAGCACTTTATATGGATTTTTCCTTCAATCTGAGGTCTCTAAATTTGAAATTAAAACTAAAAACCAAGTTTACAAACAGCTAGAGATATATGGAAGGAGGTAAATTTACTTTTAAATTTACTTGTAAATAAGGTTCCTTAGGGACGGTTTTTTCTAGATGGATACATGTATTTTACAATGATTTTCAATTTGAACAACATTTGGAATTGATGTCACAGTGAACATTGAATCTGTAAAGCATATAAAATATATGGATTTTTATAAATGTATTTTACATCTATTCAGAAATTCGAAACACAAATAGAATTGGGTGCAGTGCGTAGTATGTCTTCTATGTCTACTTGTAAGTTTGCACAGGTGATTTCAGTTGACCACTTGCTTTCACTTTAAAAGGTGTACCTTGCATTGCAATCGCTGTCATGTGATCAAGGCTCCGCTGAGCCGAAACGTCTGTGACTCTTTCTGCTGAATAAAATCTGTAAAGTACCTCAAGGTCCGTGTCCGGAGTCTGCCTGCTGCCTGTGCGAGCTGCGCGAGCTTGTGGTCAAACGGAGTTCAGGATATATATATATATATATATATATATATATATATATATATATATATATATATATATATATATATATATATATATATATATATATATATATATATATATATATATATATATATATATATTACATTTTTTTCTGGAGCATGATTATTAAATACAGTGATAGTTTATCATTGTAGTGCTTGATTACTTAAATGTGTTCTATAGAAGCAGATATACTTAGTTTTTGATAAAGAGAGCATCATAGACTCTAATTTGTTATGGCCAATGACATTTACATCTCTGACTCTTGTTAGTACCTTCTCATTCTGAACTTGGCAGGGAAAAATCTAAAATGTTTAATAGTATGTGAGAGTACCATGTATGGGGTAAGCACGGTGAAGTATCCAGGTTAATAAAACACTAATTACAGAGTAACACCTTTTGAGAGTAAGACAGTTGCAATGTTGGGCACGTCATTCTCTTGTAGGTGAGAAATACATTGCTGCTTTGTATGTTTGTCTGAGTATTCCAAGGAAAGATAACAACTCTGAGAATTCAGTCACCATAAAGTCCAAAAACTTCCTTATACTTTACACAGATATCTCTGCTCCTGCAGGTTTAGAGGATGGTGTTGGGTGAGCAGACAGTGCCATTTTTGGCATGTCTTCTGAAACAGTAGACTGGCTTGCTGGTGTTGAATGGTCAAAGTGATGAATTTTAACCAGTTGGTTGGCCAAGATAAAAGTTAGAAAATAATATTTCCCAGTTGATCCACACTGAAGTAAAACTACTGGCAATGAACTTTAAATCAGCAAATCAAAACGGAGAGAGAGGACTAGATAAGCCAATCCGAATCCCCAAGTTAATATGTATTTATCAAAATAGGACTAGCTTGGTTGTGTTTAAAGGGAGACTCAGTACGTATGATGGCAAACCATTTGGTTTGGTTGTTAAGCCCTCACCCACCGACCTAGTCGGTGGCATGCTTCATCATCGGGCCCACCACAGTGACACCGAATGCGTCCCGGGTGTGCTTCGACTCCAGATTACTGAGGAGCTGGTATACTTCTCTGAGTGTGCTGTGAGGGGGTGTGTAAGAAAGTGAATTAAAAGCTATGCTGTGGGTCCCAGTGCCCGAGGGTATACAGAACTTTAATAGCTGGGCCCACGCTAGCGTCTAAAAAGGCAAGCGGACGCGGTGGAGTGGTTAATGAACTCCTGCGTCCTATGTGGTCGACATGTTTCAGCCAGGCCTTTTCTCGTTATAAAACTGGCTTTCCTCAGGACCAATGAGAGTGTGGGTGAAAAATAATTATTATTAAGTGAAGTGAGTTTTTAAAATGTGTCGCACACGCTAAGGTGCTATACGTGTATGGAGGGGGATTCCCTCCGCTTTACTGTACACAAAACATAAAGGACGAAGACAGACGTACATGGTAAAGTCGGGTAAGTATATTGTACCAAAAACACAACGCACTGCCGGCAAGTTTAAGGTGTGTGAACGACCTCTACCGGCAGGATTTTAAAACGTGGCCATGGAATTACATGGCGGCAGTGATATACAAAGCGTTTCTAAGCGGGGTGAAAAGTGGTGGACTAAACAGCGGAAAATAGTCAATGAGTGAGAATCAAGCATGAATAATTCTGTTTCCTCACACATGCTATTAGCTGTTAAAGCCTCATGGGTCACCAGGCAGGGAAGAGCGGACCCTAAAGGTTTTAGGGAGGCAGGGGTTAAAAAAAAAAAACCTGTTGGGAGAGAAGGTTGCTTACCTATTTGGTCGTGAAGGGTTTATCTCTGTACTTACGAGATTACCGGTCTGAGAGCTCCATGAACCTGTAGTCCTGCTGCGGTGTCCCGAGTGAATGAAGATCAGGAGCATTCTGGTATTTATACTCATTCATGTGGGGCGGTACCTGCAGAGGGGTGGAGCAAGGGGCGTAGCTGCGCGTATTAAGTGATCAGTGTCAAGTGCTCATTGGCTACGCATGCGCAGAAGTGTATAATTATTTTTAATGAAAAAATAGAAAAAATAGAAAAAGTAGCACAGAGGGACTACAGAAAGGGACAGGGCCACGAGTCCAGACGGGAACAGGGCTCAGCAATTCAATGAATTCCATGGTATGGAATCGTTAAGTCCAGTCAAGTGGGTGGAAAGGCGATAAATCCACCGTTGTTCTCTTGTGTGAAGAGTTCTTTCATCGCAGTTGTCAAATTTCTCAATGACTGTCCACGTGAAATCATTAGGAGTGTGGTTGTGGGACAGGAAGTGTTCAGTTAGTTTACTGATGCTCTTGCCACATCTCATGGTGCTCCTGTGTTCGGTCATTCTAGTCCTTACTTTTCTGGTCGTCATCCCGACGTATCTCAAGCCACAATGACATGTGATCAAGTACACCAAGTTGGTGGAATTACAATTGGTGAACTGCCGTTGCGTCCACACTTTGCCATCTTCAAGGTTGAGTGTTTTGGATGGGGTGGTCAGATGGCAGACACTGCAATTGTTGCAAGGTTGATGTCCAGTTAGTTTGGGCAGCCCCCACGCATTGAGGATAGTGTTGCTTGTGGGACGTTGGTTTATTCTGGGTCTTGTCGAGACTAACTGGTCTCCCAAGTTCTTAGCTCTCTTAAAGGCAAAGCGAGGTAGATCCCACTTTCTAGTACCAGAATTGATTATCTTCCAATTCTTTTTGATAATGCTAGACGCCTGATTAGAAGCCGTGTTGTACGTGGTAACACAGGTCATTATAGAAGGTTCAGGTGGTTTAGGTGTGGTTTCAAGGAGTGCATCCCTGTTCAGATTACGTGCCCTTTTACAGGTTTTGGAGATGATTCTCGTTGGATAGCCACGATCTTTCAGTTTGTGGACTAGGGCTCCGGACTGTGATTTGTAGTCTTGAATGTTGCTACAGTTGCGCCTTATTTGTAAAAACTGGCCAAACGGGAGATTTTCCCTGAGAGGCCTAGGATGGAAACTGTCGAAGCGCAGCAGGGAGTTACGTGCGGTGGGTTTGTAGAAGGTGGTGGTGATCAAGCCAGTATTTTGTGCTTTAATGTTGAGGTCCAGGAAAGCCAGTTCAGTAGAGCTGCTGGTGCATGTGAAACGGAGATAAGCATCCCGATCGTTGATCCGCGTCAAGAATTTGTTCAGGGTGTCCTCGTTGCCCTCCCAGATAATGAAGATGTCGTCAATGTAACGACGCCAGGTGATTATGTTGGCCGAGTATGGGTTAGTGGGAGACTCGATGTGGCTACGCTCGAAATGATGGACGTAGAGTCCGGCCACGCTCGGGGCAAAAACACTCCCCATCGAGGTTCCATTAGTCTGGAGGTAGAATTTTCCTTCATATTCGAAGTAGTTATCTTTTAGAGCCAGTGCCGCACATTCGAGAATGAATTTTCGCGGGGTGCGGTGTTGCCAAGTGGTTTCCATTAGGACATCGTGTAGTACTTGTAAAGTAGCATCCTGGGGTAAGCTTGTGTACAAGCTTTCAATGTCCAATCCAACAAGAAGTTGAGATTCGGGGTTGAAAGCCATATCTTTGATGACATTTAGCAGATGTTTAGTATCCTGGATGTAGGATGGAGTTTTTTGTACAAGAGGATTGAGGAAAAATCGCAGAAGCGTGAGAGTGGTTCGAGCAGGGATTGGATGCCCGATACTATAGGTCTCCCTGGTGGCGGATTCTTACCCTTATGTACCTTAGGTAAGGTATAAAAGTATGGTACCCTAGCATTCTTAGTGCAGAGATAGTCGCCCTCCTGTTTGGAGATGTGTTCCGCCTCTATAGCCTCCTTGACGATTCGGTTGATTTTCAATTGGAGTTCCTCAGTAGGATCTCTGTTCAGGAGCTTATAGTTCCGAGTGTCGCTCAATAAACGGCAGCATTCCTTGTCGTAGTCACACTTGTTCATGACCACGATACCTCCTCCTTTATCCGCAGGTTTTATGATGCGGGTCGGGTCATTTTGTAGATGTTTGATTATTTCACGTTCTTGAAAGGAGAAGTTGTTGAATTTGTTCCCAGGTTGTAATTTTTCAATTTCTGCATAGACAGCATTTTCAAAAGTGATAATTTCCACTGGTATGCTTGCTGGTGGCGGGGTGAAGGTGGATTTCACTTTCAGACCGGTTTCGTTTATGTTTTCCCGATTATCATCCTGTTTTTCTTGCTTTTCAAAAAATGCTTTCAATTTTAATTTGCGGAAAAACTCAGCGAGCTCCACATGGAGTTTGAACATGTCGAGTCTAGTGGTTGGAACAAATGAGAGGCCTTTATTGAGGACAGCAGTTTCCTCGTTGGTTAGGGGTATGTCCGAAATATTGAACACCAAAGGGTTGTCCACTCGGGGTTCGGCTATTTGCTGGTCCCCGGGATTTGTTCCGGGTGTTCGAACTGACCGGGTCTTCTTCCGTTTCCCAATGTACCCGTTGTCCGGGATTTCTTCTCTTGCCGCGCGATCTGCGGGCCTGGCCTAAAAAAGGATACAGTTGATTCTGGTTGTTCTGAAAGTATGGCATCTGTCCTGGGGCGTACAGTGGAGGATATCCAAAGTACGGAGGAATGGGGCCAAAAGGTGGAGGGCCGAAATTGTGATGTTGTGGAGGTCCTTGCCACGGTTGTTGCCAATTTTGGCCTCTACGTCCCCTTCCTCTTGTGTTGTTCGAGCCCGTGCTGGACCCACTTGAGACAGAACTGTTGTCGTCAGAGTTGTCTTGGCCTTTTGTCGGTGCAGTATAATCGTCATCGGCATAGGGGTATGTCTTAGAGTAACTGAATCTTTTCAGGTCTTTTTCAAACTTTTTCATCTTTGTTTGTGTCAAGTATTCATTGTACTCAGAAATCTCGCGGTTCTGGTCCTCAAGTTTTTTCTTGTAGCCTGTAAGTGTGGTTTTGAAATGTGTCTCTGATGCCTGGATTTCTATGGCTATTGCATCAGACAGGCGCTTAGCAGTCTTGATGATGAGTACCAACCAGTCTCTGGTACAGTGCCACAGCCATTGAAGATTGTTGTGACTGAAAATTCCCTTGCATGGTGAACGCTGTGCACATTTGCCCTAACTGTAATGATGACTAGATCCCAGGTGTTGATTTTGTTTTCTCATAGGCAAACACTTGTGTGAGCTTCTCGATAAAGGCCTGTCTCATGAATGGTGGCACTTTTGGACTTGAGGGTCATCCAAAGCACCACCCTCATATTGGCAGAAGGCTACTGACTATTCCAGGATTTAATCAGCACGAGCGTAGTGTGGTAGTATACTGTATAGTGATCAGTAAGAGTCAACCAGTCTTTTAACCTGAATCACTGGAGTGATACCTACAGACCCATCTATTCTAAGTTCCAATAGTGTGTGCTTAACTCACCCTTTGCCTACTTTGGAATGGTGTGTAGTGCAGCTCAGTGCATGTGTGCTATGATGTGCTGGGGATATGTGTGTCTGAGAAAGGTACAATACAGGAATGGACCAGTGCTGTGCCGTATGTGCAAATTATATATATGTGGTGGGTTTATATGTGCCAGTGAATGGTACAATACATGAAGGATGTAGTGGTATGCAATGTGTGTATGTTATATGCATATGTTGAGTTACTATTTGCCTGTGAATGGTACAATGCATGGACGATATGTGTTTCATTTTTGGAGGCCCATGACTACCTGAAGAAACATGAGGAGGTAGAGGAAATCCCCCAGGTAGATTTGTAGATCGCTAATTTCTGTGAGTGGGGTTGGGGCACACTGGAGTAAGTGAGAGCCATGCTCTTCAGTACACTTCAAAGGATTCTCTTTGATTCAGAAAGAAATCTCTAGGAGGAGAACTGGGCACATTTAAGGAATAATATTGGGCTGATAAGAGGATCACAGAGAGTAGGGCTGAGTCATTTGAGTTACCATTTGATATACATACCACTGTGGCTGACATCCAGATGTGAACTTCTCGTCACACTCATGGTTTGTGTTGTGGGGCTATCAGTTGCTCCTGCTGTGTCAGAGTGCTTTCTGGAGTAGGAGAAGAGAGAGCAGAGGAGAGGGCACTTGAAAAGAAAGCAGACCCCAAACATAAACCTCAAAGACTAAACTCTAAATTACATTTGATGATTTGAAATGGATTATAAGAAGTGGAGCTTCAGGCCAGTCAGGGCTGTTCAAGGATGGTAAGCTATGCAAGACGTCCTTTTGTGACCAGGACTTGGGGACCTAGACCTTTGAGTTTCCCAGCTGGGTGAGGGGACATCACCCAGGGAATCCAGGACTACTTGCCCCTGGAGCCCGAAGCAAGGGTGCCTGTATGCCTGCCCACTTGTCAAGACCAGTGTGCTCTGTGATAAAGAGGAGATCATTGGATGGAGCGAGGTCCAGTGGTGGAACCTGGCAGTTGGATTCCTGTAGCAAGGTGTGAGGAGACGGCTGCTGCACCATTCAGGCTTTGCAGAGAAAAGTCAGTGACCCCTTATGCCAGAGAAGGGCTATAGTAAAGTGAGCTGTAAATGTTGCTGCACTGATCAGGTCATCGCCAGTATGTATTTTGGAAATTGGCAACCTTGTATGCCTAGTGAGGCTACTATGAAGATTGTGACTGTGCCGATCAAGCTGTGGCCCATGTACCAGAGTAATGGCAGTGACTCCGTATGCCAGGGGGGCCACCAGGAAAATGCAAGGTTCCTGGACTGGTTAAGACCATCGTCTTAAGGAGGATATCATCATGGTGATCTGAGCAGACCCATACCCAAACTGAGGACCAGCAATAGCATCCCCACACCCCTTCACCTGTGGCGAGGATCCCAGGAAACTAGTATCAGAGGAGCATTGAGGACCCTCACAGCTGCCTCTGGAGGACAGAATGAAGAATTCTAGGGCACCTGACTGCTTTCCATCCCCTACTGTATGTGAGGAACTTACCAGAGACAGCCACTGCAGCTTAATTGCCCGGGCAGGGGGCACACTCAGAGACTCCAGGCAATTAGATTCTAGTGGGACTTAATCTGAATGTCGCCTATATTAAATGAGGAATAATGAGAGGGGAGTGGTAATAAGGAAACTGCCTACAACTCCCTTGAGCCCTGACTTTTATGTGACCCTTTGTGTTGTTTCAAAATGTTGTATTTTATTGTGTTCCTATATTAGAAAAGCAAGAATTTGACTTGACAATAATTTATAGCTGCCGGTGAACATATTTTGATTTGTGAGCCTGTGTGTACAACCCTGTCTGTCTCATTCCCCCTAGGCAGCCGTGGACTGCTCGATCCGCCCTACCAGTAAGAGACAAATGCTGAAGGGGAACTTGGCCCAGTTGCTCACGATCTATAACAGGTTGGGCCCTGGAACATCAGAAGTAAAAGGCCTCAACCTCAACTATTAGCCTAAGTAGTTCCTTCTTGCCCAGTGGATTTCTGAACGGGGTTGTGACAAAGCTTGTCTGTCGCTGGTAGTGGAATCCGAAGAAGTACTGAAAAATATGAAAAGGATAAAACAGAAGGTAATCAAGTGTCATAAAGTGAAAGCAGTTGTAATTAAACAAATTGCAAATGTGTATAGTTCACAAGGTACGAAAATAATTTAAAAATAGTAGAAAAGTAGTTGAAAGAAACAGTGTGAAAACATCAGCAGAAGCACAAAAGAAGCTGTAAGGAAAAAGGGATGAAACAAAAAACAGTAGAATGAAGATAAAATAGATGAAGAAATTAAAGTAAAGTACAGAAGATATTTAAAAAAGTTTAATGGGATGAAAAATGAAGAGGAAGAAAAAACAAATATGTGAAATGGCATTAAAGCATACATTAAAATACAGATGCAACATGAACAGCACACTAAACCTACCTGGGATGAACATCTCTTCTGTTTGTCTGACTTTTCATATCCATGTGGGCACAATGAACACCGAACGCTCTCCTCAATAAAAGGAAGCCTGGAAAAAATGGCTTCTGAAAGGAAAGAAAAAGATCATTCTGAAAGGGGTTGGTGATGCATAAGCCTGTAATCACCTGGAAAACCAGAGTCTGGCAGGTGATTGTCAGTTCTGAAGGTAACATTTAAATTCAGATATTAGGAATAAAGAGTTTTGAAAAAAATAGAATAGTCACAAAAATGAAGTTTAAAACATGCAATGAGTATAAAATGTCTTTTAAACTGGAAAGTTGACACAGTGCAGGAGAAATAGAGAACAGTAAAAAAATGTTTTAGTTTTTTACAAGGGTGAATTATCATGTTTGCAATCCAATAGTTTATCTAATGCTGCATGTCCAATTTTACGCTAACAGCCACTTCTTGTCTGTATAGCCCATTTGCACACTCGATCCATTTTTCATGCACAAAGATTGCCATTTCAAAAAGGATTGTGACTTGTACGTGCAAAAAAGAAAGATGAAAACCCATACTACTATTATTAAAGAGTAGGAAAAGAGGCCAGGGATAGTGAAGGGAGACACAATATGCGTTGCAGGAGTAAAAATAAGAGTAAAAGTACAAATAAGATTCATTTGTGCCATTTCATTGTCAAGCAGCAACCACAATTCTTGTCAGGGCGAAGCGTACACCAAACCTGAGTTAACCTGTACTCAACCCCTGGTAACTTAGAACGGGCATGTCAGGGATAACTTAGAGGCAATGTGTAAAGTATTTGTGCAACACTTCAAACAATTAAACAATGAAAACACACCAGAAAATGCTCCAGGTTAGATAAATAGAGTAATCTGTAATAAATAAAACAAGACCAAACTGACAAAAATTCAATTTGTAGAAGCTGAGATATGCAATTTTAAAGATTTCAATAACAATATTGTCAAAAAGCACAAAGCTACAACTGTAGATTTCTGGTTGTGCCAGTCCAGAAAAAAGTTAGAATTATAGGCTGACTGCAATGGAGTTCGGGCTGGCTACAGGGACCCAGTTACCCGCTGAACAATGTATCTTAAATTCAGGATTGCAGAGTGTTGTTCATATCCACATTGAAGATGCATCACACAGTTGAAGCGATGAGTAGGTTCCAGGATGCAGAAGGCTGCAGTGCGAGGTCCTGCATCATCGTAGAAGATCCCGTTGATGAGGGATTGCAAAGCCCATTGTGGAGGATGCTTCACACAGTCAGGACAATGCATCAGTTCCGGGGAGCTGCGAGGCTGCGATGAGGAGTCCAGCATAGTCGAGGCTGCCGTCGATGCAGGATGCAAGGGCCTGAGCTGAGGATGTGTCGCGCAGTGGCAGTTCTGAAGAGGTTACAGTCAAAGTCCGCGAAACAGGTCTTTGGGATTGGTCCAATCCATGCACCATCGGAGATTAATCCGTTCTGATCGAGGTTGCTCGGTCCAGCTGAGAAGATATATCAGTTCTGCTGAATCCACAGGGGCTGGCAGAGCACCTAAGAACCACTTTTAAGGTTTCAGGGCTAGGGTGGCACCACTTGGCAGGGTAAACTCAAGGATGACAAAGTCCATGTGCTAGGTTGTTGGAAGCCTGTTCAGTTCCTGAGGATTCAGATCAAGAGGCTAGCCAACTAGCCCTTAGAGTCACTCTAGGGTTCTGAGTTTAAGAGATGCAGGTCCAGTACTTATGACCCTGGCAAGAAGGCAGCATGCAACAGATTAGTACTGCAGGGCAGCAGTCCTTCAGAGCAGCAGCCCAGCAGAGTGGCAGTCCTTTCAGCAGCACAACAGTCCTTCTTTCTGGCAGAGGGGTATGCAACCTTTTGTGCAGAGGCAGAAACACAGTCTATCCAAGAGTAAGTAGAGCTCTGTCCAGCTCATCCCACCCATCCTGCCAGTGATGACCCATCTAGGCATACCTAAGCACTAAGCAACAGTCAACCACACCCTTATATGACCCAGAGACAGGCTGCAGGCACTGAAGAGCAGATGTACATAGACTGTGTTAGGTTGCAAACACCTCGATTTTCAGAGTCAGGCTGTTTGTGACTACAAAAAATCCTTTTTGAGTATATAAAACCCTATGTTTTACCTAATTGTAAAATGGGTTTGTGATTTCGTATTAGGAAGGGCTGTGTTAAGAGCATCCCTTCCTAATTGCGACTTGCAGTGGTATCTGTGAATGTTTTGTGACCAAAATTCGGTCGCAAAGCATTCACATTTTAATGCCTACTTCAAGTAGGTGGTAACCCACTCACAAACAGGATGGGGTCCCCAAAGGAGCCCTTCTCCTAGGTAAATGGTTGTAAAAAAGTTTTTTTAAACTAGGCAGTAGTTCTCACTGACCAATGTCTACAATTAAAAAGTAAAAAGGAAACTTTTCATTTTTCTTTATCAGACGCATACCGTTTTCCTTTAAGGAAAATGGGCTGCATTGAAAAGGACCATTACTTTATTTAAAAGCAATCACAGACATGGTGGTCTGCTGACCCCAGCAGACCACCATTCCTGTGATTTTAGTGAATCCCAATGGGTCGCAAAATGTGACCTTCTTCATGAATATTATTAAGGTACCTCTATTTGTGACCCACTAGGAATAGCTAAATGTGTGAAACACACATTTGTACATATTTGTTTGCAATTACCAAATAGCGATTAGCAAAAATTTGCGATTAAGTTATCGCAAACCTGAAACTATGTACATCTGTCCTTAAATGGATCAGGCAGGAAAATGGCAGCTTTTTAAAAGTCGCATTTTCAAAATCATAATTTAAAATCTGACCACCATAGGCTATGATTTTCCATTACAATTCCAAAGACACCAAACATGAGCTGGTACCTGTTTCCATTTGGAAATTACAATGTATTTACTTAAATAAGGTACCTGCAATCTTATCCTATGGGAGAGGTAGACATTGCAGTAGTGAAAAACAAGTTCAACAGTGTTTCACTACCAGAACATGTAAAACTTAAAATTACGTGCCCTACTTTTTAAATACATTGTACCCTGCCCTCTAAGCTGTCACAGGATTAGCCTAGGGGTGACTTATATTTATTGAAAGGACAGTTTGGCCCGAGCAAAAAATATATTTTGCCAGGTCAAAATGGCAGTTTAAATTGCACACACAGGCTGCAATGCTGGCCAAAGATTTGTTTAAATTGGTGTGCAGACAGAATATCAAGTTGGAAATGTCGAACTACAAAAATATCGAGTCCTAAATATCATGAGTCAGAAATATCAACAGCAAGAATATTGTGGTCTAGAATTTTGATTTTAAGGTAAGAAATATCGTTAAAAAAAATATAGAAGTCATTAATATTGTTTGCAAAAACATAGTTGTTTAAAATATTGATTGTTTAATTAGTGTTATGTATTTTAGTATATATATTAAATGTATGTGTTGTGTTTGTGTGTGTAAGAATTGTTTATGTTTTTAACATATGTGTTACATTTTTAAAATGTTATTTTAATTAAATGTTGCGTGTTTTAGTTCCCTTGAAGATTGTCAGTTAATAGGGGAATAGGGTGGGAGTTCATTTAATTATAATAAATGAATGATTATTTTTTATTAATTCATATTATTTAATTGTGATTTTATAGTGTTAATTGGGTGCAGTAATGTATTAATAATTAATTATTACTCGGATGTTAATCAATTTGTATTAATTATTTGCTAATTAATTAGGGCAATTGTGTATTTAAGAAGCGGGTTGTGGGGTTTATAGGGGTAATGTGTTGGTTGTTATGAATTAATTGATATGTTGTTAAATAGTATTAATTACTTAAATAAAAATTAAATATGGAAATAGTGTAATTCATTTAAGGTGCAGGTTGTGAGGTTTATAGGGGTAATGGGCGGGAAGGAATTTATTTTTGATTAATTAATAATTAGTTGTTAATTGATATTAAATAATTTATTGAAAATTAATTATGGAAATTGTGTAATCAATTTTAGGTGAGGATTGTGGGTTTATAGGGGTAAAGGCGGGAAGCAAAGTTTTATTAATTAATAATTAGTTCTTAATTTATATTAATTAATTGAATATTAATTATGGAATTTGTGTAATTAATTTTAGTTTGGGGATGTGGGGTTTATAGGGGTAAAGGGTGGAAAGTAATTATATTATTTAACTAATTGATATTTATTTATGAAAATAAGTTTTAATTGTGTAATGAATTTTTTTACAGTTTAATTTTAGCTGTGGTTTGTGGGGGCTATAGGGGTAAAGTGTTGGAAGTTTATGAATTTATATGAGTTTTAATTTGTTTTATAATTAATAAAAAAATAATTGGTAATTAATGATGTTATTTATTTAAGATTTTTTTAATTTAGATGTGGGTTGTGAATTGTGAGGTGTTATAGGGTAGTAAATATCAAAAGTAAATGTATGTAATAATAATATTTGTTTTTTTAAATAATTTCTAATTAAAAGTATGTATTTATTTGAAAATTATTTTTTATTTTGTTTACATAATAGTTGTAGGCATTTGTCATATACATTTAACACTATAATATGTTTAAAAAAATTGTAATACTAAATATATTTGCATTTAAATATTCAACATATTTATGTATTTTTTATGTATTTCATTTTTTACATATTTTTGCTGTTCTTAATATTTTGTTTGTTTTTAATTTTGAACTGACTTGACTGATATTATTATTTTTACACCACCGCAATCCAACACGTTCCCTACTGTTGCACTGATTAGAGTGGGAATAGCAATTTTTACCCCTCTTCTATCTAGCAATTTGCCTACTGTTGCACTCACTGGAGTGGGAATAGTTATTTGTACCCCTCCGCTATCCAACACTTTCCCTATTGTTGCACTCACTGGAGTGGAAATAGTAATTTTTACCCCTCCGCTATCTAACAATGTCCCTAGTGTTGCACTCACTGGAGTGGAAATAGTAAGTTTTATCCCTCCCCTATCCAACACTTGAGAAATCCACAATCATGTCCCACCTTCTACATTGAGGTGGAATGCAAAACAGGTACAGACAGCGACAAAATCTCCATGGGGTGGAAGAAGCAGGTTTCACAGTTCTTTTATTGTTTATATCACCACAAAGTGAAAAGACAAGTGTCTGCCCCATAATCGATATTTTGTACAACTATAGTGTTTTCCGATATTTTTGTACTTACCTGTTTAAGTTTAGGGAATCGATATTTTTCCATTCTATATTTTTTCATCTATATTTTTCACATCAATATTTTTTCGGTTGTTTAAAGTGCTACTTTAATGGGTGGCACAATCAGTGCTTCAGACCCACTAGTAGCATTTATTTACAGGCCATGGGCACCAGTAGTGCCACCTTACTAGGGACTTACATGTAAATGGCAAATTCAATATGACAATTGGGTATAAGCCAATATTACCATGTTTTAACGAGGAAGCACATGCAATTTCGCACTGGTTAGCAGTAGTTTAAAGTGCCTAGAGTCCTAAGGTCAGCAAAGAATAGTGGGGATGAAGGCAGAATGTTTGAGGAAAGACCACCAAAGGCTGACTGGCCCAACAATGCACAATATGTTTGCTGCTTTGTTTGAAAACACAACAGTTGTTTGATGGCAAAGGACATGGTTTTTCTAAATGTGTCTACATATTAGTCCTCAAACGAAAGTGCAGAGATCTAAACTGTTCCCAGCACACTGAATCAAGAGAATGCCGCTGAAAAGTTGACATGCTTTGCAAAACTCCAGCAATATCAAACCACTTCATCCCTATAATGCCAATCCATGTAATGTCCAAATTAAGGAAGCCCATACAGGTGCCAATACCAATGTTTTAAACATAAATTCTAAGCCAGTGGATCCAATAATCCCCCCAGTACTCAAATGAAGAACTTCCTGGAATCAGCTCTGGGCAGGAGAGCATCTTGAGAGATGTTGCTCTATAAACAATGAGCTAAGAGAGAGGAGGGCTCATTTGTAGATGCACCTAAATAACCAGGCGAAGAACATCTAATTTTTGGTTGACCAATTGAAAAACAATATCCTATTGCCTGCATTGATTAAAGTTGAGTAAGGTTTTCTGCTGGAAAATACATGGTTGCTTTGGAGTAAAGGTGTTGGACCTGGCACTTTTTGCAGGGATGTTCTCAAAATTTTGCTTTCCTCCTGTATTTTTCTCTGACCTGATTGTGTTGGATTTAGGATCCTGGGCACTTTACCACATCAGTGCTAAAGTCATGTTCTCTCACCTTTCAACATGGTACGATTGGTCTACACCTGATTGCCATATGTAATTTACATGTAAGTCCCTTGAACAGTAGTATCCCATATACTCAGTGCCTGTAAATTAAATGCTGCAAGTGTGCCTGTAGTGCTGCCTGCCTGATCTACAGAAGTAGCCTTTTAAACCTGTCTCGGGCCTCTGCCACTGCAGGGCCTGCGTGCTCAGTTTACGCACTTGGGGCCATATGTAGGTGGGCTAATACCGGTCGGTAACAGACGAAAATTGGTAAATTTCCTGGTGCCGACCGGTATTTAGCCCTTTGCGATGTAGGAGGCTGGATTTAAGGATTCGGTAATTTACCGATTTGTTATTTTAAGGAATCGGTAAAACGCTGATTCCTTAATTTAAGGAATCTGTAAATTACCGAATCCTTAAATCCTATGTAGGGAGCACTCAAGTGAGTGCATATTTCGTTTAAGGATTCGTTATTTACCACCAACTACAAGTTGGTGGTAAATACCGAATACCTTTAAAAAAGCAATTTTGTGCTTTTTTAAAAGTGCCATGTGGCAGACATACATGCCCTTAGGGCATGTATGTGCGCCACATGTGCAGACATGCACGATTCAGGGGTGCAACAGGGTGTCAATGTGACACCCTGCCACCCTTGAATATGCTCCCCTATTACTGATTCGGTATTTACCGAATCGGTAATAGTGAATGGCTTCCCATTCATTCCTATGGGCCTCCAGGCCCATAGGAATGAATGGGAAGGTATTCCTTATTGGAAAGAGGTTTGAAAATTCTTTTTTGTTTCACACAGATTGGCCCATGATAGGTGCATGCAGGGAGCCAGCTGGGTCCTGTGCTCCCCCCTGCAGCCTCTCATGCTGTATGGAGTGGGAGCTCCGGGTCAGTGCCTTTGTAAGGCCTGAGTCCAGCATTGGCTCAGTGAAGGGGACCACTCCCCCCCCCCTCTCTAAATATATATTTTGGCCCGGGGATGGGGTATCTGGGACTGTAAAAATCTGGGGAGCAGGGATGCACGCCCCCACTCCCCTTATCAAACAAAAGGCCTGGGGATGGGGTCATTTGCTTGAGCCACTATAGGCAGGGCCACTGGAATTATGCGGCATAGAAGCATACATTTATGTGGCTGGGTTGACTAAAATCTGCTGCAAATTATGTAGCCCAATGTGACTTTTCCATAGTATTACTTCACTAGTTTGTGATATTTCCACAGGGTAATAATGTCTGGGCAAATAATTAGTACCAGTTTAACAACTGCATGCAGAAATAGGCAACGGAAAGAAGACTGGTTAACCTTTGCAAATGTCCTTCCACTGTGCATAAACACATTTTGCCACATTTTTGGGGTAATATTTTTGGTTTTTGCCACAGATGATGGATTATGTGGCTAATGCGGCAAATCAAACAAATATTTTGTGAAAAAAGCGGCAACCACAGAATTACATAATCCCAGTGGCCCTGGCTATGGTATAATTAACATTAATCTCCAGCTGCTGCCCTGCATATAATTAGTTGTGAAATTTCTTCCAGGTGCCACACAGTAGACTACTTTGGTTGCAAGGTCAACCTGGATGGGCATGCATTACCCAATTGCGCTCTGCAGAATATTCAGAGTGGGGGCCACTGCCCCCTCCTGTTAGCACAACTGTGTTAAATCCCGCTTGACAGGCATGTCTTAGGCACATGTAAAACCTTTGCACATTTGAAAGGGATCAATCAGGCCCAGATCTCAATTAATGTGTATCCCCTGCATGGTTACTGATGGTGTCTTAATCTTACTAGACTTCCCTCTAATTGTTTGCTATAGGTTCAGAGCCTGCTTCAAACTGGATTTTAGTGTTAGATGTGGGACAGTAGTAAGTACCGTAGTCTCCTCAGTCTATCCAAACCAGGCTCTGCCACAGTTAGTCTGAAGTTTCGCCTTGATCCTGGACTACCGCAACTATAGACTTACATGGGCCCTTTTCAAAATTGATATCACTGGATATTGGACTTTGTAATTTTTGTCTTATTTTACTCAGACAAGTGTTTTCTTCATTTTAAAATTGATTGTTGAGTATTAATGCGTTTCTGTGACTTTTCTACAGTGTTTCCACGGCTTCAATACTTTACATATTGCCTTTGATTTAAGCCTGAGTGCATTGTTTCACATACCCAGGGATCGAGCTCAGTTTTCTTTTATTCAATTTGTGTGATATCTAGCAGGTGGTAGACTTATCCATTGAGGTGTACATTTGTCCACCCCAAATATTATTCCACTTTCCTACATGAAGGTATCGGTCAATTATGACATAAGCATGACATCCAATGTTTTAATGATTGCTTTTGCATAGCTAAGAAGGCAGAAAATGTTAAGAAGAGGATTCAATTAATTGTTTGGTGGCAAAAAATGTGGTTCTCTTTGGAGAATTACTGCAATTTACCTTCTAATGGGCAGCCAGTGTTTAAAATGTTAACCCATTATGAGGCAATGGAGACAATTTTGTAAGCATAAAAAAGTGAAAATTTGGTCACATTTTAATTATTAAGCCTTTATGAGTTAAACCCCTTCGATGCTCATGACGAGCTCAGCTCGTCATGAGGTACACCTCTTGTACACTCATGACGAGCTGAGCTCGTCATGAACAATGGGAATCTATTTTGGTCAGCGCACAGGATAAATCTGCACCGCACCGATGGTGTTAAAGGAAAAGATGCACCAGGCTGCACATATAGAATATGGAGAAACATTGAATCAGATTTCAATTGGCATTCTCAGCGAAGGAACCAAATAATGAGCAGCCAGTTCACAAAGCAAGCACACAGATTCCTATTTTGCACCAGATCAAGCTTTCGTGTATAAACTTTGGGTTTTCTTTCAGAACAAGGTCCAGATGGTTTACGAGGAACTTCTGAATTCATCGAAGGTTAACAGAATAAACCATTTTGAGGCACAGGAAGAACTTTCTTTCCAGTGCAGCCTAACTCAATTCTCCGCCCTTTAGAGAAGAGCAAGTGGTAGATATACTCTCACTAACCAAGTCTGGGTCCCCACTCGACCCCTGTCCCCCATATATCTTACATCTAGCTTCGGATGAGGTTTGTACATCAATGACCCCTCTAATAAATCTAGTTATAAGATCAGGGACCTTCCCTTTGGGTTGGAAAATGGCCTGTATCAGACCTATTCTAAAATTCTAAAAAAAATCTTGATAGAGCCCTTGGAGGCTAAATACGACCGCCCGATCTCCAGTCTACCTTTACCCTCTAAAATCTTAGTGAAAGCCATAAACCTGGAGCTGACGGCTTATCTTGAGGCTAATAACATTCTTGACTCCACCCAGCATGGCTTCAGAGCTCGGCATTCTACGGAATCAGCTCTGATCATGGCTACAGAGGAGATTTGTAGGGTGATGGTTGAGGGCGGTAGGGCGTCTTTGATACTGTTAGACCTCACGGCAGCTTTTTATACTGTAAATCATGCAGTGTTAACAAATAGGCTGAAGTCCGTGGGAGTCAGCGGCAAGGCCTTGACATCTTTTCTTTCCTCCAGGGACCAAATATTTATTAATTTTTATTTTGTGTCTTTTATAAAGCGTGCAGCTACCCCAACTGGGTGTCCCAGCGCTGATTGATTGTGATGAGATCCTAAAGAGAGAAACCTGAAGACAGGCAGTTACTGGCAGAGAAGAAAGGTCTTCAAAGCGCGGCAGAATTCCGGTTCAGTTCTACTCATGCGCAAGTTGAGAGGCAACTTGTTCCATCATTGGGCAAATCCCAACTCAAATGTTAAGCCACCAGAACGAGATTTTTTAAATCTAGGTGTAACCAATAGGCATTTGGAGTTGGAACAAAGCGATCGAAGGTTGCAGTAAGGGCGAAGGATAGATCTAAGATGGGCAGACCCCTTTCCCCGAGTGGAGCGGTAGGCTAGTGTCATAGCTTTAAACTCAATGCGTTTGCTCATGGGTAGCCAATGCAGTTCGCGGAGGTATGGAGATATATGCTGTCGGCGCGAGAGGCCCCCAATCAAACGAGCTGCAGCATTTTGGACCATTTGGAGTTTGTGACAAAGGCCAGAGGGTAATCCTAAATAAAGTCCATTCGTGTAATCCAAGTGGGAGATAATCAATGCGTGAACAATTGTTTTCCTACTGGCACAAGGCAGATAATTGATAAGTTTTTTAAGGTTTTGATCTTGGAAAAGCAGGCGGCAGAGACTGATTGAACCTGACAGCCTAAAGACAGATGTTGGTCCCATCGAACTCCAAGATTCCTGACTGAGTCCTTAGGGATGGGGGCTTGACTCAGATCTTCCGGCCACCAGATGGTAGAATCTAGAGGGGAGGGCTTGTTAAAGAAAAGCACTTCAGTCTTGGTTGCGTTCAATCTCAGGGAGTTAAGATCCATCCAGTGAGCAATGTTTCTGATGCAGGATTTGAGGGGATCTAAAGATAAAATGGATTGATCCTCAAAAGTGAAAATCAGCTGAATGTCATCGGCGTAGGATGTAGTTTTAATGCCGGATTTGGAAATCCTATCAGCTAGCGGGGAAAAATAAATATTAAAAAGAAGAGGGCTCAGAGACGAGCCCCGAGGAACGCCCCATTTCAATGGTCTGGGAGTGGAAGTGAAGGGGGGGTATGAACCAGTCGTGAACGATTTGACAAAAAAGAGCCAATCCATTTTAGGACATTGCCCTGGATTCCCAAGACCTTCAGTCTTTTTAATAGGATGGGATGGGACACGGTGTAAAATGCTGCTGATAGGTCCAGCAGCACCAACACCGCCCTTGATCCTCAGTCTAGCGTCCAACAGATAGAGTCCGCCATCTCAATAAGGGCCGACTCAGTACTGTAGCCTTTACGAAAGCCATGTTGGGAGTCATGGAAAAGGCCATGGGTCTCGATAAAACCAGCAATTTGCAGGTGGGCAAGTCGCTCGAGTATCTTGGCAGGTGCAGGGAGGAGTGATATCGGCCTAAAGTTAGCGGGATTACCTGGATCTAAGTTAGCCTTTTTTAAAATATGGACAAGGAAGGCCTGTTTCCAAACTTCTGGATAAATACCCGTACACAAAGAGGAATTCCATGATGGGTTGAGGTAGGGGTTGAGGAAGGATGCCAAGGCTTTATATTGTTTTACTGGCCAGGGATCCCCTGGGGATCCTGACCTGCATCTGAGTAGTTCCTGTAAGGAAAACTCCTCAGATATCACTGTAAAGTCAGCGAGGACTGGGCCGGAGTAGTACGTGTCAGTTGGATCCACTATAGACCCTGTATTCTCGTTGATGGGGAACGAGGCATGGATCTGGGCAATCTTATTCTCGAAGTATTTAGACAGCTGGGAACAGAGTTCTTGAGAGGCGGGCTGTTGTCGGATCAAAGCCTGGGGGTCGGTAAATGATCTGACAATTGAGAAGATCTCTCGTGGGGTGTTGCTAGCTTTATTGATCTTCTCGGCTAGGAAGCCTCTTTTATGTTTAATGATCTGTTTCCGATATTCTTTAAGAGCGCTGCAATACTTCAATTTGCTCTCTGCAGAATACCCCGATCTCCAGCGTCTTTCCAATATTTTACAAAGGGATTTCTGTTGAGGTAGTTCGTCTGAGTACCAGGGGGCTGCGGGTGAGGCCCTGAAGGTTTTTATCGGCCTGAGAGGAGCCAATGCATCGACTGCCTCTCAGATTCATTTGTTAAGGTTGCTGATGCTAGAATCTAGATTCGCCGTAGGGAGCGGACTGCTATCTTTAAGACACTCCTCGAGAGAAGTCTGGGAGATTATACTCCAGTTTCTTCCAAATGCTCGGGGGTGGAGATAGGTCTATCAAGACGGGTTAGGAGAATAGAAAAAGGGATGAGAAAATGGTCCGACCAAATAACTCGAAGAGGATCTTCAATTGTAATATCCGAGAGATTAGTACAGATTAAATCCAGTATGTGGCCAGCTCTGTGGGTGAGGCAGGCAACTTGCTGCCGCAGATCGCAAGCAGCCAAAGTAGATTACAAATTATAGCTGACCAGGCAGGAAAGATCTTCAGCTTGCAAATTGCAGTCCCCTAGAACCGTGAAGTTGGCATAGCGTGCACAGGAATGAGTAATGTAATCCAGAAGGGCTGGCAGATGAGAGGGGCTAGAGTTGGGAGGTCGGTATAGTAAGAGACCCGTGAAGGAGACCGAGGCAGAACATTTGACACAGAAAGGGAGCCCTTCAATGCTGTCAATAGGGTCATATTGTGTGGACAAGATGAAATATATTGGGAGGGTATGAGGATGGAACGGTTTACTCTCCTGGGTGGAGTCCCTCAGGGCTAGGCCTTGTCCCCTACCCTGTTCAACATTTATGTGGCCCTGCTGGCTAGACTAATCAAAAGTTATGGTTTAGCCCTAGTGTCTTACGCTGACGACACGCAGCTAGTGGTGTCTATCACCCAAAATGGCAACATTTCAGCTGAGCGGTTTCACAACTGTCTCTCCTCCCTAATGTCATGGATGAACATGAATTTTTTTAAACCTAATACTCAAAAAACCGAGATCTTCGAATTTGGCCAGAAATCTTCAATCTGGAGCCAATTTTGGTGGCCAACTGAAGCCAGAACGTGCCCGTTGCCGGTGTCTAAGGCTAGAAAACCTGGTTTTCCCATCAACAAAGATCTCACTTGTGCCCCTGAAATAAATCAAGGCCTCAGTCTGCTTTTTCACATTAAAGGTCTTGCGTGAGATTCTCTCATTTATCCCGTTCTCCTTGAGAAAAACGGTAGTTGGAGCCTTAATTCTATCAAGGATAGATTATTGTAATGCCCTTTATCTAGGCGCTGGAGTCAAACAGCTCAATAAGCTTCAGTCACTGCAAAATTCAGCTGCGGGAGTCTTGTATGGTCTACTAAAGCACCATTCCACCTCGGCCAGCATAAAACAACTCCACTGGCTTCCGGTGAGACATTGGGTGGGGTTCAAAGACCTCTGCCTAGTGCATAAAGCCCTTTATGGAGGTGGGGCGACAGACATACAACCATTATTCCTCCACTACATCCCACTGCGCTGTCTAAGATCTATGGACACTGGGCTGGTTCTTCCTTCCAGGATGAAAAGGATGAAATGGGGAGGAAAAAGCTTTTCTTTTTTAGCAGCCAAATTATGGGACTACCTCCCCGTCTCACTGCGACTTCAGCCCTCGCGCACCCTCTTTATGAAGGGCATAAAAACCTGGCTCTTCATGCAGTGCTAATCATACGGCGACTCCAAGCTCACTCTACCCAGCGGCAAGACGCCTCGGCATTAGGGTGCTCTATAAATACCATCAGTCTGTCAGTCAGTCAGTTAATTCTGCCATGTTAGAGTCAGAAGAGGAAACCATTGTGGACCGAAAGTGGTAGATCAACCGGAACATCATGCTTTTAACTTTCCGCCATTGAAGATAATTTACAAAACAGCAGGGTTGGAAGAAATTGTCCAACCATGTATTAGCAGTCCAATAATGCTAAACAGAAACTTGAACCTAGAGTTACGACTTTCATAATGATATGTAGTACGTATCCAAAAAGAGTTGACATTGAGTTTAAGGCAAGTAAGTTTTATTGTGTGGGAGAACCACAGATTAGTATCAAGACATAGCATGAGATTATTTTTGCTTAAAAATGTTTGTGTGCATAGGGATCAACTTACAATACCCCTTGCATATGCAGTTGCAATTCACAAGTGGTAAGACCTTAGTTTACTTGAAGGTACAGTGGACATTTCAACAAAAGTATGTGATTTATCCTTTATGGCTATGTCTAACTAGACTTTAATTAAATCACAATGAATGAGATTTTAGCCACCTTGAAGAGTACAATAGACTTAGGAAGCAGTATAGTTCCCGTCTACAACAATGTGATATACCTGAGTACCACTTCACTTTAAGGAGACAGGCGTGGGGGGAGCACAGATTAAAAGAATACCAAATAAAAGATGGAAAGAAGATGCAAAGACAAAAAAAGGAAGAGAGGATATGAGGAGGGTGTTGAATTTTGATTTTCAAACAGAAGTGAAGGTAAATGTCATGAACAAATACCAGTTAACATACTAATTGCAGTCAAAAAAGTGAAGAGTGCCTGAAAGAAGCACAACAGGGAATGCTAATTCAAGTAATTTAAAATTGAAGACCACTTAAAAAGGACAGAAACACATGGCATGACACAATGAGCATTCAAAAAGCAGTGTCTTCAACATGTAGGGAAGAGTGATATAAAATGCAGGAGCAGCAAGATGTCAAATAATCCATGATGGTTATTTTCAACAAGCTGGAGGATGAAGGTGCAAGATTGCATAGTACTTTGAAATACCAATACACATGGGAGCACAAGTGTATGATATGTGTGCACATCAAAGAAACAGATTTATAGCTAGTGAAGTTTGTTTACAAATGTGTTTCAAGATGAGCTAGCTGGGGTGGCGAAGTAGGACCATATGCGGATCGTGGCTAATGCTCCCTGTGGGTGCTAAAATGCAAATGCAGAGAATGTACCAAGGGCTAAGACTTGAGGGGAGGTAGGCTTTTTGACCTCCCACCCCTGGGGGTCCTGTGGATCCACCTTACTACTCATATCCTTCTAAGTTGCAACCCGGGAAAATCCACACATGGCATTGTTTGGAGTGGTTTGGAAAGGCCAATGCTTAAGTGGGGTTGTGACCCCTGCAAAGCCAAAAGATGAGGCCAGTGAGGCAACAGTCATCTGCTGACCACCAACGTACGGGGGAGTTAACAGTGGTTGTGAAACCACTGGCAACAAGGTGGAGCCAGAACCATTAACCTGCATCAGTAATACAGAAGGGAGGCAGAGGGGAAGAAGTTGCCAGAACAGTGGTGCTTGGGATGCCTCATGGCAGAGCCGCTGAGGGGTAAAGTAACAATGAGAAAAGGGGGTCAGCCACACCTACAGGTGGGCCTGGCCAGAGATGGTCCTGTATGTCACACACCGGTAGCCCAGGAAACATAGAATATGTGATGCATATCCCCAGGGATCATCACTTTGACTACACAGACTGGAACCTGTGCCAAATGGTACCATTGAATATAATTTCCGGTGATAACACACAAGCTTAATTCTGGAGATTAATGATGTATGACTAAACAAATGATTTATGGCTGATGCCATTAAGTGATTTATGGTGCATATTAATATGACCTATGGTGCATTAATGATCTATTACTGTTGTGATAATTTATGACCCATTGTGTGAATGCTGACTCAATGCTAACAAACTGTGTTATTTTACCACCGCCAAGGTCTGGAAGTATTATGGATGACTGGGTGGGTGGCGGGAGAAGTAGTGGGGAATAAAATTGTGAAATTCTGCACTGGTTAAGCTGTAAAAAAGAAGAAACCAGAAAGAAAGCTGGAGTTATGATAGTAGTCCCGCAAACAATAGCAAACAATAGCACAAGACTTTGCTGAATAATAATGCAGACTCATTGGCCCAGGAGATCCAGTCCCCCGAAAGGCAATAGATGCATTCATAGGCAGTATCTTGGTTTAAACGATGATGACAGAGCAAAATAGACCAACCCATATCAGTTGATGAGATTGTTTAGGCAATAAGTCAAATAAAACTGGTGAAAACTCTGGGACCTAACATTTTCTCCATTGAATTCTTGAAAAATGTGCACGTTTGGTAGCTCAGTTCCTACATGCAATGCTCCAGGCCAAAAAGGTGAAAAGGGACCATCCAACATGATTGGGAGAAGCCTCCATCTGCACAAGACTGACACTGAGCAGGGGAAAACATGGCGGCCGGCTAGGTTGCGGGTCGCGGATGTTGGGAGACGTGGCGGTGCTAGGAAGGAGTGCTAGGTAAAAACTGACCGCATTGAGAGCGTAGCCAGTGGAGAAAACTGCTCACCTTCAATAGAAGAGAAGGTACCGGGCTTTGGTAAACTTGTTAGCGGCTGTGTGTGCTGGCGGCGTCCGATAGCGTATGGTGGAGGTTCAGGCTGAGGGATCCTTACAGCTTTGGACAGAGGCAGAGGAGGAGGAGCCGTGTCTAACTGCGGACTCGCAGAGTGGGAGCTGGAAAAGGGCGGTGCTGGAACTAGGCAGAGGACGCCGTGCAGCAGCATGGATCGGGTTGAGAGGTGCCGGGGTCGCGGGAGAGGAGAGGAACCTCTGGCTGCGACGACGCTGGAGGTAAAGGGTGCAGGGGGAGTTGTGGAGAGACCCCGAATATTAAGTCCAGCGGATAGAGGTTTGGATGAAGCACAGGCAGGTAAGGGAGGAAATAATAAGGTGGACTGCAGAAAGTTGGCAGCAGGCACAGAGCACCCCAGGTATATATTAAGAAGCACAAAGAGAGAAATAAGTGAGTTATCTCTGGGTAATCCGAAACCCCTGCAAAAGAATTTTTCAGAAGTGCACGATTAAAGAAGCCAAAAGTTGTAAGGCAGGGCAGCTGGACACAAAAAAAGACACAAAAAAGGGAAAGCAAAGGGGGCTTGAGTATAAGGTAGCTACGACCCGTCACTCAACTCATACTTTAAACTGATTCAAAAAGTATTGATTTTGAAATCACACTCTACACAGTTAATTCAGGGTCTAGACTCTGAAAAAGACGGAAAGTTAGTACAGATTGTCTCGAAAGGTACGGAAAGCAGGATTGGTCCCGGCATTCACCTCCTAATCCGTTTCAGGCTCTTGCGATAGGGATGGCGGAAGAGGGGGAGATTACGCAAGACACTGCTGAAATGGCTAATGTAGATACCCCACCGCAGTGGAATACAGTGCTAGCAGTGGAAGGTGTGCTGGATGCTGGGGGAGCGGGGGGAGAGGCTCTGATGATAACAGATAGCCCACTGACAAATTATAAATGTACGGAAGAAGCTTGCACAGACCCTGAGCAAGGCAGCTCAGACTCTTCAGTTGTGGGGCTTCTCAGAAAATTAGAGAGGGATATACATCTAGGTTTTGAGGCCTCTAATAAAAATCAGGAGTGCATAAGAGCCTCATGTAGTTTATTGGAGGCCAAGCTTGATAAATTAAGCCCCGCACAGAAGTGCTTGAGTCAGAGGTGAAAGTGATGCGGGAGAGGGTCCTAGATAATCACAAGGAGATTGAGCTTATTAAATTCAAGGAGCGAGAGAATGATGAGAGAGTTGAGAGGCTTGAAAATATGCAAAGACGAAATAATCTTAACATTTTGAAGTTACCAGAAGGAAAGGAGGGGTTGGATATAAAGAGTTATGTAGTGCAGCTTCTTAAGACTGAGTTACAGCTAGAGGAAACGGAAGAGGTATTGTTATGTGATATTCAGAGGATTCATCAAGATCCAAACCGCTCTAAACCTAGAAGGATACTGGTCAACTTCTTGACTTATAATTTGAAGGAGAGGATTTTGGCATCTGCCCTTAAGAGGAAGAGTATAATGGTGGATGGAACTGCAGTGGATATAAGGTCAGATTTATCACCTGCTACAGCAAGTAGACAATGGGAGTTAGGGAAGCGTATGGAGCCGCTCAGAGCATTGGGGGCTACGGTCCAATTAAAATTCCCAGCTTTCCTAAAGGTAATGTGTCCGAGTAAAATGTATACGTTTTGGGGGGTTGAATAGGTTGATGCCTTTTTGGAACAATGTCAAGGAGAATAGTAAGTAAGTAAGGTGAAGGTGAGCAGGATAAGGACGGTCAGATCATTGCCTGGCACTCATATATTGATATATAGTGAGAAATAGATAAAATGTTGTGCACCGCCACTAGGACATCCACAAGGCCAAGGCCATGGGTGTTTTGGCTGGGTTTTCCAGGGGGGGAGAGTGAGAGAGAGGTGGCTGGGAGGATGGGTGTCTGGGGTAGGGAGGGGGTGATGGAGGGAGGAAGGAGTGTGGGAGAAAAGAAAAATATCCTCAGGAGCGTCTTTGCCACCAAAAGGTGGGAAATGTGGGTAAGCTGTTATGAGCGGGGCTAACGTTATGGAACTAAGGTTCCTTACATGGAATGTTAATGGTTAACGAGTGAAGTCTAGGAGACCGCTGATATTGAAATATTTAGAGGATTCCCTTGCGCATGTGATTATTTTGCAGGAGACGCATTTATCTGAAAAAGAAAGTAAGGAGATTTTTTCTGCTCAACGTTGGATTGCTAGTGCTTTTGTTACACCCCAAGAAATAGTTACAAAGGGGCTGGCAATTCTGATCAGGAAAGGGGTTAACATTGTTATGGAAGATAAGAGAGCAGATAAAAGAGGTAGGTGGGCGATCTCGAAATTAAGAGTGGCAGGGGAAGTGTTGGTAGTAGCCGGGTATTATGGGCCAAACTTGGATGATGAAACTCCCTTAGATGAGTTGGCGGGGAATTACTAGATTTTTCAGGCAAAATGATTGTGGCTGGAGATTTTAATACGGTGTTGGACTGTAAGTTAGATAGGTCGGGAAATAGTAGTGCTGTTGTAAACATTAAAATGTTGTCTAGGTTAAAGTTGATTATGGCGCAGGCGCAGCAAGGTTTATGTGATATTTGGTGAATAAAAGCAGGTCCGCAGTTAGGATATACTTTTTACAATAAAAAATATAACCATAGATCTCGTATACACTACTTTTTGGTCGATGTGAGGTTGAAGGATTGGGTTACGAAGGTGATACACTTAGGGGCCCATATTTTAGACCATTCAGCTGTTGGATTGAATTTAGAGCTGAGGATGGAGGGTTTGACTTCAACCTGGAGACTAGATCGTGCAATCCTCTTAGACAGGGATTATTTAGAAGCTCTCAGAGATGAGATACAAGTATTTTTAGATAAAAATGAAGGGTCAGCTAAACAAGAAGTTGTGTGGGACACGTGCAAAGCATTTTTGAGAGGGAGACTGGGAGCTCAGGGTGCTAAGAAGAGAATATTGTATTATAGGAAGGTGCTGGATTTAGAGAAGGAAATCCGTTCATGGGAAGCTATTGGAGCAAGGCTAGGGGACCACACAACGAATGAGGAAGTAAAAAATAAGCTGTTTGAATTAAAGTTAGAACTAACCACAGTATTGTCACAAAGAGTTAAGGAAAAGTGGGAAGTTAGTCAGTTGGCTCACTTTTCTTATGGGGAAGGGTGTGGTAAACTGTTAGCGTGGAAAGCTAAAAAAGATCTGGTACGGAATCAAATAAAGGAAATTAAAAAGATTGATTCAGGAGCTATTATAACGGATAGCAAAGGAATTGCAGAAGCTTTCCATGAGTTTTTTGTAAGAGTATACAGGGAAGATCTGTGCCCAAGACAATCTGAGATGGAGGAGTGGTTACAGCATATGGAACCTCTTTCTGGGGACCTGGCAGAGGTGTTAAATAAGGAAATATCTTGAGCATAGGTGGTCAGGGTTATTAAAGAAAGTAAAAGGGGAAAGGCACCAGGTCCAGAAGGCCTTCCGGTTGAAGTGTACAAATTGCTGGTAGATGTGATTGCTCCCACATTGTGTCAATTGTTTAATCACGTTTTTATGGGTAGAGCAGCTATACCCAGCTCCTGGAATGAGGCAACAATCTCTCTGATACCTAAACCAGGAAAGTCACCCAGGTGTATAGATTCATACAGACCTATATCACTCCTAAATTGCGATTATACATTTTTTTCAAACATTCTGGCAGACAGACTGAGTAAGGTTATCCATAAGCTGATCCATAAAGACCAAAAAGGCTTTGTTAAGGAGCGATATTTGAAAGAACTAACTTTTACTCTTATCGGAATCATAGATATGGCTTTTACCCATGAACTCCCCTTGGCAGTCTATAAGACTCAGATTCAACCTTGTCAGTGGGTGATAGAGACAGAGGGGTCGGGCCATGTCTCCTTCACCCCTTCTTCTCCGCACCTGAAGCTGTCACTGTCCCATTGCCTTCCCGGGGTCAGCTGCAGTCATGTCACCCTGGTGAGCTGCAGTCATGTCACCCAAGTGATTGCTTTGGATGCCGCCAAGGCTTTTGATCGAGTTAATTTTGTTTATTAAAAAACACTTTTGCAACATCTTAAACTGGGAAAGAATTTTACTGAGTCCCTACTTTCTCTGTACTGTTCCCCTACATCACGTGTTTTGGTTAATGGTATATTAACCCAGTCTGTTAAAGTAATGTGTGGGACAAGACAAGGGTGTCCCTTGTCACCCTTGTTATTTAATTTATACATAGAACCACTAGCCTGCAGAATCAGAAGCTCTGAGAGGATACCCCCTTTTGTGGTTGGCGATTGGTCGAAAAAAATGGGCTTGTATTCTTGATGATAATATTATCTATTCCTCTAATCAGCATCAGTCCTTGGAAGACCTGGTAAAAATAACTAAGGAATTTGGAGCCGTCTCAGGCTAAGAGATAAATCAGAATAAAACCGAGATCATGGCTTGGAATTTAAATACAGAAGGGTTAATCAGCAAGACAGAAATGAGATACCTGGAGGTTAGGATCACCCAAAGCATTGGGGATCTTACTAAAGTCAATTTTTTTAAGACAAAGAAAGAAGTTTTGGCCACTCTTAAAGGATGGATGAATTTACCGTTGTCACTATATGGCCGGACCAATCTAGTGAAGATGGTGATCTTGCCGAAGGTCACGTTTCTGTTTGAGACTATCCCCTTTGGGTTCAGAAAGGAATGGCTGGATAAATTACAGAGCGAGATAGTTTCATTTATTTGGGCATCAAAGGGGTCACGCCTCTCCTGGAAAAAACTAAGGAGGAGAGTTAACAAAGGTGGTTAGGCGGCCCCGGACTTGCAAATGTACGTGTGGGCTTTCTGCCTAAAAAACTGTAGGATGCTGTTGGGTACTCTGACTACATCAACGATCTGAGAAATATTCAGTGTGATGTTGAGAAGTTGTGACTATAAAGATTTCGTTTTTCTGTTAAAGTTTGCAGACCCTAAATTTTTCAAGAAGGTCAGGCTTAAGGTCCTTCGGGATTTGGCGGAGATCTGGTATAAGATAAGGAGATTATTAAAGTTACCGTATTTTAGTTACATGGCTCCACTATGAGATTCTCCTGGTTCTCCATCTTGGACAAAGGATGCTTTGGCTCTTCCGTTAAAGAGAGCGGGTCTACTTCAGAGATGGAAGAACTTGTTTCAAGAGGGCAAGTTGGTCACTTGGGGTCAATGTCAGCAAATGCGGGGGCAGGTTTTTTCAAGATATAAATATCTGCAGATTCAGAGCTGGGCTGGGCAAATGATCCAGAAAACATAATTGGGACACAAAATGACTTTGAGTTAAAGCTTGGAACAGAGGGGGTCTTCAAGAAGGAGGTGGCCATGTGTTATTGGATGATATTGGAAATGGAGGATGGCCCTTTCCTGCTTCCGGAGGCTCTGTGGAAAGAATGCTTGCCGAAGATCGCGACGGAGAACCACTGGTAGGTAACAATGGCTATGCTTTACAGTATTGTTAAACCTGCAAACTTAAGGCGAAACCTTTTGTTTACGATCCACATGGCGTATTGGTCTCCTCGCAGACTGTCGAAATTCAAAGTTGGTGGCGTAGTGGAATGTCCGAAATGCAAGACCCCCAACGTGGACGACTTACATATGTTTGTGTTTTGCACAAATATAGGACAATTCTAGCAGGAAGTAAGTAACTGTTTGTCTCAAGTCCTGAATCTGCAAATTGAGGTAAGCCCCGAATTAGTAATAATGGGGAGAAATGATTTATAGAAAAAAAACATGAATGATAATGTGAAACTTACTTTTTACGCTATTTTATTAGCTCGTAGAGAGCTATGCAAGTTGTGGGTCTCGCCGCTTAGCCCTAAAGTAATGGACTGGATATTGGCCATGAGATATACAGCCAAACTTGATATTTCAGATCACACTAAGAAAAAACGTGGGTTTTGGGTACCCTTTCTTTTACGTTTTGGGTAAGGTATACCAGGGGAGGAGGAGACATAATGTAAACAAAGATGTTATCCGATGATTAAGCCTCTGCCTATCTCGCTGGTAGCTACTATGTGTTTTCCCAGGTCGATAATAGAGGAGGAGGTGGACACACCGGTTGAGTCAGACGGCCTGGAAGGGTTGGTTATTTCGGTGGCCAGACTTAAAAACAGGTGAGGTTTATGCCCCTCTCTCTAACCAGCTTATGAGATAAAAAGCCAAGTGGTGGACTAGTTAGAAGAATTAGGTGGCAAGTTGGTGAATGAGGATATTAAAAAAAAAATGAAAAAAAAAGACTGACACTGGGCCGAATAGCTGAACACTGCCGTTCTCACAGGCCAGTATTACTCAACCACAAAACAGAAAATCCTTGCCAAAGTGTTGGTCACTTGCCTGCCCTGTTATTCCACAAACTATTTCACTTTGACCAAAGTTGCTTTACGCCACCAAGGTCCACAAGGCACAATGTGTGATGCCTGTTTATTGCCCTGGTACTGTTGTCAATAATCTGTGGCCCCCCTAGCTGTCTTTTCCATTGAATTGGAAAAAACATTTGATACTGTATTCTATGACTACCTATGCCAAGCCACTATCTGAATGAATATTGCCCCCCACTGTTTGCTGTGAATGTGATTACTATGACCATCAATGCAGGAGCTGACTGCCTGCTCAGCCCCACGAGGATTACGGAACTAGGTGACTGCGCCGACTGAGCACATGCTTGTGGCTCCTACCTCGCCATTACTGCAATCCAAGGGAAAGGACACTCACCAATACTCTCGCACATAGGCGGTCCTGTGAGCACACGCCTGTGGCTCCCACAGCACCGTGTGGGGGGTGGGTTGCACTCCTATCTCATCCAGTTCCATTATCATTCCAAAATTTCTTCTACATGGCGTGCTCAATGGTAACGTGCCCAGCCTCGGTGGCACGTAGTACAGTAAATCACATCATTCTGGGACACTGTGAGCGCCCCAAACCATGGCACTGTGGCTGCTGCTTATGCAGTTCTCATTGTTCATAATCATCCATATTTATCCTTTTTCATCACTTTTACTCCGTAGTTTAACTTCTTTATACATTTTTACTCCATATGCAAGGGAATGCAATTTCCTGTGTTTCTCATATTCAAGCTGGGCCTTCCGAACCTCTTCATGCAAGAATACGTACAAAAGCCAAGTTCATCAAAAAGCAGTTTATTAAAAACCCAATGCATTTCGGGCCTCCAGGGGCCCTTCGTCAGGGGTAACTGCTTAGAAACATCCGTCTTCCTCACTGCGTGACAGAAAAAGAGTTAGCACAGCACCTCCACTCCCCCCTATCTCTCCATTGCCTCCAGGCCGACACGTAGCTGAAACCTGCTCGCACTCCTGAACCTACATCATCAAAGCTGAACCTTGTAATAATTTAAGGCAAAATCACAAAGGCATGCTTATCTACATGTCCTCAAGATGATCCATGAATTGCTCACATGGATCGAAACATCGTCGACATCCTAAAACACCTTATACGACACCAAAAATTCTATCATTTCACTATGTAAAGGTGTTGCTTGCGATTTGTTTATCACGTCGAGAATTTTTTCTGTAACAAACCGTGAGCTTTGCCTGAGCCGCCTTGTGTGTTTCCTAACTAATTGTTTGTTTTTTTGTAGTAGGATGCAGGCTTGTGTCCCACTTTCTGTATTTTTGATTGTACACATTTTGAAGAATTGTTAAATATTAAATATCAGACCTCTGTCCGGCTGGACAAGTTCAATCAATATAGTACTGATTGGGTCTATATTAATTTATGTGCCTTTATCCCTATTTCCCTAGGGACCATTGTAGTTCATAATAAAAGTCTAGACACACTGAACACAATTAGCTCTTTTGTGTCACATCTAAAGATCCTAGATGCTTCCTAAAAGTGGACAACGCCTAGCAACTTGCACACTCGAAGGATCCATGTCTTCCGGAGCAAGGCATCGTTAGGACAAAAGAACCAAAAATGATCCACAGATTCCTCCAACTACAAAGAAAAGGGACAGTTCGGGTTGAGGAGATGTTTTTGTCCAATGTAGAAGTAAAGAAATGTAATAGCAGACCCTACCTTTTCAGATAGCACCCTTGAACCTGTAAAGAAACCAGGGATAATAACGATATTATAAGCAAACGTTTAAATGGACTGGGCCTCATATCAGCAAATAACTGGAGATCAGCCGTGTGCCGAGCCTTCACTGCTGGAAGGCGGGAATGGACAAGAGCTGCATAATGGAACAACCAAAGTATGGAACCTGGAGGTGCCCTACAAAACCTGGAAAGAATATGACACTGGATGTATTATCAGATTCTGAGAATGATGAACAATGGTCGAGTTCCACCAGAACACACAAATTCACAATGTATGGTAGATAATATGTTGAGAGTTGTGGTGTTTGTTATGTATGAAAAAGTATTATATTAAAAAAGAACATTCAAAATGTCCAAAATACAGTTATAGATATGTTAATACATGGGGCTTAAAGAAATGGCAACACAATAAACAGAAATTGACTAAAACAATTAGCTCAGTAAACCCATAAGTGAAAGGACAAAGCTATGTAAATCCTCCTTAGTATACAGATGAAAAGACTTATAGGTACAAACTGTTCATTTGATTGTATCGAGCCAAAAAAGACAAGAATTAATCAAATAAAAGCCTCAGTCTAAAGGATGGTATTTTATGCAATCTGATCTTATTATTTGTCCTTCCTTTTAAAAGGGGTCAGAAATTATGAAAAAACAAGTTGCTCAAACTTTGCAAGCGTAACATATCAACTACTCAATGCAGCTCACAAGAAGCGTTCTAAGAAAAACAGGGGAAGCATACATAAATAATATCGAGTAATGTGACTAATTTGCACTTGGTTAGTTTTTAACAGTTATCACAACTTATTGAAATAGAATAGAGGTGTCGACCTATCTGACCAAGTACTGGAGAATGCATCAGAATTCAGGTTGCATAGTCCTGCAACTGCTCACATAGCCTGCCCCTAACATGCGTGTGTGTTGTGAGCAGCTTTTAGCTCTTTCGGGAAATATAGAAACATGTATGATTAATATATAAATTCGATATCCTCTGCGCTATCTGAAAATCTTTTACGTGCAATATGAATTTTTGAACTCTTACTTTCAGAACATTAAGAAACAAATAAAAGAGAGGAAAACGCAAACTTAACTGGGTGCAAATGATGCTGGTTTGATATAAGCGGAAAATGTAAGAAGTATTATTTACAGAACTAACTTGGTTTCTTTTGAATTTTATGATAAAACAAACATTGACTGCAAGAAAGCATTTATGAGGAAGCTTGTGTCATTACCAAATACATTGAAAGTGAAATGGAACTGACCTAGAGGGCATTGCAATATATTTTTATAACACCGTATCAATAAAGTGTTGGACGCCTTTAGAGCTGCTAAGAGGGAAGGTCAGGCACGCGGACCATGTAGATACATGGATTTGATTAAAAATTTTAAAGATTCATTTTCTTTTGCTTGCTGTCAGAGGCTTTATGACAGACAAACGGAGGCACTTGGCACAGCTACGTATTCGATGTGTGAAGTATCAACAACCTTAGTCACAAGCTGCAGTGTCACAATGTGCCACTAGGCAAGGCAGTGCTGCCTACCTTGGTGAATGTGGCATGGTTTACAAGCTAATGGGCTTCAGCGAGGTGAAATAAATGCAGTAGCCATTCCTACTGCAAGAAATGAACCTACTGCCACCTGACAAAAGAAAGCAACAATTATTTGCAAGGAGACAGTAGTCTGTGGTACACTCTTGTCTGTGTGATATGCTTATATGTATCCTGTGTGATAATTGACTTAAAAATGGTAGCGCCTGCGAGTACACTTGCAGCTCCTCTTTGGGGCCCCAGTAGGAAGCTTATCCTGCGAGGAGACCTAATATTATTATGGAACCAGCTAAGGTCTCCAGGGCAGGGCTGGCTTTAGTGCTGGTGGCGAGTGGTGCGACAATCTTTTTTGGCGCCACCCCCCCCCCCCAATACGACTTACTCCTCAAATTCCCTCACTACCACCTGGAAAAAGTGTCTCTCATCTCTCCATAGACCCTCTCTCAAAAACATTTCATTTGGTTTAAAGCACTGGTAAAGGCTGGCATTACTATTCCACTCAGCTATCCACATGAAATACAGATCTGTTCTTTGCAACAAGCATATTAACCCTCTGAGCTACTTTATGGCGAGTCAAAACTGCTACTAGACAAAACTCCAAACCCTCACTCTCTAGCAGAAACATTAATCAAAAGAGGTATCATGACATTTGCATTGCGGCCTGAAAGCTGGATCCACAAGGAACTCTCCTGCAGGTGCTTTCAAATCCTACATTATTGCTAAACACAGCAATCCCCTGAGATCAGTGTCCCACTACAGGTCAGTGCCCAGTGCAGCCGCACAGGTTGCGTAACCGAAAGGCCGGCCCTGCTCCAGTGTGACTACCACATGCTGGAGAATGACAGCCCTCTTCGAAAGATCAGCTTCCCTGGGAGTCACTGATATTTGGCAATGTTGGCAACCCGAAAGTCCCAAATTCCCCTTTTAGTCACATGCACACTGCATTCAAGACTGGAATACTATCTTTTCCTAACGACAGGACGTGGCTGGTGTTTCAAAGGTCCGCATCCTTCCACTCTGCCTTTCGCATCATTCTCCCATTGAGTTGCAGTTGCTCCTGGGGATGGGCCTGGGTCAGTGGTGGTTTCACACAGGTTGCCTGTATGCTAATCAGTTCTCTGATTTCCTCCATGAAAAGATTGACAGTTACCTTGATTTAAATATGGAGCCAGCGCCATCATGGGAAGTGTTATGGTAGGCTTTGAAGGTTATTATGCATGGGTGAATTTTATACAGGCCGTAGCCAGAAGTATATTTTTTAGGTGCATGGCGCCCTGCTATGACCAAACATTAAAGCTGTGCTCTCTAGCGGCATTCTTTACTAAATAGTGGCTTGCACTACTAAATACCGAAACCCAGAATATTGGGGTACACGAATATCTAAGGCATAATATTTAAAGGTAAGTGTCTATAGGGAAGTATAGATTTACTACTCCTAACTCCACATCAACATACCTTGTAGGTATATATATTAGGTACATACACATATGTTCAGTAAGGTATACAAATACTATACCTACTTACCTGTCAATATTTTGGTTACGATATTCTGTCCTTGATATTCTTTGTCATTGATATTCTGGTTTTGATTTTCAGATGAATAAGTAACAATAAAATGTTCCCTGTGACGTTCTATCTAATTAAACTGTCCCCTGCATACATGCCCAATCATACATACAAATGTAAATGCCATTACCATGGGAAGTTTGGAAGGTTACCCAATTAATTTCACTGTAAGGTTGTAACAAAACATGAATAGTTAAATAACATTTCATCAGAAGCACCAATCAAAACTACATGGACTTGAAGCAGGCTCTGACATTGGCATCCACCCCTCATAGTTATAGGCAGGTTGTGTGAAAATTGTTGTACAAAAGGAGACCCTCATTAGAAATGAACCAGCAAGACAGAGAGGCATGATAAAGTATAGATGATTGTGCGAGCCAGTGATGGGTACATTTGAGGCCTGTGGCCTGGCTAAGTACACTAGCAGAGGTATTGCCATTAATGCCCTGAATAGTGGTTTCACAGTTTGTAGATAGGACCCTGCTCTGAGATAATATCTCCGTTTGATTCTGCTTGCATGGTATCTCCCATTTGAATGGTGCAGAGTCCTCCACCTACGAAATTATGGGAATTTTCTACTCTTTCACGTGCAGTAGATTCCGTGTATAGAATCCTCAAGGAGGCTAATAATTCTTGAATGAGCATGGACATTTCTGAGTGGTAAAAGTGTAAAGCATGTAAGCCTGCAACGTATACTAGAAATGGAATTTCTTTTCTTGCAGAGGGGTTGTTCGGCATTACTACAGGTGCAGATAAAAGCCAGGCTTTATATTATTAAAATAGTTAAGATACTGCCTTAATAGAACATTAACTTCTCAATAAGTAGGTTGTACTTTTCAGCTACTACACCAGAAAATGTATACATGACAGATGATACACAGTCTAAATATAGATTCTAATTGTCGACCTACACAAATATCGAGTTGGAAATATAGAAGGTACAGAATTTCGATGTCAAGAATATCGTTGGACAGAATATCGACTCTTAGGTAAGTAATATCGAATTTATTTATATCGATGTAAGTAATATCGAAGTTAGTAATATCAATAGCATATAAATTGATGTCATTAATTTCGATGTTACTAATATCGATATTTGTATTATTTTTATGTATTTAATTATGTATGTGTATTATGTTTTTGCTATGTATTTTAATTTTTTTAAATTATATGTGTATTATTTTTATATATTAATAATGTTATTTTTAAGTAAATTTTATGTTTTAGTTCCGGAGCGGGTTGTGGGTTTATAGGGGAATAGGGTGGGAAGTAATTAAAATATACTTAAATAATTAATAATTTTTAGGAATTATACATTAATTTTAATAAATTTTTGTTTTTATTTCTGTAGCGGGTTGTTGGTTTATAGGAGAATTGGGTGAGAAGTAAATTAATTGTAATAATTTAATGATTTATAATTTTTTTGTTATGGATAATTATTTTATTTATGTTATGTTATGTTAAAAAAATTTGATACCGCACACATACACCAATTGGTTTCTTGGCGCTCAAAGACCAGTGGATAAGGACACAAGGGGGTGGGTGCAGCTAGCCATGGGCAAGGCGGAACAGATGTGTTTTCAGGGATTTGCGAAAGGAAGAATAATCAGAGCTGAGCCGGATGGAGAGAGGGAGGGAATTCCAAGTGGACGGGGCAAGAAAGGAGAAACAGGCACCACCGTGCTTCTTACGTTTAAACCTAGGAGTGATCAAAAGATTGTGAGCAGAGGATCTGAGGTGTCGGGAAGGAACATAGGGGTGCAGGCAGAGGGAGATGAAGACAGGAGCAGAGGCAAAAAGAGATTTGAAAATAGTGCATCCTAGTTTAAAGATGCAGCGTTGCACAACAGGGAGCCAGTGTAGGGTTTTTAGCAACGGGGTGACATGTTGGTGTCTGGGCTGCTGAAAAATTAATCTGGCTGCCTGGTTTTGCACCAGTTGGAGGCGTTGGAGATGGTATGCCGGGATCCCCACGTATAGACAGTTGGCATAGTCTAAACGTGAGGTGACCAGGGCCATGATAACAAAGGTGAGAGCCTCTGGTGATAGGAACCTTCGGATCTTTCCGATTCTGCGGAGATGGTAAAAGCAGGCCGAGGTAACAGCGTTGATGTGCGGCCGCATCGAAAGGTCGCTAGAGATGGTAACACCAAGGCTCTTCACAGAGTTAACTGGGCAGGGATGGGGACCAAGGGCAGGGGGCCAGAAATTGGAAGCCCAAGGATGTGGGGGCCCGCCAATCAGGACCAGCTCTGTCTTGCTCGGATTGAGCTTCAGCTGGCTGAAGTTCATCCACTCATAGATGGTAAGCATTGTGGTTTGGAAGTTAGAGCAGGAAAGAGGAGAGGGGTCGATAGGAAAGATAAGTTGCAGATCATCTGCATAGTTAAAAGTGGTAACAGAAGAATGACGAAGAGATACAAGGAGGGGCTGCATATAAAGATTAAACAAGAGAGGGGACAAGGCAGAACCCTGGGGAACACCACAGGAAAGTGAAATACGAGGAGCAGAGAAGGAAGACAGATGTACCGATTGGGAGCGTATTTGGAGAAAGGATACAATCCAAGACAGGGCCAGGCCAGAGATGCCAGCATTTCTGACACGGTCGACCAAGATGTCATGGTCGACCGTGTCAAAAGCGGCCGAGAGATCAAGTAACACTAGGGCCTGGGCCATGTTCTTGTCAGCCCCCTGTCTCAGCGTGTCCATAACCGCCACCACCACTGCCTCCATAGAATGGAACGGTCTAAAACCTGCCTGTTGGTCATCGAGGAAATGAGTTTCCTCGATGAAAGTGCTCAGGCATCGGGTGACATAGGTTTCCAAGACCTTCCCCAAATAAGGGAGGAGGGAAATAGGCCGGTAGTTGCCCAGGACCGCAGGGTCAGAACCGGGTTTTTTTAAAATAGGTACCACCACAGCGCTTTTAAAAGCGGAGGGGACATAGCCTGTGGAGAGTGAGCAATTTAGAAGGTCAAGGGGAGGGCCGAGACAGGCCATAAAGGCATCTCTTAGGATTTGAGGAGGGCAGCAGTCATTAGGGGAACCGGAGCCAACAGCCTGGAGTAGTGAACGAAAAGTATCCAGGGAGATAGGGGGGAATTCATGCAGGGAGTGAGGATTCGGAGAAGGGAGGGCGCTGGCCTGAGACATGGTAGTCGGGGGGATATTGTTTTTGATCATGGAGATTTTATCAGAAAAAAAGCATTAAGGGAGTCACACAGAGCTTGCGAGGGTTGAGGCTGAGGTGTAACACGGTCAGGTAGGGAGAGTTCAGCTACAATAGAGAAAATTTCTTTTGTTCTGGATGCAGAATTGATAACTTTCTGAGAATAGTGAGAAGATTTGGCCAAAATAATAGACTTTTTATAGGATTTTAGTAAATCAATATAAATAGATTTTAATGGAGGATCATAGTTACGCCTCCAGCGGCGCTCAGCCTGTCTAAGAAGGAGTTTGTCAGCCTTCAGTTGATCGGTAAACCAGCGCTGAGCGTCGTGAGGACGTTTAGATTTAATAATTTTAACGGGAGCGACCACATCACTGGCTAGAGACAGCCATTGGTCCAAGGTGGCTGCTTGAGAGTTCAAGTCAGGGAGGTCAAGAGGGAGTGTGGAAGTAAGGGTCGAATGAAAAAGGGAAATATCGGCATGCTTCCAATTGCGTGCCGAAAAGTTGGAGGCTGGTGGGGGGCGGGTGGGAACTAATAGTTTTAGGGAGAAAGAAATAAAAAAGTGATCGGACCAGGTGCAGGGGTAGACCACAGGAGAGGAGATATCCAAATTGGTGGTCCAAACCTCGTCCAAAGTATGGCCCTTGTTGTGGGTAGCAACAGAGATATGTTGAGAAAAATTTAAGCCAAGTAGCAGATCGGTAAATTCAAGTGAAAGAGAGGATTCAAGGGGGTCTAGTGGCCAATAATTGAAATCGCCAATGATCAAGACCCTAGCAGAGTTGATGGTGAGCTGCGAGATTAGATCGCTGAACAAGGATGGGAAGGAGGGCATATTGACAGGGGTACGATACACTAAAACACAGATAAAAGAGTGTGTGGGAGAAGTAAATTTCAACGTAAGAATGTCAGAATTTAATATGGGGGTAGTTGTTAAGGTAGTGAATTGTAGATTAGAGCGGATGATGGCGGCAACTCCACTGCCAGGTCTACCAGAAGTCCTATTAGAATGAAGAATATAGTAGCCCGAGGGTATGGCGGCCAAGATGTCAGGGTAGGAGCCAGCATGGAGCCAAGTTTCAATGAGGAGCAAGATGTCAATATTGCCACCATCCAAGAGTTGGAATACATCAAGGTGATGTTTCGGGAGGGAGCGGGTATTGAGGTACACTAGAGAGATAGGATGACTACCAGGGGAACTGGGCTTGATAGATATAGGGGCGGCAGAGTTAAAAGGAGGGGTGGCAGGGGAAGGAACCTGGGGGATAGTGGGAGGGGAGGAAGAAAAGATGCCATATTTCTGAGTGATAGCAATTATGTGAGGAGCAAAGGGAACGCAGGGAGGAAAGGAGCATAGTTCTTGTGAGGAGTAGGTGATGAAACGGGCAGCATGCATGGCCCCGGGCCTCGGTCGGCCGCGGACGGGCGCAGACGGGCTTGACTTGTGCGCGACTTCGGCGCGAAGTCGGCGCTCCCGCTGCGCTCGTCCGCTGCGCTTCCTCCAGACCGTCATTTATGCTGGCCGACGTGAACCACTAGACCGCTCACCTGCACGGTGGAGAGGCAGGGCGGAAGTGGTGCAGAACCAGGAAGTGGCGCTCGTACAGGGACCCTCCGCACAAACGGCACACTGCCGGGGCGGACCGGGGTCAAGAGCAAGGTAAGTAAGTAAGCGTCGCAATTAGCAAATAGTGCGGAGCACTGTGAACATAACACACAAGCAGCAGTAAAGTGTTAAAAATATGCGCAAGCAGCTCGTAATCAGCTGAGTTGCACACAAAGAACCGATAATGTCATTAAAATGAGCAGCAGCTCGAAGTCAGCTGAGATGCGGTTTAAAAATGAAATCCTCAGCAGCGCTGGTGCACGCCCGTGATAAATTTATGATAAATTATTAATTGGCAATTAATTATTTAAATTGATAATTTATTTTTTAATTGATAATTAATGTTTTTAATTGGTATTTAATTTTTTTAATTGGTAATTCATGTTTTAATTGGGAAATAATTTTTGTAATTGGTAAATAATTATTTAATTGGTAAATCATTTTGTTAATTGGCAATTAATATTTTTAATTGGTAATTATTTCTTATTAATTGGAAAATAATTGGAATTAATTGGTAATCAATGTTTATAAAAAGTATTATTTGGTATAAAAAATAATTTTATTGTTTAATAATTTTCAATATTTTTTTTGTAATGAAAAATATTTTATTGTTTAATATTTATTATTTGGTGAGTAATATTCATTAATTATTATTTATTAGTATTTGTTGTTAATTTATTGTTAATTAATTATTCACATGTAATTGATTTTAATAATCATTAATTGTTTGTAAATGATGTAGATTTATTTTAAAATTTAATTATACATTATTTTACATATAAAAATTATTTATAAGTATGTTATGTTTAATTTCTCCGCTATCCAACGCTTTCCCTACTGTTGCACCCTCTGGAGTTGGAATAGTAATTTTTACCCCTATGCTATCCAACGCTTTCCCTACTGTTGCACCCTTTGGAGTTGGAATAGTAATTTTTACCCCTACACTATCCAACGTTTTCCTTACTGTTGCACCCCCTGGAGTTGGAATAGTAATTTTTACCCCTACGCTATCCAACGCTTTCCTTACTGTTACACACTTTGGAGTTGGAATGGTAATTTTTACCCCTACGCTATCCAACGCTTTCCGTACTGTTGCACCCTTTGGAGTTGGAATAGTAATTTTTACCCCTACACTATCCAACGGTTTCCCTACTGTTGCACCCTCTGGAGTTGGAATAGTAATGTTTACCCCTACGCTATCCAACACTTTTCTTACTGTTACACACTCTGGAGTTGGAATAGTAATTTTTATCCCTACGCTATCCAATGTTTTCCCTACTGTTACACCCTCTGGAGTTTGAATAGTAATTTTTACCCCTACGCTATCCAACGCTTTCCCTACTGTTGCACCCTCTGGAGTTGAAATACAAATTTTTACCCCTACTCTATCCAACGCTTTCCTTACTGTTACACCCTCTGGAGTTGGAATAGTACTTTTTATCCCTACGCTATCCAATGTTTTCCCTACTGTTACACCCTCTGGAGTTGGAATAGTAATTTTTACCCCTACGCTATCCAATGTTTTCCCTACTGTTACACCCTCCAGAGTTGGAATAGTAATTATTTACCCCTATGCTATCCAACGCTTTCCGTACTGTTGCTCTCTCTGGAGTGGAAATAGTAATTTTTACCCCTACGCTATCCAACGCTTTCCCTACTGTTGCACTCTATGGAGTTGGAATAGTAATTTTTACCCACCCGCTAACCAACGCTTTCCCTACTGTTGCACTCTCTGGAGTGGGAATAGTAATTTTTACCCCTACGCTATCCAATGCTTTCCCTACTGTTGCACTCTCTGGAGTGGGAATAGTAATTTTTACCCCTACGCTATCCAACGTTTTCCCTACTGCTTCACTCTCTGGAGTTGGAATATTAATGTTTACCCTTACGCTATCCAACGTTTTCCCTACTGTTGCACTCTCTGGAGTGGGAATAGTAATTTTTACCCCTACGCTATCCAACGTTTTCCCTACTGTTTCACTCTTTGGAGTGGGAATAGTAATTTTTACCCTTACGCTATTTAACGCTTTCCCTACTGTTTAATTTTCTGGAGTAGGAAGAGTAATTTTACATTCTACGCTATTCAATGTTTTCATTACTGTAGGCTTTTTGGGACTTTAAATAGTAGTTTTATTTATTTATGTTTTTAATATTTTTTGTATGTTTTTAGATACTGTTGTATTTAATTAAGCTTTAAAATATTGAAAGTGTATTGAATTTTTTTAATTAATAAATATATTTATTTATTTTTATTTATGTTATTATTTTATGTGTGTAGATATTTTTATAAATTATAGTATACTTTAATAATTTATCAGTAATTAAAATATTTATTAAAATGTATTATTAGGTAAGTATATTTTATATGTTATGTTTATTTTTAATTAAAGTTATATTATTCAATATGTATTATTTATAATAACTATTAAAAATGTTTAAATATTTTTATTTATTTATAAGTATTATTTACTTTATTTTACTTTTTTTTAACAGAAAAAAAACGATATTTTTAATTACGATATTTTTAACATCGATATTTTTGTTTCGATATTTTTGTACCTACTATGTTGTAGATAGGGTGTTGATATACTTGCCTTCGATATTCTAGCTTTTATGTTCTGTAGGTCGATATTATGTCCGTCGATATTCTGTCATAGATTCATGACAGATATGTGTTAAAAGGGAAGGTGTCAGCACTCCCACCAGGAGCTTTTAGTAACAATGGGTTCCATTGCTAAGCAATTAGAAAAAAGCAATGTGGATCAAGTTGTAATGGTTAGACCTTATTGGGATTTTAGAGTGTACTCTGCAAAGTGATTTTTGAATCTTACACTAAAATTCCTTTTAGAAAATAAAGTGCAAAATTGTGCTTCAAAACTACATTGGGCCAGTAAATTTGGCCAAAACAAGATATGCTGCAAATTCCACTTAAAATCTCCAATCACCATTTCTCTGCATGTACCTAGCTCTAGTGTACCAGCTTTAGGCTCTCTCTTCATTTCTCTATTCACTCCGGGTCTGTCAATCACTTCCACAGCTTCCTCTATTAATCTTTTCCCCGCTATTCATTTCTGTTTGCTGCTGCAGCTATCTTCACATTTCTGCCTCCTGCTCTCTCTTGCTTTTTCTATTTGCTATCCTTTCTCATAATCTTCTCTTCTTTTCTAGACCCTCATCTCTCTAGCTTCTCTTCTATTTTTTTGTATTTCTCAATATTTGTATTCTCTCTCTAGCCCTCTTCAACATAGAGAATGTATGACATCTGAAACTTTCTCTTGGCTGTGCATGGCCATTAGAAGCACCTGCCACATTTCTTTCATCACTATGCTTCTGCTGTTCCCCAGTCCCCGAAGTCTACCATTCTGGGGTCCTCCTAAACTGGAGAAGTCCCCTACGATCATGGAGCAAAGTAGTTAGTACAGTGTTGGCATCATATCCTTGCAGCTTGTTGTCAGTTCTTGCTGGACAGGACATCAGGCTGCATGGATTTGGTGGGTTTTAACTGCTTTAGGGCAGGCAACGGCCGGTTGACATCCATCACACTACTTTCACAGTGTATTGGACTTCAACGGGTGATCCACAGTACTGGGAAAAAAGAAATTCTGGGAAAAATACCAGAGTCGTTTTATTTTCCAAAATGAAAGTCAGCATGCAAGGGAAATGCTTCCCATGAGTCCCAAGTTTGATTTTTTATGTTGCTGTATTGTGCAGCATGCTATGCGAAATAGCATTACACAGAAAAACAAATGTGACAGCAGATCATGCTGATTGAATCCACGGGGATCCACAAATGTCCTTGCACACAGCGTTCCTACACTTTTCCTCATAACAGTAGAACCACACATTTTTTTTTGTGGAGTTTTATATAGCACGAACTAGACCCAAAGATATCAGGTATCAGAGTGCTTTACATGAGTGCTAGTTCTGTTACATATTGGCACATTCATTTTGTTAGGCATGGGGAGATTAAGTGATTTGCCCAGAATCACATGATGTTGAGCGTTGTTGCCGAGACTCAAACCCGGCTCCCAAGCTTTGGGGTCCCCCTCTCGAGCAATGAGGCTACATCTTCTCCCCAATGTGACTGAGCAATAACCTTTGAAAGTAAAGGCTCCCTATGACACAAGAAAAGATCAAGAATTTGCCTTGCAAATTGACCAGTTCTAGCAATGTGGATAGATGTGGTATTTAGGCCAGGGCTTAGTCAGCAGCAAGGGAAACTTGCCAGCCCCTGACATTTCTGAAAAAAAGGTACCTAGTGAATCAGGGGTGGTGTAGTTTGCATAGATCCCAATGCTTTTTTCTTAACCATAATGTCCTGCAAACACCAAACTTTGGCTAAATCGCAGATTACCCTCCTATTTATGTGAAGGAAAATTCCAGAATATGTGAGGATCCATAAAATTAATCCCAACCAGCGTTCCCACACATCTCCCAATAAAACCACTACCCTAAATGTTTACCAAATAACAATTATTTAGTACATTAAGTACACAGGATCTCATAACAGCAATTTATTTGCTATGATCATAAATTAAATAAAGATAAAGCAGAATTTCAAAGTCATCAATACATTTCAAAAAGAAGATTTATACTACACAGATCTTACATTACAGTTTAGAAAAAATCTGAATTTAGTTGATGTTCTGCGCAGATGTCTATAGAGGTCAAATATAATAGACATGCTTTCAGCCTTAGATGCCCTTATCATAGTTTCCACAAAATGTAGTTCAAGGAGATGAATCCTCAGTGTGCGGACCCTGGCAGAGTTAGCTAGATATTAAACCATATTTGAACGTTAGTCTGTTATAGCAGCTGCTTTTGACATGGCAAGCTATATTGCGTCATTTCAGCTTCAGACTATTGCTAGTTAGGGTATTGTACCCCTGTGTGGCAGATACATTAACATAACAAACTACCTGACTCCTGCTAACAAATTAAAAATCTATAGAGCAGATACATTTTCTCACCAGGTTATATTTCATAATAGGCCAATGTAGGCTAGAGCAACGTCAGTCAAATATAAATCGTACCTGACGTGAGATTACTCTGCCCTAGCACAATAGGCTTATAAATGCACAATGCCATATTGGAATCTGGAGTCTCCTCATTTGCCATTGCTTCTAAATGACTGGTAGATTTGGATAGTAGCAACCACTTATGCATAAGGAATAGGAAATGTCATGAATGTTTCTGGAATAGTAAGAACATGACCCAATGTCCCGTACAGATGTGCTTTCCTTTCATACAGCAAATTCTTGTTTGATATACTATATGTGAATGGTGAAAAGGGAGTTCAGTTGATGGCTATTGAATTTGTGGTGTCTCAGCTGTGACAGCAAACTCATGTTGATATTACCTCTCATACCAGCCCCTAACACACACCACTGTGTTGTCCCACAGGGGTCCATCATATTCCCTCTACTTTTCGAAATCTACTTAACTTCCTTACCAAACCTGATTAAATCATGTAACCTCACCTTTTACAATTATACATATTATACCAAAATAATTTTTTTTAATGGATGGTCTGGAAGACTTTACAATTTATAACTTGTTGACTGACTTCAGGCCATAATGCTTTCATAAATGGAGAAATGAAGGCTTCAATCACGATGTTGCCTCCGAAAACAGCACAACCACTGTGAGTTTTTTCCGTGAGGGAGTGGGGTCCTTTACTCCTCTCTCTCTATACCGGTGTGACTATCCTAGGTGATCACTCCATCGTAGAGCCCTAAGATATTTGATGCGGTAGTCTCACTCACATGATGTGTCATGCTTCATTATCGGATACATCATGCCACTCTGTTGAGATAGTAAGACCAGGGTGGCTCAACCTCACAGTTTATTGAGGAAGTTCTTAGGATATATTATTAGGGATAATATTTCAGGGATCCAGTTCTAATCTAAAAATATACTACAGTATATCAGAGGGATTACCTTTATAAGGTGGTACCTTAGGTATGAATAAACCTACTATAAATTATACTCAGAAGATGCTATTAGATACAATGTCCCTTGCATCCCTCTGTTTTGCCACCATGTTTCTGCTTCTTATAATCTATGAACTGGTCTTGGACATTCTTTAGGGCTCTAAAAGGATTCATAACCTATACTACATGTACAGAAATCAAAGGTAAGTTCCTACTTCCCTTCATATATAGGGTTGCACCCTATTAGGGTTGTCCCTGTACTTCCTGGTCTGATCAGGGGTGGAGACTCCAGTAGTCACACATTCTTCAAGGAGATGCGGCCATAGTACACCTAACCAGCCCCTGTCCTCAGCGGAACTGTGGGAAATTGGGACTTTGGCCCACAAACACGTGGATGATAAATAACCATCTAAACTAAATACCACCAAGAGAGAGCTTATGACCTGCGGGCAATGACAAAAATACCAGCCTACTGCCATGTGGCCTCAGGAATATGAGGCCCCTACAACAATATCAAGAGAAGTCAGAAACCTAGCTCATACCACAGCTTTAAAAGAGACCTTAAATCCCACCTTCTCTGCAAATACTGGGGCCCATATTCGCTTCATTCTACCTGTTATTCATCCCCGGTATTCATTCCCCCCTGACAGTCTGTCCGACTCTTCTCATCTCTCTCTCCATCCTTGACTTTTTTTCTCCACTCTTATACTACCCTCCCTCTTTTTAACACTTACCTCTAGCTCCTCCTCACTTCTCCCTCAAACTCATTGCTCCCTTCTCCTCTCTTTTGCTCCCTCCCACCCTATTTCACTCGATTCTTCTTCGCTTCCTCACTAAACGGACCCGATCTCTTCCTCTCCCCCTTCTTAAATTGAGCGTTGCTGCATGTTTCGGGCAATGTATATTTGATCAGCCCTTATCCCATTTAACTGCATAAATGAAAGCCTTGTTCCAAGTAAACTACCCTCCTTTAGCTCCTTTGCCTTTTTTTGTTGTTTCTGTGTTAATTGTCTGCAGTGACATTTTTGTTCTACTCATGGCCATATCTGTTAGTCTATTTTGTTTATTTAAGAAGTGTTTTTGTTAAATGTACAATGTCTTTATACTTTCTTCGATCCCGCTGAATCTACTGTACTGACTGGAATCTTAATGCTCATGTAAAGTGCTCTGCTACCCTTGGGTCTTGAAGCGCTATATAAAACTTTTCAGAAAGAAACACAACGAAAACAACGTGTTGCCTCCCCCAACCCTTGGATACCAACAGAAACTGCAAGCTATTATCTCACTTGTAATCTCTAAGTTGGAAGTTGGACTATGGCAACAGCCTATACCTTGACACACCCTCATTTATAATACACAAAATACAACTCATCCAAAATGTTGCTGCAAGTATACTTCTCTACCTTCACCCAAGAGAACACATACATGATTATCGTCTTCCACTACACTAGCGACCAATAGCAAAAGGGCAATGTTCAAGGCACATTGCATTTTTCACAGAGCCTTCAAGGTAAAGAACAGCTATAACTGCAAGCTGAATTCAAGCAATATGAACAAATCAGGACAGTGTGCTCCAGGCTTGCATCATTTATCATATCACCTTATCCTAAGAAATCCATAGGTGGCACTGATTTCTCAATACAAGCCTCCGAACTCTGGAACACACTACCAGCCAGCCTTAGAAGCATCCTGATCTGTACACTTCAGAAGACAGTTGAAAACATTATTTACAAGACAACTACATTATCACACATCCCTGCCACAGAACCTGGAAGTTGCAACTTCCAGCTCAACATTTACCTTACTGTACACAAAAGGGAAACAACCCAACCAGCAAACTACTTTTGATAACAGTTAAGGGGAGCTGAACAATGCATCGCCTGGGGATTTCTGTGCATTCACAGCTTTACTAAAGCTAGTAAACCTGGGAATGCATCAAAATGCTATGCCTTTCCCAGTGAGGCATAATGAGGAGAAATATCTTTATTTCTTCTTGTTGCTTCCCCATTCTATGTATGCTGCCTTCTGCAACACACATTCCAAGGGGAATATCCCTTTAAGGACTGTTTTAATGCAGGAACGTGTCCCTTCCTACACAAAACAATCCTGCCTGTAACACAGGCAGCTTTGCACCCTGGCTGGCACAAGAGTGCCTGCATTTGTGCTGGCAGAACATAGTGCACCAGCGCTAGGCGACAGCAGATATGTGCCATTTGTCTGTAAAAATGGCACATTTCTGCTCTCTAGCCTTTCACGCAATGCAGTGCAGCAAGTTGCCTTGCTGATTTGTGTGTAATGTGAGTAAATCTGGCCCTACAATTCTGAATGGACAACACAAACCAGCAGACTATAGCCATAAGTAATACCATAATGCTGTGTGCAGAGCTGTTAAGAGCTGCCAGCATCCTGGAAAACCATAAACTATGCATCTGTGTTTCTCACACATCATCAACCACCACACTGCTACACATAGCATCACATACAACGATAATTGCACCTCTGTGATCATCTCGTACAAAATGGGAATACTTCCCACATTGGATCACAAAACAACATCACCCTTCTAACCACACATCACCCTATATAGTGTAGCAGGCTGCCCATGTACTTAAGCGAATCAGTGCTACACATAGAGGTAAGTGCTATGCAAATGGGCAATACAATACAAAACAATATTTTTTACGTGCATCACCAAGATTTGTTTTGATCCTACTAAAGTCTTGGTTTCTATCAAACTTCATAATTATAAAACAAAATGTACTTAATTTGCACTTTTATAACTGCTGGAATATATTGAAATGTGTGTAAAGTTCATTTACAGGTATTCTAAGTTTTCTGAATAAGAAACAAATCGACAGCTGTGCTGTAGAAGGTCCTCAACCCCAAGTGGTGGAACATTGTGTTATTGGTCCCCTTTTGAGTGACCACTGTACTGGATTGTACTGTTATCTTTTCTATGTCATCAAAGTGTTTGCTATGTTGACATACCGTGTATTGTTCCACTGCTAAATCGAAACAAGTTTAAAATAAAAAAATTAAAATCAACATCCTACAGCCTTTATTTAAGGACTCCCTGTATGCAAGCCCGCAGGAATGATGAGATTCTGTGACCACAGAACTATGTGATTTTGCGTTTGTGGCGTTTTCATCATGATTATGGATTGAACGCATTTGCCACATAATCCATCATCTGCTGTATATGCTGCAGATTTTAACAAAAGCACTCATTTTATATCTAGCTCAAACAGATCAAAAGTTACTAAAAATGATGCAACAGATGCTGTTGTGTGGTAGAAGGTTCTTCACAAAGGTTGAGTGGTCACCTTTCTTATTTAAGTCTAAATTTGGATGTGAAACTGGTACTAATAAAGTGAAACCTTTGCCAAGACATTGCTAAAGTGTAAAAAATGAAAAATAATGAAGCAATACTGTTAACAAATGTGGCGAAATACCTTCATCGTTTGGGTTTTCTTGCCACATAAATAATCAACACTGCCACATAATTTAGGCCTCCACTGCTGCCTTTACCTTCAGTTAAGTATGAATCCTTCGACCAAATCACTATGGCGCCACCCTCATCTGCGGGATTATTGATTTGTCTTCCTTTAATGATTGAATGGCCATTCTTTGCTCACGAGGTAGATTGTTCTTCATGAACGTTTTTTTTGTTTTCAAGTTGACTCAGAGCAGACAGCACCGTTTGTTCAAATTCTAGCACTTCCCTGGGAATGTTGTGGGTGGAAGGGCAGAAGTTGGATTTGTTGCAAGGACTCTTTTGTAGCTCGATCTTTTTTCCCCAAAAGAATACCTTTGAATGTATTTTCCTAATCAATTCCATAGCTTCCATCTTAAGTTTAACCAAATCTGAATGTAGGCTGGGAACAAAAGTTAACCCCAATCCTTAAACGTTTTCTTGTTCTTTCGTCTGAGTTCTGTTTGCCAAATTAATTATCGTGGATTGTTCTATGTTTTGTAGTACTGGCGCCTTGTTCGCATCTCCCAAGGCTGTGGCTTATAACGTTCGCTGTTTTTTTGCAGGACACCGGCTAAAAGAGAGGTCTTTCTTTGTTGGTTCTGGTTGGATGTGCCCTCTCCTAAATTCCCCGTTGATTCTGATGACGAAGTTTTTGAAAATGTAAAAAATCTTCTTTTAGAACGTCCTTGGTATTAGGACAGAGGCCTCAGTGAATCAGATCGTGTGTGAAAATCATCCTTCAGATACGGACAAACCATCTCTATGTTGAATGATTTCTTATCTCTTTCAAATTTGTTCGATTTGAAATTTATAGTGTTATCCCTGAATGAGGCTCATTCACCGTAACATAAAACCAGCCTGTCATTTTCAAGCTGTAGATCCATCCTTGCAACATTTGTCTTTCACCAGGCACGCTAGAACAATCCTGACCTCGGTTCGACTAAAGCGGCAATAATGGTCTTGATAATATGCGAAGAGAATTCCCATAGAGGCCCATGTTCACACCAGAACATGGGCTTGTATGGGAATTCACAAGGGCATATTATCAAGCCCATCATTGCCGCTTTAGCGGCAGTTTCCTGCCGCTAAAGCATCGATAATTTTAACTCAGTTTCTTAATAATATGCCCCCAAATTCGGTACGATTTAGGCAAGTTGTTTTCATGCCAGTATTGAATACGGTCTTGTGGATCTTCTTATCCTCGAGTGCAAATATGCTCAGCAATATGGAATGTTCACATTTAAACTTCGACCTACTAATGTGCGGAACATGGCATTGTCAAAAACAGTCATGTATTTTGGTTCCTTTGAATGTAACCATGATCAGTGAACCAAAATCTCCTATTAATATCATGAGATTGAACCAACGAATGAGTTTATACATTAGTCCATATATATTATTCCTTTCACATGCACCATAACAAAATATAGGAAGCACATCAGCCGACCTGTCATACATTTTCTCGTAATCTAAACTGCCAATACAACATTTGACTCAGCATAAAGAAGAATAGAGGTCATTTTTCTATCATGACTTTTAGGGTGGAGTTAATTGAAAGGTAAAAGCCACATTTCAGAAAGCTAATACATTGTCCCACATTACTTTTTACAGATATTGACACAGTCCTGGTCCTGAGGAGAACCCAGTAAATTGTTGACGGTTTGAAACACATTAATCTGTGCTCCCAGGAGAAGAACACCGCCAACTTAGTTAACAACAATTGGGAGAGATTACTCTTCCCCTAAAATCACTCTTCCCCTAAGAACAATTTTGAGACAGCAGCTCCCGGTAGTTTACACGGGCAGGGTAGAATGTGTAGACAAACAAAAATGTATCATTCCCTAGGTGTTAGTATGTCAAATGAAGGACTGGTCTGAAATAGATCATTTATATTGTGGTTTTTGATTTTGATGAGATAACGAGAGTGTTCTCATTTTAATGGTTTTGTTGTCTTATGATGGTTGTATTTGTTGCAATGTAAAATGTACTTTGAAGTGCACATATGATTTTATTTTTCTCAAAGTGCACATATGATTTTGTTTTACTCAAGGAATGTTTGCCTTTTTCAAAATACATTGTAGATGAAGCATATGAATTTTCTGCATCTAATATAAAAGAAAAGTGAAATAAAATACAAGGGCTAATGAAATAAGATTGTTGGTTCTTTTGTTTGGTAAATGCAATCAATATGTGGTGACTAGATAATTTTGTCATATTACAAACCTTTAAAAAGCTGGCATTTTCTTGTCCTAACCATTGGGTACCTGCAGCCTGTGTACTCGTACCCATGACTATGCAGTAGCTTCCTCTACATTTTTCCCCATAGCAGCAAATCCTGTTCAGCGCTCCTCTCGGAAGGCGTATCCAGCCTCATGGAGCCCTCATCGACTATGATCTGCAGCTTTGCCCTGCTGGAAATATTTGTCTTCCAAAAGAGTGACAAAGTCCGAACATAGAACTCTTCACCTATACCGAGTCTCTTGGTTCCCCGATGATGAGGCCTTCTTTTCAGACACCACTGGCTGCTTTGCCCCATTTAATTTTACCATCTCAGACAGATTTCTTCGAAATGTCTTCTAAGACTGTAGGGAAGCAGAGACCTGGCCCAGTCCATTGCATGTATCCAAACTGTACTCAGCAGTCAGCCTCCATTTTTGACTCTGCTCCAGTATTGCTCAACTAGATTTCCATGGTGGGTGCTTTGATATTTTAAATATCAAATAATTTATTAAATTGTTCTCAATGTTTCTAAATTTGTGTGGGATTTTTCTTGTGTTGTGTTGTGTTTTCACTTCATTACTGGTGAGTGCTGCATAAATACTTTACATATTGATTCTAAGTTAAGCCTGAATGCTTTTGTGCCAAGTTACTAGAGGATTAAGCACATGTTATGGATTGTGCTTGTTGCTTGAGAAGTTTCTTCACCCTTCTCAAAAACCCAGTTGCCTACAAGGACACACTTGACCTTGACTGTCAGATTAAAAAGGAAGAACTGGCAGAGGCCATTCAGGAAGTGTTGTCAGGGATGGTGCCCAGACCCAATGCAAAATAATGCATCACGCCTCTGACCTCATGCTAGAGGAGAGTTATTACATGAGAACAGAGTTGGGTCACAACTATGGTAATACATAAGCCACATAAACCAGCCTCTGAATATGCCTTCAAACAGGCCAATCTCTGATTAACATTGAGGCTAAACTCATAGGCAAACCTTATTGAATAGGTTAGTTAAGGTGTTCCCTTCACTTTTGGTCAAATGGAAACAAAATAGATGTATGCCACAAAGACACACAATACATTGAAGGAAATTGCAGGTGGTTTTGTCTCAGGTGCAAGAGATTTTAGAGCAGACTGCACTTGTAAAGGTGGATTTCGAGAAGGCCTTGACTCAATCAAGTAGCCTTTTCCCAAACAGGTCCCAGAGAAAATGGTCTATACCTTTGTGCATATGTCAAATTGCTATTTTGCTCCCCATGGTCCGTATTGCTTGTCAAGGGTGTGCTCTCCTGATCATTTCGAATGCATCTCTGCCCCCATCCCTCATTGATATATTGACCCTGGGAGTCCAGATTTCAGCACAAACTTCACTCAATTTTATTATCTGGATATGAACATATCGCAGCACCAGCAGGTCAGCCTGGAACTGAACATAGGATCTATGCACAAAAAGGTTAAAGCCACATAACCACCTACAGTAACCTTCCCCTGAAAGTAATAGGAAGACAGGCATTGTTTGAAATGGCTGTGCTCCCACAGCTGCTTTGCAAACTGCAAAATTAATCACATAGAATCCCCGCAAATTGTTTCCCTTCACTGCAATCCTCTCAAACAAATTGGTCTGTTGGGCATTCCAGGGTGGTCTTCGGAAAGTGTGTGAAGTTGCTTTTTGACCGCAAGTTGGGAGTAGTCGACATGAAATGATATTACTGAGTGGCTCAACTCCTCCCTATCAATGACTGGTTGTTTGATTATAGGGGTGGCTCAGCAAATTGAGTGGAAATAATGACTCTAGACACACATGACACACTTTCTCTGTTGTATGGGAGCGGGGTTCCTTTGGGGAAACCACAGATTATCGTTATTTTCCTTGAATGTAGGCAAAGAATACTAAAATGGATCAGATGGTTTGCCCAACTGCTGAGGGGAACCCCATTGTCGCAGGGTACATGGGTATGTGGAGTGTTCCAGGCTGGAGGGATTCCATTCCTCAGATAACAAAAATTGGGTATATTTGGGTTTCAAAGAGCAAGCTGACCTTTGAACAACTCTCAGGAGAATTTGAACCTCATAAATCACAGTTCTGCAAAATCTGCAGCTGAGACATGTCTTAGATGGCTACAAAGACAAGACGTCTCTGTACCAGATTTTAGCCCTTCAGAATCTAAACTCATTTTAAGAAAAGCGGGAGATTAGATTGAGGAATAATTTCTGATTATATAGGATGCCTTTAATGAATTACAAATGCAAAAACAACAATTCATGGACAGAATGCAGAACAATTTCCCAGGATGTTTGTTTCCGGTTCAGGGAAGACCCGGCTTAAAAATTCGGTCTGGACTGTTCCCATGAGGCACAGAGTCAAGACTGATTTGCATATAGCTCTGTATGAACTGAGGTGGTGAAGTGAGCTAAAGAACGATGATGGATTTAACCCAGATCTATGACCGGAGGTGAGTGTCTGAAAAGTTTCAGTGCTCCGTCTATCATCTCCTTGTGTTTGCTTTGTTTGCCCTAAGTTGGCAGGGTATGCCCAGACGTGGGTCCCTTGCCACTTTGCCACTGGACTCAAGCTAGCCTGGCTGATGAAGGGTGTTACCCAGAAACCAGTCCCAGGATGCTTGTTTCCAGTTCAGGGAAGACCTGGCTTGGCAGTTCGGTCTGGACTATTTCCATGAGGCAGAGGGTGAAGTCTGATTTGCATATTGCTGGTCTGAAATGAGGTGGCGAAGTGAGCTAAAGAATGATGATGGATTCAACCCAGAACTGTCACTGGGGTGAGTGTCTGAAAGGTTTCACTGCTCCAGCCATCATCTCCTTGTGTTTGCTGTAATTAATTGCAAGCACAAATACTAAGAGAGCAATGGGAACTAGACGTCGTTGCTATGGAGGATGAGGAATGGATTGAGGCAGGCAGACAGAAGGCCATATCATCAAGGCTGCCCCTTGTCTAATTCATATACTTAATAAGCATATACTACAAGCCAAAGATTGTGTGGATGTCTTGCAGACAGGGGTTCATTTCTGCATACTTTATGAGAATACCTGGTGATACAGTGCTACTGGGTGTGAATACTTGCAACTCTGGAAACCGTGATTGGCATTCCCATTTGACGCAACCCAAATACTGGTGATCCCTAACATGCTTCAAGTAAGAGATGGGAAAATGGGAGTGAGGTAATAGTAAGGATTGGGTTTGCAGTGGCAAAAAAAGGCAGAGCCATACATTGGAAGTACAGCATGACACTAAGGTCTCTGAATGGGTACAATGGTTATGAAGCATAAAAAAGCGTTCTCTTGCTGAGGAATAAAGTGTACAGATCTAGGGGTCACCCACATAAAAACACCAAAAGTTTTGTTGGGTGTGGTGGGAAAATTTTGCTAATTTAGTGCAGACATCCATGGGTGCTGATATTGATGTGTAAGTGCAGTTCATCATAGGGCTGCTACAACATCCTTGCGCAGACCAACACCTGGGATGGTGTAAAGGCAAGGGGAAGACAAAATAAAACACATTATTTGGAATCAATGCAGTATGTTACATGCAAACGGACAGTGATTGTGTAGGTGTAAAACTAACTCAGAGATACCCTTCCAAATTTATAAGGATGGAAAAGGAGCACTACCTCTCTCCCCTTCTTATTTGGGTGATAATAAGTACAGCACATGACAGATTCTAATTGGAAGAAGGACTGAATTAAATGGATTAATTTGCAAATATGACATATCTAGGTTGGGGGTAGGAGGATAGTGTTGGTCAGTGAGGCTGTGTTTCAATTTGTTCTTTTATGTAATGTTAGTTTGCACACATCCTGATGTTAACTGGAGTGTCTTATTATGAAAGCGCTAATAAAAATAATGAACAAGATAAAATGGTAACACCACCCACGGCACCACATTCTGGCATGCCAGGTCATCTCTCAAAGCGGACTTTTCGGTGAAAGTAGACCTATGTGGAAGGAACTCTGAATGCACCTATTGGAAGGTGGCTTATTAGGAAGAGCAGGTAGGTACCTAAAGCTAGTAATAACTCCACATTCACAAACAACATCCAATTATATTCTCAATAAATGAATTCTTACTCAAGCCTTGGTAGCTTGGCTGCGAGCAGATAGGCTTTGCTTAGGAGGCAGGCGTGTACAGCATTGAAAACAGTCAATAAATAAGGCAAAGCATACAAAAAAAATCCAACACCAATTTATAAGCATATGGAAAATTTTTATGATTAAAATTACACCAAAATGTCAAAACTCCAATGTAGGGAACTGGAGATATGAATTTTTAAGGATGAAGGGGCTCATTACAATGTCGGGCGGAAAGCCTACACCCGACAATATGAATATTGCTGACCACGCTGGAGCCCTTCCGAACAACTTGGTCAGTTTACAGTCTGACCACCTGATTACAATATTCCTTTTCAGAGACTGGACGGTCATTCTGACTTGGTTCCAACCGACTCAGAGAGTATTCCTCATGGTCAGAACTGCACCGTAATCCCCTATAGACGGCATTTCCGCCGTCAGTATTATGATGTTGGTTTCCAGCAGCCGATTTGAACCGGCCTTTCTGACATGGAAAGGCTGTCGGAAAGTGACTTCATGCGGGGACCCTAGCAGGCCCCCTTGCCCCAGCGGCCTATGGTTGATGGATGAGGGGTTCCTAAGGTACCCCTGTAAAACTCTGCACTGTGTGGCAGGCACCATGGGGTGACTGCGAGAGGGTGCAGGGTTTTACACTCACACCTCATTTCCCCATAGAAGCCTGTATTACAGCTGGTTCTCGGGTGTAACATGAGCTCCCATAGGAAACAATGGGATTCGACCAAAGAGTGTCCGGTCGCATCGTTATCCGGCGGTCGGAGCTGAGGACCAGAAGTCGGATGGTCCCGAGTTCGAGATATTGTCAGGCGTAGGCTTTCCACCCGACATCGTAATAAGCCCCTAAATTTAAAAATGACATTTCAAGTGCTTAAAAGCATAAAGTGCCAACCTGGGACATCTGCTCACACTTGGCTGGCCCAACTCAAAATTTCAGGCGGACCATGATGGAGAGTGGGTCACATATGATGATGTGGTTGTAGCCTGTTTAAATGTTTCCTTCTCTCTTTTTTGGTTCTTTTTCTCTTCATTATGAGCGAGTCTCCTCAGCAGGCCAGGCTGCCATCTGATGACAGGGGCTTGCTTCATGGCCAGGCCTCAGTGATTCCTGAATGTCCTGATTCCCATTTTAATGGCAAAGAGCTTTCTAGCTTTCGCAAGGGCAAACCTGAAGGTCAGGACGAGTCCTGGTTTGATGTTGCCGGCTTGACTCTCGATAACGGGTCAGTCAACTTATCGTGCCTATTACTGAAAAACCTCCAAATGATTGCACACTTCTTGATCTTCCAGAAAGACCTTTGGGGTTCATAAAGGGTCCACAACATCACTCAAGCTTCGAGAAGCTTTGAATTTCTCCTTGGATAGTTGGGACTAAAATGCCCACAATGCACCTGGTCAAATCCTTAGAAGTCCACTAGATGCTGGTCAGCTGGGCTCTTCTTGGTGGAGTTGATGAAGGTGACTTGGCTAACCTTTCCCTACAGTCTCTTTCCAGCCCCTCTACTAAATTAAAAAACAGGGTGCAGTGAGGAGGTCCACGTAGGTGGGTTGTAATTAAGTATGATGTATTCATGCAATTAACATGTTGAATAGTTCAGAACAGCAAGGGGCTCCTATCTGGCTGGGGTTGCATAAAGTGGGAGTGGCCTGGTTTCTGTCCTCACTGTCTTTCTACCTATCTAGAACAATTTGGCTACTCAGCCCTGCTACTGTCCTGGCATCTGGTGTGGCAGATCTCCCCCCACAAGATGTCTCTTTGCCTCAGCCCAGGCCACTTTGCATCTTATCAGAGCAGCTTAGCTCTACCTGTCAAAGGCTGACCAATCAGAAGAAAGCTGGTACAGGGCTGAAAGGGAAGGTGTTCTAAAACTGTTGTGGCCTAATGGCTACAGTGGTCGACTTTGAAGCTGGGGAACTGGCTTTGAGTCTTGGCAGGGATTCTGAACATCCTGTGATTCTGGGCAAATCACATAATCTCCCAATGCCAAACAAAAAGAATGTGTCCATCTGTAATGTCACTGGTGCTCATGTAAAGCACTTTGATGCCTTCAGGTTGAGTTCATGCTACATACAACTACTTTCCTGCACTAGTTATCATAAATCCAACCGTGGCAATTTGTTAGACTTATTGTAAGTATTATTTTAACACTTTGAATGCTTATTTTGACTAACTGCTGTCAAATGTTAGGCGTAATTAAGTTAAAAAAAAGCCTTCCTATGTTAACCTATGGGAGACAATGTACTATAATGTGAAAAAACTAAATGGGCTGTTTTTCCACACCAGGGCATTAACACATCTATATAATGTCCCTGCTTAATATTACACTGACGCTACCCTTGGGACGTCTAGGGTAGAAATTAGGTGTGAATTGTATGCCAAACTGTGGTAGTTTAAGACCCTGGAAGAGCCTTTAACTCCAAGGTTGAATTTGGACATAGTTATTTTTGAAAGCCGCCTGTAAAGCAAATAAATGACAGCAGGCACCACCGCAGTGCACAATTAAGTGCATTAAATCTACTGGGCCCCTACACCAACATGCCCACCCATATACACCAGTGGCTTACAGGTAGGTTGACATTACCAATTGTGATTACACCTAATTATCATATACTTTTTAAACAGAGCACTGGCCCTGGGCCTTGTTAGCAGATCCCAGGGCACAATTAGAGTCAGTAACCATCAATATCAGTCAAACAATGGGGGTGATCAGGGCAAAAGGGATGTCTTTCTTACAGTACCACTTAAGTAGAGGAAGGAACATCATCATGTGCCAGTCTGGCAGGACTGTGTGCTATGTAACTGGTGATGGTGTGACACATTTAGTATCTCTCTGTTGTTCAATATTTTCTTTTACTGTTTCCTCACAAAATTTCCAGGTTCCTACCCTGAAAGTTACACTGATTTCACTCACTGAATTGACTGACAAATGGTATTAATGTTTAATTGTACTTACCATTTTTAAAGCTGTAATTACTGATTCTACAGTGACAACCGGTCCATTAAGGGTTTATGTTCACATATGGAGAATAGCAAGAGAAACTCTTAGTCCTCCCACCCTGATTCCAGAATATTTTCCTCATAACTTGTCCATTTTCCCTCCCATGTTTGCCTCATTTAATAAGTTAACTGCCCATGTACACTTTTTTATTAGAAACAGTATTTCAATGATATAATTCCTGATTACTCTGGTAGCTCCTGGTACTAGACACATTGGGAAAGCCTATTTTTCACATTTACTGTCTTAAATATGATCAGGAAATGGAGATGATTAAAAAAGTGCATATTTATCTATGCTGAAATCTCTGGTGTAACTAGGAGATCACAAGTATTAAAAAAATATGTTTTATTTGAATTTACCTCTGCTTATATTGAGTAAAGGAGACTTTACTTACAAATTTAGCAGGACTTAAGAGGATTATGGCATGATCAGTTGCCGGTCTTCTTTTTTAGGTCTCGCCTACGCAGCACGCATGCGCTGCATAGGAGAAAGACCTTTTCATCCAAAAACGTGCACTTGTTCCATTGCCTTCAATGGCAACGTGTGCACGTTTGGCGATTCTCTTGCGGGAGCGAGCTTTGACACCATATGTTTGTAATTAACTTGCAAACATATGGTACCCCTGCTCATTCCCGCAAGGGAAACAGGCGCAGGCCCCCTCCTGTCTTCCCTTCCCCTGCTGCCTCCTTCTTTAGCGTGAGTCGAGCACACGTGTTTGTTTTCTTTATTGCCCGTGAAGGAAACCCGAACTGTCTTCAGCTACACAAGCTGCTTAGTGTCTCTTCATTCTTGTTACACTCCTTATAAATATAGCTCCACTTGCTCATTGATGAGAGGAAGGATTTTAAACCACATGCTTCCGGCCACAAAGTTAGTTTTGTAGGCCGAGCCTCTTAAGAGACCTAGGATCTCAGAAGGCACCCTCAACCCTAATAGGCGCTGCCCTAGTTTCTGTAGAAATGTCTAAATTCTTCGTGCTCCCGTATTCATGCGCGTTAAAGTCTGCATCAATGTAGCATATAAATACAAAGGGTCAGGTTCAATGAATGCAGAACTGTACTAAATCTGTGGGTTCGCAAGTCGTCGGCTCGCATCCCAGTCTTCCGTTCGCCTCCCAAAGACATCCCAAATGTCACATTCCTAAATATGATGTTCCATGCCTGCATCAAAAAATCTCTGAGGGTAAAATGCAGCAATGCACCATAATCTGAAACAAATTACTCTCTTGGGGTAGCTTCTAAATGTCATTAGGCATGAACGCTAACTTTTCTCAAATGCTGCCACCTGCAGGATAAAAGGGTGCAACGCATAGTCCAGCAGAGAGCGAAGTATTTCCATGAACCTTGGGCGCTCGTTATCTTATCCTCTGCACAGAGACTGGCTAGATAATTTCTAGAATCTTTTTTCTGCCACTGCGAATTTCAAAAGCAGTGGTATCTGGTATTGAGAGAGGAGGGTGGGGCTGGATAGTAGTAAATGTAATCAATTTATTTTGAATACAGTCAGCCCTTTTCCATCAGTTTTTAAGTTGTTAAGAAACTATCCATGTTTTCAAATACCTTGGGCGGCCTTTACAACATTTTGTCATCTGAGGTTGCGCAAATGTTTCTTCTTCCCTTTTCCTCAGCCTAAGTATAGGGGCCAGTAAATGAATGAGAACAGAGCGGAGGCCCCCTGGATAGACTTGCTGCACACTGGCGTGCAGTAGGTGGTGAAGGTCTGCACTGCTGCTTCATCCATGCCCTACAAGAACAAAAGTGGCTAAAAATGAATCTATTTGCAGAAGTTGCGGTGCAAGTTCTCGCACAGTCGTACCATGGGCCATGCTTTATATGAGGGATTGGTGGCAATTTTTCCCAAACAGGCGGGAAAATGCTGCTGTTCGAATCTGCTCATTAATGTATTTTCAGAGTACATTATGTGCAGGCGCGCAACCCCATTGAGCTAAATGGGCTTCAGACCCCCGCCACCCTTCCGTGTGTGTCAACCCGGGATGAGACAGGTTCCCAGGGTGACGGTAGTCTTATTGCAGCCGCACCGAGTACTTCTCAGGTCTTTAAAAGACCATTTACTTGTTAACGAGCCTTTGTTGTATTTTCACCCCTTCTTAGAGCCCTTCCATCTCCACTCTGCCTTTTGCTGGTAGAATTAGCCCCCCCCCAAAAAAATCATTTTATTAGATCCCCCACCCCCGTAATTTGGCTCTAGTTGCGCCTCTGATTACGTGGCTTGCCATTTCATCATTTCTGACCCCCAGTTTAGAACATTATAAATCTACTCATTCATAGACAGGCATTCACTCCTGCGATGCACTGGGGAAAATGTGAGAACATTGTATCAGCCGTAACCACCCACTGCACTCTACAATTCCCTTGCTGTTACCCCATGGGGGATTCAAGGCACCCTAAGCAAGGTAGAGCATGAACGGCTAGCTTTAGTCCAAGCGCCAACCTCCCGTACACCGGATCCTTCGAAATCCAGCACCACATCTACTGGTGACAGAGTGGCACTGATTTGGCCTAATCTATTGGCCAGTTTAAAGGAAGCAAATTAATAATGGTTTGGGTAGCCCCCCATGATTTCAGTTCCATAATGGAAATGCAGACAAGAGCAGTCAGTTTAATTCTGTGGCTCAGATTACGGGAGTGGTGATCTATGCTTTAGAGTTTTTCATTGGTTGCTGGTCCACGACTAACTTCCTTGACTTGACTCACAACGCATTCTGCACGTCACGTCTATGAGGTATGTGGCCTATGAAGGGATACCTGTTAACTATTCTGCTCCTTGCTTTTACACGTAGGCACACAATACGAGTGGCCAGTATTTGGGTTGATATTTATCACACCTGATGAAAACCGACACCGCAGGGTTAGAGTTCACCAGGTGCAATGAATACCACCCATTTACGAGTTTGTTCTCAAAATGAGGAATAACATGATGATGTTGGTGTTTATTGCACCAAAATCTGCACATCCAGATAACTATTAAGATTTTTTTGCTTAATTAATTTTGGCATGTTTGACATGCACCGGCGTAACTAGGAGGTGCGGGGGGGGGGGGGCGGTTCGCCCCAGGTGGTACTGGTTTGAGGGCGGCGGCCGTGCAGTACTGGTGGCCCGCGGCGGCCTTTATAATTTATTTGGGGGCACTTGACTGTCACTGTCCCTAAATAAATTATAAATCTGGCCGCCGCCGCCGCCACAGCCACCAGTGCTGAGCAGCCGCTGCCTATAGTGATGTACACGGAACACCCACCATCCCCCACGAGCACGGAGCAAATGCACATGACATGCAGGTACGTGTAAACTAAAGTACGCGACGTATCGCGTTTGTTGTGGGTCTCAGGGCCGTCAATCTTGTAGCGCGAAAGCGCTACCAATGACGGCCCTGGGCATAGTTTTTGGCCAGCCCCCGCGCCGAAAATGCAGCAGTGACGCATCACATGCACCGCTGGATTGCTTCCCCACTCCTAGTTATGGCCCCGCTCGTGAGCGGGTGCTTCGGCACAGCATTCACGCACGAGCATGATTCTACAGCCCATCAGACGTGCCCTTTGCGTTTTATTTCTTCTACTCCTAGTGTCTGGAGATGCACTGAAGAGGTGGAGCTAAAACTTCAGACCCTCACCCTCAGAATATCAAGGTGAAAAGAGGTGGTGTGGTGCTAAATGGCAAACTCCTCCTGCTTTCTGTCTCCTTCCCTCCCCTCTACCCTAACTGTTCACCTTGATGCGCTGTCTGTCTCACGACTCTCCCATACTTCATCCTGCCGTATATTTCCCCTTCTTAAATCTACATTGTCTCCCAAAAAAATCTTTATGGTTAACACCTCTCTCACACCTGCCTCGTAATAGTTTCCCTCTCTTCTCCACTGGTCATCTTTCTCCTCTCGCTTGTCTGTCACACTCGCACCTCTGCTGTATTCCTCACTCTAGATCGCCCACACACACACATAGACACACTTAGATGCCCATTTGTAACTTATTTTCTCATTCTCCTCTTTCATCTTCCACTGCTCGTCTTTCCTGTTTCTCTTTTGTCTACTCCTGTTCAGCTTTTTTACCACCTACTGCTTTATAACCTCTCTTTCTTTCCTTGGCCATTCTCTCTCTCTCCAATCTCTCTCACTTCCCTCACTGATCTCTTCCTCTCTCATCTCTCTCTTTCTCTCTCATCTCTCTATCTCCTCTCCGATCTCTCTCTCTCCCCCCTCTCTATCTCTCTCGCCCCTCGCCGATCCCTCTCTCTCTCCTCTCCGATCTCTCTATCCCTTCTCCGATCTCTCTCCCCCTCTTTTTATCTCTCCCTCTCCGCTCTCTCTCTCGCTCTGATCTCTCTCTTTCTCTCTCTCTCTCTCTCTCTCTCTCTCTCCATATCTCTCTTTCTCCCCTCTCCAATCTCTCTCTCTCTCCCTCTCCCCCTCTCTGATCTCTCTCTGCCACCAATCTACTTTCAGTGATTGTTTTGAGGACAGGATGGTTAATATAAGTTTTGTTCATATTGTAAATGTATTTAAAAAATAGAAATCAGGAGTTAGGTTGTTCTTTTTGTGTACTGATCCAACGCAAACTAGGAATTTATTTCAGCGGATATTATAACAAATACTATATGTATTTTTGCATCACCTCTTTCTAAGTGCTCGCTGTCCCTTTTTCCCCAGCAGGACCCCCCCTACCTGCTATTGGGGCCATGGGTGGAAATCTGAGGGATAGCCCTGGGCGCCAAAAGCTCTAGCTACATCCCTGTTGACATGCCAAAATATATTGGGAGAAAGCTGCGTGAATGTGATTTTAAGCACTGAACTTTATGGTATGTTTTACTGCAAATACCTGAATTATGCAGGACGGAGTTAACGAGGGCCTAAAAGATTTGGCTATAGAATCTTTACAAGTAAATCAGCTTTGATCGCAATATAGCCTAGGGAAAAGATTATCTGATCCCTGAAACATTTGAACAATCTCTCTAGGCCTCAAAGTTTAAGAGTTGTGCTTTGTCTAATAAGCAGACCAATACAATGGCCAACTGGTTTCTCTAGCGACTAAGCCAACCTATGTAATGATTTCACCACTACATCGACAAAATATCCTTTGGCATCCTAAATAAGAACCTGGGCAGGAACTGTGCTTTAACTTGGATGGCAGGCTTTTGGCTCACTATCTTAGGCTGTAGTGGTTGGAATCTCAGCCACTCAGGCTCACAGCCACTGAGTTATGCAGCTTTGCACTCACTATGATAGAGGGTCATAATATTTTGGCATTTGTATGTACTGTTATTTTCTTAGCACATCTGCCCACTGACTGGCTAATGTAAATAAACACATTGAAGGTGAAGACCTATATAGCTCCTTGAAAATAAACTTAGGGCTTAGTGTAGTTTCTTGCCTGCAAAAAAATAGGTCTATCTCTTTTTTTATGTATTTTTCCATACTTTACGGCACTGACTGGTAACTGCCCTCTCTTTTTTATCCTGTTGTAAGAATGTGTCCATTATTGTATTTCGGTAAACCAGTGCTCCATTGCTCAGCAGCTACGTTTCTGCAATATAATTTTTCATATACGACGTAAATTTGACACAACAATAAATGTAGGTATTGCTAGACATGCACGGCAGGATTGTCCTTAATGAGGAGAACATGGCGGCTAGCACTCTCGGCTAGTCGGAATGCTCCGTGAGGCTTCGGAGCCCGGGCGGTCGTTTTTGCGATGTGAGAGGCGATTACGGACCAGCGGATCAGCGGAAGGCAGAGGAATACTTATTTTCACTTCTTTTGGGGCTTTTGGAGTTTCGGGTGATTGGAGCGGTGAACGTTTTTGCAGAGGTAGAGGATGCAGCTTCAGTGAGGCGAGGTTTCGACCGGCTCGTGCTGATTCGGAGCCGGTCGGTTCGGAGATGGCCGTTGGAGAGGGGACAAGCTCCATAGTTCTTTGACGGCCGGAGGCCGTTCATGTCATTTGGAGCTTGCATTGGGGGCACTGTGCGAATTTAGACGGATACACTGTCTTGCTCCAGCAGCCGAGGTCGCAGGCAGCCCACGCTGTGTGGGGCGATGAGATGAGTCGTTTGCCGTTTTCGTTTGTTTGGTGAGCTGTCCTGTCCTGTCCTGAACTCTAATGACTCTATGGACTCGTGGCTTGGCAGCTGAATTGTGGGAGGTCAGAACAAATTACTATTTCTTTGTTTTTTGTCTTTTTCTTGTATTTCGATCTGGATAGCATACACAGTCCTGATGCGGCAGAAGCCGCCATTACGGATATAAGGTATCCTCAAAGCAGCAATACAAAGGTGAGAGGATATAATAATAATATCATTGAAAGGGGGGTGATACGGTGGGCAAAGGCAGCCTCTGAAGTAAAGAAGGGGAGAAAGGCAGCATCAAGGATCTCCTATGTGGGTAAAGATCTTGGCACCACACAGCAGAAACTACCCAACCCACAAGGCACTGGGGCAGGCTCTCAAAACAACTTTATTAATGCTGGGGGTAAAGCGATAGAGTAACTAGGGGCTGTAGAAGCTGTAGAAGTTGGGGAACCTCGACATTGTATGTCAGCCAGGGACTCACAGGGAAGCCAGGCTTCTGGGTACACGCTCAGGAGCAAAGGTGGAAGTCAAGGTAGTGGCGACACGCGGACAGATATTGTACCACTGTTACTGGCAAAATCTAAGGCTACGTTTTTCAAGAAAACAGGCAAAAAGAATACTTCTAAAGCTCAGAAGCCTGTTGTAAAGCTCAAACCACCACCACCTTCGCTAAAGACTTACTTTAAAACAGTCCCGGCTGTCTTGGAGCTAAAACCTGCGGACGTGGCTTCTCCAGCTGAAATCCCAGTGGATCTTCATACACCCAATAGGTATCATCTTTTAGCTCAGTTAGAACAAGAGCAAGACCAGGGCTCTGAGCAATTAGAGTCTTCAAGGGTCTGTGGGATGCAGAGTCTAGAGATGCCTGATACTGAGCCCAGGATCCAGGATTGTGTTTTGGAAAAGTCTAGTATGGATGAATTAACTCCTACTCACAATACTGAGATGGATCCATCAGTCATACCAGCAAGCAGTATTATTACTCCCTCTGTGACTATACCTAGTGATCAATCTGTTCTGATAATGCTTCAGTCTCTAAGCTATGAGGTAAAAAATGGGTTTCTTGCTTCATAGAAAAATCAGCAAGAAATAAAACTATATTGTGAGAAGCTCGAAGAAAAATTTGATGCATTGGCGACGAGAACCGCGGAATTGGAGTCTATAGTCTCTGACCTAAAAACACTCGCACTCCAACATACTAGGAAGATAGACAATCTCCGACAGCGAGAACAGGGGTATCAGGAGAAGATGGAGTCGCTAAAGAATGCACAAAGGAGGAACAATTTGCGCCTCCTGAAAGTCCCGGAAGGGGCAGAAGGGAGTAATATCAAGGAATTTGTCGTCAGACTTATCAAGCAAGCGACTGAAGTTGAATTTTCAGACGAAGAACTGCTGAGGGACATACGAGTACACAGGGATCCGTTTAGACAAAATCCTAATAAAACGCGACCCAGGAAAATACTAATCCATTTCCTGACTTACACTATTAAGGACGAGATACATATTAGGGCACTCAAGAGTAGTTTGCTTTCAGCTGAAGGAATAGCTTTCCAGATCAGGTCGGATGTATTCTCGATCACAGCATCAGTGGGAGCTAGGTAAATTGCTAGATCCTTTTGGACAGCTCGGCGCCACTTCTCAATTGAAGTGCCCTGCATCTCTAAAAATAATGTATAAAAACAAAATGAGAACTTTTAAGAGGGTTGACGAGGCAGAAGAGTATCTCCAAATAGTTACAGATGATGTCAAAGGGGACCAGGGTAAATAGAGCAAGGGATTAACATACTAATAGCTCGAGTTAATGACTCAATGACCTCCTAAGATTCGCTTTTTGTAAATAGTCTAACTTTTCTAATTGCTGCCTAGAGTTTTTTCCTTTTCCTTGTATTTTTTTTTTCTTCTTGTTTCTCTTTTCTTTTTTTTTTCTCTTTCTTCATTTTTACTAGGTCCACTAAATAAACAGACCACCCGGGCATCTGAGGTAGGAGCCTCAAGGCTTTAGAGAGGCCAAGAAGAAGAAGGGGGGTTCTCCAGGGGAGCACGGGAGGGTTAGGGTTGTACAGTGCAGGGGAGGGAGGGCACTTGGTGGGGAGCATGTGGGAATTTTTTTTTCCAAATCACCAAATAGGATATGCAATCGTTTATACCTGCAAGGAAAATATGTCACAGGATAAGATAGCCCAACTGGTATATATGACGTTTCTGTCAAGGAATGTAAATGGTTTAATGGTTAAATATAGAAGAGAAAGGATATTCCAATATTTCAAAGATGCCCCCGAACATATTCTTATCTTGCAGGAGATGCATTCTACGGAGCAGGAGCTAAAAGAAATTTGTAGAAATAAAAATGGGATTGAGCATGTAATAACCACATCACAACAAAGTACTATTAAAGGAGTGGCAATTTTGATTAATCCGGCAACAACACTATTAGAATCAAGAGCTGATAAAAAAGGAAGATAAGTCATAGCAAAGATAAAATTCTAGTCTTATAAATGTACGGTAGCAGGATTTTATGGGCCGAATTTAGATGATCCGCTCTCCATGAAAGAACTGCTGGTTGAGCTCCTTGATTTTGAGGATCCTCTAATAATAGCCGGGGACTTTAACTTAGTTCTAGACCCACAAATAGATAAATCATATAAACCCAAGATTTCGTATAACCCTAAAACAAGATTACTACTTTTTAATGCTATTAATCAATTTGGCTGGAAGGATATATGGAGGAAGAAATGGGGCACAGAAAGGGAATTTACCTTTCACAATAAGAAGCTGTGCCATAAATCCAGATTAGATTTCTTTTTAATTTCAGATCAGCTTTGCGAGTTTGTACAGGAAGTCAAACATTTAGGAGCATATATCTAAGATCATTCTGCAGTCTCTCTATCTCTGAAACTATCGGCCCCCCAGAGCAAAAGATGGACTATGGATAGGAGTATTCTGTTGGAGGAAGAGATAATAGAAAAATTATTGTTAGAGACGAAAGTATTCTTCGAGAATAATTTGGGGACAGCCACACTTCCAATTGTCTGGGACTCATATAAAGCTTTTTTTGAGAGGGATAATATTGGCTATTCAGTCTTCCAGACATAAAATATATAGGGCAAAGATCTCTGAGATTGAGCTAAAAATCACTACATTAGAACGAGAATTATTAGATCTCAACTCAGGCTCGGAAGCAAGTATTCGGGAACAATTGGCAGGCTGTAAATCACGACTCTTTTTTATTTTTTTATAGAATTTTTTATTGAGCGGAACAGAAACCTGGTACAGGACGGATAAAAAAACAATCTTTACAAAAATGGAGAAAAGAAATTACGAGAGAAATACAGCTTCTTATAGAAACCGCCAACAGTCAGGCAAACAATCAATCAATCTAACTATTACTTCATAGATAAAAAATACAAAATCCATATTTTGCTTTACCAATCTAAAGTGCAAGTATAAAGACCATTAATACATTTCTAGAGTACAAGTATAATAGAGTGCAATACAGTCGATCCAATAAAAGCAAGTTGATGGATGGGTATAAAACAGCTTCCTTTAAAAACCAAGGGCAGTCAATATAACTGTTAATTTACATACTAAACATAAATGCAGAATCCAAATTTTACTTTTCGTTTCTAAAGTGCATGTGCCAAGAGCTTTCATTCATGTTGAATTAAACTTAACCTCTACTATTAAAAACTGCGAAAATGATACAATAGTATAATGGTTTAGCGGTCCCATAATGCTAATACTACAGACCCCTAAAGTGCATAATACCCCAAAGTGCTACTGCATACCCACCTATTATATTCAGCTTGCCCCGGCCTCGAGACTGTTTAATTCTCCTGATTTAAGTTCTTAATTGGCACCCCCTTACTTCCTCCAGATTCTCCAAATAGTGCCAGTTCCTTTCAAATCTCCTAATAGCCCCAACTCTACTTGAATATGCTTCCTCGAAATTCCGTGCCCTTCTCATTTTATTGAGCCATTTCAGGTGTAGTGGGGCTTCTTTAGATTTCCAATTTTGTAGGATTAATGATCGTGCAACTGTGCAAGAAATAAACATAAAGGTTTCCTCATCCTCCTTTAGCCACCCTCTATTATGACAAATCCCAAAAAGGGCCATTTCGGCTGAGGGCGGAAGAGCTTTCCCCAGCGCTGCCTCAATGTCTAAAAAGACCATCTCCCAGAAACTATTCAAGTGGGGACAGGTATAGAAAATATGTAGCCAACCACCCTGGCCTTCAGCTAGACATCTAAAACACTTATTCTCTAGCTCCGGAAACCTCTTTCCCAGTGCCTCCGGGGTCCAATATGCTAGCCAACGAGACAGAAAGGACATTCTCTTAAAATTAGCGGCTCGCAAAGATCTATTGCCCAACCCACTTATCGTTTCCCAATCTTTATGAGATAAGTTGCATTGTGTTTGATTATTAATTTTCACAAGATGGCTATCTATAATAGGGAGTTGTCCTTCAGATGCAAGCTTCTTGTACCAGTTTCCTATTCCACAACTTTTGGCTTCATACAACAATTTCATCATCCCCTTTATTACTTCTAAATGGTCACCTATATTATTCCGTAGAAAATGTACAATTTGTTGATATTCAAGAAGTAGCGAGGAACCGGGAGTACTTGCTCTACCCAGAACTTCTTGCCATGTAATTATTCTATCCTGGACAAATAAGTGCCTTATCTCCCGAAATCCCATTCTTTCCCAGTTCATTATGTGGCTACTGCTAATTTGAAGGCCCAAGCTGCCACATTCTCGCATGCTTAGAAACTGAGAAGCTGAGGAGCTAAGATTTTTTTTTAAAAAAGACTGTAGTCTAGATGCATAATCTTTAATAGTCTTGCATCTTGTCCTTTTCGGTAGCTTTGCTACCTTTAAAAATACTTGAACTTGAGAGTCCGCCTCCTGTACCATTTTTTCCAAAAAGAAGCTATCATGATTATTCTTTGTTCCTAGCAAACCTGCCACTATATCAAGAAAGGCCGCTTCATAATATGTTTTTATATTCGGAAGAGCAAGACCCCCCTGTTCGACTGAGAGTTGAGTTACTAATAGTTTGACCCTCGAAGCTTTCCCACCCCAGATGAAGCTCCTGATCAATGATTCAATTTCTTTAAAGAAACGGGTATTCAGTTTAATTGGAACGTTACTAAACAAAAATAGTAATAAGGGTAAAATTGACATTTTTATCAATGAAACTCTGCCAATCACTGTGTGGGGAAGAAGAACCCATTGGGCAAGAAGATTCTTAATTTTATTTTTCATCCTCTCATAGTTTAGCAGAAAAAGCTGATGGTAATCGCTGGTTACATATATGCCTAAATACCTTACAGGATCTTGCTTTGAGGCCTGAACACGAAGCCAAGATGGAAAAGAGCTTAGGCTGGTATTCAACGCAAGTACCTCTGTTTTCTTGGCGTTTATTTTATACCCTCCTATTTGTTCATAGGCTTTAAATTCCCTTAAAATATTTTCTATGTTTCCTTTATCTGGTTTCAAATATAGAATGATATCATGTAAATCACAACTCGAAGATACTTTGATGATAGACTCAGGAAGCGATGGCAGGCTAGTTCTCTTGCTCATTTCAAATATGGGGAAGCTAGCGGTAAGCTACTAGCCTGGAAAGCCAAAAAGGAGCAGAAGAGGAACACAACTAAAGAAGTTCAGCTAGGCAATACAGACGTGATCTCAGAAAATAGGGCTGATATTGAGGAAGCTTTTTTTAATCACTTTGACCAAGTATATAAGGAAGATTTAGATCCACAGGAAAACTTAATTCAGACATGGCTCGAGCAATTTGCTCCTCGGAAAATCGATGATCAGGCATCTGAGAATTTAAATAGAGGAATTAACTTGCAAGAAATAGTGGGCGCAAAGACTCAGCTAGAAGAAGCAAGGCTCCAGGCCCGGATGGGCTTCCTGCCGAGCTTTACAAGGCTTTAGCTCCAGTTATCTCTCCTGTTCTCCAGCTGCTTTTTACATCCATTTTTCCAGTGTGACTCTTACAGACCTATCTCTCTGCTAAACTTGGATTACAAGTTCCTGGCCAAAATATTAGCAGATAGATTAAATGGGGTATCTTGTAGATTATTGTATTTTGATCAAAAGGGATTTGTTAGAGGGCGGTCCATTCAAGACCTGACGCAAGCATTGGTGGGCGCAATTGATCTCGCTTCTCTTTACAAACTACCGCTTGCGATCATAACACTAGATTCTACTAAGGCATTCGATCGCGTTAATTGGAGAAATCTTGCGAAAGTTCTAGATAGGTGCAATTTGGGCAGGAATTTCTGCAGATCTATATCGGCATTTTACCATGCTCCAACAGCAAAAGTCTTGATAAATGGAAGCCTTTCAGCATCCATAAAAATTAAAAGAGGTACAAGACAGGGGTGTCCCCTCACACCTCTACTTTTTGATTTATATATAGAATCATTGGCTAAAAAACTTAGATTAGAACAGGGCATTGTACCATTTAAATATAAAAGCTGGGAGAAGAAAGTCTCTCTTTACGCAGATGACGTGATTTTATACACTTAAGACCCAATTAACGCAATCCCCCTTATTTATAATGCTGCCAATCAGTTTGGGCAAATTTCTGGATACCAGATCAATCAGTCTAAATCTGAATGTATGACCTGGAATATCAGCACTTCTACCCTAATTCCAATTTTAAAGCATGAAATAAGATACTTGGGGGTACAAATTACGCAGGATATAGAACAATTGGCTGACAGAAATTTGGTGAAAATTGAGAGAGGCTGCTGAATCGCTTAGAAGCTGGTCACTTATTCCTTTGACTCTAATAGGGAGGGTTAATATTATCAAGATGATGCTGCTCCCTAAACTAATTTTCCTCTTCCAGAACATCCCCCTAGCTTTCAAAGAAGCCAAGTTAAGTAAAATTCAAGCTAAATGGAACTCGTTTGTATGGGCTTCAAATGGCATAAGGATCGCATGGAAGTAGCTTCGCAGAAAGAAAAGCAAAGGAGGGCTCTGTGCTCCAGATTTGAAAGTCTATGCTTGGCCTTTGCTAATGAAGGCGGGGGTAACACTATTTGATACTCCAGAGAGCACAGAAACAGGCAACATGTTCCAAATAATGTTATCGGGGGTTCAAGGAGGTGCTCAGGGTTTCCTGTTGAAATGTGGGGATCCGCGCTTTTTTAAGAAGGTTCGTTTAAAGGTGCTGAGAGATATGGCATACGTCTGGGCCAGAGTAAGAAGATCACTGAGTATTTCATACTACTCTGATCTGGCTCCAATTTGGGAATCACCTGGCTCTCCAGAGTGGACTAAAAATTCATTGATTACCCCTCTCTGGGTGGCCAATCTAACAACTTGGGGTCAGCTAATGCCCGTAGGGGTCTTGTTAATGTCGGAGGAGATCTCCAACCTCACAGACAATAATCTATCCAAGTTTAAATATTTACAAATTAAGTAAGAGTTGGAGTCAGGCCATCGCAGTTGAAATCGGCACTAAGTCAGTGTTGGAGGAACTCTTACTAAAAAAGCCCAGGCGGATAAACACATCAACTCTGTATTGGACCATTTTGGAAGAAGAAGATGGGGATTTCTCTATGCCAGCTCTATTATGGGGAGAACAAGTTTCGGATGTCGACTTGCAGCCTATATGGCAAGTATCTTTTGATCTACTTTATATTACAGTCTCTCCCGCCAATTTAAAGCGCAACCATCTTTTTTCTCTTCACATAGTATACTGGACCCCAGCTAGATTGGCAACATTTTCTAAGTGTTCCATTCCTTCTTGCCCAAAGTGTAAGCACGTAAAAGCTGAAGTCCTTCATATGTTTCTTACTTGTCCTGCTCTGGGAGAGTTCTGGGCCATGATAGAATAAGGTATGAAAGAGCTGTTTAAATTTGATATACAGGTTAGTATACCACTTGTTTTTTGGGGGATTTTTTCGAATTATGAGGAACTTCCTCAAGACACAAATAAGTTAACCCGTTATCTAATTATTTTGGCACGCAGAGAGATATGCAAACTTTGGGTTAAGAATATTGCACCTTCATACCTAGATTGGATCAGGGCAATCAAACACACACTTAAGTTAGATAAGATAGGTTTGAAGAGAAGGAAGCATTTTTGGACTCCCTGTATTGAATGGCTCGATAGGATGTAAACGATCTTGTCCAATGATTATACCTTTTTGAAGAACGGGTCACCCTAAGATCAGTTCAAGGGTCTGGAAGATAGAGGAACTGAATTGAATTTTTTTGTACCGTTTGGTACACATTGGGTATCTGCAGAAAGAGCATCTATCAAGATCTTCGGGGTTTAAGGTGGGGCCTCCCAGCTGCGTAGTGGGGGGCACAAACCTCTTACTCTGAGAATATCTTGTTTGGCATATGAGGACAAAAAAATAAATAATTAAATGTAGGTATTGTCTCATGCAGTATCTGAATTTTACCCCAGTGCCGCCCTCTAGAGTAAGACCTCACTTTGTTGCTTTGCTTCCCATTATGAGAAAAGTAACCAAAGGAGCGGTCTGGTTATCATTTGGAGTATATGAGGCCATTAGGCACCAGGGGAAAATTACTGTAATCACCATGATTACCATGCGGAGCCCCGAAAAAAGGGCTTTCAGTGGCCTAGTAAGGAGCTACTCGTGAGGTGATCCACGGCTTGGAAGATGTTCACAGATATGATTTGTGTGAATCGTGCATAGCTGCACATAGAAGTATGTTGTGAATTCTTGCATAGCCATTTAGTTGGGTTTGCCTCGGAGTATGTTCCTGGCTGTTTGCGAGACCTTGTTTGGATACTTGGGGTAGTTCATTGTTACACCCAGACATGCCAACCATCCAGATTCAGGCGGGAGACTACCGACTTGAAGGCTAGTCTACCGCCTCCCGATTCCTGCATCTTGAAACCCGATGCCAGCACTAATGAGATTACCGGCTGCTCTAATGTGCGTCTTCATGCGAGGAAGTTATTTAAAATAGCAATCTGTCCAAACAGCCTTCTCCTCGGATATATTCCTTGCTTCCTCTACTGACCCGTCACCATTGCTCCCCACTGTGCTGAGATAAGTTATAACACCCTTTTGAAGGTTATGAAGTGCTATAAAGAGTCTTTTTCGTGCACCTGCCCCTCTTTTCATACAAGCATTGGCAATGCAATAGGTCTCTCATTTATACGACTTTGAGCTATTGACATTGCAAATGACTATGCCTTTTATTTTTGTTTTTAAAGGACAAATAAAAGGCATTGGGCCATATGTATCAACACCCTCATTTGCAATTCTCGAATAGCGATTTTTTAGAAATATCTATTCGAGAATTGCAAAAAGGGATGTATGTAAAAAATCACAATTTTTAAGCGATTTCTTAATATTCCCTAATTGCGATTAACAAATTGCGAAATCGCAATTAAGGAATTCTTTCCCATTCATTTCTATGGGCCAGGAGGCCCTTAGGAATTAATGGGAAGTTATTCTAAATTTGTGATTCGCTATGAGAATCGCAAATTGAGAATAATTTCAAGGGTGTCATAAGGACACCCTGATGCACTCCTGAAATTTACATGTGTGCGCATATGGCACACATACATGCCCTAAGGGCATGTATGTGCGCCACATGGCACCTTCACAAGTGGCAAAAAGTGCATTTGCGATATCTTAAGGAGAAATCACAAAACTTCAGTGGTTGCTGCATACCATTTAAGGAATCGCAATTTGCGATTCATTAAATGCTTACGCAAAGTTAAGGAATCGTAAATTTTGCGATTCCTTAAATTTGCATTGCGATTATCCTGATACATACCGTTTTCCGAATTTTGATTCGCAAACGCTGATTTTTTGCAATTCGTAGCGTTTGCGAATCAAAATTCGGTTGATACATATGGCCCATTGTCATTTGCAATGTCAGTAGCTCAAACATGCATATATGCGAGGCCTATTGCATTGAAAATGCTTGTTATCTTTATCAATCTTGATTTCATTCTAAAGTATTCAGTTGAAAGGGTCAATTTCTTCAACAGGGAGAATAATAAGGGCCCCTTGCAAACAGTATTCTAAATACAAGATCTGCAGTGTGGGGAAGGGAAGACCTCATTAAGGACCCTTGACTTTTTTGGTAGACGAGCAGTCATACTCTATATAATGGAGTTGATGGGATCTGAGACTGGGTAGAATACATCACAATCATCACGAAAGCAATACATTGAGAATTTCCAGCTAAGGTTCTTTGTTACGCACCACCTTTGAGAGTACCTCATAATAAATAATATGTATTAGGTTTCTGAATATTAGAAACAAACAAAACACAATTAACAACAATAAAGTGTTAATTATTCAAATAAACTGGCAATCACACAATGAGAACAGTAATGTCGTGCCGAAATTATTAGTCAAATTGTTAGCACTGAAGAACGATGAAAATCGACCCCTCAATAAACATGTTTATAATATTTATGAAGTTCAAATATTACAGAAGTTTTAATGTTCGTTAATCTCTAATGATCACAAAGCTCAGAACACACCTAGAATGTGAGAAGCAAAGCACCAACACAATGCAGTACAGAAGAGGTCGCAGAGGTGCACCATGTTTGAAAATTACTATAATCTGGGCTACTGGAATTATGCAGCAGGGGAGGATCAAAATATGCTTCTGGTTTGCCTAGAATTTGTGGAAAGAAAATTAGAATTATGCTGTTAAATGTGGCACATTGTTTTGATAATATCACTTCATTAGTTTGCAATTTGTACACATGTTAACACTGTCTAGGCAAATGTGTCTCCTCATTAGCTTCAGATTAACAACCAGCAACAGCATTAGCAACTTTCTTTTTTCTTTTTTGATTTTCAAAAAACCTTTATTGAACAAAATTGCATAGAAAAATTACAAGTCTGCACCATATCAAGGCATCGTGCACAGGAATACAATATATTCCAGCGAGATTTACGTTGCGCACGTGCCGCTGGAAATCAATACAAAGAAGAAATAGTGTAAGAGCACCAGGACAGTAGGGCGAGCCATGGTAAGAGGCACGGTAAGTAAGGGAGAGGGATGGATCGAGCTGAGGGGAGTGAGCTCGGGGGCCAAGCCACTCACTGACCTTCACCGACGGCCGCTGTGGGCGAAGCGCCAGTGGGGAGCGCGTAAAGGTCACCAGGCGCTGGGAGTTGCGACTTAGGAGGTAAGACACAAGTGGGCCCCATTTGTCAAGTGGACAGGATCTGGCTGGCATGAGGTCCGAGAACTCGGACAGGAGAGTCTAGCAGCGCGATGCATCCTCAAGCCAAAGGGCGACCTTGGATGCTGGCTTGTGGCCCCAGCACATGGAAACCCTACGCCGCGCAAGGACAAGTAGCATGGCAATCAAATGGCGGGAGGCATCCGGGCAATATTTAATGAAGCCTAAGAGGCAAAGCGGAGGATCAGGCTAGAGCGGCAACGCGGTGATCTCAGAAATAACGCTGCAGACCTCACGTCAGTAAGCAGAGACCTGGGAGCACAGCCAGGTAAGGCGGAAAAAGTCCGCCGCAGGAGCAGAGCAGTGCAAGCATCGTTTTATTGGGAATCAGTCCCATCTTGTGCAGCTGGGCAGGAGTCCGGTATAGCCTATGTAAATATTTAAAATGAATAAAGCGAACACAGTAATTTGGGGACAGATGCTTTATCTGATTACAGCAATGGAGCCAGTCAGCTTGAGAGTAAGCATGGGTGAATTTTGCGAATCTGGCGTTCGCGAATTTTGCAAATTTGCGAACTCGCAATCCGCAAAATCCGCGAATTCTCGCGAATTTGCTGATTTTTTTTTTGTGTTCGCAAGGGTTTCTGCCAGTTCGCGAGGGTTTGGTACCAGTTCGCAATCGCGAACTTACTTGTCGGCTCACAACGGTCGCGACTATGTTGTTTCTACGTCTGGTTCATCATCACAGGTTCCCAGCACCCTCTGTTTCACCACTGCCACCCTCTGTTTCACCCATGCCACCCTCTGTTACATCAATGCCACCCTCTGGTTCATCATCACTGTAGATTATGGGGGGGAAAAGCAAGCACACCTGCCCTGCTTCAACTGACATGAATTAATTTGGGGTTAGTTTATTAATGTGTCACTGTTTAAAAATTCCAGGTCTGGCACCTGCTTCCTTATCAGTAATTTGCTTTCTGTTGCAGTGCAATTTTTTTTCCAGGACCTTTGTGGCCTACTTGTAGCTATTCTATGAGCCTGCTGTGAGGGTCAGAGCAGGGTCATACAATTGTTGCAACTAGCAACTGAACTCTGGAGGGACCCCAGTCAGGAAGCACTACAGGGAATGGTTACTATTACTAATGATGAGTTTGAACTTTTGCACCTGCTGAGTGCTTTCAGTTTGCAAAATTCGTTTTTCTGCAGAACAGCAACTGTAATGCCCCAAACAAACATAGGCAACTGAACTCTGGAGGGGGCCCTCAGGAAGCACTACAGGGAATGGTTACTAATGATGAGTTTGAAATCTTGCACCTGCCGAGTGCTTTCAGTTTTGCAAAACTCGTTTTTCTGCAATTTCGCGGGATTCGCGGGGCGCAAACATGCACGAGATCGGATTTGGAAGCCGCAAATTCGTGCGAATATGCGATTTGTTTTTTTGTGGCGTGTTAGTTCGCAAGGTTTTGTGCATTTTCGCGAGCCGCTTGTAGCGCAAGGCGCGAAGTTACCCTCGCGGTCGTTCAAGGGCGCAGCCATCTTGTTTGCATGACGTATTTCCGTTTCCGGGCGCGAAGTGTAATCTCGCAAAGTGTGCAGCTCGCCAGTACAATTTCGCGAGGAAAATCTTGCGCGAACTTACCTGCGCCGTCGTGAACGGGCGCGGCCAACTTGTTTCTCATTCATTGCTATGGTTCTGGGCATGCTTTTTGTATCCTCTCTAAATCTCTGCCATCCTTTGCTTGTTTGAAGTTTTTTTAAATCTATTTTACTTATTATGTATCCCTCTATTTTTCTAGCCCTATATTTTTGTGTTTACTGCTACTTTTGGTTAATTTTAAACTACTTTTTTAAACTCTTTTCTTTTCTTTTCTTCTCTTCCCTATTCTATTTTCTTTATTCCTTTCCACCCAGGTTAAGGGAGCCGGGAAGCATCCCGAGAAGGGGAAGGGTCCTCACCCCGGGCCCGGCTCCCGTGCGGGCGTTTGAGGGGGGAGCAGGTCGTACCCCAGGAGATCTTTAGCCCGGAGGAGGTGGCCGCACTCATTTTTTATGTTCAGCGCCGCCTCCCCAGGACCATCATGGCAGGCGGCAGGATAGGTGTCGGGTACGGGATCCGGGAGCGCCGGAAGCGGTGGGAAAAGGTGTGCCGGCCCATGTACCACCACTCTCGGGTCCGGCGCACCTACAACCAGGCCACCCACCGCTGGACGGATGTCCTGGACCGTGAACGAGATCTGCTCGACCTGCTTGGCCTTGAGATCCCCGGGCTTGGTGAGTAGTAGTAGCTATTTCTTTACTACTCTGTTTTCTCCGTATTTACAATGCAAACAAAACAGGTGATGGACCGAATGTGGATCAATGTCACACATTCATCCCAGTCCAAAGATCTGGGCCCAAATCCATCGTTTTTTTGCACTCCACACCACCCTGGGTTAGACAATGGCGATATGCAAATCAGCTCTGACCCTGTGCCCCATGGGAACAGTCCAGTCCTAACTACAAAAGCCATGTCCTTCCCAGAACGGAATCAAGCATCCGAGGACCGGACCGGTTTCGAGGTAACACCTCTCATCAGCCCGGCTAGCTTGACTCCAGTGGTGTGGAGTGCCTGGGACCCACGTCTGAGCATCCCCAGCGCACTTATGGCGGTATTGCAAACAAAACAGGTGATGGACCGAATGTGGATCAATGTCACACATTCATCCCAGTCCAAAGATCTGGGCCCAAATCCATTGTTTTTTTGCACTCCACACCACCCTGGGTTAGACAATGGCGATATGCAAATCAGCTCTGACCCTGTGCCCCATGGGAACAGTCCAGTCCGAACTACAAAATCCATGTCCTTCCCAGAACGGAATCAAGCATCCGAGGACCGGACCGGTTTCGAGGTAACACCTCTCATCAGCCCGGCTAGCTTGACTCCAGTGGTGTGGAGTGACTGGGACCCACGTCTGAGCATCCCCAGCGCACTTATGGCGGTATTGCAAACAAAACAGGTGATGGACCGAATGTGGATCAATGTCACACATTCATCCCAGTCCAAAGATCTGGGCCCAAATCCATAGTTTTTTTTTTTTGCACTCCACACCACCCTGGGTTAGACAATGGCGATATGCAAATCAGCTCTGACCCTGTGCCCCATGGGAACAGTCCAGTCCGAACTACAAAAGCCATGTCCTTCCCAGAACGGAATCAAGCATCCGAGGACCGGACCGGTTTCGAGGTAACACCTCTCATCAGCCCGGCTAGCTTGACTCCAGTGGTGTGGAGTGCCTGGGACCCACGTCTGAGCATCCCCAGCGCACTTATGGCGGTATTGCAAACAAAACAGGTGATGGACCGAATGTGGATCAATGTCACACATTCATCCCAGTCCAAAGATCTGGGCCCAAATCCATCATTTTTTTTGCACTCCACACCACCCTGCGTTAGACAATGGCGATATGCAAATCAGCTCTGACCCTGTGCCCCATGGGAACAGTCCAGTCCGAACTACAAAATCCATGTCCTTCCCAGAACGGAATCAAGCATCCAAGGACCGGACCGGTTTCGAGGTAACACCTCTCATCAGCCCGGCTAGCTTGACTCCAGTGGTGTGGAGTGACTGGGACCCACGTCTGAGCATCCCCAGCGCACTTATGGCGGTATTGCAAACAAAACAGGTGATGGACCGAATGTGGATCAATGTCACACATTCATCCCAGTCCAAAGATCTGGGCCCAAATCCATAGTTTTTTTTTTTTTTTTTTTGCACTCCACACCACCCTGGGTTAGACAATGGCGATATGCAAATCAGCTCTGACCCTGTGCCCCATGGGAACAGTCCAGTCCGAACTACAAAAGCCATGTCCTTCCCAGAACGGAATCAAGCATCCGAGGACCGGACCGGTTTCGAGGTAACACCTCTCATCAGCCCGGCTAGCTTGACTCCAGTGGTGGGAGTGCCTGGGACCCACGTCTGAGCATCCCCAGCGCACTTATGGCGGTATTGCAAACAAAACAGGTGATGGACCGAATGTGGATCAATGTCACACATTCATCCCAGTCCAAAGATCTGGGCCCAAATCCATCGTTTTTTTTGCACTCCACACCACCCTGCGTTAGACAATGGCGATATGCAAATCAGCTCTGACCCTGTGCCCCATGGGAACAGTCCAGTCCGAACTACAAAAGCCATGTCCTTCCCAGAACGGAATCAAGCATCCGAGGACCGGACCGGTTTCGAGGTAACACCTCTCATCAGCCCAGCTAGCTTGACTCCAGTGGTGTGGAGTGCCTGGGACCCACGTCTGAGCATCCCCAGCGCACTTATGGCGGTATTGCAAACAAAACAGGTGATGGACCGAATGTGGATCAATGTCACACATTCATCCCAGTCCAAAGATCTGGGCCCAAATCCATCGTTTTTTTGCACTCCACACCACCCTGGGTTAGACAATGGCGATATGCAAATCAGCTCTGACCCTGTGCCCCATGGGAACAGTCCAGTCCGAACTACAAAAGCCATGTCCTTTCCAGAACGGAATCAAGCATCCGATGACCGGACCGGTTTCGAGGTAACACCTCTCATCAGCCCGAGTAGCTTGACTCCAGTGGTGTGGAGTGCCTGGGACCCACGTCTGAGCATCCCCAGCGCACTTATGGCGGTATTGCAAACAAAACAGGTGATGGACCGAATGTGGATCAATGTCACACATTCATCCCAGTCCAAAGATCTGGGCCCAAATCCATCGTTTTTTTGCACTCCACACCACCCTGGGTTAGACAATGGCGATATGCAAATCAGCTCTGACCCTGTGCCCCATGGGAACAGTCCAGTCCGAACTACAAAAGCCATGTCCTTCCCAGAACGGAATCAAGCATCCGAGGACCGGACCGGTTTCGAGGTAACACCTCTCATCAGCCCGGCTAGCTTGACTCCAGTGGTGTGGAGTGCCTGGGACCCACGTCTGAGCATCCCCAGCGGACTTATGGCGGTATTGCAAACAAAACAGGTGATGGACCGAATGTGGATCAATGTCACACATTCATCCCAGTCCAAAGATCTGGGCCCAAATCCATCGTTTTTTTGCACTCCACACCACCCTGGGTTAGACAATGGCGATATGCAAATCAGCTCTGACCCTGTGCCCCATGGGAACAGTCCAGTCCGGACTACAAAAGCCATGTCCTTCCCAGAACGGAATCAAGCATCCGAGGACCGGACCGGTTTCGAGGTAACACCTCTCATAAGCCCGGCTAGCTTGACTCCAGTGGTGTGGAGTGCTTGGGACCCACGTCTGAGCATCCCCAGCGCACTTATGGCGGTATTGCAAACAAAACAGGTGATGGACCGAATGTGGATCAATGTCACACATTCATCCCAGTCCAAAGATCTGGGCCCAAATCCATCGTTTTTTTGCACTCCAGACCACCCTGGGTTAGACAATGGCGATATGCAAATCAGCTCTGACCCTGTGCCCCATGGGAACAGTCCAGTCCAAACTACAAAAGCCATGTCCTTCCCAGAACGGAATCAAGCATCCGAGGACCGGACCGGTTTCGAGGTAACACCTCTCATCAGCCCGGCTATCTTGACTCCAGTGGTGTGGAGTGCCTGGGACCCACGTCTGAGCATCCCCAGCGCACTTATGGCGGTATTGCAAACAAAACAGGTGATGGACCGAATGTGGATCAATGTCACACATTCATCCCAGTCCAAAGATCTGGGCCCAAATCCATCGTTTTTTTGCACTCCACACCACCCTGGGTTAGACAATGGCGATATGCAAATCAGCTCTGACCCTGTGCCCCATGGGAACAGTCCAGTCCGAACTACAAAAGCCATGTCCTTCCCAGAACGGAATCAAGCATCCGAGGACCAGACCGGTTTCGAGGTAACACCTCTCATCAGCCCGGCTAGCTTGACTCCAGTGGTGTGGAGTGCCTGGGACCCACGTCTGAGCATCCCCAGCGCACTTATGGCGGTATTGCAAACAAAACAGGTGATGGACCGAATGTGGATCAATGTCACACATTCATCCCAGTCCAAAGATCTGTCTCTATTTACAATGCGGCACACCATGGGCCCAAAACGTCACAACGCGTTACGCATCTGTGCCGTAAAGGCGGCGCATTGCTGGAGTTGAGTTGCAACGATGGCGCAGCTCCATCAATGCTCTGGGGTGCCCTATCTCCCCAATGCTGCGTCAAGCCGTACGTCTGCTTCAAGCAGGCGCAGGGTTTGAGTCACGCATCATTGTTGTTAAAGTGAGTGATTGAAATCTTGTAGATTTCCCTCAGCCACTTTTAGGATGCGTTCCTGCGCAGGAACGCCCTACCTTGCACCGGAATGCCCCCTGATGGCGCAGGGCTTTACAACGTGATGCATCTCTCATATGCATCACGTTGTTAATATACGCCGCACCATTGCACCTCTTTTGTGCTGCCGCTGCGTCACAAAAGTCATGCAACAATGGAGTAAAAGAGCCGCAAGGGGCTTCTAAATCAGCCCCTACAGACTCAAGTCCAGTCCTTCCTTTGTACACATGGCGATAAGAAGAAATAGTGGTGGTGGATTGATAGTTTGAGTATTTTAATGACTGGTTAATGTAGTAGGAAACTTTAGTGTTGTCGCTGATCTGCAATCACGATGGACTTTGTCTGTCACTTCGCGTGCTGCGGACTGCTGCCTGCCAATCCTAGGCAAACCTTTTTAGTACTTTGTTTAGTGAGTTACATAAGAAGTTTCCAATTCGACGGTCCGCCAATCAAGCAAAACTAATAACGTAGTAGACCACATGAGATTGGTCAATAATATATCCCGTGGAATAGTTGTCTATTTGCTATTTCGCCAAAATATTTTGTTAGTTCTTTTGAAATGTTTGATTTGGTTGACAAATATCATCCATGTTTTCTGCTTTTCTTTCTTTCATGTTGTACATCAGCTCCCCCCAGGGGCAAGAGGAGGACACAGGAGGAAGAGGAGGGTGCTGTTCAGGATGCAGGCCAGGATCGGGCAGGCGAGGGCTCCTTTGCTGGCCCCAGTAAGTTTTATTTTTAATATAGAGTACTTATTTTTTCTGAGCGTTCCTCATTCGATTTTTTCTAAATCGTCTTTGATCTTCTTGTAGACTATTCTTATCCTGCCTCGACTATGACTCCGTGTGGTATTACTAGATTATTCTTATTAGTCTGTCTGTGTAGCTAACTAAGATTGCACATTTGGCAATTCCATTGGACTCCCATTCTAGTCAGCAATAGCTCTATGCACTGAGTGCAGTCCTCTGGGATTGTCCATAATGTCTTTTCAAGTCTTCTAAATGTTTATGCTTTGACAATTGCCAACAATAAAAAGGTGAATGACCACCAAGAAAGAATAAGATACTACTTTACTTTTGGTTTGGATAGGAGGACAATCCATTCTACTACTGTTGCAGGGACACATCTGCACAAACAGAACTATGGACACTAAATAATGCATTGCTTAGCTTATCAATTATAATAGGTGCTGTTAGACTTTCCACATACCTCAGTGATAACACACTTTGTAGTTGAACCCCCAATCTCCTTACTGACTAGATAGTGTGGCATAGTAATTTAGCTCCCAAAGTCACCGATGATTGATCCCCAATGATGTCAGAGGCACGGACTCATGCTTGCAAAAATTCCAAAACCTTTAGCTCATCCACTCTAGTCTGGAGGACCAAAAAACACAGAGTCTATTTAAGTTTAAAAGCTTTATTAAAAGTAAACACATTTATTAAAATCAAGTTTGTCATAAAAGTAAACGTTTAACTGAAAATGGAAAAGTGCTTAGTGCTGACGATTAATTGGACACATTTCTTGTGGTCGAGCCAAGCTCTCACCTGGTTTGAACTTGATCCTGCTCGTGTTCTTAGAAGTCAAGCTTCTGTCTGTTAGGAGAAAAAGTGGTGCGTGTTAAAAATAAAAAGCAAGCATTCATCAGTTGTGCCAAAAAGTGCAGCAAGACAACAGCCTTCCCTGGAAAAAGGGACATTTTTACTTTAGAGTAGACAGTCACAAATTATTAAATTGTATTCTGTTTTTTTCACATTTCTTTCTTCCTCCTAGACCAAATATTATATAGTAGTGAGTGGTGTATTCTAACATTATTAAATGTACTATGTAGGTGGAACATCTGGAGGCGGGGCCAGCGCGGAGGTGGTGGTGGCATTGGACGAGGACAACTCTGGGGAGGAGGCGGTGAAAGTGCCGGACAATTCTGTGAGGGATAACACGGTGGTGGCGGGCAGAGGTAAGCTATATATTCCTTACTTATTGAGATTGAAGACTGCAGAGTGTGCTTTCTGCACGGGTGTATTATAAATCAACCAGGTAGTAGCCTCCTCTAAATGTACTTCGACTTAGCTGTGAAGTTTTTGGCGAGAAGAATCCCAATCAGATCTGAGATGAACTTGATGGATGGGATGAACGAAAAGCGAAAGAAGGGAGGGTGTAAGTAAGTATGGAAGGACGAGAAATGTAATGATGACTGGCAAAGAAGAATGATATGTGTTTGCTTGGTCCCCGAGGTGGCTGGGAAGGAAAGAATATGGTATGGTGCATGGCTGGATGAATGATGAAGCAAGGATGGGAGGAAGGAGAACAGCCTGGGTGGGTGAAACAGAAACTGTATGTGTGCATATACTTTGAATGGATGGATGCCTGGATCATGGTACTATCTGACTCTTAGATAGCATATGTGTATCTAGAGAGAGTAGACGGTCACTGGATGAACTAAGTGTTACTTTGAAGAGCTAGTAACACCGTACCCGCACGTCCATTCCAGTGTAGGAAAGGCAAGGAAAAGAAGTTGTAATTTTGTCCAAATACTACCATGAATAGTAGCAGTAGTTTGTATTGCAACTGCAAGCACAGCATATATCCGGTTATTACGGTGGACACTCCCTACCTCTCTTAATAACTTTAGTTTAGTAGTAGTACGTCATTCATGTGTGGGTGTATCACTGTTCACTCAATAATAAGCAAAGCACCTAAAGTCATCCCATATGTCATCAAATACATCCAATGTGAAGTGATAATCAGATTATTTAGCTTCTTCATTTTCCTTTTCTAATACTCATTTGCACTATAGGGTGAAAGCTAAATTAATTAAGCAGTAGTCCTTTTAACAGAGTATTCTCAGTGCCACCCGTAATAGAAAAGTAAGAGCTTCACCACCTGCATGTACTGGACAGGTACAGTAACGCAAGTCTGTCTCACTCATCATGGTGTGCGTCTGTTTTTCTCGGGTGCAAGTTCACTGCGCTGGCATTATGCCGGCTTGCATAAGATAACGTACCAATTTTCCTAAACAAGAGAGAAGAAGAAGAATAAGTGGTGTACTGTCATAGTCGACTGTAATGGAAGTCCATAGTGCTCGTAGAATTTGTTCCTTAAACTCCTACTCATGTTAGAGCAAGGATGAAGAAGTCGGAGGTTACATAGATACTGTCCTCAATAGTTATGTACTGTGCTTTCAATTTGCTACTTGTACTGTGATACAGCTTTCTGCTCAATCATTTTTTGTTAATCTTAAGGAGCATTGGTTACAGACTATGTCTTTCTTTCTTCATATAGTTGCTCCTTCCTAATCCAACAGACCATCAAGGAGGAGGGAGCTGGCTCAAATGGCCCGGCAACGGAGGCTGGATGCCACTGTCGCTGAATATCGGCGGCTGGTGGCCCTGGAGGAGGAGGAGACGCAGTCTGGTACTACAACAACATCCACTGGGACAGCTGCATCCTCCTCCGTGCCCCCACGGGCTGCCAGCCAGCGCAGTGCTCCAGCGGTACGGAGCCGGGCAACAAAAGCCAAACGCCACCGCCGAGCAGCAAAGACAGCAGCGGCCCCCCACAGGATTTGCAAGGCATGCCGGCGCCGCTTATCCCTCAGAGTGTCCTACCTGGAGCAGGAGGTCCTAAGCTATAAGAACTTGGTGGAGGGCCTCCGCTTCGACCATGCCACCCTCCGCAAGGAGCATGATGCCCTGGCTGCTAAAGTCAACAGCACCCTGCCGTAGTGTCCCTTACCCCTTTTATAGAGACTTTTGGGGGGTGGGAATTGGGAGTTGTTTTTTTTTGGGACTTTTGAAGGACAATCGTTGGGGTTAGGGAGGGTCTTGCGGGAGATTATTTTGTTAGGACTATAAAAATATACTTTTTGAAACTTTATCTGACCATACCTGTTTTTTACTGCTTTTGAGTCTGGTGGGTGGGGGTTTAACAGTAAGTTTGTTTTCCTGAATAGTCCTAGGACTTTAGTAGTACTACCGTCAATCTCTCGTCTCTCCTAATACTCCATTATACTACCTCCAACCAAATGCTTATCTTACCTGTAATTTGTGTTTGAAAGTAGGGCTAGGCCCAGGGCTGGCTCCACGGGAAATGGCGATTAAGGTTGGCAATCCAGGGCGGACGAAATTTCCTCCTCATTGCGGTGGTACTAGTGGTGTGACACAGAGGCAGTTGCATGGCTATGGAAAAAAAGAAAATGAAACCTGGTTTGTCCTTACTGTAGCATTACAACGGTACGATAGAGAATATAGCAGGTGACAGTACACTAGACTAGAACAGTGCCACAATGTAGCCTAACAAATGGTAAAGTATTGATAGTATAACTTGTACTTGTGTAGGATTTCTTTGACATTGGCTACTACTAAAAGAAATAGTACTGAAGCTGAGTAAGTCTAGAATATATCCTCGGATTCCTTCACCAGCCTGTTGCTATGACCTTATCCTCCCCAGCAAGTGTGTGGAATTATTGATGTCATTTAGTCACACATCAAGCAAAACCACACAGCCCGGGGAAGAGGGTTAGGGTTTGTAAAATGGATGGGAATGGGCGTTTCTTTTTGGGTAGGTTTTGTTGAGAGAAAAAAAAAAAAGCACAGCATGGACAAACAATAATTGAACATAAAGAAATTTTTGGGTACAAAGCTAACCATAAATCTTTTACGTGACATAAAGGAAGTGCATGCACTACTGAATGCATTGTTACTGAAAAGTAAGTAGTACTTTCGACAACCGTGAATGACAGAATGCGACAGTACAGGGCTACATTAAATTAGGTTAAAAAATAGCCGATTAAAACCTATAGAATGGCTGTAGGAATCAATTTAGAAGCAGAGAGAGATCTAAGAAATGCAGTCACACTCATAGAAGAAAAGAATGGATACTGTATCTGTCTGTATGTTGTTGTAGTTGTCCTCCTGTTGAATTTGGTAAGTAAGTTGCATGCAGCAAACAATTCCTCTTATTAGCGGCACTCCTCCATTCCAGCTGACGCTTCGTCCATCAATGTTGGTGACCAGAAGACACCATGTCCATTGCCTGCCCGGCGGATGCTGAATTGCGGCTCGCTAATGTGAAGCCTGACTCCATCCTCTTTTCCCCATTGCACAGACTGAAACCCGGCCTGTAATTATTGAACGAAAAACAGCACTGATAAATAAATATAAGGTATGTATGCTGTGTAGTGCAAAAAGTCACACTTTGATTTTCCTAATAGACAGTACAATATTTTTGAAAGTGCGTACTCTGTCTGAGTCACCTTTTGAAGATTAAATAAGTATGGGCAAATTAATTTAGCGGATCTTTCCCCTCAAGCTAGGTGTACTGTAAACTGTGTTTTAGAACAAAATTAGACCTTCCCAGCAGTGCTCCCACCGAGACCCTTACTAAAGCCAGTCGCAAAAATGTAGAAGACCCCAATCAGATCTCAAAAAACGAGGCCTAGCAGAAAACTGGTGACAAAACGTACTTCGAAAGTAAAAGTAGGCCCAAATACCCCCTTACCCACCGTGGATTGTATTCAAACCACTTGCAAGCAAGCAAAAGTATCCATAGCCAGCATCGCTCCAAGACTCGAAAACGCCCCCACCCAAACACATGCAATAGAAATACTGCTAACCCAAACGAGCCCTAAGTTAAGAATAGTGGCAGAGGCTTTCTTTAACTATGCCAAATCCCCCCTTTCCCAACATGGATTTTCTTCAAATGACTTGCAACCAAAATTACACATTCTCACGAGTGCTCTAAGACCCCAGAACTCAGTTGCAAAAATCTAGAACACCCCGAAACACATGCAATCCTGCTGCTAGGGCTAACCCTAACGAACCCTAAGTTACAAAAAGTGCCAAAAGGCTTTTCCTTATGGATTTTGTCCCAACCACTTCTATCCGGTATTAGACCTTCCCAGCAATGCCCCTAGTCATTTTCTTGGCAATTTCCAAAAACACTCCGCGCGCGCTCTGCAGCTAGGCCCTAACTCCCCATTGCCACCATGGATTTGCTTCAAACCTCTTGCAATCTAAAGTATCCATAGCCAGCAGTGCTCCCAGACCCCGAAACCCACCCACAAACACCAGAAAGCCCCCCAAACAGGCCCCCGAAAATGCTACATTGAGCAAAATGTCAGAAATAGCAACAAAAAAAATTCTGCATGGATTTTGTCCAAACCACTTCTATCCGGTATTAGACCTTCCCAGCAATGCCCCAAGACCCAACAACCCACCAGCAAAAAAGCACAACACCCCCAAACAGCCAAAAAGGAAAATCTCATACTTACAATATTTCTCGGCCTTCGGTCCAAACGCGCTGTGCAGCTAGGCCATAACTCCAGATTTCCACCACGGATTTCCTGAAAAGCAAATGCAATCAAGATTAGACTGTCCCGGCAGTGCTCCCAGACCCCAAAACTCACCCACAAACACCCGGAACCCCCCCAAAGAGCACCTCAAAGGCAAGCAAGTCAGCAAAAACACAAAAAAAATTCCGCCTCCGATTTGGTCCAAACCACTTTTATCTGGTATTAGAGCTTCCCAGCAATGGCCCCAGAGCCGTCAACCCAGGAGAAAACGAGTAGAAGACCCCCAAACAGCCAAAAAGCAAAAGTACAAAAATGGGGACTTAGTCATTTTTTTGCCAATTTCCCAAATCACTCCACACGCGCTCTGCAGCTAGGCCCTAACTCCCCTCTGCCACCATGGATTTGCTTCAAACCTCTTGCAAACTAAAGTATCCATAGCCAGCAGTGCTCCCAGATCCCGAAACCCACCCACAAACACCAGGAAGCCCCCCAAACAGGCCCCCAAAAACGCTACATTGAGCAAAATGTCAGAAATAGCAAAAAAAAATCACTGTGGATTTTGTTCCAACCACTTCTATCCGGTATTAGACCTTCCCAGGAATGCCCCAAGACCCGCCAACCCACCCGCCAAAAAGCACAAACCCCCAAACAGCCCAAAAGGAAAATCTCATGCTTACAATATTTCTCAGCCTTCGGTCTAAACGCGCTGTGCAGCTAGGCCATAACTCCAGTTTTCCACCACGGATTTCCTGAAAAGCAAACGCAATCAAGATTAGACTGTCCAAGCAGTGCTCCCAGACCCCAAAACTCACCCACAAACACCCGGAACCCCCCCAAAGAGCACCTCAAAGGCAAGCAAGTCAGCAAAAACACAAAAAAAATTCCGCCTCCGATTTGGTCCAAACCACTTTTATCCGGTATTAGAGCTTCCCAGCAATGGCCCCAGAGCCGTCAACTCACCCGCAAAGAAGTAGAACACCCCCACAAGTGCTGAGTCTTTCTTCATTGGGCATAATCCAGCCCTCTGCTTTGATGGAAATAGGAGTCTGGAGGAGGAGGATAGAGGAGCATGTTCTTCTGAACTTGTGAACCTGAGGAATGCAGACAGCGGCACCTTCAAATCAATAAGCAAACAAGTGAAGACAGTTCTGCTGATGGGCTTGTTTTTGTGATTAGGTGATTAAAGTTTGAATTATATTAACTGTGCACAACAAAGAAAGACAGACACACAGGAATAAAAGTGAATAAGGACGAAAAAGAAAGTTATTGATTCATTGTCTCATTTTCAGGGTTCGGTGTCAGGGTCCAGGAATAAGAATAAGGCTTCGTCATCATACTCTGCGAATTCAGGCAGGGTGAGCTCAGTGTCACCTAACAGAGAAGAAATTCCCTCATCTACGTTGCTGTCCACCTCATCTTCATCCGGCGTGCTTTCTCGTACTTTGCAATCTAGTGGTATGAGGTGCTGATTCATTTTGATCATTGTTAACCTCTCCACATTTTTGGCCGAGAGGCGGCTCCGTTTGGGAGTTACAATGCCACCAGCAGCACTGAAAACACGTTCAGAAGACACACTTGCGAGTGGGCAAGACAAGTAGTTTAAAACCAGGTTGGAGAGCTGTGGCTACAATTCTTTTTTCCCATGCCAATACGCCAATGGGTCAGCATTAACATAGACCTCTGTTAAGTCATTCAGATAGTCCTGCACCATCAACTCAAGGTCCTCCTCCAAGGTTCCTCCACTTTGCTTAGCTGTTGCTGTGACCTTTTAAGAACCAAACCCAAGCCAAGTTAGCCAATCCTCTTCTGCATCCAATGTTACTGTTGTGTCTGGTGCAGATGATCCGGTTGCCGGTGTCTTTAACGGCTGAGAGGTCACTTGTGCCACAGCAACAGGTGCAGAAGTGTATTGTTTTGACTGGGGATGGCCTGCTGATGCTAATGTACTGCCTTTTCCTTCAATGAGCTGCCGTTCTCTTTCAAACCTCTTAGTTGACAAGACTAGCCAACGTTTGCACTTTGTAACATCTTCATCAGCAAAAGGAAAGAATGCTCGGCCTGCCAGCGCCTTTTTGTAGCGTGGATCCAGAATAGTAGCAATAGTAGCACAAATGTAATGCTGTTCTGAGTGGATCATTTTAAGACGTTGATCACCTTGTAGGCGCTCTAATAATTTCTCCGACAAAACAAAAGGGTCTTGTTTTTTTTCATTTGTTTGAAAAACAGAAGACACCGCCTTCAGTTGGTGCTCCAGCATGTACAACAATGGGATAGCTTTTCCCAAATTACAGTCCTCCTTGCTGACTGCACACGTGAAGACCTCAAAAGGACGAAGCATGTGTGTCAGGCTTTTAACTATTTCCCATTGCGCTGCATCCATCCTCAGGTCCTTGTGAGCTGTACCCTGTTTTAAGAAATAGTGATCGAGTACTGTATACTGCTCATACAGACGCTCAAGCATGTAGAAGGTTGAGTTCCAACGTGTTGCCACCTCCTGGATGAGTGCTTTCACTGGCATTCGACGTTCATGTAGCAGGCTCCTCAGATGCTTCCGGGCCTTAAACGAATGGCTGAAATGGTTGCACATTTTTCGGCAGGTGTCCACTACCTCATACGCTGGACTGTCTTTATCACTCAAGAATTTTTTAACAACCATGTTTATACAGTGCGCCAAACACGGCACTCTGAAATAGCGACCCAGCTCCAAGGCCTTAACTACATTGGCGCCATTATCTGTGGAAACATAACTAATCTGGCGTTTTTTTGGGGACAGCCAGTGAAGGACCTTTGTGTTAAACTCATCCAAAATGTTTTGTGCTGTGTGACGTTTCTCCAAACCAAACATGGCTAGTGTTGCATGTTTCCGAGCAGCTTTAAAAACTTGGTCCGGGTCAACACCTGCGTTTAGCTTTGCTTTAACCCCTGAAAAAGAGACCCAGTGTGCAGTGATGCACATGTAATCAGCGCCTGTGCCACTGGTCCACATGTCTGTTGTCAGATGTATAGTGTGAACAGCACTCTTCCGTAAAGCTGCCCCAATCACCTACAGCACATCTTCATGTAGTGCTGGAACCGCAACTCTGGCAAAATAGAACTGGCTAGAAACCTTCCATTTAGGGCAGAGCGCTGCCACTAATTCTAGAAAACCAACCCCTTCTACAAAAGTAAAAGGGAGAAGGTCCAGAGCTAGCATTTTAGCCAGCTTAGTGTTATACAGACGCGTCAGTGGGTGGTTGCGTTCATATTGCGCTTCTGTAAACAACATCTTTTTAATGTTGCCCTGGACCAAGCATTTACGGGATGATGATGATGATATCTTCGACCCAGTTACGCCCACTGATGAACTTTTTCGTATTGGTGTCTCACTCTCTCCCACACTCTTAGTGTGGCTCACATGGGGTGTGCTGCTGACAGGGGTACTAGGTGTAAGTGAAGTGTTTGACAAGTCTTCTTCCTCCTCGTCATCATCAGATGAAAAATCAACATTTTCATTACGTGCAATTTGGGCTTCCTTGATCGCCTGTAGGTGCGCAAACCATTGGACAGTGTGCTGTCTCTTAAGATGACCTCTCTAGGCCTCCAGTACCATAGTTGGTACCAAACTTACCATGACTAACTGCAACTTTACAAATGCTACAAATGGCGAAGTTTTCCCTTTTTGGACAAACACTAAAGAAGTCCCAAGCTGGGGACTTGAATTGTCTGTGGGGGCCGGAGGAGGCGGCGATACTGGTGGCGGTGGTCTTGCTGCTAATGCCAGATGAAGTGGAGGATGTGGATTGCCGAACTTTAGTACGTTGTGCACTTTCAACACCACTAATTGAGGTTGAGGTGGATGGAGGTCCCTTCTTGCGAGGAAGAAATATGGAAGCGGTACGTGTTGGTGTACTAGTTTTCTCCAATGATTGTTGTGTTTCAGTTGCCTCCTCGTCGACATCATCATCACGCTCAGCAGCTTCTCGGGCTAGGGTCAAAATGTCTCTTTGCTGCATGCCCGCTGGGGCTGCAGTGACCTTCATGATGACTGGGTCGTCGTTGTGAGAGCCTTCATCAGCAGCAGTATCCGCCACTTCTTGTTGAGCCTCATCACACTCCATAACTATGAGTTTTTCGACAACCTTCCTTTTGCGCTTAAGTACCTTTGTCAGATCATGGTGTGCCTCACTCTCAGACGGCCGTGGTGGTTCCCAATTTTCATCCATATCATCAGAAGGAGGTGGGCTTGAAGAAGATGTAGACACCCCCCTTGATCCTTTTCCTTGCTAGGGATGTGAAAGACGATGAATGATCATCAGGAGGAGTGGCTTCCTCAAATGATACCTCTGCTTGATAGTCAATTTCCTGATGTGCCCCTACTTCGGGAGGAACAACTATTGTGGGCACTTGTGACCCTCCATGCACCTCTGCTTGCGCATCTCCTTGCGCTGCCTCTCCTTTCACATGTACTTGGGCTTGTATTTGCACATGTTGGTGTTGTTGCGACTGTGGTTGTTCAACACTTGTCAGATGAGTTACAACAACCTGTGTTGATTCAGGGACATTGCTGCTACTTTCTTGCGATGAGCCAACATCACTGGTCGATGGTGATTGAAGAAGTACACTGACTGCCTCTGCAGCACTCAAGGGCTTGGACTTAAGTTGGCGTGGTGGTGGCGGCACTGAGCCCAATGGAGCGGGGGTGCTGCTCCCAGCTTGGTCCCCAGCAGATCCCGCTGCTGCTGCAGGCGTACTTTTTTTTTACTCCCAAAAAACATGGCGGGCGGCACACCAGCCTCCTTGGTAACTTGCTTCTTCTGCTCCTTACTGGCAACTTTCTTGCTAGAGGAGCTACGGGGAACTTTTTTTTGGGGCCATCTTCTTCAGAGCAGGTCAGAACAGCAGGCCGCAGTTGCACGAGTTGCAGAGTTGTCTGTGGCCAGACGTGACGTCGCGTGACGTTATGCTGCACACACACACCGCTGCAGGACTTCTTCCTGGCACTGGTGGTTCTCTTGAGTCTTGTGCACCTAAAAGCAATGGAAGACAGAGGAACATCAGTTCAGTTATACACCCCAAAAAAATCGAAAAAACACAGAAAAATCAGCACAATCCCATGCCCTCCATGATCTTTAAATTCAAGACACCCCACAGAAAGACTAGGCCCATGCAACACTCACTACCCCTGGTGAAAAGGCGACAACAACAGCCCAAAAAAACGAAAATCACAGAAAAATCAGCACAATCTCAAGCCCTCCATGATGTTTAAATTCAAGACAACCCACAGAAAGACTAGGCCTATGCACCACTCAGTACCCCTGGGCATAAAGGTTGAAAGCTAGGCAAAATGGTTGCAGACCTAACAACACTGCCTGAATTCAAAATGGCCCCCTCCCTCCCAGCACATGGCCTGCCTGTACCAGCACTCAAAATGGCCTCCACCCACATGGCTGTCCCCATGAACACGCCAAAAAATCGAAAAACACAGAAAAATCAGCACAATCCCAACCCATCCAGGCCCTCTGTGATGTTTAAATTCAAGACACCCCACAGAAAGACTAGGCCCATGCGACACTCACTACCCCTGGGCATAAAGGTTGAAAACTAGGCAAAATGGTTGCAGGCCTAACAACACTGCCTGCATTCAAAATGGCCACTTGCCTCCCAGCACATGGCCTGCCTGTACCAGCACTCAAAATGGCCCCCACCCACATGGCCTGTCCCCATGAACACCCCAAAAAATCGAAAAACACAGAAAAATCAGCACAATCCCAAACCATCCAGGCCCTCCATGATGTTTAAATTCAAGACACCCCACAGAAAGACTAGGCCCATGCAAAACTCAATACCCCTGGTGAAAAGCCCACAACAACAGGCCAAAAAAACGAAAATCACAGAAAAATCAGCACAATCCCAAACCATCCAGGCCCTCCATGATGTTTGAATTCAAGACACCCCACAGAAAGACTAGGCCCATGCAACACTCACTACCCCTGGTGAAAAGGCCACAACAACAGGCCAAAAAAATGAAAATCACAGAAAAATCAGCACAATCCCAAACCATCCAGGCCCTCTGAGGTAATATGAATTTTCATGGTCAGTTGTGTCCCCTATCGTAGACCCCACCAGCTCCATGTACGTGCTTTAAGTACATGTATGTTCCCTCCACTTCCAGCTATGAAGACGCAAATACATTTGCATCCAACGTTAACATGTTCTCTTTCAGATCCACCATGAATGGGTCAGATATTCCGTTCCTAAGTGTGCCTTGCCAACGTCTTTATATGGTGCACTTTCATGTTTTTCTAGCTCTGGCGAGTTAGGCCCTGATTTCTGCCATCAAGCATTTTTCTGCCTTCTGTCTCTGAAAGCTGCAGTCTGCTGCTTCCTGACCCTTGACTTACTCCCTGCGCGGCGAGAGGTGCCTGGCTCGGCCTGCTTGCCTGCCAAGACTGTATTCAACCTTCAAGTTATCTGCTCCGCTCCTCGAAAATACATTCCTGTCTAGTAGTTTAGGAAAACATCCTTCCCAGCTGCAGAGCATGCAAGTAATTCATAGCTCCCGTTACCATGGTAGGCCCATGGCCCATGGCCCCTCGCATCTCATGTAGACACGTAGTCACATATGCACGCACTAGCAGTCAGTATAGAATAGCCTCTGCCCGAGAGACCTTTCCTTCTAGATAATACAGTTCCTCAAACACAAGATATTAGATATGATTTGGGATTAGGTTGTTCTGACACCCCAGACTTCTGTCTCCTCATGTAGGGCTAAATGTCAAGTCCCCTTCACGCTCCAGTTCCACGTCAATCACACGTCATGCTGCTGCGCGCGCATCTCTGCCACATATTTCTGCTGACACTGCAGGATTCTCTTATGGATCCACCCACCTGTGATACGTTTCATGTGACGTTGTCTAGCACACACCTCTGTGTACGCCCTCATGCACGCCTTCTGTTACGTACATATGTCCTTATCTCGTTTCTCTCATCTGTTACGCCTCCTGCATCTGTCTCTACTGTAATGCATTTACTATATATATGATATCCTGTCAATAAAGTATTGTCTATCCCTTCCTGAACCTTCGTGGTGATGGAACATGATTGCCTGGTTCGAACCAATTCCTTTTTAAGGAATAAAACCCCTTTTAAAACCTCAAATACCACGGATTCTGCCTCTTCTTTTTGACTGAGTTATTCTTATTGAACTTTACCGCATAAATTAAGTATAGGTAATTTAAATTTACCACATAATTGGCGCCCGAACAGGGACCCCTCCCCCACCTTACGCGCCCGCGGTGCGTTGCAGGCCCGGTCCCCTGCCACAGCCGGACGGACAACTACGCGTACCCGTAGGATTTCCTGTATCTCCCTCAGGCCAACGGAGGTGACTGAGGCTGCGATCGATACCCAGACGAGGCGGTGAGGAGTGCGGAGGATCCCGACCAGAGCCTAGCTGAGAGAGCAAAGTCCGAGGTATTCAGAGGCCCACCAGGTTCCGAAGTCCCGAAGTATCTACGTCACGAGTCGAGTCGAGTCCAGTCCGGTCCAGTCCAGTGTCGAGTTTCCGAGGCCTTCTGTTCCGTGCTTCCCGGTGAGTACCGTTGCTGGGGACGCATCTAGACGAGCGCATTAATTTGTGCCGGTCAAGACGGGTTTGGGTACACAGACCCGGTCTGCACTGTTTTAGCGGTGTATCTGTACTGTTTAGCAGTATATCCGGTCTGCACTGTTTAGCGGTGTATCTGTACTGTTTAGCAGTATATCGAGTATGCAGGTAGCTAGTTTTATTCTGGTTATTGTTGTTCGTTTTCAAAATGTTTTAAATGTGTTTTAATGTCGTGGTATGAGTGATTGTTCGATCTACATTATTGTGTTTATTGTATTAATTGTGTCCAAGTCCAAGTAAGTATCAAGTAGTAAGGTCCAAGATGCCTTTATTTTCCAAACTAAGACAGATAAAAACTAGAAAAGGGATACTCGAGGAAGCTGTTCCCATTCCACCCAGGGACACTCCAGGGTACTTTATGTACCACAAACACGGCCTAGATGCTGTATTATATCTCGATTTGTGGGTGGATTACACCAAAGATTTAGCAGAGAATCAGAGATGGCCCGCTGCTGGGACATGGGATGCCGATTGCATCATGAGAGTAGAAGAAGCATTATGGAAAAAGAAAGCCAGACAGTCACAGAAAGATGCCATTGAATTATGGCGTAAAGAATCACACAGACGCAGAGAGAAAGCGCTCAGAAAAGCAGAGAAAAGTAGAGAGGATTCAGACTAAGCCCGAGAAAACGTATTGGTTGAGGAAGGTATACGAGTAAAAGCAGAACAAGTAGACAGACAACAAAACACTCTTATGAATGGTATGTATCCTCTTCTGGCCGAGGGTTTACCTAAGGCCACCCCGGAAGTACCAAAAGATCTGCCACCTCCATTGCTTCCGACTAAATTACACCACAAGACCGCAAAGGACATTTTTCTTTCTTCTTATTTAGACGACGTAGCCCCCGAATATGTTAATATTCCGCCGCGACGCACACCACCTGCTGAAGGCACCCCACCCCACCCCGAGATAATCTGCACCCGCTTCCGCAACAACAAACTCCTCCTCCCGTTCCACATCCTCCGCCGATTCCCCCAATCCTTCCCGCACCTATTCTCCCTACCATTCACCCAACAAATCCTTTTGGACCTGCCACCTTAGGAGGTGCGACAGGAGGTTTTCAAACACCGCCACAAACACATCGATTGACTTATAGGGATTTAGCACAGCAACGTACACCTCAAACAGCGAGTTACGACATACTTAAAGAGCCTCTTACAGACTGTAGATATGATCCAGTACCCGGTAAAGACGACAGAATGATGTTATCATCAGTACGTCTACGACAAGTTGCAAACTATTTAATGTTACTACCAGGAATGATTGACCATCTAGACAGAATCTATCATTTTGTCCAAACAGGGCAAGGTCCTGAAAGTATTGGCGAGGCCATGGCATACCAGAAAGTTGACACGCAAAGAATGATATTACGTTTCTTCATAAACTGCTTGATAAGAAACCAAGATAGGCCTGGTGTAGACCAGGAAGAAATGAAAGCACTTAACAAATGGGGTCAGAATATAGCAGACGGAAAACATGATAAACAGAGTTGTATAGAGAATATGTACCGAAGGATCCGAAAAGCAGTAGAACAAATACATGAAAGAGGACAGCCTGAAAGAGAAATAGATACAGACAAGAATGAATCCTCGGAGGAGGAGGAACAACCAGAAACGACAACAGGAGCATTACAATTACCAGCTAGAGAAATGATAGCATATGTAGGTAAGGGAAGACCCTTTAATAATTCAACGCGTCCGGTACGTCCAGAAAGTAAGAGACTTTTTCAAGCTGCCATGTCAAACCCGAAGACACCAGAACACCTATTTCAGGCTACCGATAAAATACTTCAAGAACGAATGGGGTACCATGTACTCGATTCTATGGATGAACAAGAATTAGCCAGGTCAGCAGTACAATGGGCTGACAGTTCTGATAAATATAGTGATGACGCGTTAGCACAAACGTTTTTGAATCTTTCCCCAGATGAACAGCGTTTAGCTGGTATGTACATGATACAACACCTCCTTATATTGTATAAAAGCCAACATTCTGATCCTGGTCCCCTACCTGATATATTATTAGAACTACTCATGAATAAATGGAGAGGCCTAGGTACCGATTTAATTAAAATAATTCTAGAACATCGGCACAGATATAGTGCCTTCCTGTGTTCACAGTTTGATCCAGCTCCACCCGCTGAAAGAAAAATGTATTACATAGACAGACAGAATCCCTTGCGAGAAGTGCACCCAGTCAGGAATGATGATAATATTCTTAGACGCGTGTTTGTGTACACGCCCATAACAAAAATCGAACTATTGGAAATGAAGAAATTAGTGCCCAGCCATGACAAAGATCCAGCAGGTTTTCATCGTGAAATAAAAGACATGTTACTCATGGGTGATTATACCTATCCCGACATCATGAAAATATTAAAAGTATTATTGCCTGCCGGTATTTACGAGAAACTGAAAGAAAAGGAATGGGAGGTGGGAGAGCAAAAGATTGTTTGGGCTGAATTAGAGAACGAAGAAAATACTCGAACCCCAGGCCTAGGGCTTGGGGACAAAACTAAAGCATTACCAGGATTGTTAGTACAAGTATTGCCACGATTATTAGCAACGAAAAAGGAAGACTGGGGTGCAATCTCAGCCTGCAAACAGAAACCCGATGAAGACACTAGTGATTTTTATTCCCGATTTGAGAAATGTTTTCGTATTAATAGTGGCCTGAAAGCAAGTAGCGAGTCATATCCACATCTTTTTGTAACAAAATTAGTCGAGAATTCCCTGCCCCAGGTTAAGAACAGAGTACTGAAAGTCGAGAGCACATGGCAAGCTAATACCCCTTCACAAATGTTACAAATGTTACAGTACCACCAGAACAGAATTAGAGAAGAACATGATCACGAACAAAGACGTATGAAAGACAAGAAAATGAAAATGTTAGTTGCTCAGTCAGTTCCAGCTGACGGTCAGAAAAAGGGTATGACACAGTCCAATAATTCAGCAGCTCCTGTTAGAGGGATATGCAACTATTGTAAACAGCCAGGTCACTATATAAACGATTGTGCAGTTTTGAAACACAATATAGCTACAGGTAAAACTAAAGAAAGACCGCGTCCTCCTAGACAGGACCAGGTCCAACAACAAGTACCACAGAATATCCAGCCTATGCAAGCTTCACAACAGACAGTACAGACCGTAGCAGTACCACAGCCACAGCCCATTGCCGCAACACAACATGCAACGCAACAGATGTACCAGTATGCACAAAATGATTATCCCGATTATCAGCGATACACATGAAACAGCCTAGAGAGGGAAGTTGGCCTGCCTCTTATTGAGGTTCCTGTAGATCAAGAAGGTCCTTATGTACATAGTCAAGTATTAGGGAAAGACAGAAAGTTTTTAATTGATACAGGGGCAAGCAGGACAACTATAAGTCACGACGAGGTTCCAGGGGCACCCCTCTCAGGCTCACAGAATGCTTCCCTTGGATTTTCAGGAAAGCCTATTGTTAATGAAGTATCGCAACCACTTCCCCTTGCAGTTGGTCCATTGACACGTACTACAGATTTGTTATTAACGAAATCATGTCCAGAAAACTTGTTAGGTATCAAGACACTGAAAGCTTTAGGAGCTGTAATTTGCTGTTCTCCGGAAGGAGTAAGACTGTTTTTACGTGACTTTAAGGGTCACTATGTGTTGAGAGATATTGATCCCAGATTACAGAATGTTCCTGCACATTTATGGGCACAAGGCCCCACTGATGTAGGTTGTTTGCACATTACACCATATCGAGTCACACTCAGACCAGGAGTAGTCTTACCACGAATCCGACAATACAAGTTACCTCCAGATGCTGTAGCGGCTTTACTGAAAATCATTGACGAGCTCATTGCACAAGGAGTGGTTGTAGAAACCGACTCCAATCTATGTAATTCCCCTATCATTCCAATTCTTAAACGTACTGATCCAAATGCACCCCCAGTATATCGATTAGTTATCGATTTGCGCGAATTAAATAAATGCATTGTACCACAATATCCCGTGGTCCCAGATATCTCGTCTCTATTGACTGCCATTGATTCCGAAGCAGCGTTCTTTACTGTAATTGACCTCAAGAACGCCTTCTTTAGTGTTCCAATTGATCCGGAAAGCCAATACCTTTTCGGATTCTGTTTAAATGGACGAAGCTTCATATTTGCACGTGCACCTCAAGGATTCACAGAAAGCCCCAGCATCTATAGCCAAGCACTGAAAAGACAACTAGACAGTATACACATGCCTGACAACACTACCCTGTTACAGTACGTCGATGATCTACTGATCACCGCCCGTAGCGAACCTGAATGTGAGCAAGCGTCACTGACGGTTTTGCATTTCCTGGCTGACAAGGGGCACAAGGTGTCCCCTTCGAAGCTGCAATTCTGTGTTCAGCAAGTTGTGTACCTTGGGCACTTGCTGTCCAAAGGGGGGAGACAGCTCACACCTGATCGCATTCAGTTAATTGTAAACATGTCACCACCGAAAACACAAAAGGAGGTGCGAGCCTTTATAGGCCTCACTTCTTACTGCAGACAATGGATTCCTCAGTATGCATTTCTAGCAAAGCCACTTATACAGTTGACAACCCAGGAGGCAGCGACTTCGACTGCCCTCCCTTGGACTCAGGAACACACACAAGCTTTTGACGACTTAAAGAAAGCCTTATGTCAAGCACCAGTTTTAGCAACACCATGTTACAGCAAGCCTTTTACACTTTTCGTCACAGAACGTGAAGGTACCGCATTGTCAGTACTCACTCAGGATCAAGCAGGTTCACACAAACCGTGTGCTTACTTTTCTAGTACATTGGATCCAGTAGCCCAGGCTCTGCCTGCGTGCTTGAAATCAGTAGCAGCAACAGCTCTAGCAATCAGACAAAGTGATTCCATAGTGTTAGGACACCAGTTGACAGTACAAGTTCCACACTCCGTGGAAGTTCTTTTAAACCGAACACAGACCCAGCACTTGACTATAGCACGACTGACAGGTTATGAATTGACATTGTTTCAGCCACACATAGAAATCAGACGTTGCAACACATTAAACCCTGCTACACTTTTGCCATTAAGTGAGACAGACCCATTGGCACATGATTGTATTGAAGTCATTACCATTACGACGAAACCCAGACAAGACTTGACAGACACTCCATTACCGGATCCAGACCTGACACTTTATGTGGATGGTTCATGCATGAGAACAAGTACAGGAGAATTAGTGGCCGCCTATGCAGTCACGACAGAAACTGAAGTCATAGAAACAAATTGTATTGATACCCTGTCAGCTCAAGCAGCAGAGCTCATCGCTCTGACTCAAGCCTGTATTCAAGCAAAGAACAAGAGAGTTAATATATACACAGATTCACGTTATGCATTCGGAGTTGTACACAACTTCGGTGTATTATGGCGAGAGAGAGGTTTCTTGACTTCTCATGGTGCCAAAATTCAACACGGTCCCCTCATTCAAACTCTGTTAGATGCAATACATCTGCCTACAGCAATATCCATCATGAAGTGCAAGGCACATACGAAAGTCACAGATACAATTTCCCAGGGTAACGACCTGGCAGACCGAACAGCCAAGCATACAGCTCAGACCCAGACTCACGCAACTGATCTGACAAAGACAATAGTCCAGACACCGACACATTGTATGACAGTTAAGGATCCCGCCCTAGATGTAATTGACATACAGACACATGCTACACCAGACGAAATCAAGAAATGGACTGAACTAGGAGGGATCCAGACAGAACAAGGATGGATGACGAAGGGAAAATCTACATGGTTTCTCCCTGACTCTATGGTCCAAGTTATCATTAACACAGTACACAGTCCTGCACATTTAGGAGAAAAAGCCATGTTAGACAGTATTCAAAACATTTGGTTCAATAAACATTTACGAGAAGCAGCCAAACAGAAAGTGCGTACTTGCATGATTTGTTGTCAGTTCAACCCAGGTAAAAGCATTCCCGTAGAGCAAGGTGGATTTCATCCTCCCGATCACCCTTTTGAAGTCCTCCAGATGGATTATATCCAGATGGAACGTTGTCGAGGATTCAAATATGTCCTCGTAGTTGTATGTGCACTCTCCCGTTGGACAGAAGCATATCCAGTCCCAGATTACAATGCTCCGACCACTGCCAAGCAGCTGGTTCGTGAATTTTTCCCCAGATATGGTTTGCCCCGCATCGCATACTCCGATAACGGTCAGCCATTCTCGTCCGAGCTAATGAAGCAGGTATCTCTCCTGCTCGGCTACCAGTGGAAGTTCCACTGTGTCCGACATCCCGAGGCAGCAGGCCTCGTGGAACGTCATAACCAGACTCTGAAAATTCGCCTTGCCAAGATCTGTAGAGAGAAAGGAGTCGACTGGATAGTAGCTTTGCCAGTCGCACTCTTTTACATGAGAATGATCGCACATTCTAGAACAGGGCTATCCCCGTATGAGGTGGTCTTTGGTAGACCACCGAATATGTGGGGGACGCCTCTGCCTCGCAAAATTACCGATGTTGACTGTATTATGCTGACAGATTACCTTGCCTCCTTGATGTCTGCACTACAATCATGTCGTTCACAGGTTGCTGCAGCCTTTCCCGACAACACCGAGGTGAAGCCCCATGAAGTTGTTCCAGGAGATTTCGTCTTCATAAGGAATTTCGACAGGAGAAGTCCGCTGGAGCCCCGTTGGCAGACACCGAAACTAGTACTTTTGACCACAAGGACAGCTGTAAAAGTGGAGGGCCGCAAGGGCTGGCTCCACTCGAGTCATATCAAGAAGTTTCATGGACTGCCGCCAGTTGTAGACTCTCAGCCCGGCCCTCCTCCACAGACTGACTCAAAACTCCCCCTGGTCGAGAAAAATTCTTCCCAAGAATATTAACTGAAATTGAGGTCTAGCAAGTCAGACAGTTTAATTGTTTAAGTCCTCCCCTAGGTGAATCGGTTAGACGAGTTTCTGACATGTATCCCCTAGACCCCAACAGAGAGAGAGATAGACAGAAACAGCTCAAGAAACGTGAATATTGTAAATCTCTTCGCAGCCATTGCATTGTGACACTATTGATTATGTTTTTTCTAAGTCTTCTGATTATTGCTGCAAGTGTACTGTTACATGTATATTACCCTATTTTCAAGCGTGCACATTCTCCCTTCAATGTCACTGCCGAACATTCTTTCAGTGAACTGCCCCCGCACGAATTGTCTTACCGACTTGCGCTGCGCAACAACACATTCATTAGTATGTTACATCATTCCCATCAGACCAGCAATGCTACCAATTGTTGGATATGTGGCCGACTCCCCCCTATCAGAAATACAAGGGAGTTCTGCTCCTCTTCCCGTACCCGTTCACACACAATGGTTCCGGTGGTGCATGGTTTAGTTTAATAAACTCATTAGATTCCAATTCCGTAGTTTACCAGGGCAACTGGGTATGGGGAAATCTGAACACCGTTCTGCATAAAGTATGTTTCCCTGACAAGGAGGGTCTACCAAAAAAGACAGGGACTGATCTAGAAAATGAAGTTTATGGATTAGGTAACTTTACACTTAATCTCATGATTCTGAATGTTGAATCCGAAACCGAACCAGTCTTGCCCGCTATGTCCGTACTACCAGTCAAAGGTGAATTATGTGTCAGAAAGAATGGTTCAGTACACCTGGGTCATAGTAAATGTACTACTGTGATCGAATTCAGTAATAAGGGCAAGTCTACATTTAAAGCTTCACGTCATTCCTACTTCATTTGTGGTCATACCGCATATATACGCTTACCTCTAGATTGGGATGGCACCTGTTACATTGCATTCCTTCTCCCACCTGTTTTCCTAGCCCCTCCTGATTATCATAGAGACACCCATCTAGTACACAATAGACCACAGAGAGATCTCCTGATTGTCGACTACACTGAAACGGCATGGGAGCAATACACAGACTTCAATAAAGGTTTCTTTCCCTACTTAGGTGCTGTCTTTAATAGTAAACTGATACGAACATTAACCAGAACCCTCGAAGCAGTAGTGAATGAAACTACTTCCGCCCTAGGTAACTTAACAGAGGAGCAGTCTGCTATGCGGATTGTTGTTCTTCAAAATCGTCTCGTCCTTGACGTCATCCTGGCCGATAGGGGCGGAGCTTGTAGAGTCATCGGGTCGAGCTGCTGTGTTTTCATTCCAGAAAACGCGCCATCAGTATATAGAGCCATCACTCGTCTTCACCAGATTGCAAGTCTGATACACCAGAATCCAGGCACCTGGACTTGGTCCAGTTGGTTCTGGACCACGTTGTCAGCCTGGGGATGGAAAGTCCTATCCTTCCTAGGTATTGCCCTTCTCATAGTATTCAGTTGCTGCCTATGTCTGCAATGTGGGCCAGCGATTTGCGGCCTGTGCGCCACATCATGTATTCCTCATTCAAGTCCTCATTCAAAACGCCCTAAGAAGAAAGAAGAGCAAATGATGTTACATGAACAGATTGATACATTAATGAGGATTGATATATCATGAAGGGTCCGTAGGGGACAAGGAGGGAATGAGGTAATAGGAATTTTCATGGTCAGTTGTGTCCCCTATCGTAGACCCCACCGGCTCCATGTACGTGCTTTAAGTACATGTATGTTCCCTCCACTTCCAGCTATGAAGACGCAAATACATTTGCGTCCAACGTTAACATGTTCTCTTTCAGATCCACCATGAATGGGTCAGATATTCCGTTCCTAAGTGTGCCTTGCCAACGTCTTTATATGGTGCACTTTCATGTTTTTCTAGCTCTGGCGAGTTAGGCCCTGATTTCTGCCATCGAGCCTTTTTCTGCCTTCTGTCTCTGAAAGCTGCAGTCTGCTGCTTCCTGACCCTTGACTTCCTCCCTGCGCGGCGAGAGGTGCCTGGCTCGGCCTGCTTGCCTGCCAAGACTGTATTCAACCTTCAAGTTATCTGCTCCGCTCCTCGAAAATACATTCCTGTCTAGTAGTTTAGGAAAACATCCTTCCCAGCTGCAGAGCAAAGGGCCCGGCCTCACTGTCTCCATGCAAGTAATTCATAGCTCCCGTTACCATGGTAGGCCCATGGCCCATGGCCCCTCGCATCTCATGTAGACACGTAGTCACATATGCACGCACTAGCAGTCAGTATAGAATAGCCTCTGCCCGAGAGACCTTTCCTTCTAGATAATACAGTTCCTCAAACACAAGATATTAGATATGATTTGGGATTAGGTTGTTCTGACACCCCAGACTTCTGTCTCCTCATGTAGGGCTAAATGTCAAGTCCCCTTCACCCTCCAGTTCCACGTCAATCACACGTCATGCTGCTGCGCGCGCATCTCTGCCACATATTTCTGCTGACACTGCAGGATTCTCTTATGGATCCACCCACCTGTGATACGTTTCATGTGACGTTGTCTAGCACACACCTCTGTGTACGCCTTCATGCACGCCTTCTGTTACGTACATATGTCCTTATCTCGTTTCTCTCAGCTGTTACGCCTCCTGCATCTGTCTCTACTGTAATGCATTTACTATATATATATGATATCCTGTCAATAAAGTATTGTCTATCCCTTCCTGAACCTTCGTGGTGATGGAACATGATTGCCTGGTTCGAACCAATTCCTTTTTAAGGAATAAAACCCCTTTTAAAACCTCAAATACCACGGATTCTGCCCCTTCTTTTTGACTGAGTTATTCTTATTGAACTTTACCGCATAAATTAAGTATAGGTAATTTAAATTTACCACAACTCCATGATGTTTAAATTCAAGACACCCCACAGAAAGATTAGGCCCATGCAACACTCACTACCCCTGGGCATAAAGGTTGAAAACTAGGCAAAATGATTGCAGGCCTAACAACATTGCCTGAATTCAAAATGGCCACTTGCCTCCCAGCACATGGCCTGCCTGTACCAGCACTCAAAATGGCCCCCACCCACATGGCCTGTCCCCATGAACACCCCAAAAAATCGAAAAACACAGAAAAATCAGCACAATCCCAAACCATCCAGGCCCTCCATGATGTTTAAATTCAAGACACCCCACAGAAAGACTAGACCCATGCAAAACTCAATACCCCTGGTGAAAAGCCCACAACAACAGGCCAAAAAAACGAAAATCACAGAAAAATCAGCACAATCCCAAACCATCCAGGCCCTCCATGATGTTTAAATTCAAGACACCCCACAGAAAGACTAGGCCCATGCAACACTCACTACCCCTGGTGAAAAGGCCACAACAACAGGCCAAAAAAACGAAAATCACAGAAAAATCAGCACAATCCCAAACCATCCAGGCCATCCATGATGTTTAAATTCAAGACACCCCACAGAAAGACTAGGCCCATGCAACACTCACTACCCCTGGGCATAAAGGTTGAAAACTAGGCAAAATGGTTGCAGGCCTAACAACATTGCCTGCATTCAAAATGGCCACTTGCCTCCCAGCACATGGCCTGCCTGTACCAGCACTCAAAATGGCCCCCACCCACATGGCCTGTCCCCATGAACACACCAAAAAATCAAAAAACACAGAAAAATCAGCACAATCCCAAACCATCCAGGCCCTCCATGATGTTTAAATTCAAGACACCCCACAGAAAGACTAGGCCCATGCTACACTCACTACCCCTGGTGAAAAGCCCACAACAACAGGCCAAAAAAAACGAAAATCACAGAAAAATCAGCACAATCCCAAACCATCCAGGCCCTCCATGATGTTTAAATTCAAGACACCCCACAGAAAGACTGGGCCATGCAACACTCACTACCCCTGGTGAAAAGGCCACAACAACAGGCCAAAAAACGAAAATCACAGAAAAATCAGCACAATCCCAAACCATCCAGGCCCTCCATGATGTTTAAATTCAAGATACCCCACAGAAAGACTAGGCCCATGCAACACTCACTACCCCTGGGCATAAAGGTTGAAAACTAGGCAAAATGTTTGCAGGCCTAACAACACTGCCTGCATTCAAAATGGCCACTTGCCTCCCAGCACATGGCCTGCCTGTACCAGCACTCAAAATGGCCCCCACCCACATGGCCTGTCCCCATGAACACCCCAAAAAATCGAAAAACACAGAAAAATCAGCACAATCCCAAACCATCCAGGCCCTCCATGATGTTTAAATTCAAGACACCCCACAGAAAGACTAGACCCATGCAAAACTCAATACCCCTGGTGAAAAGCCCACAACAACAGGCCAAAAAAACGAAAATCACAGAAAAATCAGCACAATCCCAAACCATCCAGGCCATCCATGATGTTTAAATTCAAGACACCCCACAGAAAGACTAGGCCCATGCAACACTCACTACCCCTGGGCATAAAGGTTGAAAACTAGGCAAAATGGTTGCAGGCCTAACAACATTGCCTGCATTCAAAATGGCCACTTGCCTCCCAGCACATGGCCTGCCTGTACCAGCACTCAAAATGGCCCCCACCCACATGGCCTGTCCCCATGAACACACCAAAAAATCAAAAAACACAGAAAAATCAGCACAATCCCAAACCATCCAGGCCCTCCATGATGTTTAAATTCAAGACACCCCACAGAAAGACTAGGCCCATGCTACACTCACTACCCCTGGTGAAAAGCCCACAACAACAGGCCAAAAAAAACGAAAATCACAGAAAAATCAGCACAATCCCAAACCATCCAGGCCCTCCATGATGTTTAAATTCAAGACACCCCACAGAAAGACTGGGCCATGCAACACTCACTACCCCTGGTGAAAAGGCCACAACAACAGGCCAAAAAACGAAAATCACAGAAAAATCAGCACAATCCCAAACCATCCAGGCCCTCCATGATGTTTAAATTCAAGATACCCCACAGAAAGACTAGGCCCATGCAACACTCACTACCCCTGGGCATAAAGGTTGAAAACTAGGCAAAATGTTTGCAGGCCTAACAACACTGCCTGCATTCAAAATGGCCACTTGCCTCCCAGCACATGGCCTGCCTGTACCAGCACTCAAAATGGCCCCCACCCACATGGCCTGTCCCCATGAACACCCCAAAAATTCGAAAAACACAGAAAAATCAGCACAACCCAAAACCATCCAGGCCCTCCATGATGTTTAAATTCAAGACACCCCACAGAAAGACTAGGCCCATGCAACACTCACTACCCCTGATGAAAAGCCCACAACAACAGGCCAAAAAAACGAAAATCACAGAAAAATCAGCACAATCCCAAACCATCCAGGCCCTCCATGATGTTTAAATTCAAGACACCCCACAGAAAGACTAGGCCCATGCAACACTCACTACCCCTGGTGAAAAGGTCACAACAACAGGCCAAAAAAATGAAAATCACAGAAAAATCAGCACATTCCCAAACCATTAAGGCCCTCCATGATTTTTAATTTCAAGACACCCCACAGAAAGACTAGGCCCATGCAACACTCACTACCCCTGGGCATAAAGGTTGAAAACTAGGCAAAATGGTTGCAGGCCTAACAACACTGCCTGCATTCAAAATGGCCACTTGCCTCCCAGCACATGGCCTGCCTGTACCAGCACTCAAAATGCCCCCCACCCACATGGCCTGTTCCCATGAACACCCCAAAAAATCGAAAAACACAGAAAAATCAGCACAATCCCAAACCATCCAGGCCCTCCATGATGTTTAAATTCAAGACACCCCACATAAAGACTAGGCCCATGCAACACTCACTACCTCTGGTGAAAAGGCGACAATAACAGGCCAAAAAAACGAAAGTCACAGAAAAATCAGCACAATCCCAAACCATCCAGGCCCTCCATGATGTTTAAATTCAAGACACCCCACAGAAAGACTAGGCCCATGCAACACTCACTACCCCTGGGCATAAAGGTTGAAAACTAGGCAAAATGGTTGCAGGCCTAACAACACTGCCTGCATTCAAAATGGCCACTTGCCTCCCGGCACATGGCCTGCCTGTACCAGCACTCAAAATGGCCCCCACCCACAAGGCCTGTCCCCATGAACACCCCAAAAAATCGAAAAACACAGAAAAATCAGCACAATCCCAAACCATCCAGGCCCTCCATGATGTTTAAATTCAAGACACCCCACAGAAAGACTAGACCCATGCAAAACTCAATACCCCTGGTGAAAAGCCCACAACAACAGGCCAAAAAAACGAAAATCACAGAAAAATCAGCACAATCCCAAACCATCCAGGCCCTCCATGATGTTTAAATTCAAGACACCCCACAGAAAGACTAGGCCCATGCAACACTCACTACCCCTGGTGAAAAGGCCACAACAACAGGCCAAAAAAACGAAAATCACAGAAAAAATCATCACAATCCCAAACCATCCAGGCCATCCATGATGTTTAAATTCAAGACACCCCACAGAAAGACTAGGCCCATGCAACACTCACTACCCCTGGGCATAAAGGTTGAAAACTAGGCAAAATGGTTTCAGGCCTAACAACATTGCCTGCATTCAAAATGGCCACTTGCCTCCCAGCACATGGCCTGCCTGTACCAGCACTCAAAATGCCCCCCACCCACATGGCCTGTCCCCATGAACACACCAAAAAATCAAAAAACACAGAAAAATCAGCACAATCCCAAACCATCCAGGCCCTCCATGATGTTTAAATTCAAGACACCCCACAGAAAGACTAGGCCCATGCTACACTCACTACCACTGGTGAAAAGCCCACAACTACAGGCCAAAAAAAACGAAAATCACAGAAAAATCAGCACAATCCCAAACCATCCAGGCCCTCCATGATGTTTAAATTCAAGACACCCCACAGAAAGACTGGGCCATGCAACACTTACTACCCCTGGTGAAAAGGCCACAACAACAGGCCAAAAAACGAAAATCACAGAAAAATCAGCACAATCCCAAACCATCCAGGCCCTCCATGATGTTTAAATTCAAGATACCCCACAGAAAGACTAGGCCCATGCAACACTCACTACCCCTGGGCATAAAGGTTGAAAACTAGGCAAAATGTTTGCAGGCCTAACAACACTGCCTGCATTCAAAATGGCCACTTGCCTCCCAGCACATGGCCTGCCTGTACCAGCACTCAAAATGGCCCCCACCCACATGGCCTGTCCCCATGAACACCCCAAAAATTCGAAAAACACAGAAAAATCAGCACAACCCAAAACCATCCAGGCCCTCCATGATGTTAAAATTCAAGACACCCCACAGAAAGACTAGGCCCATGCAACACTCACTACCCCTGATGAAAAGCCCACAACAACAGGCCAACAAAACGAAAATCACAGAAAAATCAGCACAATCCCAAACCATCCAGGCCCTCCATGATGTTTAAATTCAAGACACCCCACAGAAAGACTAGGCCCATGCAACACTCACTACCCCTGGTGAAAAGGTCACAACAACAGGCCAAAAAAACGAAAATCACAGAAAAATCAGCACAATCCCAAACCATTAAGGCCCTCCATGATTTTTAATTTAAAGACACCCCACAGAAAGACTAGGCCCATGCAACACTCACTACCCCTGGGCATAAAGGTTGAAAACTAGGCAAAATGGTTGCAGGCCTAACAACACTGCCTGCATTCAAAATGGCCACTTGCCTCCCAGCACATGGCCTGCCTGTACCAGCACTCAAAATGGCCCCCACCCACATGGCCTGTTCCCATGAACACCCCAAAAAATCGAAAAACACAGAAAAATCAGCACAATCCAAAACCATCCAGGCCCTCCATGATGTTTAAATTCAAGACACCCCACAGAAAGACTAGGCCCATGCAACACTCACTACCTCTGGTGAAAAGGCGACAATAACAGGCCAAAAAAACGAAAGTCACAGAAAAATCAGCACAATCCCAAGCCATCCAGCCCCTCCATGATGTTTAAATTCAAAACACCCCACAGAAAGACTCAGTCCACCCACCACTGAGTACCCCTGGGCAAAAGCCCCCAAAACAGACCAAAACTCGAAAATTCCAAAATTGTAGTTGCAGCAACTGTAATGCCCCAAACAAACTTACTTGTGAAATTTCTAATCCAAAAGTGATCCAAAGAAAGTCAAAAAGGCCTCAAATCCAAATATCCAGCAGCATCCACAAAAAGTAATCCTTCCAGCCCCAGACCCAAATGAAAAGTGACCAGGAGATGGACAAAGCACTGGGAGGAGCCATGCTGGACAGGAACAGGAAGTTGAAGACTGTGGGGCACTTCCTTCCTCCCACCCCCCCCCTCCCCAAAATGGACTCCTCGCAAAAAAAGTGCAGGCAAATGTCAACCTGAGGAGTTATTCAGATAAAAATCATAATTTCCAGAAGGTTTATGCTGCTTGCTGGTGGATTTCTTGTGCAGAATTGCAAATTTTGTATTTTCGCGAGTGCAAGATTGTTGCTGCTCGCCACATCTACAAGGTCGCAATTGCGAAGTCCCGCGATACGTGATCACGGCGTACTCGCGTTGACAAACTCTCGCTGTGCAAGTTGGCAAGCCGCGATGACGTAATCGCGCTCGTTAAATTCCCGCGGGATTTCGCAGCAAGATACAAAATGGCGCAGCACTCGCAAAATATCGAGAAAAACAACTCGGCAAATGCTGAATGACGGCAAGTAAACGCCGCGCCCCGCAAAATTGTATCACCAAGAAAAAAAAATCAGCTGCGTGCGAATTTGCGGATTTTCGGTAAATTCGGAGCGTTCGCGGGTTGCGAATTTACCGAAAATCCGCAAAATCCGCGAGCGAAACGGATTTTCCACCCATGCTTACTTGAGAGATGTCAACCTTCAGATCCTCACCCCATGCCACACGTGCCCAGTCAGTGGAAATGGAAAATGCTGCCAGTGTAAAGGCATATATTTAAGTGAATAGCTTCTGAGGGGAGGGGGACAAATTAAGGAAGTCGAGAGTGGCCATCGAGGGAGGGGCTGGGGAAACGAGCGGTGAAGCTCCCTGCAGACAGCCCTGAGTTGATAGTAAAGTAGGGTGTCCATGCGGCCGGAGTCAGCAGCTAGTAAGATGAATGTGTCCCCAGGGTAGAGATCCACCACTGTAGACAGCCTCAAGTGAGTAGCGTGTTTCATCAACCCTAAAGTCTGGAGAGGAGGAGAAGCCGGATGATGTGCGATTGGCATTGTATTCACAGAAAGCATACCAGAACCGGAAAATCTGCTGAGCCTTTCCCAGGCCCACAGCATGGTCTTGACTGTATCAATCTCAGTGCATGGGACTTTGACAGGGGCAAACAGGGTGGTTGTGAGCGGCCACAGAGCAGCACGGTTGGCCTTCACTGCAACATGTGGCTAGAAGGGAGTGGGATGAAGGCACAAATTAAGAAAACTGGCCTGGGCACTGAGGGCATAAAGTTTAAAATCTGGGGCGTCAAGATCAGACCAGAAAACTGAGCAAAGTGCGGACTTTGCGTAAAAAGTGGGCAGTGAGGGGGATGTGAATGTTTACGAACAGATATAACATTTTTTGGAGCACAACCATCTTGGCGCTAGCTATTTGACCATCCAAAGTCAAAGGCAGCCGGCTCCAGAGGGAAATCTTAGACTCAAACCAGTCCACAGAGTGGCCAAGGTTAGCTCTCCAGAGTTTGTCCACGTAAAAGCACTAGCAACTTAAAGGCAACCTGATAACCTTTGCATAGGCCTGCTACTGTGCTACAACACATGTTTTAGCATTTTAATTACATTTTATCTGTTTGAGCTAGAAACAATTTTTGTTTGTTAAAATCTGCAGATTATACAGCAGATGGTGGGTTATGTGGTGAATGCAGCAAATCCTTAATTATGCAGAAAATTCCACGACAACAGAATCACATGATTGCAGTGTCTTTGGATATAAAATGGTCAAACTGATAACATTTAAATACATTGTGAAACGGGGAGATCATAATCTCCCCCCAAAAAATAATGCTTTGTACTGGTTCGGTAATAGCTAAAGCCAGCCATCATATACACTGAAGAATGTCTAATTATCACAAAGAACACACAGCAACAGTAGAAATCTGATTTGCAGTAGACCTGGTATGAGCAAGGGAAGGTGACAGTGTTGGGGGTTCATGTGCACACTAATTTATAAAAGTGCGACCTGGCCACAATGATAAGAACAAACTGACAATGCAGGGTTGGAAATGCACCACAATATGGTCTAGTTTTCTAGCCAACCAGGTGCTGGACCATCACACATAAAGAAAGTGCTAAGTTCAATTCCTGAATTTAACTCAGCCACTTATTTTGGGCTGTATTCCTTTCCACCAATGTATTGCTCACTGTTCCACAGCCTCATGCAGACCAGCCTTGGTCCATCTCAAATATGAACAGTCCAGGCCTATTCATTAGGCCGATAGCCCTTTCAATAAATAGGCAGTCCATTGGTTTTTTGCTAGAGTGTTACTAGAGCCAGGAACTGACAGGTACAGTTTCAAGAAGAACAGTCCCAAACAAACTGCCAGGCACATCCACCTGAGTAGATACAGAAGCATTCCTATTCCATTTTTAGCCTGATCACTTGGGTCCCTTGCTGTGAAAAAAACAATAATGACTGACGTATTTAAATGAATCTTAGAGTACTTAGGAGTAGCTGGAATTATTTCAAGCATTCCACTCATCAGCTGGCATTCACATGTTACAGGGAGCAACAAAACGCAAATTAGAAAAGTTGGTGCAGTGAGAGATGTGCTAACCAGGCAGAGCCACGACCGATGTGATCTGCACTGGTAACAGTCCATCTCTCAGACAGCCCCTTCTGTTACTTGTGAGGTGTTCAATGTGCTCATTGTAAATTAGAAAATGTCAGTTCTTATCAAAGTTTATTTTTTGAAAGCCTGCCTACAGCCTCACAGTGAAGGGTAAAGCTAACTGTCTCCTTTGACCACTTGGGTGATTCCCAATGCTTAAGTTGTATATAAATAAGTGCCAGGGCCCCTCATTAGAAGGCCACTGTTGACCGTATCACCCATTGCCACTGACAGCGCTTCCAAAGACAGTACCATCAAACTCCTACAAGTGTAACTATTCAGAATTTTATGGGCCTTCAAAGCTATAAGATTGGCTTTTGCGGCATGTATATGTTATTTTTATTGAAGTAGTAAACAACTTTGATTGTGCAGATCTCTAAATTAAGCTGGCTGCCCCACTACGTGTCAGACTGTCATAAGTGCAGGTGTTGACAATTAAGTGCCTCATTACGATGTTTGTCGGAAAGGCTCAGAACGGCATTCAGATTTTCCTAACACATGACGGAACCCCTGTTGCAGACTGACTCGGAAACATTTCTGACCGACAATTAAACAATAGAAGGTAAGCGGTCTGTCTTTCCGACTCGGTTCTGACAGGCATTTGGAGATACTGAGTTGGTTTGAGCCGAATCATACAGGTCTATGGACCGTGGTTCCGACTGATGTATTATGATGTTGGATTAGGACAGCCTTTCCGAACCAGTCTCTCTGACACGGAACAGCTGTTGGAAACTGACTTTGTGGGCCTGTAGCATGCCCCCTTGACTCAGAGGGCTTCAGTTGGGGCCCGTGGGGGTACCAATGGAACATCTCTTTCCGACCATGCACAGTGTGGCAGGCACCATGGGGTACCTGCCACACTTAATTTAATAAACACACTTTATTTAATAAATAAAACGAATTTCATAGCGCACACTGCATCTCAAAATGCAATGCAGGGCTCGCTACGAAATTCATTTTATTTATTAAATTGTTTACTTACCTCACATTATCCTTATTCCAGTGTTTAGCACCCCCCACCCTGCCCCTCCCCGCCACACCTTTCTGCCCCACAGAACTCCCTCCACGGGCCATGGCTGTTACTGAGAAGAAGGAACAGAAGAAGGAAGTGAAATTTAAGTCTGGTGTTCCCCCAAAAACCTTTTTGGGAAAACAAAAATTACTCCTGCAGCAGAGTTGTCCGGGGGGCAACCTGGGAGCAGCACCTCTGCATCAGTGGGCCCATCCCACCAACCCAGGCCCATGCACATGAGTATGGAAGAGGTCGCCAGCCTAATGGTGTAAAGCAGTGATACTGAGCCTTTGATAAACGTATCGCTATCTGAAAGTAGTTCCCAATCAACACAGGAGGAAGCACAGCAGATAAGTGGTCAACAACAGCCACAACCACTGCCCGCAATAGTAGTTGTTCTTCCTCATGAAGTAAGGTCAGTTCAAGAAATTGAATCTCATGCAGAGGAAGAAGAAGTGGAAGCCACTCATTCAGAAGATCCATTGTCTTCCAAATCTCCAGTAAGGAAAAGGAGGGATAGTCCATCAAGTTCTTCACCAAGCCCCCCTTCTGATGATCTAGATGCCACTTGGAAGCCACAAACTGAGTCTGAGAGGGAGACACGTCCCAAGACCAGGCTAGGGAAAAGGAAGGTTCCAGAAAGCCTTAAACTTCTGGAGGTCGATGTAGAACTGCAGGATGATGATGATGAGCAAGTCTTCACGAACATCACACCCGGCCCCGGGGAGATGGAGACTAACATTATTACCCTATCCAAAATCGCTGTGAGGGATGTAGCATGCATACCTCAAACACAGGTAACACCAACACGACCTACAGCGTCCATATTTGCATTAGCAAAGGCCCGGCAGTGACCTACATCCAGCACACCACCAACTCAGTAGAAGTAGGTAGTGGTACAGGACAGAGTCAAATTCAATGCACACCCTACAGTTCATCCAGCATTGGAAGCGGCACCTTTTGAAAGAAGGAGACCCCTACTTGAACAATATGCTTGCTATGCGCACTGACAAAACTCAGTGAGTAAAAAAACCAATAGCAAGCTTCCATATAGCCACATGCAAATATTCTAGGTTTAATAAAAATGTAACCACAATTCTTTCCATACAGACAGTAAACACTTATTATTGAAAAATATATATTTTTGTTTATTTTGTTTGGAAGCTCTTTTTTATTTCATTTGATGCTTTGCAAAATATATATCAACATATAATGTCAACAACATCAATCAATAAATACATTGTTTACAGTGAGGAAGTGAAGACATTATTTTATCAAATTAATACAGTCAACACTCCTTTCCAACTCCTCGCAGGATTAGATGGGGGCAAGCAGTGGATGAAAACTTGATGGGAGCAAGCGGTAGATGAAAACATAGCGGGCATTGCGAGTTTCTAGGTATTGATTCTGGTTTGTAGGTTGATGTCCCCGGAACTGCGTTTGATATTGTGGAAGCGGCTGATATTGTGGTAGGGGTTGGTATTATGGTCGCCAATTCCCTCTGCTCTTATTGCGTCTCCCTAAAAATAGACGATATACTTGATTATGACGCGGATTGTATCTATTGATTCTATTTTCAAACATAGTGATGTTCCTTTGTCATCAGAGTCTGATGTGTCAAAATATGTAGTCACCTTTTTGTTATATGATCTATATGTCTGCTGGTAAGATTGTTGGTCTTGTACCGTTAAATTTGATTGCATGTAGTAGCCATCAGAAAGATAAGGATAAGTATTCTCCTTACTGAAAAACCTAATGTCTTTTTTGAGTTACTCTTTTTTTTGTTTTGTTAAATAGTCAGTATATAAATTTAATTCAGTATCTAACTCTTCAGGTTAATTCTTTCCTTCGTCTACAGCTGTGGAAATTTTGATGTTATTATCTAATTCCAGAATTTCATTCAATAGCTGTAGTAGCATTTCTTTAGCTGTCTCGACTATCAACATCATAAGGTCCCTAGAACACCTATTCGCTATCATAGAACACGTTTCATGAAATTCCTTAATTTGTACAAATAATTCTAGAATATTTTTAATTTGCAATCCTTGTGGGATAAAACCAGCTCATAACCAAGATAGGTAAACATAAAACATGTAATATGACTCAAATTGCGTAATATAAAAATTCTTACGCAATTTAAGTTACATTACATGTTTTATGTTTACCTATCTTGATTACTGTCTACTTTCCTCTATACTCCCTACTTTGGACCAATTTGCATTATTTATATTTTGATTTTTAGGAATTATTTTTTCCATATTAGCACCATAGATACTAATCTTAGATTAGTTTTTGTAACATCACAGAAAACAACTTAGGTATTAAAAAGGTTACACTATCACCAGTATCTATCATGGCTAATCTTTAAACGTTTGGGTTCACGGATGATGAGTTTGTATCTATGGTAGGAGCATCAATGAACCTTCATAATAGAACAGCTGTAAACCCTGACAAAAACGAGGACCTCATTAAATTGATGTCTCTTAAGAAAAAGACTAAAATAATAGAATTGCACTGGCAGGATATGCCCGAATACCTACGAGCCGATATTATCCCACAAGGATTGCAAAATAAGAATTTTCCAGGATTATTTGTACAAATTAAAGAATTTTTTGAAAAGTGGTCTATTATAGCGAATTGGTGTTCCAGGGAAATTATGATATTGATAGTCGAGACAGCTAAATAAATGCTACTGCAGCTATTGATTGAAACTCTGGAATTAGAAAATGAAATTAAAAGTTCCACAGCTGTGGATGAAGCAAACAAAAAGCTTGAAGAATTGGATACTGAATTGAATTCATATACTGACTATTTAACAAAACGAAAAAAACAGAGAAACTAAAAAAAAACATAAGGTTTTTCAGTTAGGAGAATACTTATCCTCATCTTTCTGATGGCTACTATATGCAATCAGATATAACTGTACAACACCACTCTTTTGTGGGGGTTAAAGAACAGATAACTGCTGGTGTTGACACTGCTGATATTTTTATGCCACTTGCAAACATGCAACTGTAGCCATGTTTGCCATGGAGAAATCTCATATTGCTGCAAACATTTTGGAGGAGTTTAACAACAAGATCTTTGAGTGGCTGCGCCCAAGAGGGCTTAACATTGGTTTTGTTGCTACGGACAATGGCAGTAATGTTGAAAGATTGTGGCTATTTTAGGGTTCCGTGTTTGGCACCCCGCATTAACATTGTTGTTCAAGACTTTTTGAAAAATGAATACAAAGTCAGCAACTTACCGACCACCTGCTGAAGAATAGACACACATTTTTGCCAATATTTTAAAGCCCGGAAGCAGCTGAGGGTCAGTCAACATGAGCATAAAATGCCAGTCAAAGCACTCATCCAGGAGGTGCCAACACTTTGGGACTCAGCTTATTACATGCTTGATTGTCTGTTTGAGCAGTAAATACCACTCAATGCTTATGTCATGAAAAGATTAGGGTATCCTACTGTGAAAGGCATGACCGTTGAGATGGGCCAATGGGACCTTGTTAAATGCCTGAAAGAGATTTTACTTCCTTTTGAGTTCTTCACACGTGAAGTCAGCAGGGAGGCCTGTACTATGGGACAAGTTATCCCATTGTTGAAAATGCTAGAGCAACAGCTGAAGGAAGTGTCTGAAACGTACCCAGGTGTGGATGACAAACAAGACTCATTTTATTTGGTGGAGTCGCTTATCTAACAATACAAGGATTCCAAATAACATTGTGTCACATCCACATTACATTACTGCCACAATTTTGGATCCACGGTACAAAGTATTTCTAAACAGTAAGGCAGTAATTCCTTTTTCAGAAGTGGATTTTGCCAAGTACAAAACTTTGAAAGCTGAGCAGGCCATTGACTTTGAAAATGAATGGCTGGTAATTAGAGGCTCCCCGCCCCAGGCCAGAACAAATACTACAGAGCAGATTCCAGAGTCAAGTTCAACTTTAGAACCTGAGGGCAGTGCCTTTTGCCTCCCAGCAGTCACCAACACCAACACTATCAATAACATCAACCACAGCAAGAACAGGATCATCCACAGTACAATCGGCAACTGATTACTTTTTACGGCAGGAGTATGGTAAGTACAGTGCTGATGCAAAGGCAAAAGAGTCCGAGCACATCGGAGCAACCCTGAGCATTGAGCGGACGGTCCAGGCCTATCTTGATGACCCAATAGAGGTGTTAATGGATCGAAACCCATTGGTGTATTGGTATGGGAAAAGAAGTCAATGGACAGTGCTCAGCAGGCTGTCGATAAAGTAGCTTGCTTCCCCTGTCACAAGTGTCTCTTCTGAGCATGTTTTCAGTGCTGCTGGTGCCATTGTAACTTTGAAAAGGACCAGTCTCTCGCCCAAAAGCGTGGAGAGGTTAACCATGATCAAAATGAATCAGCACTTTATTCCACCGGAGAAGAAAATACTTGAATCACAGCAGGAAGAGGAGAGCAACTTTGTTGACATAAGTAGTGGGTTACATGACCTACTTCTGTCCGAACCAGCAACGTTTCAGGATGAGCTCCTCTTCCCTGACAACTAGGCTTTCAAATTGCTACTTTCTTCCTTCCTTTATTTGTGTGTGTATCTGTCTTTCTGGTTCAAATCAAATCACAACAAATCCATCACCACCGGCATCTCTTTTTATTTCCCTATTGGAGTTGCACGTCTGTGCATTCAACTGTCCACTCCACTCCTCAGAGTCCTGCTCCATCTTTCTGACTCACCCTAAATACATTTCCATCAAGCCAGACATTGGATGGAGATGGAGAACAGTACAAGAAATGTTGCCTCTAACAGTCCCTCCAAAAAAAGTGAAACCTGACTAAATCTATCCTCTGGTTTGTTTCCAAGCTGAAACTCATCACTGCCCGAAGGCTACCTCCTCTGTCTGCAGGCATCCACAACTCTTCACTGTCAGAACTTGGGCAGGCATCCAAAAGTAAACTCATAACTGTCAGAAGGCTAGGCATCTGATCTGACAGCCAAAGAGAAGAGCAAGACAGGTAATGATTAATGAATGATGTCATGCATTGCATTGGATGCTTGCTGACTCTAAGCGAATGTGCATGAAGTCAAACTCTACTAGTTATTCTACAAAGTAAAAGTGACTCAAGTGACAGTCAATGTTTCCTTGTTGTTTAATAGCCACATTGAACTCCTACTACTGCAGGTGTAGGACAATATCCGTTGCAATTTTTTAATATGGAATATGAACGTATTCGGAGTTAATACAGACTGAGTTGGGGTTGGCCAACACGTACCACACCATGATGATGACCATACTATCTATGCATGCAGTTAGTCAGTTGGATAGGAGATGATTGATGGAATAATTGTGTTTCATGAAGTGGCATAAAAGGTAAACACAACAATTCAACAAGAACCACAGCAAACCTAGGCTACATGTCCGTGTAGTGGTGGAGTTGAATGTAGTGGTATGACTGACTGTGGCTCATTGATTTAGTCACTCGGTTTGGAAAATGCTAGGTTGCTGTGTATGCCTTTTGTCTGGCTCTGTCAAAATGTAAGGAAAATGAAGGTAGGGCCAACACCCGGTACCAAGGGCCTGGTTTGTCCTGACTCTTCTCCTGTTGTTTTTGTAGCTTAATGCTGTATACAGAGTAAACACAATGTATCCAAGCCTCCTCAGTCTGAAAGTGTTCTCTCAAGAGTCTTGTCTTCTTGCACTCCACCGGTAATTGATGCTTTTTTTAAATTCATTTATTTTTCAATACCCCTTTTGTTTTTCGATCTACACTAACAGGCTGGCCTTTACCCCGTGCCATACTGGGCCAAACAACTCACACTTACCTTACCAATCCGCATCAGGCAGGCAGTGGCACCCAAGATTGATGTGCGGAGCGTCCATGGATGGAGGACCAAGAGGAATGACGAGATGCAACTCCACAATTGGACCAGGATAATACAGTAACTTTAGTATCATTCATCATTCGTCTTTTAATTAATTTGATTCCTTGTTTCTCTTCAATCATTACAACTGTGTGTTGTGTTGTTGTTTGTTTGCTAATTGATCCCTACAACTATTTGTTATTGTCTTTGCTAGCCTTAAAAGTAAGCCCGGCACAACATGTAGTTTGGTTCTCTCTGAGAGCATACAGGCAAGGCAAATTGCATAATATTACTGCTGCCCGGCACTGTGACTGTCTAATTGTGTAGTAGCAGTTAGTAAGTATTACTTATTAACTATCAAGTTATCTTCATCATCATAATGCATGCATTTCCTTTTCCTCCCTTTATAGATTTATTGGAAAGGATCATTGTTGTCTTCCAAGATTGTGTTTTGCTTTTGTTGTGTTTTTCTTTGTCAAACCTTTCCCCAAACCCCCTTTCCCATCCATTCATCAAAGCCTAACCCTCTTCTCCCGGGCTGTGTGATTTATTTTGAGGTGTGATGTGACTAAATTAAATGTACAACTGAATAATACATGAAATAGCAACGAGTCACAAATAGGATAGAACTATCTAGAAAAACTGTGTAATCTCAACAGGGGTACAATCGCGAAATCCACAGAGAGTGATTTGTGGTGAAAAATAGTGTTCCCATCAGATACCCATCCTGTACCGCCCTACATCATTTGGGATCCTTCACCCGAAGGAAGTGGTAAACATCCACTATGGATTAGGTAGATTGTAGCCTAACCTGGTCAAAGAATACACAAATGTGGTGGCAAGATTCGATGGCATCAGGGGGTAATCCGACTAGCAGTGCAAGAAAGAATGATTAAGTGACAGTGCTGTGTGCAAAAGTGAATGGTTAAGATTGGGTTGTGGAAGTGGAAAAAATGATTTTAATAAGATCCTATCCACACCCAAGGGTAAAAACAGTGCAAAGTAGTGTTAACAAATAACTACTGAGATGGATTGTAGGTCGACATGTTTCTGCAGTTGGTGTGGGGTCAAACGATACCCTCCTGCTTCATCAGGACCTTAACATGATGCTACTGCTAATATGTGAAAGAAGTGAGAAAGAAATAATACTCAAAATTCATATCACCCAATTTGTGGGGAATTCACTCTCCACTTCACCTGGCTACAGCTCAGGTAAAAAATGGAGCACCGCTCTGTCCGTCGGTACTCCGGACATCCGTCTTGGAGACATATTAGCAGTAGCATCATGTTAAGGTCCTGATGAAACAGGAGGGTATCGTTTGACCCCACACCAACTGCAGAAACATGCCACCATTATGTTTTATTTTACTTAGCAGTTGCAATATTGTTTGTTTGGCAGTCTTCTTCTGTATTATACTTTACATTCTACTACTCCTCCCACAGTCTCTCTCAGGCAAGTGACTGTCTCTTTTTTTTCTTTGCAAATCCTACAGCCAGTGTCTACTTACTACCACCACAACCATGGCATCTTCTCCATTCTCTTAGGAAACCATGCAGCCATCGCTGTGCCGAACGTAATCATCATGAATCACAGGTAAAATAAGTTTGTTGGGAGGCATAATGAACTAGGAGGAGAGACTAACAGTACTAGTAGGACAAATAACTCATTGAGGAGTACCGCATCTATCTGTTTGTGTGTTACAAAATTGGAAGATATTTTAAATCAAACACTGGCTGCGGGCCTGCAGCAGCAAGGAAACCATGTGAATTAAATTTGTAAAACAGTATCCCCCCCACAAAACATTAACATCATGTGTTTAAGTATAAATATAATTTATTACCCTAACAAAAATAAACTATCCCACTGTGACCTGACCCACCCCTCTCCCTATCCCCAACCAATGTCCAAAACAAAAAAGTCAAAACAATGTCCATGAACCCCAATGCCCAATTCACCACTCACCAACAAAAAGAATTAAAAAGGAGCAATCCAACGTGGTCTTAAATTCGGCAGGCTTTGATGTTTTTATCCACGAGGATCTTGTCCCGCTCCTCTAGGTGCTCCTCTAAGCGTGCCATCTAGAGGAGCATCTGGTGGCGAAATGCCCTGCAGTTGAATCCAGGGTGGGGGGCAGCAGTGCAAGATGTTATAGAAGCACAGCGGTGGGTGGCTGCCTGACCGTGGTGCCGTACCACTGGAGGTTTGGCCTGGCTGGGGCCTGGGCATTGGAGAAGGCTGCAACTGCCTCTTCTTCCTCCTCCGCCTGAGCTACTGGCATTCTTCACAGATGGCCTCCAGTTTATGGCGCCGGGCCCAGGCTGCCATCTCCTTCCGTGTTCGTCTTTCTTGGGAAGGAAGATCAATATCAAGAAAGAAAAAGAATATTGTAACCAATACTCCTAGCAAAACAATATCACAACCTTAATTCAACACATAGTGGCACAGTAGCACTAGCAAGCACAGTACATAACATTTGTGGTAAGTATCTATCCTCCCACATCTTCGGCCTCTAATATTTGTAGAAGTTTCAGACTTTATACCAGCACTATGGACTCCAGAACACACCAGTCATCTTCTTCTTATCTCTAGTTTAGCAAAATTCTAATACCTTGTTGTAGCCGGCATGCCAGCTCGGTAAGATAAGCTTTCACCCAAGACAAACATACGAGTCATGACTAGACTCACGTTAGTTTTATTTACTACTACTGTCTGCAGGTGGGGAAGCTTGTATTTTTCTATTACGGGTGGTACTGGCCATATGCTCCCTGTTACATGAGGGCAATTGATCAATTTCACTTACACCCTGCCCTGGGTACTACAAAAAGGCAGATTATATATCTGATCCAATGATCATTGCTTATATATGGGACGACAACATAAGGTCAGTAGCGGTCAGTGGTGGGAGTGCTGCTGGGCAATGATGTGGGGAGGGGGAAGGCAGGGTGGGGGATTAAACTATGGATTACGGCAGATTACAGGTAAGTAAACATATAAATAAATAAAACTAATTTTTTTGCGCGCACTGCATCAATATACCAGTAATCGGGCAAAATCCATAGTTTACTACCCCACTTTGCCCACCCCCTCCCCACATCACCGCCCGGCAGCACTCCCACCACCGACCGCTACTGCATAAGGTACTTTGTTTTGATTGATTGTGTAACCAACAGATAGGCCACCATTTGCAGGCTGGCTGACACAGTCATAAAGTAAATTAACATAGGTAGGGAATGGTCCTCGGAGTCGGAGGAAGGCGCTTGATAATTAAACTATTCACAATATATATATAATGTGCTTGCACACTACTGTGAGTCAACTGTATTCTGAAAATATAAGTTATTATATTCCCCTTGGCTTTGCTACTCTGATGCTGTTTCTTTTACTTTTGCTTCAAACTAAGACTCTGCATCCAGTGACAGTCTCTACCTATGCTGTCTATGATGAATACATCCAGGCATCAATCCATTCAAAGTAATCATTCTTCTTAATCTCTCAGTCTCAACAAACCTCAGTTTGTTTCACCAACAACCACCCATGCGTCCACTCCTTCCTTGCTTGCCTCAGCTTTAAGTTTGACCCAAACACCACTGATGATTCTTGCTATCCATTATCCACCCATACTGTGTCGCCCATCCAGGCAGGCATCCTCTTTCACCTTCCACCCATACTTCAACAACCCATGCATCTGATTCCAATCAGCCACCTACATGCTGCTTCCAACGTATCCTTCTCTGCCAGTCGTATTACATCTCGCCCGTCCTTCCTCCTTCCACCCTTCTTTCCCTTTTTGTTCAACACAACCATCAAGGTCATTTGTTCTGACTTTTAGTCTTTTCCATAAAACAGCTGAGTTGGAGTCAGATAGAAGAGGCCATTGGTTACTCAACTCATGCTGCTAAGGCAATTGCTAATGCCATTGCTAAGTAAAAGGTCTCTTCTTAAACCGTTGTCAAATGTTCACTACAACTTCGTTCTTACTAAGTCTCAACAGTAGGACAGTGAGTGTACAGTACACCCTTACCGTTAGTGAAATGTCAATAAGTAAGGAATATAAATTACCACCGCCCGCCACTGCTGCTGGCTCACCCCCTGTAGTAGGTCCTGCAGGTGCCACTGCAGCAACTCCTGCCCTCTTCGTCATCACCATAGACGCTGGCCCCACCGGCACTGGTAGTCGGTAGTACGCCTAGAAAAAACATTACACATTTTTAGATGCCTGTACACCTCCCCCTATTTATTATTTTTTACTAGCAAGATATAAAAAAAGTTAATAGTATACATACATATACAACATACATCACTAGTCCAAATGGAGTACTTGATTAGAGTCAGTAGAGAGTGAGTCTAGTAGTGTTATGGTGCCTAGGGTCATTATAGTCTACTCTACTCTTTGAATAGTTAGCCTGAGACATGTAACCATTTTAGCCTCATGTCTTTTGCGCATGTTACCTTGCAGCTTGTTGTGCAGTGGAAGCCTCTGAGCCCACATGAGCTCATACAGCTACTGTCTGAGCATTGCGTTGCATGAGGTTGAAAAACAAGCCACTTTGTTTTGGAGTTCAGTTTATCCGTATTGCTTAGCCATAACATGTACATGTTACACTTTTTGGCATGACTGATAAATGCTTTCATTATACTATCTAACGCGCGCACCATTTTTCTCATAACAGGCGGAAGATTCCCTTGTACGAACCAGAGATTTGCAGAACTTATGATGCATGTAACCAGTACTTCTATTTTCTACGGTGAGGGGTCTCTCAGAATTCGCACAGATTTTTTGTCCTGTAGTTCTTCTATCATGGTCTTGTAACAATGTTTATTGTTTTAATCTATCTTATGCATTTTGCTTTTGGAGCTGGCTGTAGTACACTGAATTTTATAGAACAACGTACAGAGCTTGTTAGTTGAAAATAAACCTTTTGAACTTACACATAGACTCTGTGGTATTTGGTGTGGTGGTGGACTTACACGAGTGAGTGAGCAAAAGGGTGATATGTTCTGGGTTGTGTAATCATTGGGTATCTTCGGGTGGGAGTTCGGGGACCTAATGAGACACTACAGCTAGTCGGTCAGGGGATTGAGGGTTGTGTGAGGTGTGAGAAAGGTCCAACCTCCCATCACCAACATCCTATTTTTTGTGCATAGATCTGTATCTGACTGTGCAGAATCCCCACAACAGTAGCAGTATGTACTATATCCTATCACAAATAGTCAAATATGTGGTTGGGCATTTTGTTGGTGAGAATCATCAAAGCTTAGAGATTAAGAAGACTAGAAGAGGACAAGACAAAGGACTGGAATCAGTGGCTAGAGCTATTGGTCAATCTGAGTTTTATTCAAAACCTTAAATAAAGTCTGGCCAACTGGGCAAGCTTAGCTACAGACATATTAATAGTAGTAGTACAGTGAGTCATAGTAGAGGCAGTTATAACGTAGAGAGGCATAGATAACCAGAATTTGAAAACAGAAGATCAAAGAAGCATTTTGTAAAAAAACAACTTGAATTAGGAAGTGGAACCAGAATTAATAGTTCAGAAAAAATATGGTGTAGTTAAAGTTAGGGAAATATAATTGTTAATATTAACCACTGGATGACTTACTCGGGCCTGCCTCAGGGCCCTCGGGAGAGGAGCGGTCATCTGGTTGTCCCGCCAACTCCGACCCCGTCTTCTTGCCCCTAGGTGCTGCTCATGTAAGATATAATAAAGAAAGAAACAAATATTAATGATTGCTGTGATTGTGAAACAAATAGATTATTTTAAAAAACGCTCCAAAAACATTTTAGGAAACAACAATTGCAATAAAATTGACCTATCTAATCAGATCGACTACTGGCTTGCGGGATTCACGGACCATCTACTTATTTATGAACACTAATCCAGTGTTCCATTCTGATTCCAGAACACTAACTAAGCCTAAGTACCACCTGACCTAGCCCACCAATTCCAGACGGGCCAAATGTTCACCAAGTCTGCATTTTCAATGTTTTTAGCCCTCAAAAATGCATACATGAGATGGAGGACACGTGTACATGCATAAATGTGTGCATACACCAAATAGTTGGTTGGTTACGTCCGATGTTCTGCTACTAACTGAGCCTGCTAAGCCTACCACTCAGTAAACAAGCTACAAAAGGTTCTACTAAGGACTGGGGTAAGCAGCACTCCGTGACAGTGGATGCATCACGCAGACCCCTACAAAATTATTAACTAAGCCTAGTATCAATACATCCACCACTATTTGACAGGAGGACAAAGGAAGGACTAGAGAGTCTCTCTAGTAATAGCATTACCTAACTTACGTTCTCTAAAGTAAACTATTACATAATAATCAGCCCAAGCAAGCGCAAAGTTGCAAACAAGTAAGAGTAGCGCTGAGCACCTGTGTCCTACAATCACAGAAGTGTTTGAAACGTAATTTACCGGCAATGTAAGCAGCAGTATTCTTGTTATTCGTAAAAAAACTATACACAATACATTTACCACTATATATTAGCTACTCACCAAGCCCCATGACCTCAACACCTAGCAGGTCCAACAGGTCCTGCTCCCGGTCCAGGATGTCTGACCACCAGCGATCCAGCTGGTTATGGGTGCGCCGGACCCCTGAGCAGCAAAACACTGCCTGGCGCACCTTTGCCCACCGGCGGTGATGCTCCTAGGTAGGGTACGCAGAGCCTGCTGCCAAGGTCAAGGGGAGGTGGCGCTGCACAAAAAAAACAAGGGCGGCCACCTCCGCTAGTGCTGCTGCTACCCTTCGCCATGGTTCTGGGGTGTGTGGGAAGCGGAAAAGAAAAGATAGAAAGAAAACATAAAGTAAGGGGAAGAAGTAGGAGCTTAAAGAAAGAAGCAACATAAAACAGTACAAAAGTAAAGAAGACACAGTAAAAGTAGAAATAAAAGGCAAAATATAGACTGAGGGACAGAGAGAGATAGATAATAATTTACAAAAAATTGGAAAAACTGTGTAAAAAACTAAGGATTGCAAAGATTCCCAGAGAGCCAAATGAATGAATATCCGTGGGGATTTACAGACTGTCAGATGTAGTTAGGTGTGGGAAAAAAATACTATAAAAGTTCTATATTTTGCCTTTGTTGTGTCGTTTGTAAGGTTATGAATAGTTCACTGATTTGATTATGGTTGCTTTGCTCACCATAACTGGGGAATTTCTGTAATTGTTGGGAATTGCATCATATAACAATAACGTTCCTTGAAGTAAAGATTTTCTTGGAAATGTCACTGATACTTAAACACAATTGGTATTGTGTATTTATCAGTGTGGCTCTAGTTAGGATTTTCTTTGACAGAAAAATCATTGTTTAAGTTTGATTTATTCATAACTTTTGCAGTCTTTGACAAATCTGCTCTAAAATTAAAAAATTGCCAAATTCCTAAGGGTGTAGAGACTCACGTTTTCTACACCTTCATCTAGGGGAGAAAAAAAACTTAAAGGGTTAACAAAAGATTTGCATTTTGATTGGTAATTCTAAATTTTAACATTACTCTCTACTACATCACAAACCATTGAAAAGAAATACACCTAATTTGGGATGTAAAAAGAACTTTGCTAAAAGTTGTGTCCGTGCTATCTCAATACAATAGTTGTATAGGTTGACCAGTAATTTGTGCCTATTTGCAGATTCTGATACTTGATTCATTTGAGGATATTACAATAAAAAAATTAGTAAATCTTACTGTAAGAGGGAACATTCATTTTTTTTGTTCAGTACACGATTAATGGTTGGCTGGCAGCAATTGAAATTGCTTGTTGAAGAAGACATTACAGGATGCAAGACATTGAAGTCTAGTTCCTGAAGAAACTTTGCCTTGGTCAAGCGCAACCAGATAGCCACAATTGGCATGTTGTGCTTTTTACTTGAAACTTTGAATTTGCATATCTCCGGTTCTACTTATTAGATTTTTATTGTTCTGGTCTCAAATAATTTATTACATTTTATGATATTTCTCCAAATTGGTGTGATTTTTCATGTGGTGTGTTTTCACTTTATTACTGTTTATATTACTACAGAAATATGTTACACTTTGCCACTAAATTATGTCTGACTACTGTTGTGCTAAACTAGCGGAGGGGTAAGTATAGGTTTATTTGAGGTTTCTTTGTGACTTCACCTTGACAGGAATCGTGTTTGCTTCCCAAAAAGGGTTTCACCCCCTTCTACCCGTAACCCAATTCCGCACATTCGAGTTCAGTGGTGGGATTAGGACTTTTGTTTGTGCAGTGCCATATAATGATTTTGTATCACACGAAAATTCCAGATAAATATTTGATGCTATTTTGCATTTTATTTATATTCTCCTTGATTAGCTACTTTGGCTTTTTTGTCTCTGCCTTTGGCCATACCTGCAAGGTTGGAGTCTAAGTTGGGCAACATGTGGCTGAGCTAAAGCAGTACTTTAGGGAGAGGGGGTATCCAGCCAAGAGGAATACCAGGAAACTAAGGGGCATATTATCAAGGGGTTTATCTCCGCTTTTTTGGCTTTAAAAGCCAAGAAAGCAGAGATAAAATTATCTCCCTATTACCTAGCTGTCGCTAACACTAGTTAGCGACAGCTAGTAGGAGATAGAGACCATCTTGGGCCCCGCTTTGCATGTCAGTGATATTTATCACTAATGACATGCAAAGTGGGCGTGCCAAGATGTTAGCGACTGGAAACAGTCACTAACATCGCTATCTCCTATTACCAATTTTGGAGATATTCGCGCTAAGCGCGAATATCTCCAATAGCTAACACCTGTCCCTGAGCAGTTCTTAGCCATGTTATCCAATGGTAGGTGGAAAACATGGCTAAGAGCATTTGCTCGGTAATGCATGAATATCGCTGACTTTACAGCGATATTCATGCATTTCGGACGATTTTTATCGCTTAGGAGATATACCTTGATAATAGCATGGTTCCTAAGCTATAAAAATCGCCGCAGCTCGGCGATAAAAATATCGCCGCTAAATCAACATAGCGATAATTATCTCTACTTGTTGGTAATATGCCCCTAAAACTCCAGAAGGCTCTGAGGGCCTTAACGGAGACCCACTAAGTACTAGGAACTGTGGATGACCAGGATGATGAGGATGATGATATGGAAGAACCTGAGTGCAGGTCCTGAAATGCAGCACGCAGGGTAGGGGAGTGATTTGCTTTCGGATTTGTAGATCCCTTCCCAGACAGAGAGCAGTGTGTCCTCTCAAGGTCTGTTCCTAGAGAAACTGGCAGACTGGAAGTTTTAATGATATTTTTTCACATATTAGTGATATATTTACCTTCTTTGTCTTTTCTCTTTGTTCAAAATTCAATGTGCTATTTGTATTTACCTTTTCTGTCCCTCTTTGCTCTCTTGTTTCGCTGGTTGAATTGTAGTTTTGCTGTGTATTTATTAACATCTTAATTATATTTTGATGATTTGTAGGAATAAAAACGCCCAGACGAAGTGTCAGATTGTAAAATGTACAGATATGAAACATGTGCTGGCCTACGGAGTTGTAGATATCTATGTAAAATAAAAAAAATTTTTTATTGTGGATTGTATGTAAGTTGATTACTTAAAATACCTATGAGTGCAGTAATCAATCCTAATAAACTGTTACTCATATATACTCCCTGTCCATAGCGGCTGGTGTGGGGTGAAGTGACCGGGTGGGGGCGGGGACGAGGGAGAGACGGAGGAAACAGACAGCAATAAACATAAAAATATAATACTAAGAACTTAGGGAAGGTCTTCTGCCCTAAAACGTGACAGCTGCCAATTAGCCGGAGCAGGCTCACCCAGTGCTCATTTTGAGGTTGGGGTCCTACCTCGGCTGTTTCTCAGCCTTGGGATTGCAGGCTTTGAAGTACACCTGTGAGATTGGTCGGCTAAAGGCAGCCGGACAATCTGCCTTGCTCACTGGCAGGGTGCTGCATTACTAATGCAATGGCATGGAGCAGCCCCGCTTCTGACATCGGGCTGGGCTTTGAAGTATTTAGTATTTAATACAATTTTATTAATGTGTGTGTGTGTGCCTGCTGCATTCAAAGCAGGCAGGGCGATGCTCCTACACCATATTGCAGGAGTCACCCCTGTCTTTAATTGAAAACGAGAATATGATCTGTGCAAAACTGGGTAAAATAGGAGTGTACATTTTCATGTTTAACCAATAAAGTATGGAATGTGTTTGACAGCTTATGAACTGTTTATTGATTTAAATAATTATCGTTATGTATATTTGTATGGTTTACTGTAACCCCCATGGTATCCTGGTGCTGAGTACAAATGCAACTGGATATTAGTAAAAATATGCTTTAAATATATGTCTTTTATGTTGCTCAAAAGAATCGAATGCTTATTACAAGCTGTCGCTATTGATAGTAATAGAATTTGTCATACACAGCTTTCTTCAGCAGTAATTAAATTAGGGACATTCATGAGACATTGAAATATGTGGTGTTTAAAGTCATTGTTCGATACAAAATAAAAAAAGACATGCTTTCAGTAAGCAATGTTTGAACATTAGAGGCATTCTTTATTGGTCGTAGTATGTTTTGAAAAGCCTTGGTTTAGCAATATTTTCTGTGCAGCGCATTGCTGGACTGCACAACATTCATGCATTATAAAACACTGGAACCGATAAATAAATAATGAAGGTCAAGGTGGACCGTGTGCAGCTGGAGATGGGAGAAGGATGCTGAGTGCGGACCATGGCGATGATAAACAGTTCCAAGAGGCAGTGGGATGTTAAATGGATTTTCTTGTAGCTTTTGTAGAAATAAACATACATTTTATAGCTTAGCACCGTAAAGATTCTGGTGTGACCACTGGCTCTCTCTTCTGTTGATTTGTGATGTGCGCATCTTTTTAATGCAAGCTTATACTCCTGTAAAATGTATTTTTTTCGACTATGTGTATGACACAATGTATGTTTTGCAAATACATATTGCATAATTTTCACTTCCGCAAAATGTAGGCTTATATTTACTGAGGGTTGCACGGACACCGGCACGGTACTCCGCAACACTTTTAGCATGTGTCTTTTATGTGTGTGGGCAATACCTTGCATTCCAATTTCACGTAGAGTACTACTGCTTGCCTATTTACAAGCCCCTTGCACTGCCGGTCCGCCACGTTGCATGATGCACCGGTGGCGCAACCTGCTGTGTGATATTTATAAGCACACGTAAAGCCACCCTGCCTTTTCACACAACACTTTACGTGTTGCAGGCATGATATGGGTGTTGCTGTGGGTGTTCCCACGTAACACCCATGTCAATGGATGCTTTTCCAGATATACGAGCAATCGTATACCTAGAATTGTGTCAGAATGCTACACCAACCCAGGGATGGCGTAGCGAGGGGCAACAAGGAGAAATGTTTTCATTGCTCCTCGTTTTTTACCTCTTTCAATGTGTGCTGCATTCTACATAGCGCATTGAAAAAGGAAATCTTCTCAATTGAATATTTTTGTGCAGGAAAGTGCCTCTTCCTGCACAAAAACAATCTCCCGAAGAATGCAGACATCCTTGCACCATGGCAGCAGTTTGTGCTCCAGCGCAGGGAAAAGCACATTGTTGTAAATATGTTGTATACGTGTGCTTCTCAACTAACGAAATGCAGGGCAGCAAAATGACTTGTGGCACTGCGATGCGTTAGTTTCTCATGAAGAGGGCCCATTATGTTTAAAAAAAATACAAAACTTCTCTCTCCTCTACTGATGAACCATACATGAAGGAAGTTTGTCTCGAGAGAAGATATCAAGACATCACAGAACAAATGAATATTACAGCCAGAACTTCCTCCTTAGTGGATAGGTATCTTCATAAGTTGCCTAATTTTCTTTTTACATTGATTCAGTTTACAGAAATAATTATTGCAGAATCTGTATGAAATATTAAATGTTTCCTAAAATTCTGACTTGAAGTGGCGTAACAAACTTCTTGAATGTCTTCTGAAGGGGAGGTAAAGAGATCCCTTCTGAGGACACATGTTTTTCATGACAAGCTGCGAAGAATAGTAATTGAAAAGCCATTAGGGAGATAGACAAATTCAAACAATATTCAGAGGTATGATTCAACTGTCGAGAGAGTTAACTTTCTCCTTCGGCCACGATAAATTTGGTATAAATATAAACAATCTGAGTTGAACATATTCAATGCTGTCCAGTTTCTTTACAATTCGAATGCATTTTTTCCATAGCTTTCTTATATTTTCTGTAAGGAAACAACCCCTTGAATATTTTGTACAATTTACTTCTCTTTTCTATTTTTCCAGGTAGGTACCTTAGGCCAATTAGGGACCCGCGTTCCAACATCAGGGAAAGGAAGGTCACCTTCTTAGATAGCCCCGCTCACCCCCTCGGTAGCTTGGCACGAGCAGCCAGTCTTATCTTCAAGGCAAATGTGTAAAGTATTCGCAACCACGCTCACAATAATCCACTGATGACACCACAAATAGACTCTACACGAGTTTTATAAAACGAGTATAAACTTTATAAAAAAAGATATACGATAAGACCACACAATTTAAAACCAACATATGAGGTTCTGTAATATTTCTCCTGGCCTTGTAAGTTCTGGCGATGTCAGTGAGCACTTCTAAACATTCTCCTGTATTCCTAATCACATGTCATACAGTTCGTAATGCTAGAATCAGGTACTTTCGCAATGTAAAAATACTGTAATGCGTAACATAGCAATCAGACACTCTGTAATGAAAAAATAAATATAATGCAATGCGTAACACAACAATCAGGCACTTTGCAAGGTAAAACAATGCAATGCATAATCCAAAAACCAGATATGTCGTTCTGCAATAATATGACAATTTTTATATGCAGTAATAATGCAATGCATAATACGCTAATCAGGTAGTTCGTTATGCAGGAACAAGGCAATGCGTCTTATGACAATCAAGTCATTTGTTATACAGAAATGTTGCAATGTGTAATACGTCAGTCAGGTACTCTGCTCTCAGAAATGGAATACTAAATAGTACACTCAGGCCCAAATCACCTGGCCTTGGGCGGTCTCTCCGCCTCCTCTTCTGACCTTCAGTCAGCCTCTCACAGTTGCCCCAACACAGTATGATGTAATTCCAAAGTGCAGCTTCACACTCCAGCCCCTGTACCGCCACTCCCTTTGGCAAAACGGGCCGCGACACAAGCCAAACACGAGAGAGAGGCCGAGAGCATCTCCCTCCAAGCCCATGCCCCGCCCCAGGAGTCGACACACAGGGGCGCGAACCCACTCTCCTCTCCTCGTCCAGCGGCTGGGCCTCCAAGCAGCTTTGTGAAATGGCAACAGCAGCTTGGGCCAGCAACACAGCTCCTCTGGAACTGATAGTCTGGGCTGCTTCACTTACAAAGACCCCAGGCTGCCACAAAGTACAAGCACACAGCGTCTCTGAGTCTTTCTTCCCTCAGCGTGCATGATCACTTGGCTCTCCACACAAATTTCTCAGGCTGCATGAAGATCACACACACAGCATCGCTGTGACTCACTTTACTCCGGTTCACATGGCAACACAGCAAATCCTCACAAAAGTCTCCCGGTGCACAACGCACCCGCACACAGCGGCGGTGAGACTCACTTGGATCCCAGTGCACACTATAACAAGGTAAATCCTCACGAAGGTCTCACAGTGCATAATGCCCACACTCACAGTGTTGATGAGACTCACTTGGATTCCGGTGCACACAATAACAAGGCAAATCCTCACAAAGGTCTCATAGTGCCCAACGCACATGCTCACAGCGTCGATGAGACTTACTTGGATTCGGGTGGGCACGATCACTGGACAATCCTCATAACGGGGTCCAGGTTGCCAAAGCACATGCACACAGCGTCGCTGATCCTTGCTTGGATTCCAGGTGCCCCCGATCACATACTGATCCTCCTGAAGGTCTCAGTGCTGCACAAAGCATGCACTTACAGCGTCACTGAGATTCACTTGGACACCAGGCGCCCACGATCACAGTTAGTCTTACCAGTGTCCCCGACTGCAATAGGCATGCCCCAACAGTGCCGCTGAGACTCTCCTGGAAACTTTTATGTTCCTTTGTTTCCAAACAGGGAGCCATCTCACCTCAGGCTCTTGGGGATGGTTACTTCAGGACACAGCACACAGCAAAGTTCTTCAAACGGGGACACAGCACACAGCAAAGACCCTTTAGCCTTTTCTTGATTGAAACAGCAAACTGCAGGCAAGCCCCAAATCGCACAGCAAGGGTCAGTCCTATCCTGCAGTCTCTTCAGTTGTTTCTTCCTTGGCAAAGTCTTCTTGACCACGAAGTAGTTCCAGTGTTGTTCACACTTGATCAAGACATTCTCCAAAGTACAGGGTCTTCAGCTCTCACAGTTATACCCCTTAATGGCTTTGAAGCCTTTGTGCTTCGGGGGCACTGACCCCTATTCAAACCAGTTCTGGGAGCCTCGCTGCCAGTGACACCTTTCTTCCTTTGATTAGTGGGGGTATGGAATCTCAATCACTTGGCACGAGATGAGCCAATTGCTTTATAGCAGCAACCTAGGCCTCTTTACCTCTAAGGGCTTCTCCTCCCCCTACACTCCAGATGCAGGTCAGCCTGTTGCTGTCTCACCTCCTCCCCTGGGTCAAGACATTCCTCAGATCCTATTGCTTTCAAATCCAGACAGTCAATCCACAGCCAAGCAGAGACACACAGAAATGTTAGAGCACAAAAACTAAGCCAAAATCTAAAAGAGTGGCTCTGTACACACAGTGCAAAATCTACCTTCATAAAAAGATGTGTTATTACATTGTGTGTTCAGGCATACTAAACTTCACCTGTCCATCTTAAGCCCTTGGGAAGATAGGCTGGAAAACATATTGCACAGCCCTCCCATCCTATCACATGGGCAAGATGGCCTTTCAGCAGTGAAAAACGAAATGGAGATTATTTCACTGTCAGGACATGACACATACCTTAGTACATGTCCTACTTTTCACATGCACTGTACCCTGTCCAGGGGTTACCCTCTACCTACCATAGGGGTGTCTGATGTACACAGAAAAGGAAGGGTAAGGTCTGGCAAGTGAATGCACTTGACAGAATAACATGGCAGTTTATCAAACTGCACTCAGGCCTTGCAATGGCAGGCCTGATTTCCCTTTTTTAAGGCCACTTGTGTGGGTGGCACAAATAGTGCTGCAGGCCCACTATTAGCAGTTGCATTACCAGCCCTGGCACACATAGTGCACTTTACTAGAGACTTAGTAAGGCAAACATACCAATCATGGACAACCAATTACCATTACACTTTATACCGGGAACACTTACACTTTGACACTGTTTAGCAGTGGCAAAGTGTCCAAAACATCTAAGTTGGCAACACTATGTCAGAAAAAGGTCTAGGGGGAAAGTTAAAAGTTAGGGACTTTAGCCATAAAGGGCCAAGTCCTACACATGTTTACTAAAATGTTTCCAAATGCAGCGCCCAATCAAAGTTTCTTTGGTGTGCTGTTTTGTGCACCAGGAAAACGCAGCACAGACCCGGTTGTACGATGGAACAATGCAGGGAAATGAGTCGTAATCCTTAACCAATAAATATTTTCTAGACTTTTTTACACAACATGCATGTTTTTACAACGGATACCATTGCCACACACTGTTTATTCATTTAAAAGCAATGTATTTTTGGGGGAAGATCCCCACAATCTGCAACTTACCTAAAATGCATGGTAAAGGCATCTGTTGTAAAACTTACACGTTGTTAAAACATGCATGCTTAAAAATGCATGGTAAAGTCACAACATGGTAAAAATCTAGATATACAGGCTGTTTCCACACAGACTCATATCTACACAGATATGGCACTGCCACTGGCATCACTGCACTGGCACTCAAACAGGCTGACTACCACCACTCACACACCTTTGTCCAATAGTGCAAAGATGTGTACGCTTTTCTAACAGAAAATGGATTGTTTCACCACAAACGTTAATGACTATCACATGATCATCTATCTTACTGTCTTTTAGAATATACTCTTGCATTTCACAGCTCATTCTGCTCATGGTTTTCAGAAGATGTACTTGTCTTCTTAGCAGTTATCCATCTTTCCCAATTTTTTCAGTTGCACATTTGACCCTGTAAAGTGGGAGACTGCCATTGTGATCCATTTAGTGAGTAGCTTGGTCAGTGAGTGGTGCACATTCAGGACTTCCTGCTGAATCGTCCTCTTAAGCCCAGTTCTTAATTTGAGACAGTGGTTGCCAGTGGATGCCTCTGATGCTCATTTTGGAGACAGGCACCTATTTTTCCACTTCAGACATTGACCGAGAGCAAGAGAGGGAAATGCAAACAAAACAGAAAGGCGGAGGAACAGAAAGATGGAAAAAACATCTGTGAAAAATTGGGTTGCTGGTTAAGGTGGGTGAAACAGTCATAATCCTTGTCAAGGTGAACCCCAAGAAGTCACTAAAATAATCTGTACTCTACTCTCTGGTAGCTTGGCACAAAATAAATCAGTCCTAACTTAGAAGCAATGTATAAGTATTTATTCAGCACTCAATAAATTGAAAATCCAACACTAGAAAAATCACACCCAATCTATAACTGTAGAGTACATTTAAACAAATACAATAATATAAGAACACAAAAAATCCAATCAGTAAAATAGGAGATATGCAAATTCAAAGTCTTGAGTGAAAATAGTGCCAAAAAGCACAAAGCATCAACCGTAGTTATCTGGTTGCACCAGACCAGGACAAAGTCACAAGTTTACTCTATCCACAATTGGGCATAAGCTGGTACATGACTGCTCTTGGCCTGCTTGACAGAGTACCTGGCTGCCCTTGGTTGGAGATGTGACATTGAATTGAATCGGTTCAGATGAGGCAGCCAATCTGGAGCTGTGAGACCCTATGATACAGCGTGGTACTTTGAGGTGCATCAACAGTTCGACTGAGGCACCTGGCACTGCGATGCAAGGTCCTGTATCTTGCTTCATTGAGTTGCGTCATGGAGCGTCCGTTCTTAGGGGGCCCACATTTAAGCCAGGAGAAGGTCACTCTGATGCCAGCCAATGGTCCAGGATGTGAGATGCCACCTCTTGTTTATCAGGACTCACTCCAGCAGAGGCCAGCAGCAGGGGTCAGTCAAGAACCTAATGGGGTCTGTGATGCGCTGCAGGAAGAAAATCAACTGACAACGGAATAGGGACAATAAATAAAAATTAGACAAAAAGTAACTCCCCTTGTGCCTGCCAAAATCACAATGCAGAAGGAATCCTTATTTCAAAACATTTTATTCATATATTCCATTGTCTATTTCCCAACCTGCCATGCCATTACATCTCCAACACCCACTGCTCCTACCTGTACCGCCTGTGGCAGTACTTCACAATACTGTTCGCATACAGAATATTTGAGGAAATGTCTGACAAGTTGAACATGTACATTTTCCATTTGGTGACTTTTCTCTCTTCACACCCATTGACACATTCAGCCAGAGCATAGACAACCACAGTAGCAGAGGTCCCTGCATCTTCTGGGAGGAAACAATATCATCCAGAGCAAGGCTTACCACCCTCACTAACTGGTAAGTCAAACTGGTCAGGAGATGGTCAAAATGCATACATTGTCAGCAGACAACAGAGGGACATATAGGGCCTGAATAGCAAAGGTAACCGGAGAGGAAAAACTAGTTTTACAACTATTGGCATTCTTAATGGGCATTTATCTTTAGCAAATGTTGTTTGTGAATAGCGAAAGACAAAATATAATATATCTAGGCTCATCATCTCTTTGTGATTAGGGAACATTACATGTATTCCACCAACAGTTCCAGAACTGGGAACTCAATCCTGGAATCAAGTGCAACAACAAGTCAAAAAGGTGTCCTCACTATATTGTAATTGTTTCTGTAGACTAAATCAGGAAATCCAATTTTATCAAATATGACAACGATGAACAAGAAGTGAGATACAATTGTCAGGAGTATTGAGAATGCATCCACTGTCTAACTTCGAATGTTTTTCTTTACATGAAATTATCCATTTCACCCAACTGGTTATATATGTTTTCATTGGATCGCTTGTTTTTTGTCCATTAACAAAATACCATAGTGGACCTTACTTCAGGATTTGAAGTCGTGTCATTTTGATAGACGTTGCTTCTAGGCAATGGGGCCACTATAAGTAAAATGTGGGCTCACTCATGATATTTAGTGCTACACACTGCTGCAATGGTAGTGCCCACAACTGCTTGTGCATATCCTTTGTGCCTAAAATTGAGTGCATCACATGTGGTAGCAGGAATGTAAAGTTGCAAACACACTTATCCTTGTAGGTCCAATGATGTCCTCCCAGATTCCAACACCTACATTGACTTCTGCTACAAGGTTGGCTGTGACATCTGGTCAGGGACCATACACTGGGCAGGTGCTGGGCCATGATAAGTAAACCCAAGAATAATGTACCTGAATGCGCATGAAATGTGCCTTTAATCTCCCCTGTATGTTGTATGTAGTGTACAGCACTGTTGTCCTGCCTCACAATATGCTTACACATGGCATTTTACCACATACGATGGTGGCTGCTGGGCTATTGAAAGGATGACACAAAATGTATGCCAAGCGAGTGCAGAATGGACATAAAATAGTACATAGTGTCAAATGAAGTGTCCTACTCACAACTGGATTGTAATTCAATGATATGAAAACTCTCTTGATAAATATCAATTGCAAACTCATATTGAAATTGGTGTGGATGAGACTCGCACTGATGCCAGTTGGGTTCTTTTGAGATGGGTGTATGAGCCTGCTAAGGTGAATCTTCATGAAGTGCATTTTTCAATTAACTTGGCTGAAAAGCACAATGCAAATCCAGTGCCGGCGGCAACCATCAAAGCTTTTGAACTTACCCACAATGTGGGATCCTAGTCAAATGTTGCATTCTGCTTGCCTCCTCTTCTACTGTATTCGCATATGTAAGTGAGTGGTTGACATATGAGGTTAGGATGTCTGCTGTACAAGACACCATCCGTTGTTAGCTAAGTACTACCATGAGGTTAGAAATGAAGTATGCGAACAGAGGACACTCAAAGGATGGACATAACAAATGTGTGATCTCTCATTCCAAAAAGAGCTTTGTGACGTCATGGGTAGGAAAGCACAAATGAGCCACGTTATGTACCTAACTATTGCACATTTCACACATGAACTCTGCAATGCAATGTTTGAACTGATGTGCATATGTGATACTGGTCAGCCTGGTGATGTACACTCCTTTCGACTTGTAAACAGACAACATTATACTCATGAAACATGTTAGTTTTAATGGTGAAGGTGTAATCAATGTAAAGTGGAGGAGTCTTGATCATTTATTCCCTTTCTTGAGATATCAGTAACCTTCTCATACAAGTTTGTCTGTTGATGTGTCATCTCATTGATTTCAGTGCTGTGTGTAGTTGACAGCTGGCAATTGCTGCATGTGAGCAGGGGCCCACATGTAAAGTCCATGAGGCAAGCATGCTGCACATTGGCCATGAATATCCTGTCAACAGTCATTGAGAATGATATGTACATTTTAGCTCATAGCTACCATCTGGTGTACTGAAATATGGGCATGTATGGCTCATCACAGCTGCTGACAGGATGACACCAGTGCAACGTACAACACCATCCCGAGGAATGCCTGACATCCTGGCTGCAGCAGTGAAACCTTCTTGCATCTGTCCATCATGTAATTGTGGCATCAAGTGTTTCCCTATCATAGATTACTAAGCAATGATAAAGATCAAAATCCCCTTCTGCATAGAATCTTGAGTCATTGTTTACAAAGTTACATACATATTATAAGTGTCACATGCGCCTATTTGTAAATTAGTAATGCAGATCATTGAGTATGGTGTCACTTCCCTATATAGCTGCTGGATCGGTGACAGCTTTGTCAACAAAACCTATGAGGAGCATGGTTCAGCAGTTGACATTAGGGGGAATCGCAAAGGGACAGAAAGTTTTGGCTGGAGCTGGTGAGTTTGCTTGTGCAATATACATTTCTGTTTAACACCTCAGTGCTATGGTGTAAGCTGTCACTTGTAGGGTTACCCAAACCAGGTCACATGTATGTCATCTGTTGATGCAAAGTACAGTTAATCCAACCTGTGTGTTGCACTACATCTAATGCTAGTTCAATTACTTATATGGGTGCAACCTCTGTGTCCCAGGGGATGATGACGATAAGGAGGATGGACCTTCCACCAGTTTTGGGCAACAGGCAACCAGAGGGGAAAATTCACTGCTTCTTCAGGCAGTTATGTCAGCTGCAAGTGCTGCGCAAGAGGAGGAGGAGGGGGAGGAAGTACCTGAGGCTGAAGGATTGGAAGTTGATGGTGACTATATGTCCATCCTCTCCGGAGATGACGATTCTGGTGCCATGGACAGAAATCTTCCCACACTGGCCAAATCCGGCAAGGCATCACACTCACCGCCCAACAAAGAGCCTCAGCCTCCTCCAAAATGAAAGATCACCTGTCTCCAGGATAAAGCTAACCAGACACAGCTCACTTGCATCCCAACATAGACATCACTCCCTCACAACCCTCACATCCAGGACAGACATGGTGTTCCAAAACACACTCCTCCTTATACAGTGTATTCCAGGCATCCTCTCCACCATCTGGGGAACTATCCACCCTGTTGTGATGCAGGTATCCCCATGGCACCTTTCTCCTGTCCACAGGCTTCCAGCTGCCACCCCCTTCTTTTGGACCTGGCGGTCTCATCCACAGCTGACCCCTACAGAGAGGGCCTGCACCTGGCTATGGTGGCTAGTGGGAGCAGGACTTCTTCCAACAGTAGGCAGATGTGAGCCAGGACATTCGTGCCATAGGGGCTACCAGGTCAGACATGTCTGAGGCCCTGCAGGACATGTGCTAAATCCCTCAGGTGGTGGACAGACCTGTTAAAAAGTGCAGGGATTTTTTAGCATGAGCTGAAAGCTATTTTGTATTTCTGGCAGCCATCTTGTTTGCCATGTGCTGCCACGTACTCGCCATGTGCTCTGTCCTCCCTCAGAGATTGACTGCTCTTGTATCCTGCCTAGAAATGAGTTATATTTAGCATCTTCCACCTTCGCACATCCTCAGAAGGGTCTAGCTAGTAGAATGCACCTGCTCATCTTGTGGAATTGTCATGGTATTTTTGCTGCTGTATGGAGAAGTAACTCTCCTCCCACTTTGTTGAGCAAGGTATCTTGTTTACCCATATTAGGCATTTTGCATGCTTACATGAGCTAGGACTGTCCCTTGGTCTTATGCTGACTATGTAACCCTAAGCATATATAAGGCCCCAGTTTTCTGTACTCCTTAGACTGCCTAATTCAGTTGCTAAGGCTTCTGTGTGACGTAGTCTCCCTCATCTGAGGTGAATAAATGCATTCTTGTTATATTTCAGCTTCTGTGCCAATTTCTTCTTTGTTGGTTTAAAAGGACCAAGTATCAGTGAAACCCCTGTTATGTTATGTTATGTTATGTTATGTTATGTTATGTTATGTTATGTTATGTTAAATAAAATTTATTGAGCGCACGTACACCCGTAGGCTTCATGGCGCTATTGGAAGATTTGCAGAGACATAACACAACAAAAGAAAAGACAGAATTAACTATGGATAAACTTGCCTAAAAAGCCAAGTTTTAAAGGTTTGTCTAAAAGCCAGAATGTCTTCATGGAGTCTCAGTGTCAGTGGCAGAGAGTTCCCCTGAGAAGGTTTCTATTTTCTACAAATGGCGTTCCAACGTGGACCTCATCGGAGAAGTGGCTATCTAAGGGAGTGATCTTGTCAGGAGACAGAAATCTACTGAGGAGGACAGGACAGGACTCTACTAAGGAAGTACTCTGTGCACGGAGATTCTGGGGATTCTCTTTCTCTGCAGCCCAGTATATTTATGATCTTCCTGATTGTGATTCTCCACATGATGTTTACCACTCCTGACTGAGAACCTTTTTGGCGTGAGTATTCTAAAAAGGACTGTTAGGTCATTCAGAACTTGGCAGTTAGAATTTGGACACCAAGGGATTGGTGAGAGTTGTTCTGAGGCACTTGCCGTTGGTTTTTGATGCCTTGGACTGGTAAGGTAGTTTAGTAACACTTACTGTGGCTTTTGATTTGATTTGTATGATTGGCCAATATTTGTATTTGTATGTATGTAATATGTAAATTGCAATTTATATAGGCAGGTAATGAAGAGAATTTTCTTTGTTTTGAATTGATTTGAACAGCGCAACGTACAAAGAATACCTTAAGCGCTACTTTGGTTATAATGTTTGCATATTCTGCAATATTTTTGGCATGCTGGTTTCAAGCACACGTCGAAGAATGTGTTGCTTTTTGGAGGTACCATAGTGAGATGTGAATTAAATTAGCCGGTTTCCCTGAGGGAATACCCAGACAGGTTTAGGTATAAAAACATATTTCTTCCTTGGTGATTCTGTATCCCCAGCGAATTAAAATATGACAATAATACAAAGAAGGATCCTTTTCTGCGCACTTTTATGAATGGAAATATGCAGATCGATTTTTTGGTGTTCTACCAGCCAAAGCTCGTGAATTGAGTGTATTTTGGCTTCTTGAAAATAAAACAGTCTGTTGGGCTTTTTTTTGCAGTCTTTTGGAATGCTATTGAGAAGCGCTTCTTGTAAATATGACTTACAACTAGTATTTACAAATGGTTTGGTTTAAGTACAGTCTGTGGGCTGTCCTTTGTTTCTGTCCTAAGTGTTGATCTGTGGGTTAATCATGCGTTTAAATGTCTATGTGGTTCGCGGTTTCACATTAGAGATACTTCTGTAAGTAAATAGCGATTGCACTATTTGTGAAATAATGGCTAGTCTTAAGCGCGCTGTATTGTCTGTTTTAAGTGTTTGAGCCCCCCCTTCCGTATATGTCTGGAATGAGCTCAATGTGCTTGTTTGTGTTTTTTTCTGCTGTCATCAGTCTGTGATGCAATATGTCATTTAATTAATATTAAATGAAAATCAAATACAAATCCAGAAATGAACAATATGATATGCTAAATAACTGCATGTTCCTAATACATTTATAGAGTAAGCAATTATGCACATGTACAAACTGCTAATGCTTAAGAGATAAAATTAGAACTCACATTCAATAGGAATAAAATAGGCCTCAAAAACGAAATTGTGTGTTTTGCAATAAATAAACAATTATACAATGTTACAGCATTTTTCTTAGATGCATTGTGTTAGATATTAACAGGCAAACACATTATCTGAGTAAATTGGATGTTGCTGGACTACACACTTATTTTTATAACTTGAAATGCCTCAGTTTTAAATAGACTGTCCCCATGCTTACATTTCAAAACTAAATAAGCTTTCCAACATCTGTGTTTTAACTGCCGCTAAGCAGCAGCTGTTGTTTTGATTGTAGGCCACGGAGAGTCAGGAATGTTGACTCAGCTAGGATTTGCTCAGTGCAAGCATGGTGAAAAATCCTGCATTTCAGACTGCTGTTTTAAAAAGTTACAAAAATCAGGTTCATTATTTTAGATAACAGGAAAACATTTAAAGTAGCGATTTCCATTCTGAAGGCCTTTTTACATAAGCACATGTTTGGTTCTGAAAATAAATAATGATTGCCCCTTTAAAAAGTGCGCATAACTTTTCATGTTTCAAGTTAGGCTTCTGTGCTTAGGCTTATAAATGAATGCGTCTAAATATGATAGGCAGGGAATGAAGCTTGCTTTCCCTATGTGGAATTATTAAAATGATTGGTTTTATTAAAAAAAATTATAATAAATATTATTAATTATGACATTCTTTTTTTTAAAGTAAGTGCTTTTAAATTAGTTTTTTAATATTTATAAAGTGTAATTCTCATACTGTGACCTCCTAGCATTAAAATTAAATGTAAGTTGTGTTGTACAGCATAATGAGAAAATTTGCATATGAAATATCACTCTGCAAAGGCGTAATAAACTGATTTTTATAAGGGTATATATGATGTATTTCTGATTTCTCACTCCTGGACTATCTAGAGAACATCCTCAGGATTCCTATTATGCAAATAAATGATAGGGTATTCATTTTTAAGTGCCCCAAATATCAAAGTCAAAATTGCCCGGACATCAGATTCAGCCTAGGGAGTCAGCGTCAGCACCAGTCCAGCTTGAAGCCAAAGTGAAGGTAACCAGCGCAGGCATTGCTGGCAACTAGTACCTCAGTGAAGGCGGAAGCCCTGTGATCAAGTGGGTACCCCTGCCACTGTCTTGGGCGAAAGACGGGGTCACAAACCAAAAAGGAGAAATTGTGGATCAGATCGACCAGAATGGCGAGGAGGCTTTAATTGAGGTGACCCCTTTTGACACAAGGGTTGCTTCAGAGATCCTAGCATCAGGCCTTTGATTTCTAGTCCCAAAGTGAATGCAAGTTTGCTCCTTTGTTTGTTGGTCAAGAGATACCTGGGTACACTGGATGCAATGTGTGGCTCCAACGAATGAGCAGTGCACCAGCAAAGCAATACAGGAGTTAGGGAAGGACTTGAGTTTAGGGTACAGGTGCTGTGTCTCTGGTGCCTGTTAGATTGAAGTGAAGAAAACTGGTGCACTGCCTGAAACACTGGACAGGATCACTAAGAGCATTTGCCCTGGTGGGTGACTGCCCTATCCTGAAAGAAGAGACTTTTCCCTTGAAACTGGGCTGTGATTCTTGAGTTGCGAGTTATGCAGCTCCACCGTGGAAACAACAAGAGTCTGCCTGTGAGGCTCAAATGGACACAGGGAGAAGACTCCCCTCTAGTTCGGTTGTACAGCGGCTTCCATTTCCCAAAGGACTTCTTCTTTTTCCTGTTAATAATGCACCCCTTTGGATGTTCCGTTTTTAAGGAGGAGCAGCCCTTTGAAGCTCTTTGTTCTAATTTCTATTGCCCTGTGTGGTCCTCCTGGTTCCAATATGATTGATGTTCTAGCCCTCATAAAAGGCAAATTTAAAAGTCAATTGGAAAAATGTTTTTATTAGAGATGTCTTGTGATATTCTGAAACTGAAATGGATGGTCACTGAAATGCATAGGAGCCCTGAAAATGTTTACTAGATGATTTTACGATTTGCTTTTGCTTAGTACTAGAAAAATTATAATTCTGTTTGTAATAGTGGTCATTACTCTCTGCTGCTAACTGTATGTTAATTATGACCTGATGCTCCATTATCTTTGTATTCCTGCTTATACCTCACATATACCCGCTTAATGAAATGTTTAGAATGGAAAATGCCCACCTAGCAATGAATTAGGATATTGATAAATTTATTAAAACTAATGTGCAAATATGTTCTGTGTTCCTACTGGATCATAGGAATGTCTTTAGCTCATGCTAAAAGGACTATCTGTTAAAGATTACAGGGGTTTGTTAGCATGAGCTGAAAGCCATTTTGTATTTCTGGCAGCCATCTTCTTTGCCATGTGCTGCCATATGCTCGCCATGTGCTCTGTCCTCCCTCAGTGTTGACTGCTCTTGTAATCTGCCTAGAAACTAGCTATATTTAACATCTTCCACCTTCGCACATGCTCAGAAGGGCCAAGCTAGTAGAATGAACCTGCTCATCTTGTAGAACTGTCAGGCTATTTTTGCTGCTGTATGGAGAAGTAACTCTCCTCCCACTTTGTTGAGCAAGCAGATCTTGTATACCCATATTAGGCATTTTGCATGCTTACATGAGCCAGGACTGCCCCTTGGTCTTATGCTGACTATGTAACCCTAAGCATATATAAGGCCCCAGTTTTCTGTACTCCTTAGACTGCCTCATTCAGGTGCTAAGGTTTCTGTGTGACATAGTCTCCCTCATCTGAGGTGAATAAATGCATTCTTTTTATATTTCAGCTTCTGTGCCAATTTCTTCTTTGTTGGTTTAAAAGGACCAAGTATCAGTGAGACCCCCGAGAAGGTTTCTATTTTCTACAAACTGACCCATGTTTTGGATAGCATGAAAAGAACTTGACAAGCCATGTCCAAGAATATCAGAGACATGATATCCATCCAAAGGGAAGAGAGTGCAAGACACCATACCTTGGCTATGAAGATGATGGAGGGCATGCTGAAAGTGATCCAAAGTCTCCCTTCATGGTCAACGCAGGGAGGGGATCCATTGCATCTGCCTGCAGTACATCGAACCCACACACCTGTACCACCAACTGCACAGGACCTGAGCCAGAGTACACACCCTATACCGCGCCCTCAACAGGCACTCCCACCACCTGCACAACCAGCCCCTGTCCACGCACAAACACCAACTGTACATACACCTTCTGCCCCTGCACATGAAATTCACCCTGTACAGGCACATGCACGACACCCACCTATACATAAGCAACAAGCCAGATATGATCCCTCACAGCGATCATCACCTCCGAAATTGCAAAGTTGCAAGCACATTTCCCATTGACAATATCCCAAAAATGAATTGACCACTGTGAATATGTGTATCTAAAAAGTAATTACCTACACAAGTCAAGAGTTTGTTGCATACCATGTCCTAATAGGCAAATGTATACCAATTTTGGTGTCCTAGAGATTTAAGGATGTCTGTGTGTGTGTGACACATTTATAAGTGTAACCCCATCATTGCAACAAGCTATAATATGCAGAGCAGATGACAAACAACATACATGTTCATATTTTATACAAGAAATTCACAATGAAGTTAAACAAGTTACAGAAAGTAGGATTCAAAAATATATTTTATGCAAATAGAAGTGTGTGATTTGAAAAACAACAATAGTCCATTTGAAAGAGAGAAAACAAAACAAATGATGTTAATACAGAAGAAGAAGGGAACTTGGATTGCGTTGGGGCTACAAAAATATAACACGTTAGGGAGTTTATTTTTTTTATTTTTTTATTTATAAAGTTTTATATAGAGCGAACAAGATCCCAAAGGATATCAAAGCGCTTTACCATATGATGGGAGGAAGAACGTAAAGGCAATATCAACATCCAGGAGAGAGAGAGATAGAGAGAAAAACAAAAAAGACGCGTGGTCGCAGAATGCGGGACAATTGCGGCCAGGAGGGTAATACAATAAGCAGGTCCCCCCGGCAATGAGTGTGGGGGAGGGTCACATTGTGCATTAAAGAAATTAAAGAAGAACACTTACAAATGGAGGAACCATGATAGTGGGAACAATGTCAACAAGCAAGTGAGCCTATCCCTCTTAGGGTAAGAATTTGTTCATAAGGAATTGGGTAGCTTCCAATTTGAAAGCCTTTGTTGAAGAGATTCTGCATACTTCCAGTGGAAGAGAATTTCAGATCTTTGGTGCAGCTCTGGAGAAAGCTTGGTGACAAGTTCTCTTTTTGTTAAGGATGAGTAGTTTCAAGAGGAAGATAGTGGTGCTTCTTGAGACTCTTAAACCACAGTTTAGTTCAAGTTCCTGTGCAAGGTATCTGGGAGTATTGAAGTGAAGGGGTTTGTGCGCTCTATCACTCTATACAGTTGTCAGTGTTTATTAGCTTACTTTACGTGTATGTTCAAAGTCATCTCCTAATTTGTGTCTGACATGGACATCTCACAAGATTATTCGTGGCTTACACAACTGTATTGGCCAACACTCAACTTTGGCATTCTTGTGACCTGTGTGTCCAGTCACTACTACTTGGGCAGGTTCCAAACCAAGTCTATCAAAGGAGATCAGAGAGAGTCTTGATGGTAGTAAAAAGGGCCTGTGATATTGAGTCTCAGCACTTTTACATATCAACAAGTGTTCCCTGCTGTATAGCATTGTATGGGACAAGACAAATGCTGATTGTGGGTCACACATCCACATCTGGGCTATTTGGTTTGCTATGTAGTGAGTCTAGCCTTTTGATATTCCTTCACAAAAGCTGACAATCCAGTGCCACATATTGGCTTCATTGACTGAATAAGTAGTGCTGTGCACCGGTGAACAGTAGTGAGGCGTTGTTACAGCCACCTGTACATGGAAAATGGCAGAAAATCCACTGAGGGTAAAACATGTGTCAGTGGACACACTTGGTAACATTGGAAACATGTAAGAGTGAGGCAAGGATCTCAAATTCTGTCTTGACTCCATGACACATAATGATCTATCTCAATCAGAACCCATACTCAACAAATGCAATGCAAGTCACAGCATCTAATAGCCATTGGCCTCTCATACCCACACTGGACAGTGTCTGTACCATTCCTCATCCAATACACACATCAGTTATGATTCCCTTGGTTCACTGTTAGCGGTGCTAGCATTGCAAATTTCAGTCCAAATGCACATGTGTGGCTTAATTCTCCAGTTGTCATGAAGAAACTACAACTCCTAGAATGCACTCTACTCTGTACAGTCCAAATTTCACAGTGAGCCTTTTGCTTCGTGATGACTGCTGCTTTTGGGGTTTACGCCTGAAAACGTAATTTCCGGTTCTGGAGCATCAGGTCCACATGAGAGGCGCACACTCCGGAACCGAAAATTCAGTTTTCAGCCATAATCTCCAAAATTGAACCAGAAATGTCTATTTCATACAGGAAATTATATACAGGAAGTGGGAGACAGGAAATACATCACTGGAAGTAGTTGACAGCCATTTTGTATTCATTCTAATTTATCCGCAATCACAAATCAAATCCACTGCCACCCTGCTGTTCTGTAGTGGAGAAACCTGAAATGACAGTGCAAGAGAGAATCATAGACATGTAACAAAAGGGGAAACAGACCATTTAATGAAAGTTTGGCTCAGACAAGGAGGGGGCTGACACAACATCAAACCCCAGTTTAGTTTTCTCCTACTTTGCATTATGGTACATGTAGTCCATATTTAGTTCTCAACAGAAGAGTTGTGTGTTATGTTTTGGAAAATTGGGGGAAGCAGTGCTGTGTATCCCAGACCCATGGTGCCAGATTCACCCATAACATTGTCACTCACGTTGTGGGACCATCATTTCTGGGGGAGTCAAATCTGTTGAGGGCATAGACTCTGAGAATGCAATAGCGATGCCTCTTTGTGATTAAATAACCCATCCTCATAAGGTCCAGGAAGGTCTCTAAGAACATGTCAATTTTTCCCTTGCATCAATAGATTCCTTAGGGACATCCACTATGCTGATCGCTGACATGGGCACATGACCTTGTGTATGGTCCATCTTTTGACTCTTGTCAACAGCTGTGATTTACTTGCAGTTAGTGTGGATTGCAAAGTAGTCTCAGGATGGAATTTTTGGACAGAGTCGTAATTATCCAACTTTCATCATTGACAACAGACTGCAAATCACATTTCGCCCATGACACAACAGGTTGCTCATGTGAAAAATATGGAAACCAGCTGATCACAGACTTGCATACCCTGACCTTGATTATGTGCAATGCCCGGTTTCATGGATTCAGAGCTAGCTGAGGTACAAGACGTAAATGTAAGCCATGCTTTAAAGCTATGTTGTGCAAAAAAGAACAGGCTAATATGATCTTGCACACCACTTCAGGGGTGTATATCAGCACACCCCCTGTACGTCAAGACATCTGAATCGATACTTCAACAGACCAAAAGTTTGCTCTATGATGGCTCAAGTCTTTATGTGTGTCCTATTATACCTACGCTGAGGTTCAGTAATTGCACTTCTTTGAGGGGTGAGGAGTTGTCGGGAGAGTGCATACCCAGCATCGCCTGATGAGGGTAGAAAGGGCAATTGGTTACATTTCCCTCTTTGATTTACACAGGACATAATCTATTCTTTGGTACATTCAGTGTCTGATGAGACCATGTATGTTGCTTAATGATTCTTATTGTACAATAGTTGTTAATGTAAGGTGGCATTCAGACATTTCAATTACTCATATCCCTCATTTATAGTGCTTGATAGTTACCCAGTAGCCACATGCTGCCAAATTCTCCCACAGCCATCAGACGGGCAAGAGGTGACATGCGGAATACAAAGCTGTCATGGGTACTGCCTGGGAACACTGCATGCACATCAATGAATCTCCCACTGGCATCACACACAGCTTACACATTGATGGAATGCTATTGGTGTCTTTGGCAGAAGATGTGTGCAATGCGGTGGGGTGGTTGAAGGGCCACATGGGTACAATCAATTGCTCCCAGCACATGTGGGAAGTGAGTAATGAGATAGAAATCTCTAGCTGCCCTTTCTCTCATGGCCAGTGTAGGGGGCATTTGTATGTAGTGTGGGGCTCTTGCAGTCATGCATCTCAGTACCTGATTCAAGCACCGTGACTGGCTTGCCTGGGAAATGCCCACTTTATCACTGTAGACCCTTTGGAACAACCCAGTGGCAAAGAAATGGAGAGCAGAAAGGATCTTGAGATAGGATGGAATGGCATGGAGCTGCAGGTCACAGAGTCAAGTTCCTGCTTGAACTCACATACCATCTCCAAGGTGACTTCTGGAGGGAAACGGTATCTACCCCTGACATCTTGGCTGGACATCCCAAATAGGGTTATTCTTTATCTGAAGATCCTCTCTACTCTCCTCCTCCTCCTCAAGTATTCTTGCTGCATGGCAAGGTGCAGAGCAACAAACACATTCAGCTACATGTTGAAAGAGTTGTGTGTGTCTGCTGCAGGGCTAGGATTGGCTGCAGTGTCAGATGATGCATGGCGGGGAATGGTAGGCATGTGGACAGGTGTTTACGCTTGAGGAAAATGATCACTGGCCAGAAAGCGGGTATTTCAGGCCAGAAGTGGAAATTTTGGCCGGGGATCGGAAATTCTGGCCCGGGATCGGAAATCCCGGCACAAATGCAGGATTTCCGCTCTGGGTGAGGACATTCCAGCCTGAGTGAGTAAATTCGGGCCCGATTGGGGACGTAAAGTTAGTAGTCGTAAGTGCATTCTGTGAATACCAAAACTCGTAAGTGCCTTCTGTGAATACCAAAAGTAGTAAGTTTGGGATTTTGTCTCTGATTAGTTCTGTGAATCAGCCCCTTAGACTTCATGAATGTCCTTCCTTCCCTTGCCCTGGTCCCAGGATATTTGGGTCACAAAAGGCTATTGTGAAGCTCTTTGTGTGTGTTCTGAGGCCGCTCTTTGGAAGTTCAAGTGTGGCAGATGACAGCTCCTTCCCTCCCATCGGGTCAGGATCACCATTTGTCCAACACTGAGCCCCCCTTCGGAATAATGTCAGGGAGGAATACACAGAGGCCAACTGTCAACAACACCTAGTCATGTAACCTAGGAAACAGACTGCAGGCACCAAAGGGTTAGGACAAAAAAATGTAAACTTTCTAAAAGTAGCATTTTCAGAATTGTGACATAAAATCTGACTTTACCATTAAAAAGGGTTTTAAATTACAATGTTGTAGAGACCAAACATGATATCTACCTGTTCCCAATCAAAGTGTATCATGTAATAAATATAATAAGGTAAACTGAAGATATTCTATTGGAGTGGTAGGCTTTGCAGTTGTGAAAAATGAATATTAGAGTTTTTCACTACCAGGACAAGTAAAACTTAAAAGTACATGCCCAACTTTTAAATGCACTGCAATCTGCCCTCAGGGCTGTTTAGGGCCTACCTTAGGGATGACCTATGTGTATTAAAAAGGAAGGTTGAGGCCTGGCAATAGGTTTATTTTGCAAGGTGGAAATGACAGTAAAACTGCACACATGCTGCAATGGCAGGCCTGGGACGTGCTTAAAACAACTACACAAATGGGGTGGCACAATGAGTGCTTCAAGCCCACTAGTATAATTTAATTCACCGCTTTGGGTACCTGTACTACTACTGTACCAGGGACTTACAAGCAAATAAAATGTGCCAATTTGGTGTAAGACAATTTTGCCATGTTTAGAGGCGTGAACACAATCTCTTTAGCACGGAATAGGAGTGGTAAAGAACACAGAATTCTAATGCCAATAAAATAGAATTTAGCAAAAAAGGAGAGGTGAAGTGAAAAGGTTTGGGGGATTATCACCCAACGGTGCCAGGTCTAACACCTTCACAAAGGGAGACAGCCAGAACATCCTTGAGTGAGATGAAGGGGAAAGGCGGTTCTGATAGCAGTTAAAGAGGTGAACGTAAGACTACCAGCCTTGGTGTTGGGCTCACCGACATTTAAAAGTACGGGCCTTGTGTTTCAGAACAGAACTTTGAGCATCTACATTCATTCTTTTATCCAATCCTTGTGACCTATTTATTCAGTCACATGTGATCATGGTGATCATGGTGCCTTCACCTCTAGGCCAAAGGCAGTGTCCACATTAGTTTTTGTTCACCTTTGTCATCAGTTTTATTTGCCTTCAATTTGACTGATTTCCCTACAAAACATCATTCATTTCTTGTGCCTATCCACAACATTTGCTTGAACATTCACAGAATGGGATGTTTGTGCTAAGGCCAAAATAAGCTTCCTTTTCTGGTACTTTTATTGGAGTAATTGTTTCTGAATGCAGATGCATCACAGTCTGGAGTTATGTGGTATTTCAACATTTATTCAACATTATATTTCATGAATTAATCTGCTTTGACATGGGATTTGGGTCTTCAAGCAAAGCCTTCAATGGGTTCTTCTGGGTTCTGATGCAGTGTGTGAAACATAGGTCTTTCATAATCAAAGTTTCTTTAGGATCACTTCAGATCAGGCATTGCAGTAGTCTATGCCATGCTGGAACTTCCTTTGACGCTTCCATGATGGTGCCTATTTAATAGTCACTGCCATGGGAATGCCGAAGGAACAGCCCGCCATTGACTAAAAAAGTAATAATACGGTGGGCATTTCTCACATGGGTTTGGCAATTTGGCGATGGGGCGGTCCCACCGCCACACCACCAAACTTTTAATCAGGCCTTTTGTGTGATGTATATGTGTTTTGGGAAACATAATTTATTTTGCAGGTGGGTTTTGAATGCGTCCTATGGACAATGAGAGTTTCCATTTTTTTTAAAGGAAATCTATATTGCTTTATAATAAACTATGGCTTTTTTGCTTATTTGTATATTTTTCATAATCATGATGCAGCTAATTAAAAAGTTACATGATGAATGAGAACAAGTTACAAATATACAAAAAACAGATAAAAGGCACATGTGTCAGCAAAGAACTCTTTTAGAACATATCAAAAAATGCTAACTGTTACCAAGATTAAACTGATGCCATAAATAAAAAATGCAGTTTGGACGTAGGATAAAGACTGATTTGTGTATGGCTGGGTCCAAACTGGACTAGCATGGTGAGCAAAAAAAGTATGTATTAAGGCCCAGATCTCTGTACTGGGGTGAATGTATGACATTGTTCTGCATTCTGTCCATCAATTGTTTTTAAAACTTATATAAAATATAGATATAAAATACTGTGTGCAAACAGAGTCATTTAGAGCCTTTGTTTGGGCGTACACCTAAGTACCAATGGTCAGTTTCAACACTGTCCATGATAATTCAAGAGAGCGTTCATAACAAAAAAGGCGGGTATAAAGTGGAAGCTAGGCATACGTGAGATTCCCTGCAGCACTTGGCTCCTCTAAAAAGTGTGTTTAAATAAAGTCTGAGCAAATTAGTCTTTTTGTGCCCTCAATTGGTTGGCGGAATTAACTTCAGGTCAGTTGTGTGTCAGCTTTAAATAACATCTCTACAATGAAAGTAAACTTTACCAGACAGGCTATTACTTGGGCACTGGAACCTTGTAAAGAGAAAAGAAGGGCATGATGGCATGATCTTATACCAGTTTATATTTCATTTATTTTTCGGCTTTCCTGGAGCGTTTGTTTTTTGTAAACACTTTTGTTTATGGTTTCAACATACTTTGAAGGATTTGTATGTGATTTTTTTCATTTTTACATTTTTCGGGTGGGTTTGGATAATATTATCAAGGTTTCTGGTGGATTAGTATATTTTAGTAAGTGAATAGAGAGGAAGATCTGCAACTACAGAAGGGTAAGGGCCTTATTTTGAGTTTGGTCATGCTGGACCACCCCACTCCCACACCGCCAAACCTATGTAGGTGTCACCCGCCAGATCAGGAGTTTTCTCCTGGTCTGGAGGGTGGTTCTTTGACGTTCCCAGGGCGGTGCCTAAAAAATAGGCCCTGCAAAAAGAACATCAAAGGCAGTACCTGCATGTAATGGACTGCTGCAGTCCATGCCGTGCAGGTACTAGTGTGTATTCACACAGGGGGGAACAAGTTGTGTGCCCCTGTGTACATCCACATGGAGTGAGTCACCTAGGGGCCCTATAGGGCTCCCTTTTTTTCCTCACAACCACACTTTTCATGCCGGTCGCACCACCATGAAAAGTGTGGGTGTTAAGGAAACTCGTGATATGCTTGGCGGGCCGCAGAAGCCCTGCCAAGCATTTTGCAGCTTCAAGACCGCCTTGCAACCACCAGGGAACGACAAGTGCCTGGTGGATGCGACAGTTGCAGTGGTACCAGGGCGGCCGGACTGCCCTAGTCACGAAAGTGCAGTTGGGAGACCACCACCGAGTCTTTCTTTCCGTAGAACGCAAAACTCATAAGGGCCTAAGTTTTATTTATTTCATTTATTTTGAGTGGGAAATGTGATATTGTATTGTTTGCATTAATATTATGTGATTGTTCTTTGGAACTGTGTGTTTTATGTGTTGTAATTAATTTGTGTGACAGATTGACTTTGTTCTTAGTTTCTTGGTTGGCGATATTAACATTTTTTTACGAATAATTTTGATGACATTTTGATATATCAGTCTCCATTAATTTAGAAATTATATTAAAATGTTTGATTGATGTATTAAACTATTGTATTTATTATTTATTTAAAATAAACATGATTTGTTATCTAGGATTACATTATGTCCACTTTTTGGGACTTTGGTTGGTTATTAATTATTTTATAGTATGGTTTTGTTTATTTTTTAAGTAATGTACTCATTTGTTATTCATGAAGAATTGTACTTTACATTGTAGCATGTCATACATTCTTTTGGTTTGTTTGCTAAGTTTAGGGGCAATTTGGCTAACAGATTTCTCCATTCATAGTTGTCTGCAGCTTTGCCCTTTTTGCAATGCTTCTGAAAATTTATAGAGTGTTGGTTGGGTCTTCCTAGTGTGGATTGGAAGGCATTGGAAGCATCCTTCCACTGTGTTGTTTGTTTTGGCTTCCTGTGCCAAAGTGCTCTCCTATTAACTCAAAATGTGTGCTGTTCCAAAAGCGAAAGAAAGAAAGGAGGGTAAGGAGTTGGTAGCTATCAGTCGGAAGGAAGAGAAGTGAATAACTGGATAGTGGGATCCAATTTATCAGAAGCAATGGCCCGCACACACTCAAAAGTTTTCATGCTACGTCACTGAAATAGCTCCTCATTGGGCTGGGGCTGGTGCTGCAATGCACAATGTGCTCCACAACAGGCCCCTCGACGGGGTACTTTTTGAAGATCTTTAAAGTTGGTTGCTGTGATGCTGAGTATTTGTGCTGGTGTAGACTGGTGACGTGAGTATTTTAAAAATGTTTTGGGCATGACTTGGCATTGCTACAATCCCTAGAGCAAGCCACCTGCCCAGATATATGGAAGGAAATAGTGATCTTCCCATTATTAAAGAAATCAGGCCTCAAAATCTTCGATCCAGCAAACTACTGACCAATTTCCCAACTTCCGTACCTATCCAAAGTTCTGGAGAGTTTGGTTAATAGACAGCTTACCTTTTTCCTGGAGACCAACAACCTATTGGATCCCTCGCACACTGGCTTTAGGGCCAATAACAGCACTGAGGCTACCCTACTTGCTGTATTAGATAATATCAGATCTCTGGTTGACCAAGGCAGAGCCGTAGCACTGACCTTTTTAGACCTTTCTGTGGCATTCAATACCGTATCTCATAATAATCTATTACGAATCCTCCGTGAAAAGGGGCTATGCTCAAAGGCCTTGGCATGATTTGCATACTTGTTTGAAAATTGAACCCAAAAGATCTAAATGGGATCTTGCACCTCCTATTAAATATGGAGTTCCACAGGGAACCTCCTTGAGCCCCACACTTTTTAACGCATATGTCTCCTCTCTGGTAAACATCAGCAGGAAATGGGGCTTTGATATCTGCTCAGATGCCAATGATACTCAATTAATGATCCCCCTGGCTGATAGTTCGAGCAATATTTACACTAAGAGCAACCTAATTATTTGCCTTACTGAAATTTCTGGCTGGATGACTGAGCACTGTCTAAAACGAAATGCTGGAAAGTCGGAGATTCTGCTCTTCGGGGGTGCTCACGCAATCTGGGACAGCAGGTGGTGGCCGCAAGCGTTAGGCACTACCCCAGAAGCCAAGCGTGCTGCAAAGAATCTGGGCATCATTTTTGTTGATTCCCTATCCATGTCAGATCGAGTATGCACGCTGTGCAGAAAAAGCTTTGCCACACTGAAGCTTTTCAGGAGGCTTTTTCCCGGATTCCCTTAAACTGTCGGAAAACAGTGACTCAGGCCCTTTTTCTGAGCAGGCTGGATTACGGAAATGTGCTTTATGTTGGTATGGCCCAATACCTTTTTTCTTGTCACTAGGTAGTCCAGAATGCTGCTGCTAAATTCATCTGCAATAAAAGCAAATATAGCTCAGCATCCTATTGTATGAAGGAGCTACACTGGTTGCCAGTGCACGAAAGAGCTACATTTAAGCTCCTCTTCTATGCACACAGAACTTTAAATAAGAAAGGCCTACACAAGACAAAATGAAATTCCATGTCCCATCACGCAACCTGAGATCATGTCAGCAGGCCTTTGCAACGGTCAAACGCACAACCAAAAGTCAGGCTGGGCGACCGATCCTTCTCTAAATCAGCTGCGGTCCTTTGGAACACCCTCACATTGGACCTTCGCTTGACAGACGACTATCTGCTTTTTGAAAGAAATTGAAAACTTTCCTGTTTCCTAGATTCTGACCTCACGATCCAGCAACTTATAATAACCCGTTTTTCCCCCCACTGCACTGCCTTTGGTCCTAGTGCTGTGATATCCCTTTCGGATGAATGTCACACTTTACAAATACCAAATACCAAATACAAGATGGCTGTGATATGAGGAGTTCCACTGCAATCGTGGGTAATTATCGCCCCAACATCTTGAGCATGGGAATACCAGTCTCTCCTCACTGCGATACACTGTGGGAATGCTTCAGGCATCTACAAGTTTGTTTTCTCAGTGGCAAACCTGACTTTTCTTCTTCAAATGAAGTACGGGCATGCTGACGGGATTGTCGCGCCTGCCATTTTGAATCTGTACACACTTCCTCCTCTCGTTAACACTTCTCATAACCAGAGACGTCTTTGCCAACATCACTGCATTACTGTTAGTTCTCTTCAATTTTTTTAAAAAGACCCACAACTGATATGTTTCATTTTTCTTTGGTGAGTTTTATATTACACAAACTTGACTCAAAGGTATCAGAGCTCTGTACATGGGCACCAGTAGTGCTACAGATGGACACATTCTTTTTTGTTAGATTAAGTGATTTGCCAGAATCACAGGATGTTGCTCATCAATGTCAAGACTCAAACCCAGTTCCCTAGCTTGAGGTCGACCGCTCTACATCTATTACTTTTTCTGACTCTTTTAGTGCATATTTACAACTATTTAGAACTTAGTCAGTGATTTATTTTGTATGGCATATGGTTCTGTAAAAAGCAGGTGCGAGGCAGCTTGATTAGGTAGAACATATGTTTATTCCAACATTAAGGATCCCATCCACATCTGAGATGTCAGCTGTAAATATCCTAGCTTCAACTGTCTAATCTCCCTTTAACATTCTCACTATGACTCATAACATTCCTAAGCTCCTAGCAACATGTATGAGGATGCCATACATCCCCCTTCTTTACAATAAACAAAACAACAGAAAGAAAAGAAAGCATAGAAAATGCCATAAGCTTAAATACAAGTAATAACTATTTGACATAATCCTTTAAATAAGTAGGTTCACGAGCCACTCTTACAGACTTACTTATACTTTGTGGAAAAGCAGTAGCTTGACGTGAAGTACTTTTTGGGACAACAAAGGCGTGATGTAGGGTACTTGAATGAGCACCATCTCTGTTGAGACAGTCTTTGGAAACAAAGTCTTTCCTTACCACCACAACCCTGTCCAATTTCCAAATGCGATGATCTGCTGTCTTTTTTTTTTTGGAAAACCTTTATTTACTAAAACCAAGTACACCGCTATTCAGCCATACATCCCGGATGCTAGGCAGCATTGTAAATCAGTCCGGAAGCGTGTACAAAACAGAAAAAGGAGCAATCAGGTTTAATTTTCATGAATGATAAAGATGAACTCAATGAACAAGAAGAACCAAGAAGACAAGAAAGAAGAGGAAGAGAAGAGAGAAAGGAAAGAGAAAAAGAGAGGAAATTGGCAAGGCAAAGGAGCATAGAAAAACGGTAAGGCACATATCCCGGGAGAGAGGCGGGACCAACATCATCATGAAATAACCATTACATGAAAGCAAACATGTGGAAGGGGAGCAAAAATTCAGGATTAATCCACGTGAAACATGGGAAAGGGGAGGCTACGGAGAGAGACGGACCTCCGATTGAGCTGGCTCTGGGGGGACACAGATATCTCCTTTATATGAGTTCCAGGCACTCCAGATCAGACCCCACATCTTGAGCTTGCCCCGGGCCACGTAAACAGTTTTCTCCCGGAGCATGCACCAGTCCATATTGGTTTTCCAAAGACTAACAGTGGGGGGGTTTGGAGCACCCCACTTCTGGGTGATGTCCCGCTTGGCAACCATATTACCCAGGGTGACCCAGTGGGTCTGAGCAGTATTGTAGTCAGTCGGACCCCACACGTTCAGCAGGCAGCGTCGAGCCTCCGCAGGCAGAGTCACACCAGTCACAACCCTCATAACCGCATGCACTCGCTCCCAGTAGGAGGCAATGGCATGGCACTCCCAAATAGTGTGCATGAAGGTGGCTGTCACGCCACAACCCCTCCTGCAAAGGCCATCCTGGGAGAGCCCCATACGAATCAACCTGGGGCTAGTGACATACACCCTGTGGAGCACTTTCAACTGAACCAATCGCAACCTGGCCGAAATGGCCACCTCCTTGGGGGAGGAGACCGCTGACTGCCAGTCCTCATCATCCATTTCAATCCCATCATTCACCCAGAGGTCTCGCACTCTCACCAACAGGTCCGTACGTACATTTATAAGTTTCTTGTAGGTCAGGGAAATGGCGCTATCCGGCATGTGGCCGTCCAACACCCTGTCCTCAAGCGGGGATGATTCGGGAACTTTTCCACCCACAGGCAAGGAAGACGTGAGAGCATGTCTCAGTTGTGCATACCGAAAATACTCCGTAGCCCCCAATTGGAATTCTGCCTGCAGCACAGCAAACGTTTTGATTTCCCCCTTGGTCATCACATCCTCCACTTTGGAAATACCAATGAGGTCCCACCGGTCAAACCCCTTAGAGTGCCACAGTTTCCCCAGTAAATCAGAATCATAAAGGGGAGTAGCCATGGTGAGCCTATCCTGCCATCCCAGAGCCTTTGTCACCGCCCTCCACAAGTGCACCGCAGTCCTGGTGGGACCAGTCAATTTCCGGTCCAGAGATCTAGAATACAGCGCTCTATAGTACTTCCCGTCGTTCATGAGCCAGCGATCCATGGCGTATCCCGGGTTGACCGCCGGGCCATAGAAGCCATGGTTAAGGGCCGCTAGCTGAGACGCCCAGTAGTAGCGGCATAAGTCAGGCAAGGCAATACCCCCATCATACCACGGGATGGTCAATTTGACGACGGCAATGCGCGGTCTACCATCCCACAACAAGGCGCGCTGCAGGCTCTCAATCTCCCCGAAGTATTTAGATGGCACTGGGTCTTGCGTGTTCTGAAGCGCATAGAGGAACCTCGGCAGGGACATCATTTTGAACAGCGCCGCGCGGCCCAACAGGGACAGTGGCAGTCTCTTCCAACCCTCCACGTCACGCCGCAGGCTCGCCAGAGGGGGGGAGTAAGTTGTTCGCATATCGTGCCCGGGCATCCGTGGAGATATAGATGCCCAGGTACTTGAAGCCCTGCTGCGAGACCTGTATGGCACAACCTCTAGGGAGACGCGGAGTGTCTCCACACAACACGTAGAGGTAGGACTTAGACCAATTGATGACCAGGCCCGAGTAACTACCAAAGGTACCCAGTACGTCAAAAGCCACAATTAAGGACCGACAAGGAGAGGTGAGATAAAGAAGAATGTCGTCCGCATAAAGCGAGACGCGATCTTCAAAGCCGGGTGACCACTCGATACCAGCAATATCAGGGTGAGTGCGGACCCAAGCAGCCAGCGGCTCCAGCGCCAAGGCAAAAAGGAGCGGTGATAACGGACAACCCTGTCTGGTACCTCTGCGTAAAGCGAAGGAGGCTGACAAGCGGCCGTTAACCGTCACGTTGGCCATCGGGGAAGAATAAAGGAGCCGAACCCAACTAATGAAGTCAGGGCCGAATCAAAATTTAGCAAGTACCGCCCAGAGGTAGTTCCACTCGAGCGAGTCAAACGCCATCGTCGCATCAAGCGAGGCAAGGACTGTCGGTTCACTGAGCGTGTGCGCTCGCGCCACAACAGCGTGAAGCCGTCTAAGATTAAGGGCTGTGTTCCGGTGAGGAATGAAACCAGACTGGTCCGGGTGGACCAAGTCCGCAATCACCCCTACGAGCCGGTTGGCCAGCAACTTCGCCAGGATTTTAGGCTCGGCATTTAACAAGGAAATAGGACGGTATGATCTTCAAAGGTCTCGGGGCTTCCCCTCCTTGTGGATGACCACTATGGTGGCCAGGCGTTGATCCAGCGGGAGTTCACCGGCATCTCGAGCCGCCAAGAACATATTCCGCAGGGGTACGGCGACAGAGTCCGCCTTGATTTTATACAGCTCCATTGGGTCCCGGAGCCTTCCCGGAGCGCAACGACCTTATTGCCAACGCCACCTCATTGACCGTTATGCCGCGGTCCATATCGTCTCGCTCAATGTCAGACAGACGAGGAAGCTCAACCTCTTCCAAGAAGGAGGCAGAGTCCGATTCGGTCAGAGCAGAGACCGATGTATAAACCGTCTCAAAATAGTCGGCAAACGATGTGGCAATAGCAGTAGGGTCAGTAACGACCAGTCCGTGGTCGCCCAGGATCTCAGGTACCACTCGAGAAGCCAATTCCTTCTTATCCAACCCGGCAAGGAGCTTGCCCTCCTTGTCTCCGGCGTCGTAGATCCTCCCCTGCTGTTCCCTGCCCATCGCCTTGGCCGCGTCCGTGGCAGTGGCACTGTACTCCGATTGCTTCAGGGAGAGAGCGTGGAGCAGCTCTGGTGTCGGTCCCAGTGCTAACTGGGAATTCAGGTCCGCAATATCAGACTCCAACCGCACCAAGTCCTCATCCCGTCGTCTGCGCACCTCGGCTATCAAGGAGAAAGCCTCTCCCCTAAGGACAGTCTTGAAGGCCTCCCAAAGGGAAATGGCCGACGTTACCGAACCCGTATTTTAAATAAAATACCGATCAATAGCTTTGGCTAGGAGGTCCTGAGTTTTGGGGTTACGGAAATACCAGGGGTTGATCGGAACCACCCTAGTCGTCGCCACGATGCCATAGTCAAACGACACCCAAACCGGGGAGTGGTCCGAGATACCCCTGGCCATGAGACGAGCACTAGAGACAGACTGTGCCTGAGCCGAGGGCGTTAGAATGTGATCGATGCGAGAAAGACTACCATGAGCCCCGGAATGGAAAGTGTATTGTAGCTGGGCGGGATGTAAAAGTCGCCAGCAATCAATGAGGCCCATGGTGTTCATGAAGTCCGGGAGCCATGATTGTGCGCTGCGAAGATCTCTGGACGGGAAACGATCCAAGGTGCCCGAAACCACAGAATTGAAATCCCCACCCAGTATCAACAGCCCCTCCGGGAGACCCAAAATGGCGCCTCCAAGGTCCTGAAAGGTGGCCGCTTGCAACCCAGGGGGGACGTAAACCGAAACCAAAACCAGGGTGCGCCCCTCCCATCTGCTCACCACGGCTACATAGCGGCCTCTATCATCCACCAGCGTTGACTCCACCTCCAGGGGAAGAGACATGCGCACCATTATCCCCACCCCTCGGGACCCCGTAGAGAACCCGGAGTGGGCCACCATTTTGAACCGCTTCCTATTCAAAGCCTTACAAGTGTTGCCAACTAGATGAGTTTCTTGCAGAAGAACAAAGTCCGGAGCACAACGTTTAAGCATTTGTATTACAACACCACGTTTAATACGATCCCCCAACCCATTCACGTTCCAGCTAAGCACATTTAAAGTCTTACCCCCCATCATCAATGACGTCCCATCCCAGCCATCCCACCCGGAAAGCAGCCACCGAGACAATAAATGCAAAACAGTAATACCTTAGCCATGAGAAAAGTAAGAAAAAAAGAGCAAAAGGAAAGCACACAACCCAACTACCCCCCACCCTGCATCCCTGCATTAGACTAGAAGCCACCCCAACTAGCAGTGTGCCTGTCGCCCCTTAGAACTAACCTACAAAAAGCCCCCAGAGGAGAAAGGAGACATCCTATCACCCCCCGTTACCCACCAAATTTAGAAAACAGAAGAAGTAAAAGAAGAAAGAACCAATGTCAGTGAACGATGCCGTCCGCAGCAGCCCACCCAGAGAGAAGGCCAACATCATAAAGTTTATTCCTGAGAGTCTGGACCTCCTGATGCCCCCTCCGACTGGTCCTCCGGAGTGGTCCGACGCTGAGGCAAAGTGTCCAACCAGTCCCCTGCAGCATCCGGTAAATCGAAGAACAGCGTCCGATCGCCCTGTTCGATGCGCAGCTTCGCTGGGTAAAGCATAGATTACCTTAGCCCCATCTCCCTCAGCCTCCGTTTCACACCCATAAAACTTTGACGGCGTTTCTGGACGGCCTGGGTGAAGTCGGGGAAGAAATTAATATCAGCGTTCTGGAATCGCAGCGGGCCGCCTTTTCTCGACGCTTGCAAAATGGCGTCTCGGTCCCGGTAATTGAACAGCCTAGCAATGATGGGGCACGGGGATGCACCCAACTTCGGTTGGCCACCAGGCAGTCTGTGAGCTCTCTCAACTGAAAAGAATTTACTCAAGCCACCCGGCGCCAAGTGCTTCTCCACCAAGTCCTCCACGAACAAGTCCATGGCCTCTTCCTCCGCTCCCTCCGGCACACCGGTAATACGGACGTTCTGGTGCCGTGCCCGTCCCTCAAAATCGTCAAGTCGGCGAGCAAGTGCCCCATTACCTGCCTTCAGGTCACGTACCTCGGTCTGCATATCCGACATATCAGAAGTCAGACTCAACGTCTTAATGTCGAGTGACTTGACCCTGTCGTTGGTTTTGCCGAGGTCGGCTCTGATGAGATTAAGCTCGATCTTGAGGGTATCCACCTTGCTGGACAGCGCTTCGTGTTGGCTATGCATCTCAGCCTTCACGCCAGCAATGGCTCCCAACACGTCCCGGAGGGTGGGTTCCGCATCGTCAGGAGACACGTCTCGGTGCGGGTCTTTGGCATGGCCCGATGTTCCCGGCGATCCCTTGGAGTGGGAGAATCTTTCAGGGATGGTGGATTGTGAGTGGATGGGTTTCCTGCTGACCCTCAGAGGATTCCCTTTGTCTGGATCTCCCCTGCCCGCCATGTTGGGCAACGGGATCAGTACGGTCCCAGAGGGGGCAGGCCGATAACACCACCACCACCCGATCTAGGCACACAGTTCACTCCACCTCCAGCAGGGAAAGGCAAGCCGCGAAGGAGACCATCAGGGCCACCGGGTCCAGCAATGATGGTAGTTCCGCTCGAGGTGCGCCAAAGCGGGCCTCGTCTCAGCCCCAACAATGCCAGGCAACTATGTCGTCGTCGCCAGCCGGCTTCACGACGACATAACTCGGTCCAGGAAACTCGGATCTTCAATCTGAGACCGGGTGCCGCGTCAGCATCAACACCGCCGTTGATTCCCACCGTCGTGGGACAGGATAGTTAGCAGGATCAATGCGGAGGATCGGAGGGTCTTCGGAGCTCCGAGCTTACGCGGCCATCTTGGTTGCCCGCGAAGCTCCTCCCCCATGATCTGCTGTCTTGATGACATTATTGAAAATCTTGATGACCTGTAAGGGTTTCAAAAACGTTGTGGATAACATTTTGTCTTTTTACATGGATTTTTAATAAGAACTCAATCCCCTACTTTCCCAGAGTTTTGTTTTACACTTTTCCTAGAATCATAGAGTTTCTTTCTAGATTCAATCTTTTCTGATTCATTCGCTCTCCAATTACTTTTCTCATTTTCTGCAAACATGTTAGATTGCATGTCATTGACCCAAGGTGGCATTACCAAAGTGCTAGCACACCTACTTCTAAAAAGTTCAAACGGTGTACGTTTTGTAATGGCATGTGGAGATAATCTTTACACTCTAACTTTCTTAAAAATGTCAGTGCTCCAATCCAAACCAGCAGGATTTGTCATCCTGATGGTCTCTGAGCACGCGATTGAACCCCTTAACCATACCATTGGTTTCTGGGTGGTACAACAATGATTTTTTATGTTTTACACCAAGACTGAAAAAAACATTTTCCATCTCCCTAGAGACTAATTGGACCCCATTGTCTGTAAGGATTCTAATTGGAATCCCTTCCCTAGCGAATACTTTCTCTAAAAACATCACTGCATGCTTAGTCTCTATGTTGCGAGTGATGCCAATTTCTGGACATTTTGAAAGAAAATCAACCAACACCAATACATACCATTCTGAACCAGTTGAGTATATGGGACCAAGAATGTCTAAACCTATTTCCTTCCAAGGTCTATCAGGATGGTCTCTTATGACCATAGGCTGTACCTTTTGTTTAGCTACCCTTTCACTCAGCGCACACTCAACACAATCTTTAACTTTCCTTTCTACTTGTAAGTCCATGTTCGGCCACCAATAGGACATAATGTTTCCTTCATTTTAGATATACCTAAATGTCCCATGTGTGCTAGAGAAATGATTTCTTCTCTAATGGAGTTTGGTGGAACCAATCTCATGCCTCTAAATAGCAAACCTTCTTGTTCAGAAAGCTGATCTTTTACATGCCAAAATTTCTCTAATTTCTCATTCTACTTGGGCTTAATTTTCCAACCAGCGTTAATAAGTCTCAAAATTTCGATTATATCAGTATTCTCATGTAAGGCCTTTAACCATCTATCTTTGTCAATTATATTTCCATCTATAGCACACACCATTTCCTCTTTGTCATCAAAGACATCACCATGATCAAGATTCTCTTTGGGAACCAGTCAGGACAAAGCATCAGCTACTTTGTTCTCACCAGGTAAATACTTCACTTTAAAGTTATAATCTTGTAATCCTACTACCCACCTTGTAATCCTGCTTGACACTGCATCAATACATTTTTTCTTGATTTCACATAGTGGTTTATGATCTGTTCTTATTTCAAATACTCCTCCCCACAACAGATGTTTGAGCTTTCTTATGGATCAATACACCGCCAGTGCTTCTCTCTCCACAACGAAGTAACGTAGTTCAGCACCCCTTAAGCTCCTGGATAAAAATAGAATAACCTCTTCTTGTCCACGCACACTCTATACAAGCACAGCGCCAATTCCTTTAAGACTCGCATCGGTTAATCAAATAGATTTCTTTTCCGGATCAAAACTACTTAATTTCGGTGCATAACTCAACCTTTCTTTAAGAATGCAAAACTCTTGTTCACACTTTTCATTCCATATAATTTGCATCCTTTTCTTAATAAAGCTCTCATGTTAACACACAACGAGGAAAAACCATTTATAAATTTACTATAGTATTCTGCCATACCCTGAGGTTCCGTGATTCTGAACCCGTTTAATAAAGGTCGCCGTATCGTGACGATTTTGGTATCAGCAGACCGCAAATGACGAGTGTTTTCGTCATGTTCGATTGATGGATTCACTGTGTATTCAGGGATTTCGTTCCGAACCTTTGGGTTCCATTTTGTGTACGGCAGCCATTTTGTGGTTGCCCTCACATAGGCCGATGACTACGGCCGAGCAAGTTTTTGGGACAGGTACACCTTTAGCTGACTTCAAATATTTATAAGGAAAAAAGATTACCCAATTTCAATGTCCAAACGAATGTAAAAGGAACAAGGCTAGCTCAAAGACGAACAGCAACTAAGTAAATGCTATGCCACATTCGGTGTCAATGTCGGCAATGAAGGGCAAAATGATGGATTTAGTTGTAATGTTCATGGATTTGGTTGTATTGTTCCAAAGTTGAAATCTTACTGCCAGTCTGAAGACCACTCTCTTTTATTTTTTTTTAAGGTGTAAAGAAGAGTGTTTCTTTCCATAGAAAAAAAATTAAGTAAGAAATTAAGAATCACAGTACCTTCCTTTTTTAAGAAGAAAAGTCTTCTTCCTTTTGTTTGAAATATTGAAAATTGTAAATCCAGGGTAGTGTTGAGATCCTTAGATGACAGTATCCCGTCCTCCGTCGCCAAGTGTAAGAAGTAAGTGCGAGGCAGCCTGATTAGGTAGAAAATATGTTTATTCCAACATTAAGGATCCCATCCACATCTGAGATGTCAGCTGTAAATATCCTAGCTTCAACTGTCTAATCTCCCTTTAACATTCTCAATATGACTCATAACATTCCTAAGCTCCTAGGAACATGTATGAGAATGCCACAGGTTCCTACATTAAGTCTTCTCTAACGAAAGTCCTCAGGTTAAAGACTTTGATAATTTAATGGTAAGATACATGTGACTGAGGGCACGCTCATCTACTGCTACCATATACACTTTCTCCATTGACAGTGCCAATTTGTTTTCAGTACTTACATCAAATATGGGTGGCAACACATTGCATTCTGTCTCGTCATCCACTATGCCCTTTAGTGGGAATGCCATGCATAATATCAAAATACCTTCCAAACAAATTTCAGGTGTGACTAATAAACAAGTAAAAAACGATCATCAGTCACCTGTTAAGTCACCTAACATGATTTCAAAGGAACTATTGTCAAGGAAATTTGAGCTTTGAAACATATATGGAGGAAACTAATAATTTAACTACATGTCTTGACTGACCATTAGTCTTTCATAAATAACAGGGTCACTCAGATGGAGCAATGAGAGAGTAATGTTGAGGATAATGTTCTCAAATCTGAAGTAGCCCAGCTCAGGATACCCACTGAAGATTTAGAAAATCAGAGTAGAAGAAAAAATCTGTGCATTAAAATCCTGGTGGAATGTGTGGAAGGCCCAGATCCTATTGCTTTTTTCCCATACTTTTCTTCTTAAGCCATTAGACCTTCCACCATCACCACTACTGAATATACCATGAGCCCACAGATGTGGTCATTCTACTCGTCATGCTTCTTCATCACAAAACCAAGAAGAGTCTTCATATACGTTCTAGACTACATGGTCCTTCTTTTGTTCTTAAAGCTGTTAAAGATAAAGGAAGAATTTCATGGTCTGGTTCTCATTTTCTTCCACAAAAGACTTTGCTAAACCCATGGTAAACAGACGGAAGCAATTCTTAGACATGAGACCTGCTGTCTATTCTTTGAACACAAGATTTGAACTTTTCCATCCATGTCTGTTCAAAGTAACTTACAAGAACTAAACTACTGTATATGAAGATCCCACTTTATTACAACATTTTACTGATAACTGTAAAGGAGAAGCGATGGATACCTCAACACATTCACCAACTTGATTTTCACTTTTCCTTGTGGTCAATTGAAATATTGCCTGTGTTAATGTAACAAGACGTTACCATTATTTACTATATTTATGCTGTTAACTTCTTTGTTATATCGCCATCCCCGCTAATTGCTTTAATTTTTATCATTTTTATTTCAAGCATTGTTTTTGTCTTACACCCTGAAGAGTGCGTCCTCAATGTTTTATGTGGTCTAATTCTCCCCTTGTCGGCTGCGAAGAAGTTAATTTCGTGCATCTCCCTTATGTGGTGTCGCCAGCCTCAAGTATTTTTTTGTTTTCTATGTATGTTCTTTTAGGTAATTTGTGTTTTGCGCTCTTTGTCTATATCTTTTCCTTATTATCACTTTCTCTCTCTCTCTTCCCTATTTTCATTTTCTCACCAATCTTGTTACACTAATATCTTTCCTTATGTATATTTACCTGATTCTTTCTTGGCTTCTTTCTCCCAAACTTCTGTTTCACTCACATTTAACTGTTAATTTTTTATCACCATTGATCAAAACTATTAATGAGTGTATATATTTTGTAAGTTATGTCGTTTTTATTAAGCCTTTTTTTCCATTTGATCTGTTGCTAATTTTAGCCCCTTTGCTGTTAGCCCTCCCCCGTGCCTGCTAAGCCTTTTTTTGGCTATTTGGTAAGTATGGGCTCAAAATCTGTTCCGTTTGAGGAATTTGCAGATTTTTGGCAAATTTGCGGTCCACGAATTGCGAATTTGCCCAAAAATTCGCAATTTGCAAGCTGGCGGATTTTTTTGCTTGGTCGTGCTTGAAAAATGCAATATCGCGTGCGTGGCATTGACTTGCCGTGATTCTGAGTTTGCCGAGTTGTTTTTCCTCCCGGTTTGCGTGTTCTGCGCCATTTTGAATCTTGCTGCGTGATCGCGCAAGAGTTTTTCGACCACGAGTACATCATCGCGGCCCGCCATCTTGCACAGCGAAAGTTTGACAACACAAGTACGTCATAAGGGCCCACGATCACGCATCGCGGGAGTAAACAATTGCAAACACCTAGATGCGCCGCGCAGCTGACTTCCGGTGGTATATTTGAACAGCTCGCTTTCCCGAACAAGAAATCCATTTTGATCAGAATAACTCCTCTGATTGACATTTGGCTGCACTTTTTTGTGCAAGGAGTCCATTTTGGGAGGGGGGGGGGCTGGGAGGAAGGAAGTGCCCCAGAGTCTCCCACTTCCTGTTCTTGTACAGCAGGCTCCTCCCAGTGCTTTGTCCATGTCCTGGTCACTTTTCATTTGGATCTGGAGCTGGAAGGATTACTTTTGGTGGCTGCTGCTGCATTTTTGTATTTGAGGACTTTTTGGACTTTGGATCCCTTTTGGATTTGAGATTTTACAAGTAAGTTGGTGTTGTTTGTTTGGGGCATTGCAGTTGCTGCAACTACAATTTTAAAACTTTTTCACAACTTTAAAAAATATATATTGTGGGTAGCCACAGTATCCAGTAGTCCCAGGGTTAGTCATGGGTGCACAATACAACTGTTTCTGTGAGTTTTGTTGAACTTAAATCTCATTTACGTCAAGGAATTTTAGCTCACTGTTATATGTGGATTTTTTTTTTTAATGGTGTGGTGCCTGTAAAGCCACACTAGCCAGTAGGCCCAGGGGTAGTGAGTGGTGCATGGACCAAGTCTTTCTGTGGGGTGTCTTGAATTTAAACATCATTAAGGGCATGGTTGGAATTGGATTGTGGTGCTTTTTGTGTGTTTTTCGACTTCTTGGGGTGTTGTTGGGGCCTGGCCATGTGGGTGGAGGCCATTTTAAGACCTGCTCCAGGCAGGGTCTGGCCATGTGGCTGGGGGTCAAGGGGCCATTTTGAAGCCAGGCAGTGTGCTCAGGCCTGCACCCAGTTTGCCTTGCTTTCATCCATTATGCCCAGGGGTACTCAGTGGTGCATGAACCAAGTCTTTCTGTGGGGCGTCTTGAATTTAAACACCATTGAGGGCATGGATGACATTGGATTGTGGTGATTTTGTGTGTTTTTCGACTTCTTGGGGTGTTGTTGGGGCCTGGCCATGTGGATGGGGGCCATTTTGAGGCCTGGTCCAGGCAGGGCTTGGCCATGTGGCTGGGGGTCAAGGGGCCATTTTGAAGCCAGGCAGTGTGCTCAGGCCTGCAACCAGTTTGACTTACTTTCATCCATTATGCCCAGGGGAAGTGAGTGGTGCATGAAACAACTCTCTCTGTGTGGTCTCTCTTCTATTAATGTAAACATCCATTTTTGATTAGATTTGCAATTATTATTTTGGGTCCTTGGGTGTGTTGTAATATTAATAAATGCCTAATTGCAAATATTAATTGAAGCACGACATATGCAACATTTATTTAACTGATGTTCCTCTGGCTTCCTTTGCTTGTAGGTGCACAAGAGAACCACATCAGTCATCATTCATCATTCATCAGTGCCAGGAAGAAGTCCTGCAGCGGTGTGTGCAGCACAACGTCACGTGACGTCACGTGTGGCCACAGACAACTCTGCAACTCGTGCAACTGCAGCCTGCTGTTCTGACATCTGAAGAAGATGGGCCCAAAGAAAGGTGGCCATAGCTCCTCTACCAAGATAGTTGCCAGTGCCACTGCCTGTAAGAAGGAGCAGAAGAAGCAAGTGGCGCCACTTACCGCCGGAGAGCAAGCTGGGAGCAGCACCTCCGCTTCATTGGGCTCAGTGCCACCACGCCAAGTTAGGTCCAAGACCATGAGTGCTGCAGAGGTAGCCACTTTAATTGCTCAATCATCATCGACCAGTGATGTTGGCTCATTGCAAGAAAGTAGCATCCAATCAATGCAGGCTGTAACTCATCTGACGAGTGTTCAACAACCACAGCTGCAACGACAACCACAGGTGCAACTAGTACAAGCGCAAGTACATGCGCAAGGAGAGGCGCAAGGAGAGGCACAAGTAGAGGCGCAAATAGAGGCGAAAGTAGAGGCACAAGTAGAGGCACATGGAGAGGCACAAGGAGAGGCGCATGGAGAGGCGCAAGGAGAGGCACATGGAGAGGCGCAAGGAGAGGGGCAACTAGAGGTGCATGGAGCGGCACAACTGCTCACAATGCTTGTTCCTCCAGAAGTAGGGCACATCAGGAAATCGAGATTCAAGCGGAGGTATCATCTGAAGAAGCCACTCATCCTGATGATGATCCATTGTCTTCCAGATCCCCAGCAAGAAAAAGGTCAAGGAGGGCTACTACATGTTCTTCTTCAAGCCCCCTTCCTTCTGATGATCTTGATGTTGATTGGAACCCACCAATTCAGTCTGAGAGTGAGGCACGCCATGAGCCGACAAAGGTAGCTAAGCCTAAAAGGAAGGTTCCCGAAAGGCTTTCACTTATGGGTGATGACGACGAACAAGCAGTGGTGTATTCAGTTGCTGACGAACAGTCTGACGACAACGACCCAGTCATCACAGTCGTCACTCCATGCAGCAGACAGACATTTTTACCATATTCGGAATTGCTGCTAAGCGGGATGTGGGCAGCGTGGCACTGGTACCACCACCAACACAGTTAACTACTACATCAACACGACCTACAGCTTCCATATTTTCTCGTCAGAAGGGCCGGCAGGGACCTCCATCCAGCTCGACCTCCATTACCTCAAGTAGTGGTGCTGTAAGTGCACAACAGAGTCAAATTCAGCCACGCCCATCCTCCACTTCATCTGGCATTGAAAGTAGCACCTCCACCACCAGCAGACATCTCCAGTCCCCAGTTTGGGACTTCTTTAGTGTTAGCAAAAAGGTGGAAAACATGATTGTTTGTTCGATTTGTAAAACTGTAGTTAGTCGGGGTAAGCTTAGTACCAACTATGGACAGGAGGCCAGAGAGGTCATCTCCAAAAACACCACACTATCATTTGGCAGGCACACCTAAGGAAGATCCGGGAAGCCAAAAGTACAACAAATCCAAATGTATCCGTTCATATTGCATCTGATGATGATGACGAGGGGCTGATCGTGCAGGGTGGAAGTGAAGAAGCGACAGACATTTTTTCTGGTAAACCCAGTACCCCTGGCAGCAGCACTGCAGTGGTAGCACCCACACCCTATACCCCATCAACAAGTATGAGGCACACTAAGAGTCTGGGAGAGACACCAATGCGAAAAAGTACATCAATGAGCCTAACTGGGTTGAAGAAGCCTGCATCATCATCATCATCATCACATATGAAAACGGTCCAGACCACCATTAAAGGCATGTTTTGGTCGGATGCGCCATTTGAACGCAACCACCCTAAGGCACGTCTTTATTATGCAATGCTGGCTAAAATGTTAGCGCTGGACCTTCTCCCTTTTTTTCGCAGAAGGGTTGGGTTTTCTAGAATTTGTGGCAACAGTCTGCCCTACATGGAAGGTTCCTAGCCTGTCCTATTTTGCCAGAATTGCAGTTCCAGCCCTACATCAAGATGTGCTGGAGGTGACTGGGGCAGCTTTGCAGAAGAGTGCTGTTCACACTATCCACCTGACAACAGACATGTGGACCAGTTGCCAAGCCTTTGATTACATGTGCATCACTGCACACTGGCTCTCTTTTGCAGGGGTTAGAGAAAAGTTATATGCAGGTGTTGACCCGGACACAGTTTTTCAAGCTACTCAGAAACATGCAACAGTAGCCATGTTTGCCATGGAAAAAACTCACACTGCACTAAACCTTTTGGATGAGTTTCAGAGTAAGGTCTATAAATGGCTGCATCCAAGAAAGTGCATGATTGGTTATGTTTCCACGGATAATGGCAGTAATATAATTAAGGCCATGCATGACGGTGGCTTTTTCAGAGTGACGTGTTTGGCGCACAGTATTAACATTGTTTTGCAAGAGTTCTTGAAAAAATAAAACACAGTCAGCAAGTTACTGACCACCGGCCGAAGAATCTGCACACATTTCGGCCATTCTTTTAAGGCCCGGAAGCAGCTGAGGAACATGCAACGTGAACGTTAACTGCCAGTCAGAGGACACATCCAGGGGGTGGTAACATGGAACTCAACCTTCTACATGCTTGAGCGTCTGTCTGAGCAGTGCTTGGTAATCAATGAGTATGTCTTTGCACTGGGTTCTACTATGAAAGACATGAGGCTAGAGTTGGAGGAATGGAAGCTAGTTAAAAGCCTGACAGACATGCTTCGTCGTTCTCAGGTCTTCACGCGTGAAGTCAGTAGGGAGGACTGTAATTTGGGCAAAGCTGTCCCATTGTTGCGCATGCTAGAGCACCAACTGAAGGCAGTGTCTTAAACGTTCAAAGGTGATACTGCAAAGCAAGACGCATATCAGTTGGCTGTGAGCTTATTAACCTGCCTAGTTGACAATGAAAGGCTTAAAAAAATACATACAGAACAACATTGCATTTGTGCCACTATTCTGGATCCACTGTACAAAAAGGCAGTGGCCAGCAAAGCATTCATTCCTTTTTAATGAAGCAGATGTTTCAAAGTACAAACATTGGTTAGCTCGGTCAGCCACTCGGTTTGAAAAAGAGTGGCAGGAAGTTGAAGGAACCGGCAGAAGTACTACTGAATCAGCAGGCCATCCGGCGTCAAGGTCCACTTCTGTGGCCGAAGGCAGTCACTTTCACTCAGAGCCGTTAAAGACACCAGCAACTGGATCATCACCTGCACAAGGCCCAGCCATAATATTGTCGGAAGCGGATTGGATAACTCATCAAGGGTTTGCTTGTTTCAATGTTGATGCAAAGGCAACAGATGGTACGTAAAGTGGGGCACCCCTAGAGGACCTTGAGTTGATTGTGCAGGCCTATCTGGATGACCCAGCAGAGTAATATTTTTATTTGTATATGATTAATTAAAATCTTTACAAAACTATAAAACGCCATATGACAGTACAAATGATTTAAAATACAGCAGTTACTATTGTCAATTCAAGGTTGTTATTAAGTCCCGATGAGTCTTTCAAGTGTGTTTGAATCTTTCCTTCATTAAATCAAATAACTTCACAACCTGGCAATTCAGTTTATTATCGCTGGAGGAAAAACACGGTTTAACTGCCTGCCTACAGGTCCGAACGGCATGTGATCTAAAAAAAGGTAGCAACAGCTTATGCCTCAGGTCCATTAGTCTCGGGCAAATGCATATCACATGGATGATGTCCTCCTTGCCAAATTTACACAGGCGACATAGGGCCGAGGCGTGAGTTCTCTCCCATGGCGGCAGGTGCGGTAATATCGGGATAGCTCCAATGCGCAATTTCAGGAACTTTTCTTTGATTTTTATTTTCATCCCGATATTAAGATATATTTGTGGCCGTATTTTGCCGTAATCTCCCACCGTTATCCATCCATGTGCCCTGTTGGCTAGGTCTTTCTTATCTTCTATTGCCGAAATTATGTGGGCAGATTTTTTTGCCAACTTTTTGAAGGACTGGTGGTCTATGGCGGTTTCCCAAATATCGGATAAGCCTAGCACATCAAGAGATCCAAATAGGTAGTCCCTAGGCAGTGAAGTGCGACATCTAAGTAGCTCTTCCCAGACGCTGGCATTTAAGGAGTCAGGGTCTGCACCACGGATCTTGCGCCAGTTAGTTACTTATGCACTCCGTCTTTCTAGTGTTTGTTTGACCACCCCAAATTCTAAACGAATTTAGGCCGGAGACGCGTATTTGGGAAGATTGAAAATGGCCCTGTAACAATTGGCTATGACTGTGTCTAACAATGCAGCATCCTTCCCATGAGCGATTCACTCCCATAGGTGAGCGTTGGTTGAAGTTTCGCTCGGAGGATTTCAAGAAAGGGTTTAAGGGTGAGGTCAGGGAGTTTAGTCTTTAGTGATTTCAGTGCGAGGTGGGTCATTGTTGCCTTCCCTCGGATGGACTGGAGCTGAGGCCTAGACGTGTTCTTAGAATCCAGCATGACGCCAAGGTACTTGTATGTGGCCACCCGTTTGAGCTTTACTCCGTTCAGGTACCAACAAGGGATCCTTTTCTTCCTATAGTTCACTGTCATGACCTTAGATTTGTTGAGGTTTATTTCTAGGGCATTCTTTACCGAGAAGGCATGGGTACAATTCAAAAGATGGTGAAGGCCTATTGGCTACCGGCTTATCAGCACTAAATTGTCCGCATATAACAGACTAGGGAGGGTGACTTTTACTAGCTTGGGCGCGTGATTGCGGCATTTGTCAAGTTCTTCCGGTAAGTCCGAAAAAAACAGGTTGAATAGGATTGGCGCTAATAAGCACCCCTGCTTTAGTCCTTTGGTTGTCCTAATCTGCTTCGAGAGGTGCTGGCCAGTTCCAAGTTGAATTTTAACCCAGGTGTTAAAGTGAAGCAGTATTAGGACATCTAGGAGATGTTTCGGAATGCCCCAATTGAATAGTTTTTCCGAAAGTTTGTTTTGGTCCACATGGTCGAAGGCCGCCGTATAATCAATAAATGAGAGGAACAGCGGTAACTTGATGGTTTTTGTTTCGCCCATCAGTAGGGACAGGGCCATGATGTTGGTTGTTGTCCCTTGGCCTTTACGGAAACCTGTTTGGTTGGGAGGGATAATGGCTTTTTCGGACGCCCACGCCGATAGTTCTTCCAGAATGAGACCGCTGAAATATTTTGCTTCTATGTCAAGCAAAGCAATGAGATGGTAGCTGTTCGGATTACTCTTGCTCCCTTGTTTATATATCGGACTAATGAAGGACCCATGCCAGGAGTCCGGAAGGGATAAAGTAAGTCTGGCCTCGTTAAAGACCTGACCCAAGGATGCACTCCAAAAGGCTACGTCAGATTTGTACAACATGGAGGGGATTCTATTCGGTCCCGGGGCCCCATTCGGTCGTCCCTTGGTGATTCGCCGCCCGATGTCTGCTGGGGTGTATCCCGTGAGCCCTGTCTCCATGTCCTTTATAAGTCTTCCTTCCCCTTCTAAATGTTCTGGTTGTGGTAAGGTCATACCCTTAAACTCCCCCAATCCACACATGCTTGTCCCGCTTTGATTGCTGGGGTTACCATCACAACCAAGCTTTGTGATTTCCATGCAGGGAGACTTTGTTGTCGTATCTCCTATATTGTCATTATTAAAGTGTGACAATAAGTATTTCGTCCATACTTCCTCTGCTATGTGCGAATTTTGCCCCAGATGGTCAGGGTTCTGGATTCTTTTCACCATTTGCCAGAACCTAGAACTGTTTTTCTGCTTTCCTTCGTGGACAAGTTTCCCCCAAAGTTCTTCTTTCCTTTGTTTTTGACTTGCCCATTTCAGCCGTTTGAGTTGCTTTTTTAATTCCCTCAGCACTACTTGCAAACTAGGGTTTCCCTGATCCTTTCGTATCCGCCTCAGAGTTTGGTTAATCAAGCGTTTTTGTGTTTTCATATCCAACCGCATCTGTCTCGTGCTTGAGGGTCTCCTCACAAGGCGAGAATTGGTAGGCCTGGTACTACCCAGTTGTTCCCCAATGGTGCAGATGAAGTCATGCCAGACATTAGCCAACTTAGATAGCAATGAATTTGGTGGAAGAGGGTTTTCGCGATTGAACCAATAAGGTCGATGTAGTCAAGATTGCACCGTATCCGTTTTCAGTTTGCACTGACTTCTGTTTCTGGGTCAATGTAGCATTCTTTTTCCTCTGCCGAATTGGGTTTTATCTCAGCCACCAAGGGCAGGTGGTCGCTGAAACCATTCACGTCTATTTTGAATGAAGTTATCCAGCTGAACATGTCTAAGGACATGAACATGTAATCCAAATGTGAGGATTGTGTGCTAGAGTGGAAAGTGACTGCCGGTGGATCATTTTCAGCATAAAGTACATTTAGGGCCCTTAAGTTATGGGTATTCAATTGCCAAAGGAGGTTTTTTTGAATGTTTCGTTAAGTTGTTATTTTTTGTTCGACCTTGCGGCGGCACGCCCCATGCTGTATCTAATTCATAAGAGAGGTCAGTGCCTTCCTCATTGCTGATGAGAAGCATGTTAAAGTCACCAGCCAGGATGAAGGTCTTCATTGATCATAACCCATTGCTGTATTGGTATGGGAAAAAGTCTCAATGGCCACTGATCACCAACCTGTCTCTAAATTATTTGTATGGCCCACTCGCAAGCGTGTCTTCTGAACATGTTTTCAGTGCTGCTGGTGCCATTGTAACTACAAAAAGGACCTGCCTCTCGCCCAAAAATGTGGAGAGGTTAACAATGATCAAGATGAATCAGCACTTCATACCACCAGATTACAAAATACGTGAATACACGCAGGAAGAAGAGGACACCGACTTAGATGACAGAAGTTATTCTCTGTTACCTGACCTACTCCCATCTCAATTCACTGAGTTTGAGAACAAGCTCTCCTTCCCTGACACCGAGACCTGAAAATAAATTCCTTTTTTTCCCGTCCTTATTCACTTTTATTCCTGTGTGTATTTCTTTGTTTTGTAACTTTTATCACAACAAAACTCTAATTACCTAATCACAACAAATCCATCAGCAGCACTGTCTTCATCTTATTTCCTTATTGATTTGAAGGTGCCGCTGTCTGCATTCCTGAGGTTCACAAGTTCACAACTTAGTCATGCTCCTCTATCCTCCTCCAGACTAACCCCTATCCATTCCCCTCAAGGCAGATGGCTGGATTATGCAGAATGAAGAAACTGTTGCTCCATAGACGAGTCGCCTCAAAAGAAGTGGGACTGGAATTACTGACTATATTCTGATTGCTGACAGTTACTTCTGAAATTGATTGACACACATGAGAGGCTGCCCTGTGGGCCTCCACTTTAAGAACTACAAGATGCAGACAAAAAGTGGAACAGGTAATGAATAATGAGATGGCATGCACTGTCTGGCTCTGATAAAAGCAATTGCTGTTTGTTTGTTGTGCATGAAATGAATCATCATATGTCTTCTGTTGTTATTTAATCTTTTACACACTAAATGTAACTCAAGTCTACTCTGTGTTTTTTGACCTTGTTTAATTCAAATTTTTCTACTGCAGGGGTCACTACGTGGCATTTTTTAGTATGCAAAATGTCCTTTGACTCACTGTGTGTGTAGACTGCAACTGCATGTACAACATTGAGTTTGCCAATATACCATGATGATGATGATTCTTGATGATCAAAGTTACATAATATCTTTTTTCTTTACAGTCACTCACTTGGATGGATTTATCATCATCGTCGGTTTACGGAAGAAATATGGCCATTTCATGAGTGACAAACAGGTAAACTGGTCAATAATAACTACAGCAGAACGACATGTCTGTCTAGTCGTGGTATGGAGTGGTCGAGCCAGTGCAGTGTTGTTATGCCAGAGTCCAGACAGCAGTTCATGTAAAATTGCCGCTATGTGGCTTGCTGCATACAATTAGATATGCTTTGCCTGTCTGTGTCAAAGAGGTATGCTACATCAGGTTGCTTCACTCAGTGGTGCCTGCCTTGACCGTCTGCATGGCCCTGGCCTGCTGTGTGCTAATTACTATCCTTTAAAAGGAGACTCAGGGTAAGCACTTTATAAATGATAATGCTTGTATGTAATACTGTCGCCTCTGAAACTGAAAGTGTTTTTTTTTGCACCACAGCACACCGTACCTTATATTTTTTTCTCTGTGGTGTTTTAATTTCACTTCCTATTTTTCCATCAACAATTACAGGCTGGCTTTTACCCTCTGCGATGGGAAAAACGATTAAATCAGGCTTACCATTAGTGATTCGCAATTCCGCATCCGCCAGGCAGGCAGTGGAAAGTGTGTGTGGTCACCAAGATTGATCCACGGAGCGTCAGATGGAATTGAGGAGTACCGCGAAGAAGAAGAATGGTTGGATGCATGCAACTTCCCAAATTGAACAGGACAACGACAATATACAGTATCCTCTTCATTTCTCCTTATCTTTTAAATAATGTTATTGTTCTGAACTTTTATGAGTGTGACTCTGTGCATTTGTATGCTCTCTGCTTCAAATTCATCCCTCCAGCTATTTGATAAGTTTTTATTTGCTCTTTTTAAAACTAATTTAATGTACTACTAAGGGTTTATTCTCTCTGAGGGCAGATAGGCAAGTGAAATTGCGTAATTACTGAAGCCCTGTACTGTCACATTGTTTCTTCATAGTTAGTAAGTTTTAGTACTACTTTTCAGTAACCTAACCATCCATTTAGCAAACATCTTCATGGATGCAGTAGTGCATGCACTTCCTTTATGTCCCTTAAAAGATTTACGGATATCTTCGTATCCAAAGATTTTTTTTCTTCATTTGTTGTTTGTCCATGTTGTATTTTCTTTCCTCTATCCACAAAACTTTCCCAAAACCCCCCATTCCCATCCAATTTTCATACCCTAACCCTCTTCCCCCGGGCTGTGTGGTTTTATAGGTGTGACTAATTGACAACAATAATTCCACACACTTGCTGGAGAGGATAAGGACAAAGCAACAGAAAATAAATGTCAAGGATGGTGAAGGAATCCGATGATATGTTCTTACGGTGTACTGTACTATCTATCGTACTGTTCTAATGCTATGCTCTGGCCACTAAATGTTTCATTTCCTTTTTTTTCATATGCTGCCACTGCCAATGTGTAGTGTACCACTACTACTACCACCACCACAACGATGACATTTCATCTGTCCAGGATTCAATCCTTAATCGCCATTTGCCATGCACCCAGCCCTGTGCCTTGCCCTATTCTCAAACACGATTCACAGGTAAGATAAGCATTTTTGGGGAGGAAAAATAATGGAGTAGGAGAGGAGAGACTGAAGGTAGTACTAGTAAAGTAGTAGGACAATTGAATTAACTAACTCTGTCAGTGGCACTTTTCTAAAAATATGGGCGATTAGACAATTTGAATCAACCAGCCAGTGATGTTTCAGGAAAACAAACGTACAGTTGAGTTAACCCCCCCTGCCTGCCACACAAAACAGTAAAAACGCGTATAGTATGTTTAAGTTAAAAATAAATAATTAGTTACACCCTAACAAAAATAAACTAACCCACAAGACCCGACCCACCCCCCTCCCTAACCACAACCAATGTCCATGAAATGTCCCGAATAAAAGTTCCAAAACCCCAACGCCCAATACCTACCTCCCCCAAAAGTCTTTAAATAAGGGGCAGACGACAGTCTCTCCTCCTCTACTGCCGCCAGTGGTGTCTTTTGGCCAGGTTGTCCCGATGCTCCCTGAGGAGGTCCTTGAGCAGAGTTTTCAGTCTCTCCACCTCCTGCTCAAGGTTGGACACCCTGAGGGTCAAGCGGTGTAGACGAGCCTTGCACCTGCTGTGGGGGCCAGCTGATTTTTTTGCTGCTTGGCTTTGGCGGGTGGCTGCAGTACCACGGCTCCGTACCGCTGAAGGCTTGCACTGACTGGATGACCCAGGGTGAGTGGAGGAGGATGCAGCTGTTGTGGATGTTGTAGATGTCGATTGAGACTGCGTGTCCTCCTCCTCCTGGGCCAACAGCCACCGATATTCAGTGACAATCGCCTCCAGCTTTCGTTGCCATGCCCGTCTAGCCAGCTCTTTCCATGTTAGTGTGGTAGGAGCATATATATGAAGAAAGAAAAACATACTGTAACCAATGCTCTTTAAGATTAACACAAAATAATTCAGCAGAAAGTTGTCACAGTAGCACTAGCAACTTGCAAGCACAGTACATAACATTTGTGGACTGTATATATCCAACCTCCCACTTCGTCGGCCTCTGCTCTAACATTAGTAGGAGTTTCAGGAATTCTACTAGCACTATATGGACTCACTGCATTACACTCAGACAGTACACCAGTCTTCTTCTTCTCTCCTGTTTAGCGAAATTGGTACGTAAACTTGTGGAAGCTGGCATAATGTCAGCGCAGTCAACTTGCACCCAAGTACCACCATCCAGGCATCCATCCATTCAAAGTAAATGTCAATCATTCTTCTGTCTCAACTCGACAAACCTTACTTTTTCTCACGGAAAAACAACCTTTTTATTTTATTTTGTAAACCGCCAGCCATGCATCCATGCTTGACTCGCATTTGAATTTGAACCAAAGGATATATTGCGCACACATACAGTTTCTGTTTCACCCACCCAGGCAGTTCTCTTTCCTTTCTCCTTCCACCCATCCTTGCTTCAGCCTTCAACCGGCCATGCATCATATTCCCAGCCACCTCGGGCAGCATTCAAAAACACGTATCATTCTTTGCCAGTCATTAATTTTAACTCGCTCGTCCTTCCTTACACCCTTCTTTCCCTTTTTGTTCAGTCCATCCATCAAGTTCATCTCTGATCTGACTTGGCTTCTCGATAAAACTTCCACAGCTGATTTGAAGTCAAATTTAGAGGAGGCCATTGGTTACTCATCAACTCCCGCCGCTAATGCTATTGCCAATGAGAAGTCAAGGGTGAATGTCTTCTACCTGGTTGACAAAATCTTAGGGGCATATTATCAAGGACCGTTGTTAAAATTATTGCAGTTTTATCGGCAGGAAACTGCTGATAAAACGGCGATAATGGGCTTGATAATACACCCTTGTTAACCCATATTAAGAACATGGGCTTCTATGGGAATTAACAAGGGCGTATTATTAAGCCCATTATCGCCGTTTTATCTGCAGTTTCCGGCCGATAAAACAGCGATAATTTTAACACCGGTCCTTGATAATATGCCCCCTAGTTCTAAATTTGTAAGTCTTCTTAACAGTAAAGTGTACTTGTACTGTACAACATATACACCCCTGCAGAGAGCCCACTCTGCAGTCTGCAATCTCAATAAGTAACGGAATATAATAGCTTTGCTTACCACTGCCCGACACTCCTGTGGCATCCCCCACAGCAGTTCCTGATGGCTCTTGCACTGCATTCAACCCTGGAGTGCCCACCTCCATGCTGGGCCCGGCACTGGTGCTTGGCTGTGCCGATGTTATGTTATGTTATGTTATGTTAGTTGTGTTTGTATAGCGCATGGCTGCCCTAGCAACAGGGCGTCCCACCGCTTGCAGACAAGTCAACCAGCAGGGTGCTATGGAGTATACAGTGGAGTGAGCTAGATTGGCAAGCTGAGCTGGGTAGCTTGTGCTAAATGGAGGCGAACAACCAGGTTTTTATTTTTTCCTGCAAGAGATAGTGATCCTGCGTGGCACGTGCCTCAGGGGGGATGGAGTTCCAAAGGGCCGGAGCCAGGAATTGGAAGGATTGTCCACCTCCTCTGCTCTTGCATACCCTAGTGGTGCGAGCGAGGTGGAGGTCGGCAGAGCGAAGGGCACGTATGTGGACGTAGAAAGAGCAGAGACCCTGCAGTATTTGGGGGGCTTGGCCATGTAGGATCTTGTGAGTTATACAGAGTGTTTTAAACTGGATTCTCTGTTTCACCGGCAACCAGTGAAGACGGCGTAGGATGTGAGAAGTGTGGCAGCGTCTGGGGAAGGCAAGAAGAGTGCGAGCTGCAGCGTTTTGAGCCCTTTGGAGTCCATTCATGGTCGTTAGGTTGGTACCATGAAATAGACTATTGCAGTTGTCCAGGTGGCATATGACCAAGGACTGGACTATTACTTGTCTGGTAGACGGTTCAAAGAAGCCCAGAATGGGCTTAAGGGTGCCTAGGCATCCAAAACAAATGCCAGCCACCTTTTTTGTATGTGACTCGAAGGAAAGAGAGTTATCCATTAAAACTCCCAGATTCTTAACTTCCTTCTTTGGAGTGGGGGGAGAGCCCATCGTCGGGGGCCACCACTGGTCGCCCCATTTCTGTGAGTCCCGGACAATTAGGAGCACCTCCGTTGTTGAAGAGTTAAGTTGGAGGCAGTTCTCCATCATCCAGCTTGAGATGGGGATGACATCTTCCCGAAATTTTGCCTGGACCGATATGGTATTGTTACAGAAGGTAAAAATAAGCTGCGTGTCGTCAGCATACGAGATAAATTTGATCCTGCGTTCTTTAGTTAACAGGGCCAGTGGGCGAATGTACACGTTAAACAGCGTAGGGCTGAGGGCAGAACCCTGGGGGACGCCGCATTTCAGAGGGAACATGCTGGATGAATAGGGTGGGGTGTGAATCTGAAAGGAGCGCTCAGACAGGAATGATGCGAACCACACCAGATCCTTGTCCCTGACCCCGATCTCCCTGAGATGTTTGAGTAGGATCTTGTGGGAGACCGTGTCGAACGCCGCTCTCAGGTCGAGCAGTATCAGCGCTGAGGTATGTCCAAGGTCCTGAGATACCCTTAGTTGGTCCGTGACAGCCAGGAGCGCGGACTCCGTACTATGATTTTCCCGGAAGCCGTTCTGTGACTCGTCCCGGGTCCCATGTGCCTCCAGGTATCTGGTCAGGGTGGAGTTTACATGGGCCTCAATCACCTTGGCCAGGTACGGTAGAAGGGAGATGGGTCTGAAGTTTTCTGGGAGGGAGGGGTCCAGGGTGGTTTTGTTTAGCAGGGAGATGACTTTAGCATGTTTCCATGATCTGTGGACTGTGGAATACGATAGGGATCTGTTAAGCAATTCCCAATCCTCGTGCAGGATAGAGTCCTGAAATTACCTGAATGTTTCGGGTTTGACAGGGTCATCGGGAGACCCAGACTTTACTTTTAAGGCCAGGAGCTCGAGGTCTTACTTGGTCAGGAGCGGGAAAGATGGGAGGAAGTGGCAGGTGTCCGGCTGGTCAGGAGGGGCGGGGAGTAGATCGGGTGACGGGGAGGGTCTACTAATATTTAGCAGGTTATAGATCCCCTCTACTTTATTGATAAAGAAGCAGGCCAGATCTTCACATTGAGAGTTGGAGACTATAGTACTGTTGGTTCCCTCTGTTACTTTAGTCATGTCTAAAATTATATAGAAGATGGTTTTGGATGGGTTCCATCTAGAAAATACATTTCATATTTTTAGATGTCATATACCTCACTCCCTATTTTGTCTAGTAATGAACATTTTTTACTAGTACTACATAAACACATTTACTAATTTGTGACTCTAGTCTACTCTAAACTACAAATTTCCCTTTCTTCAGGAAAGGGTGTTTTTTATTCATGCTTAGCCATAACATGTGATGCTACACTTTTTGGCACAACTGATGAATGCTTGCTTTTCAACACGCACCATTTTTCTCATAACAGACAGAAGCTTCCCTTCTAAGAACAAGAGCAAGATCATCTTCATATCATGTTGGACGGAGTCGTCAACGATTCATCCCCGCCAAGACTTTAAATTCCAACCAGGTGAGGGCTCTCCTACAATTAATTTGTGAAATCAGCCACTTTTCAGTTTTGAATCCATCACCGTTTATCTTATATGAAGTTGATTTTAATAAATGTTTTTACTTTTAATAAAGCTTTAAAACTTACATAGATTCTGGTTTTTGGTAGTGAGTGAGCGAAAGAGTTTGCTATTTGCAAGCATGAGTCCGTGGCTCTGAAAGGAGAGGTCGGGACTCTGACTCCTTAGTCTTATGTTCTGGGTTGTATCATCATTGGGGATCATCGCTGCATTCGGGAGCTAAATAATGACTCTGACACACTAGCTAGTCAGTAAGGAGATTGGGGGTTCAACTTCTGTTATGATGTTGAAAGTCTAACTGCGCCTATTATAATTTATAACCAATGCACTATTTCTTGTCCATAGTTCTGTTTGTGCAGAATAGTCCCTGCAACAGTAGTAGTATGGATTGTCCTCCTATCCAATCAAAAAATAAACTAGTATCTTATTCTTGGTGGCCTTTGACATTTTATTTTTGGAAAATGTCAAAGCATAAACATTTAGAAGACTTCAATAGACATTATGGACAACCCAGAGGACTGCACTCAGTGCATAGAGCTATTGCTCAATAGAATAGGGGTTTTGTTTAACACCTTTTGCCAACTGTGCAAGCTTATTTAGCTACACAGAAAGACTAAATAATAATCTAGTAGTACCACAGGGAGTCATAGTAGAGGCAGGATAAGAATTTAGAAATAGTCTACAAGAAGATCAAAGACGATTTAGGAAAAAATAGAATGAGGACCGTTTGGAAAAAATAGGTGCTGTAAAAGATAGGGAAGTATAATTATTAATATTAACAGGAAAACTTACTGGGGCCAGCAGAGGAGCCCTCGGCGGACCTATCCTGGCCTTCCTGGTGTTGGTCCTGCTCCGCCGGCACCACTACCTCCTCCTGTGTCCTCTTGCCCATGGGGGAAGCTGATGTACAACATGAAAGAAAGACACAAACATGGATGATTGTCGTCAACCAAATCAAACATTAAAAAAAAACAATAACAAATTATTTCGGGGGAAATAGATAACGATGCCCTAAATTTATTGACCCATATATCTGATGTGGTCTACTAGGATATAGTATTGCTGGATTCGCGGACCGTCTACTTGGAAAGTTATGTAACTCATTAAACCAACTACAAAAAGGTTCTACTAGGACTGGCAGGCAGCACTACGCAGCACGCAAAGTGACAGACACAGTCCGTCATGATCACCACCACTATCACTTCCTAGTGGCAGGAGTACAAAGGAAGGACTTGACTTGAGCCTCAAATGTCTATCATTACGCAGTTCTGTAAAGTACACTGATACATAATCATCAGCCAGGCCAAATGAGCACAAAATTGAAAACAAGTAAGCATAGTAGCACCGCAGTGAGCAGGCGAGCACCTGCAATCAGAGAAGCTTTTGAAACATAATTTACCTGAAATGTAATCGGCAGCATTCTTGCTCTTCGGAAAAAACAAATATTTGCAATATCATAATAACACTGAGCAGGAGAAAACAAAGTAGTAATTAAATAGCTACTACTACTCACCAAGCACGGGATCTCCAAGCCAAGCAGGTCGAGCAGGTCATGTTACCGGTCCAGGATGTCAGACCACCGGTGCGTCACCTGGTTGTAGGTGCGCCGGACCCCAGACTCCCGATACATGGCCCGGCACACCTTTCCCCATAGCTTGCAACACTCCTGGAGCCCGTACCCAGCACTGAGCCTGTCGCCTGCCGTGACGGTCTTGGGGAGGTGGCGCTGGATGAAAAAAACAGTGTGGCCACCTCCACCGCGCTGAAAATCTCTGGCTATTACTGCCTCCCCCCTTAAGCGCTCGGGCCGGGTACGGGGTGCGGGACCCTTCCCCTTCTGATTCTTCCCGGCTCCCTTTGCCATGGTCCTGGACAGGAAAGTTAAATAAAAAATAGGAAAGAATAGGGAAAAAGTAAATAAAATAAAAGAGGTTAAAAAAGTTGTTTTTAAAGTAACGAAAAGTTGAAAAAAACACCAAATATAGATGTAGAAAACTAGAGGGATAGATAATGAGTAAAAAAGATCCAAAAAAAAGTTCAAAGAAACAAAGGATTGCAAAGATTAGGGGAGGATTGAAAAAGCATGCCCAGGACCATAGCAATGAATGAAAAACAAGATGGCCGCGCCCATTGCGACCATGTAGTTAAGTTCATGCAATATATCCCCCGCGAGCACGCAAAAACGCAAGCAAACACGTAATTGCGCCCCGCAACTAGGAAATGCCCAACGCGAGCATTCAACGAGCTCCCAGAAACGGAAATACACAACGCGAACACTGAAAACCAGGTGGCCGGGCCCATGTATGAGCGCATGGGTAACTTCGCAGTCGGCGCTCTGAGCAAAACCCAGCGAACACGCAAAGCGTCCCGCCAACACGTAAAAATAAAAAATCCGCAAATTCACACAAATTTTCGGATTTTGTAGGTTGCAAATTCACTTTCGCACAAATTTGCGTACCGCGAATTCGCAAATTTCGCCCATACTTACTATTTGGGGTAGTTTATGCTTAGGACCCCATAACTTTCCAACTAAAGGTACCCAGGGTTTGTGCATTCTCTTGGAGAGTACCAATAAATTAGCCAAAATACAGCTAAATTTTATGTATTTGGGGAAACATAGGAAAACAGTGCTGCAGAAGAAAGCACTTTGTTTGCAGTGATATAATCATCATCTTCCCAGCTTTCAGGAACGGGCAGACTTTTGTCAGAAAACCACATTTTTCCACACAGTTTTGGCATTTTACTGGGCCTATTCGTCCAGTTTTTGATGCTTTCAGCGTTCTTCCATTTAGTGGAAGACACGGTGTGAAACCAATAATGGATCATGGATATCTATACATTTCTGAAAAGTAGACAAAGTTCTGAATTAAGCAAAGCATCATTTGTGTATATTCTTTAAAGTTATCCTATAGAAAGTAACAATTGAATTAAAAAAATATTGAAATTGAGTTGAAAAACTAACTAGCCTTTTGTGCCTACATTTTCATCTGTAACTTCTTTTAACTATGGCAGATTTTTACAAGCAATATGTCATTAATTCTGCTGGACACTTCTGGTTGTGGATTTATACAGGGCTTTTAGGTTCTACAAGAACCCAGGGTACCCAGAGCCAATAACTGAGCTGAACCTAGGAATGGTTTTTCATTGGGTACCGGGTATACAGCAATTCATTTGGTAATTATAAAGAGTGAAAAATAGGTATTAAGGAAACCATACCTCATACGCTACTTTCTCAATCCATCCAACACCTTTTACTGCTAATCCATAAGGGACTTTTCCCCTCAAAAGGTCAGGTTTCACCCTGGAAACAATTTGGACGGATTCCCTTCGCCATTTATGTGGCCAATTTGAGGAAAGCCCGTTCATTGTGCTGTCAAACAACTCCAACAGAAATTACTTTGCTCTGTTCTTCTGGAGCTCAAGATAAGATCCTGCCACCACACAGTCATGACATTATACAAAAGCCATACAATTCAGCTTTCCTATAGGGCCTCTAAGTTCCTATTACAAGGGAACAAATTACTATCAACACAACAGAAGCCGTGCTAGATAAGAAACCGCCACCCTAAGCACGGGCACTGTCAACAGTATAACCAGAAGCCATTTTTCTGATAGGTGGCTGAATCTCATTGGAAGCAAAATTATAGCCCTTATTCGAACAGGGGCCAATGGTCCTTAAACTTTCACCTGGACAAAGCCACCCCTGTCCAGCACATATTTCTCAAATTCAATGTAACCCATCGTAGACAGTTTTATCAATAAATACTTTCAAGTTTGACAACGGTCTGCATACTCGATCAGTTCTTAATTACTAAGTAATTTTCAAAAAGCTCTATGGCAGGAAGTGTGTAAAGATCTAAGTTGAAAGACTGTTGTCATCTTGCTGTGATTGTTTGATTTTAATGCTTGCCCACTTTACCCACATTCTGGTTCAGTTTTAAATCAATTATCTTCTTTAGAAAATTGCATACTAGCAGATAACCAGCTGAGTGACTTTTTGAATAATTTTGTAAATAATTATGACGTTTCTACTCATCCTGGGCAGAGTTCGCGTGCGTAACTCTGCGAAGTGCAAAAAAACCCTGCTGCGCTACCCGGAACTCCGTAAGTGGGGGAGTGCATTAGATAAATTCTGTTTGCAGTGATTTTCTGTGCCAGTGGCTTGTCCGCACTGTGCAATCATTCTGAACGGCACCATGCACATCGCAATCGAGCGCTGTTTTCTTTCTACCGCTCAAGTAGATTTTACTTGAGCAGCAGCTTTCTCAACGCAAACAGATGGTTTCTCACTGTGAGTGGTCGAGAGCATACACGACCATTCGCAATGAGAAATCTGACTGCTCGTGTTGAGAAATCTCGCTAGGAGGTTAATTTTCAACGCTCGTGTGTGCCAACTTGACTTTGAGGTATAGCGGAGCTGAGTTTTTCAGAACTTCGCTAGCTCTGCGTAACATGGAGTGCAGAAAATTCCATAAAACTCCACAAGCGGAGTGAAGTTCACCGCCCAGACTTAGTTCATATAGCGTAATGAATTTTAGTTTTTAACCTGTGAAATTGTTATGGTTTTAATTATCTGAAACAATAAACCTAATCTTGAAACTTGAACTTGGCATCAAGGAAACCTATGGTTTGGTGAATTGGGACCAAGATGTGGAGTTTAGAAACAATGGCTATTTGCTTATCTCTGAATTTGTGGGTACCCATATTAGCATGCAAATTAGAGGGCATTTTTCAAAATGACTTCTTTTTTACACACTGTCTTACATTTGAAAGGCACAAATGCAGAGCAAGACAATTGGTGATAACACTTCTATTATTCTTGGTACCCCTAAGTCTCCAGATACAAATGGTACCTCGATTGTGTGGGTAGGCCTACTGCACATGACAGGAAAAGGCCCAAAATGCAACGTGGACACATCACATTTTCCCATTCAAAACTGACCATTTTTTTTGCAATGTGTCTAGCTGTAGCTTTTGGGCCGTAAGCTATGCCGGCATTTAGGAAAACATAGCAAACCTGTACATTTTTGAAAACTAGATACCTAGAGAAATCCAGGATGGGCTGACTTATATGGTTCTCTCCATGTTTTTTCACCCAGATTCCTTTGCAAGCCTCAAACTTCCACCCACCCAGCATTCCCCCAAAGTCTCCTTATAGATACTGTACCTCACTTGTGTGGGTAGGCCATGAGAGGCACACCACCCTGTATTCCCCAGGGTGTTTAGTTTATGAGAATATTCTGAGTTGGTAGATTTTCCCTACAGACAATGTACACCTTGGCAGAGAAAGACAAAAAAGACAAACATTACTTCACAGCCAACTGTTCCTCAAGTAGGCACACATACTGGTTGGATTTGGCACGAGACGGAGTGAAAGGTTAAGAATGTAGCATTTCATTAACAAGAGAATTCACAAAAATTAAATGCACTGTTAATAATTGAACGGTCAAAGAAATTAACCAATGACTCACAGCTCGAGAGCTGTAAAGCCACGACAAGGCACAAACCGCTTTACAGGCCATTCACGCACCTTTCAAACTTGACACACTCAAGACCATTCACACTGCCAGCCACAGGCCCAGCAAATTTGAGCACTCACATCAACAGACAGCACCATAGAAGGGCCCATGACTTTCATATGCCTACATGACTGACAGCAATCTCACCGGCTTGCGGCTGACAGAGTGTGTGTACTGGCGTTTGGCTTGCAGCGTGTGTAGTGACCAGCACCAAGTCACTACTCACACACCACCAGCCAAATGCCAGCTCACATTCAAGCCAGTCAAGCACTAGCTCATACACACTGCCAGACAAGCACCCGCTCACACACCGCCAGCCAAGCCCCAGTTCATGCACACCGTCAGCCAAATGCCACACCATGCACACTGCCAGACAAACACCAGTACATGCACACTGCCGGACAAACACCAGTCCATGAACACCACCAGCCAAGAGCCCGTCCATGCTTCAGTCTATGGTCATCACCGTCACATTTATTTTTTATCAAATAAGAAAACACAAAACAATTAGTTGTAGAAACAAAGCATTAACTACAAATAACAGAGCTCTAACTAAAATGTAAACCAAAATATAAAACAAGACAGCTTAGTCAGTTTACTTTGCTCTCACTGTTGCAACCAAAAACTCCATTGAGTGTGGTACAATTTAAAACATGTGGGCTTGGACAGCCCAGGATTGGAAGAACAATTGAGGCAGTGCATATGACTCTCCTTCCGCATACCTCTTCGGGCACAGACTCTACATTTCTTAGCAGGTAAGTATTTTTTACAGTGGGAGGAATGTGATCTGGAAAGTGGTGATCTTCAAATCCATCCACTACCACTGCTGCTCTAGGAACTCTTGCTGGTTCCACTACAACAAGGCCGCTGAAACTGAACAAATGTAATCTTTGACTCTGGAGAACAATCCTTGAATACAACAAAAGCATTGGTTGCTTAATTGCATAAATGGATAGACAGCTTGTTTGTGGTATGCAAGGGGACCCTCTGAGTGCCTGTACCATGCAGTGCAGCCCAGGTTGCTCCTGATATCTCTTAGTTGCACCAGGTGGGCTGGGTGGGCTGGGTACAGGCTCAAGGAGGAGCAGAAAGCAGCCTGGCTTTCAATGGAGTGTGACTGGCTGCTGCTATTTGCACCGGGGTCCGGCTCACATGGGAGAGGCTGACTGGGGCAGTGGTGATAGCAGCAGTGGTTGTTCCAGTGAAGGAGGTGCATGACTATAAGCCACACCAACACCTAGCTTGGCTACTTCCACAGTGCTTGCACTTCTCCCCTAGTGCTAACATCCTGATAGTGACCTGTGCTGCCCCAGGAAATGTTTTGCATGCATGCATGTTGCCCCCTGCCCCGTATCCTGCCCCCGAGTCTGATTGCATCCTGCTTCCTTGAAATGGGGTAGACGGAGAGGGGAACAGGTGCTTCTTTGGGTCCCATTTCACTGGGTGGGACTCGTCCTTAGTCTTCCTCTACCTATCCCGGTCTCGGGCACAGCCTACCATAACCCAAATGGGACATCTGTCTTCTCTCTGAGGCCTGCAGCCAGCTGTGCTGCCATGCCCCCTTGCTCCTGCTTGCTTCCCAGAGGAGACTGGATAGTTAATCATACCCTAACACTTTTCACCTGATTTGTGTCACAAAAGGTACTCAAACACAATGCAAAGAGTTAGTAAACCTGTGCCTTAGTGTCAGTAGGTATGAGAGATATTAGGAGTGAATGCAAGTGAATGAGAGTGAGTAAGATTGAGTGTAAGGGGGTGTAAGAGAGTGTAAGTGTGATGTTGGGTATCATGTGACTCATGATGGGGGACTTCTGGCCTTTGATTGATTGAGATTCATGAAGATAGATGGTAAGTAACCTCGGTTAACCCTCAGTTAGAATTATTTGAATGGAGCAGCTTGAGACTGCAGTGAACAGAAGGCTTGATGTACCACATGGTTTTACCCATTATGTGTCTATAGAGAAATGGGTTGATATATAAGGGTTAAAATGCCTAATTTTTCAAGGTGCTCTGCTTCAGATATATGTGCACTATTTGTCGATTCTTTTGGACTGCCTGTGTATCTGCTCATCACTTCCAAACTATGCTTTAGAGTGCATGGAACTGAGGCTAGTGTAATCACAAATGCACCTGAGACCAAAGCCAATACAAAAAATTAATTGGTTGGTTTAATCAATCGATACAAACATACTATGGGTTCAATATACGGGAGGCTAGCAGTGACAGCCATAAGCCAACCCTAACACACACTTTTTAAGTGATGCCAAATATAACACTCAATCAAACTGGCATGCATCTGTTGTGTAGTAACTTTTCCAACCCAGTAAAGTAGCAAGTGGGAGGAGGGGGATTGGTATGCCCCGGGCGGCACGAGTTTTGAAGGTAGAGGTGGCTGCCCCCTTACATGAGTTTGCCGCAGGGGTGGTAAACCCAGGAATCATCATCAGTAAAATCCCCCTGCTCTTCAGTGCAGCTGCGGTGGCAAAGGCAGGGACCACCACTGGCAGCAAAGTGCCTAGCTGTGCCACTGTTCAAACCAATAACAATAAAATGCCTTGAATCACCTAAACAAGCTGGATTCATTGCTGTTCCACTGAACCATCATACTGCAAATGTAAAACTGAAGGTACACCATGTAAATGCCCTATCTCTTGACAATAATAATATGAAAAGTATAAGTATACACTTCCTTTGTCTGTTTATATGAAGGGGAACTGCTCTTGAAGGCTACAGCAGCTGTGCATCTCCCTCTATGGCCAGATATTGCCGACCACTGAAACATGTGGGAAATTGCCACAATGTGGAAGATGTGTTAAATGCCTTTGGTAGAGTCACATATGACTATGTACAGGCAAGCCAAGTTCCAGAATGTCCTACAGTACACCAGTTGTTGTTGTTCCTAAAGTAACCCTCTGGCACCCATTTGCCTGCAAAGCCCAGTGGGAGGAGCCATCAGTAAAAAGTGAACACTGCTTGAGGATTGCACATTCCTGACAGCCATCTCTGCAATGCATTATTGGTCCCAGGAAGCTTGTTTTCCAGTCCCGGGAGGACCTGGCCTGGCAGTTTGGGCTGGACTGCTCCAAGCAGAGCCAAGACTGATTTGCATATGGCTGGGTCCAAACAGGAATGGCGTGGTGATCAGAAAAATGATGGTTCTAGGCACAGATCTTTGACTGGGGATTGATTGTTTTACACTATTCAGCATTTCACCATTCATCCTTTTGTGCTGAAATTTTTTGCCTAAAGTGGGATGGGTATGCCCAAATGTGGTTCCCATGCTCGCTACACCACCACATTCAAGCTAGCATGGCAGATGAGAGGTGATACCCTAAAACCAGTCACAGAGTGCTTGTTTTCTGGTCCAGGTTGGACCTGGCCTGACAGTTCAGGCTGGACTGTTCTCATGAGGAGCTGGGTCAAGACTGATTTGCGTATGGCTTGGTCTAAAGTGGAATGGTGTGGTGAGCTAAATAACCAGTGCTTTAAATGTCACTGTTTCCTTTCCAGGGAGAGTACCGATACTCATTTAGTCAGGTCGCCGTTTCAGTTGTTGTGAACATGCGTCACATTTTTACACTGTGACACATGCTCACACAATGGCAATTTCACACCGGTTTCACACCGGTAGTGACATGGCAGAGCAAAACAACGTCTGACGTCACCCGCCAAGTAGCTCTTCGGTGGGAAGGAACAGAGCCCTTCAGAAGGGGCAGTTTGGGCTGATTTTCCATTTGTTGTTTCTTAGCTCAAGAGGGCGGAAAACAGAGCCACGTAATCACTACTTTGAAGCACAGAAGAAGAGCACAGACGAGAAGGAATTTGCCATCACCAGTCAGACCCAGCGAGGAACCATCTACATCAACTCCAGACACTGCGCACCTTTCGTGTTGTTGCTGCCTCTGCTGGAACACAGGATTGGATAAGCCCCTTGGAGAGATGAATGTTGGGCACAGGGGTGAAGTGCTGCAGCTGCCCCTGCATTACACAAGCACACTAATTTGTTTCAGGCACAATTAACGTGCACCTACCAGCAACTGGGAGTTTGTGGTGGCATGTCCTGAAGCTCAAGCGTGACCTCCTTGTGTTCCTCTTCTGTGTCACATGTCTCCTCTTCTTTTGCTCTTTCGGCTGCATCACTTCCCTCATCTTTGCAGCTCTTTCTTGCCAGCTGTCTCCCAGTTCCTGGCACTGATGCAATAATCTTTTCCAAGCACCCAAGGAAAACGAAACAGGCCTTCCATAATCCGGAGCATCTGCTTTTCAGAAGAGTTGTTAAATTCAGCATCCCTTAGCCTTTCTGCCTCTCCCCCAGCATGACTGGTGGAAGGAGTATTCCACTTGTTGCTATGTGTCATCCCCAAAGAGTTTATTGAGCTTAACTCGTATGATTTAAGTAAAATTGCTGAACTTTACTAGATCCTCAGACCCAAACAGCCATATTGCAGATCTGATAGGCAACACAGCTTTCCCTCATCAAATATGTATTTGAATATGGCCTAAAATACTGATACTAAACAAAAGGTTAAACCTATTGTTGTCTTTTGATTTCAGTTATTCTTTGACCAGTCAGAGGTTATTTATTGATTTGTCAAGCGCAGTATATGGCTGAGATACCCGCCACCCCCTCTCAACACAATCCCCAAGGATGGGAAACCGGAAACAGTTCTGAACTTTTGGAAGACGGGAGGGAGTGACCCTCCCGGCCGTATTTATTAAAATATGAAACAAAATTAAAACATTAAAATAACAGTTTCATATTATGTACAATTTCATTACCACATTGCGATGTTTGGCTAACCTTAACATATTCTCTAATACAAAGGTTCTCCTAGCCGAACTAACATCCTACAAAATATTAACTTGCAATTTGAAATTGTACATCCTAACGTTTAAGGGCCAACGGCAAGGTCGTAACCGGTGTCAAGATCCCTAAACCAGAAATATCCCCCTCACTTGTGAGGGGCGACCGCACAGAGGTGTACCTCAAGTGCAACTACCAATTTCCCTTGACTTGACGGGGGCCCCAATAAACTCGACGCCACTTAAAGGTCGTCCGAGGACTCGTGTGAGGTATCTAGAAGGTAGCGTAGACCCCTCCCCAAACCCCACACAACTTACCACATCTGCCGTCGCAGATGTCCTGGCCCCGGGAAATTCCCCAGGAGGGGGCTGTAGCCCCTCCTACCCAGGAAGGGGCCTTGACCACCTTTCCTTTCCTTTCGGCGGCCCATCCTTAGAAGGGACCGCCGCCCCGTTGAGGGGCCAATGGCCACCTCCCTCGAGCGCTCCCATCCGTAATGGGTGACGCCCACTCATAGGGATCTTCCAATTAGTGCTCACCGATCATGACCTTACCGCCCGACCAAAATAAATACGACAATTCTAAACTAAATGACTAAATTACCTAAAAGACAGTAACAACAACCACTTTATTAAAGCATGCTTACTGATCAAACACTAGAGCAGGATTACTTTATTTACAAAACATACCACAAATCGACCATTCTTTATTGCATATTCAAAGTTTATCATGATAATAATCCCAACCTACAAACAAAATCAAAGTTACCACTTCAAAACTTTATTCAAAACCACTTGCTGTCCTCAGGGGCTGGTGGGTGGGTCAAAATTGGCTCTTCGTTCCGTCTCGAGCTCACGTGCAGCGAGGAGGTGCAGCTTCAGAGCACAGGAACAAGAGGATGCTTTCTTGGCTTGTTGCTCCTTTTATCCGTCTTCAGGGCGGGCGTAAACCCGCCCCGGCCTGCCCCAAGGGCGTGGCCGGCCGCGTCAGTGTCTTGGCCCAGCCCACTCCAGGGCGGGAAAAAGGCGCGCCCCGGCTACGCCGCTTCGGGCATACCAGCCGAGGCTCGCCTCCCGCCCAAGATGGCTTCCCGGGGGGATCGTGGTACTCCACCATACGTTCGGGGGGACCGAATGGTCGCCCCTTTCCATTCTATTTTGCCTGTTAGGCCACACACACACTTCATTACATACTCTTGCCCCTTCTTATACATATATTAAAATCCCTCCTACCCCCTCACACTTTAATCATTGTGCCAAGTAGTCCTTTTGTATTTCCTGCTTAAGATATGTACAGTCTATATGTTTCATTGAATAGTTTTTAGTTAGCTAACACTTCAAAGATCTGGCCACAAACTGAATATAACATGTTTAAGGACATTAAGCAGTGGATAATTTGCGTTCCCCTAAGTTAGAAGTTAGAGTATTGCCTGATATTTACTGTGCTTGTAAACTACAAGACTAGTAGCAAGCATTAGGTAGGAAACAGTATAACTCCTCAGTTAACAAAACCATGTTGGCTGGAGTTATTTTGGTTGTTTTAAAAATGGTGTAGTGTGGGGGCGTGGCTACGGCGCCAATGGAGATGGCCGTCTAAGCCGAGGACTCCGCTGCACCGGGTTGGACTTCTGAATGCGGGTACCTGTTTCTGTACCTTTCTGCCAGACCGCCGTCAGTTCCAAGTGTCAGAACATAACGCGCACCCGGTGAGCATTTTTTTTTGTGAAAATGAGCCCATATTGACCTTCTCATCATTGTGGACATAATACCTCAGAGCAACCGACATTTTGTGCAGCGCACCGCTTTAGTGTTCATTAAGGATCCTTCACTCTCCGACCTTGCACAAATGAGTATTCTTCAAGCCACGGGGGCCTCTTTCTCTGAAACAACGCACACTTGCTCCAGTTGGTGGCATGTTGCTATTCTCTTTTTTATGGAAAGTAAGATACAGTAAGATACCTATTGTTAAGTAAAGTCCCATTTAACCCGGCTATAATATTAACATGCAATTTGAGTAACTGTTCCTTCTGAATTGCACAATGCACCATTTTATAAGGAGTTTTTCTGGATATCGTTACATTAATGCATATCATAAATTGCTTCTTCTCCACATAAGCCTGGCTATGTTAGTCTTGTGTCATTCAAACAGTATCAAAGTTGGAGAAGCTTTCTCTGTGCCGACAAAAGCCTTTCCTTTGAAGGAATTACTACCCCAGCTGCGTCACATAGTTGATCATCATTAATCTTTAGACGCAACTCTCTTTTATCATCTTCACATTGACTGCCACTCCTGATGAAGTGTTTTAGGATCATTTGCATTTGACACTATTGCTTATGACTGTAAAGGAAGCCTTTTTGATATCTCAGGTGCTGTTTTTGCCTTTCTTCTATCAGGCATCTTAGTGTCACTGTTGCTGTATTCTCACCTTTCAATTGGGTAGGTGCTTTCGTCGTCTTCAGTGCTGTACTTCTATGCATCTGTCATTCATTTGCTTGCTCTATAGTGGATATTCGTCACTGTCTGTGAGTGGATAATTTCTTGCGCCATTAGCCTCCTTCATCAAAAAGGTCCCTCGCTCACCCTACTAACTGAATGAAAATTAGATTACTATGGGCAAACTGCGTAAACCAAAGTTTGGTTTTGCACCTTCGAAGAGTGCTTCCGTGGCAACATCTTCGTTCTCCTCAGCATCAGGTTCTCCTTCTAATGCAAGCCAAATGGCGGGAGTTGCCCCTAATCGCTCTTCCTCAACGCAGCCAATTTCAAACAAATCTTCTCCTCCTACTACATCAACTAAACGCCTGAAACACAAATCACCATCTCCCATCTCCATGGAGTTACTTTTAGAAGAGATATGCGCTTTGCGCCAGTTCATAGAGGAAACCAATAACAAAATGCAATTTCTTGAGGAGAAATGGTCGACTATGGATAACAGAGTGACATCTGTGGAGCAACAGGTTTCAGAGATACATGTTAATTCTCAATGCATCTACTCTTTGGAGAAGTCAGTTCTCGCTCTCCAACAACATACTGATGACTTAGAAAACAGGAATAGGAGGAATAACCTACACATATATGGATTACTGGAATCTCTGGAAGGTGGTGACTCTGTGATGTTCTTTACCTCCTTCCTTCCGAAACCTCTGGATATGCCAACTACTACTTCTCTCATTATCCAAAGGGCTCACAGGCTAAGTCATCGTTCATCAGCCTCAACTAAACCATGAGGAGTCATTATTCTCTTCTTGAAATTCACAGATCTTCTTTCAGTTCTCTCCACAAATAGATCTAAACTTCAAGTTTCCTGGCTTCTCTCTCAAGATGTTTCCAATTCTACTGCATCAAGAAGAAAAGAATTTCTGAATCTCAGTGCTCCTCTGCGAACTCTTGGTGCCAGATATGGTTTATTTCATCCATGTATCTTCAAAGTTACTCACCAAAACTGAACATGGACTTTTCAAGACCCTGCAGAACTTAAAAACTTTATTCATATTCAAACTAGCAGTGGCATGGATACTTCTACTTCTCCTTGTGGTTGATCGTTTAACTTTCTTTTTCCTTACAGGATTTCTGACATTGTTCTGCACTTATTTTTATCTGTTTAATTGCAGGTTTGCCTTTTGATGATCCTCAAACAGATTTAGTATGGTTCCTTCCAATGTTAACTTCTGCTTTTTATGATTGTTCTCCATAGACATCTCAGTTTCTCCAGAATTCTTATTTCTTCAAGTTGCTGGTTAGTCTGTTGTATACACCCTTATGTATTTTCCTGATGTTAACCGCCTCCTGTATTTATTCATATAGATTGGTTAATGTGTTTCCCTTCAACCAATATGGCTCCCCCCCTTCATCTTCCGTCCTGGCGTAGTCTGGACTCCCAATTTTCGGGAGGCTCTTCTTGTTGAGTGTCGCCATTGCTCCATTGTCCTCTTTTATGTCCCCCTCAGGTATGTTACTCTCAGTCATCCTTTTTGGATATGAACTGTCTCTACTTGTACTTATTTTCTCTTTTCCCTATCCTCTCTTCCTTTTCTTTCCCTCTTACTTACTGGTCAAACTCATTTTTCCTCTGTTTATGCCTTTTTCCTACTTTTCTATAGGTACAGTCTCCATTGTTTCTTCTTTGTATCTCTCGGGCCCCTGCTCTGAATCTACCCCCTTTTTTCACTCTTTATTTCTTTCTTTCTTTTTTTCACTTTTTGGCATTTTCTTTTCTCTATTTATTACTGTAGATTTTGCTGCCATTACATTTTTGCTGTATTTAACTTAAGAGTTATCTATTGTAATGTAAAAGGTTTTATTAGTCCTATTAAACGACAGAGAGTCCTTTCCCACCTAGCTTCATATAACCCTGACATAGTTCTTTTACAAGAGACTCATCTTACAGAGGCTGAGTCTTTTAAGTTAAAAGGAAGCTTTGTGGGTACGGTCTTATTCTCACCATCTTCCAATAAAAAAACGGTGTTGCCATCTTATGTCACAAGAAATTAAAATGTAAAGTTTTGTCACAAGAGAATGATACTGAAGGTAGATGGATACTAAGTTACTAAATAATTCTGTACCTTTAACTTTCTTTAATGTTTATGACCCTACACAACCTGATTGTTCTTTCTGGCCTTTAATCATGAAAAAATGTATTCAATATATAGATGACCTATTTATTCTAGGTGACGATTGTAACCAGATTGTAGATCTGTTTCTTGATCGCAAGTCAACTGTTCGCTTCATACCTCACAAGACTCACAATTTCTTGACACTATCTCTCAATCACATCTCATCGACTCTTGGAGACTCTCTCATCCTGATACTCTAGACTATTCCTTTTTCTCTCTTCCTCATGCATCTTTTTCTCATCTTGATTAGATGTTTCTCTCTCAACCTTTATCTCAAAATGTACTATCTTTTATGTTGAACCATAGTAATCTCGGACCATGCCCTTAATGTAACAGACCTCGATTTACTCCCCCTGCATCCTAAGTCTTCCCGTTGGTGCTTTAATGACTCTCTTTATACTGATCCTCATTTCTCTTCTTCTTTTCGTTCCTTTGATAACGATTTCTTTTTGTTCAATTGTGACCCCAGTACTCCTCCCCATCTTCTCTGGGACTCCTTTAAAGCAACTGCAAGTGGGTTCATTTTTTATTTTGTTTCTAAGAAAAAAATTTTTTTTTCCAGCAACAGAAAACTATATCGGCTCTTATTACATTTTTTGAGCACAAATTTTATACCTCTTCGACTAATTCGATTTCACCGACCCTCATAGGGGCTAAACTGGAATTCATGAAATCTACTACTGATAATGCATCATCGATACTTCTTTGTAGTAGTGCTCGTTATTATGGTGGTCGCAATAAAGCAGGGAAGCTTTTAGCTAATTACTTCAAATCATGTAAAGAACGTACCTTTATAGACTCTATTTATTCTTCTGAAAACACTCTTGTACACAAAGATCAGGAAATACTTGACCAATTTCTGCGGTTTTATCAAAATCTTTATACGCCAGAATCTCCTCTCACTTCTTCTCTTATTCATGCCTATCTTGAGAAATTTCCTAACCCCTCTACTTCTCATCCAAACTTTCTGAATCTTGAAATCGACCTTTCACTACACAAACTCTCCAATGCTTTGAATGCCGTCACTAAAGGAAAATCACCAGGTCCAGATGGCTTTCCAGTTGAATTTTACTTACATTTTTCTGATCTCTTACTCCCCAAACTCTTAAAGCTTTTCCAATCGTTCTACTTACCTGGTGAGGTGGAAGGCACTTTTCATGAAGCTACCATTTGCCTCGTCCCTAAAGATGGCTGTGATTCCCAATTTTGTAAAAAAAATTATCAGCCGATTTCTTTAGTCAATGCGAACTATAAATTATTTGCTAAATTGCTTGCTTTACGCTTAGATCCCTTTATACCCCATCCCATTAGTAAGGAGCAATGTGGCTTTGTTTAAGGCAGACTTACCTCAGATAACTCTTGTCTTTTCCTCAATGTTTTAAATACAATTTAATCTCTTTCTATCCCTTTGGCTGCTATCTCTGTTGATGCAGAGAAAGCCTTTGACAGAGTTGAGTGTTCTTTCTTGTTGGCTTCACTATATTGTCATGGTTTGGTCCTAAATTCATATCCCTTACCTCCCTGCTGTACTCTGCTCCTTGAGCTTCAGTTCTAGTGAATGGCCAGGTTTCCTCTTACTTTCCTCTTCAATGAGGCATTCGTCAAGGTTGTCCCTTATGCCCATTTCTTTTTGTTCTAGCCCTTGAATACTTTTTGTCCTCTATCCGTACCAACGACTCAATTTCCAGTTTTCCTTATGGTGACAACCAATTTAAACTCTCTGCATATGCAGATGACATTTTCTTATTCATTTCCACTCCAGAAACATCTATTCCCCCTTTCTTATCTGAATTCAACTCATTTTCACAGGTTTCAGGGTACAAAATTAATTCAGATAAGACTGAAATTCTTCCTCTTACAAAATTTTGTCTCCCCCATTTATTCTCCTCTACTGGGTTTGCTTGGAATAGTTTGAAGATTAAATATTTAGTTATTTGGTTCTCTAACTCTATTGACTCTTCAATCAAATTGAATATGTCCACAGTCTTGTCTCAAATTGAAAAACCATTCTCCACTTGGAATCCTCTTTTTCGTTCTTTGGTAGGGGTGGTTGGACTCGATCAAGATGATGATAGCCCCTATTCTAATGTATATCTTCTCCATGCTGCCCGTTCACGTCCCCGGAATCTACTTTAAATGTATTGATTCATGCCTTTCAAAATTCCTTTGAAAAACAAAAAAATCTAGAATTTCTTTAGCATCTCTTCGAAAGCCCAAATCTAATGGTGGAGTCAACTTCCCAGATTTTCGTCTCTACCATAAATCCTTCTTATTACGTCAGGCTTCAAGATGGCTCACATCAGAATCTTCTCCCTTCACTCCCCTTTGGCTCCTCATCGAACAAACACTACTGTTACCCCTATCCTTCAATGAAATTATACGCTTCTCTGCCAAAGCTCCTTACACTTCATTTCCCTTATTCAAATAAACTTCTTCTCTTTTAAAACCCTTGTTCCACCCTACTACTATCACCCGTGAATCTTTCCTAAATACCCCTATCTGGTGTAACTCGCTTATTCTTCTAAACAATAGGACCATCTTTTGGAACACTTGGAGATTAAAGGGTGTCATGTGGGTTAACCAGCTCTTTGATGGAACGTCACCGTGCTCCTTTCCCCAATTTCAACTCTTCTTTTATTGCCCTTGATCCTTTTTGCAGAAATTCACTACTCTAATGACAATTATTCTTGACCTTTATTATTCTCTCCCTTCCTCATCTTCTTCTGTTACCCAAAATCCTCTAATCAAAATCCTTTATACCCTTCCTAAAGCCTCTCTCATGTATAGATTTTTCTCATCTTCTAATCCAGATCATGTTAAATCTAAATTAGAACTCTTTTGGGAAGCAGATTTGGGATGTGCTTGGTCTGTCGCTCTTCCTCCTCACTCTCATGGTGTTTTTGATCTCATGCTTGCTCTTGCATTTCAACACACCTCTTCTCACTTACAAACATCCTCATACAATGTTGGTGGAATACGCTGTGCCATTTTCACAGACTTGATGTTGCCTTTGCCTCCACCTGCAATCCAATTCGTAACAGAGATCTCTTCTGGTTACCTCTTACTTAATACTTGGACCGGTTGGCCCTGAAGAATGTGCTGCATATCAATTCGGAACATTTTAAACCTCCTTGAAGGATATTGACTCTCTTTCCTTCTCTTCTCCTTTTACAGGGCTCTTATGTTTATATAATCTTTTATGCTGAACACATGTATTGCTTTATCTACAGCATTTGTTTGTATGCCATATTCCGTACTTCTATAATGCAGTGTTAATTTTTCCCCCTCCTTCCGCCCTTATTCCTTCTTCTGTCTCCCCTCCCTTCTTCCCCATTCCCCCTCACCTATAAAATTTCACAAAATGCTTTTACCCTTCTATATCTAATATCAGCCTAGTCAAAGTTCCAATATTATATTTGTATATTTTTCCTGTTTCTGCTAATTTCTTTATGTATTAACAATTTGTTTAATAAAGCTTTTGAAACTGAGCAAACAAATTGTGTAGTAGGATATGGCATTATTTAGATGCCTGATATGGAACCCACACACTACTTTAATGGTAGCTCGATGGTACCGATATATTTCAACATCATCCTGACCACACCTTTGCAAAAGAACAAACATTGTCCAATGCCAAACATTAACACAGTCATCTCAAGCATCATAACAATAACGGTTACCATGCCTGAAACAAATTAGTGTGCTTGTGTAATGCATAGGTAGCTGCAGCGATTTGCCCTGGTGCCCTGAATTACATCTTTCCAAGAGGGTCATCCAATCTTGTGTTCCAGCAGAGGCAGGAACAACATGAAAGGAATCTATTTAAAAAATCCTTTCCTGCTTCTCCTGCCTCTGCTGCTGTGGTTTTCTCTGGTCCTCGCTGCTGACCTGGCTCCTCTCCCAAAAAGCGTATCTTCATGGGGGTTTGTATGGGGTGCACCCACCCCAATTATATTTTGCATTCGGTCTGGTTCTGTAGCCTAGTCAAAGTTCCAATATTATATTTGTATATTTTTCCTGTTTCTGCTGATTTCTTTATGTATTAACAATTTGTTCAATAAAGCTTTTGAAACTGAGCAAACAAATTGTGTAGTAGGATATGGCATTATTTAGATGCCTGATATGGAACCCACACACTACTTTAATGGTAGCTCGATGGTACCGATATATTTCGACATCATCCTGACCACACCTTTGCAAAAGAACAAACATTGTCCAATGCCAAACATTAACACAGTCATCTCAAGCATCATAACAATAACGGTTACCATGCCTGAAACAAATTAGTGTGCTTGTGTAATGCATAGGTAACTGCAGCGATTTGCCCTGGTGCCCTGAATTACATCTTTCCAAGAGGGTCATCCAATCTTGTGTTCCAGTAGAGGCAGGAACAACATGAAAGGAATCTATTTAAAAATTCCTTTCCTGCTTCTCCTGCCTCTGCCGCTGACCTGGCTCCTCTCCCAAAAAGCGTATCTTCATGGGGGTTTGTATGGGGTGCACCCACCCCAATTATATTTTGCATTCGGTCTGGTTCTGTAGCCTGCATTAAGGTCAGGAGCTGGTACAGTTAAAACGATTGGGCAGCAGTGACTGTTATCTGGGCTAGCAGACCTTTAAAAAATAACAGATGGAAGCACAGAGGTTGAATATTCCTTTTAGATGGCTCCTGGAGCGTTCTACACTTTTTTGGATTAGTCTTCATTATTTTGCCACTTTTACGGTCTTTGTCATTTATGCAACTCTAAAATTTACATCAGAAGTGATATTTAGATTTGTAGCTAACAAGCGGATTAGTGAATACCATGGGTACTTACAAACATATTTGTTTGCCTAGGGTCACACAATTTGATAAAGTGGCTGGAATGCCAGAAACTGGTCCTCGGAAGCTTGTTTCCGGTCCAGTGAAGGCATGGCTTGGCAGTTCGGGCTGGACTGTTCCGCAAAAAAAACAATGGATTTAGGCCCATATCTCTGTACTAGGGTGAATGTATGACATTGTTCTGCATTCTGTCCATCAACTGTGGTTTTGCAATTGTCACCCCGAGTGTAATGGGTATGCTCAGACGTGAGTCCCATGCACTCCACACCACTGGATTCAAGCAAGCCGGGCTGACGACGGCTGGAATGCCAGAATCCGGTCCTCGGAAGCTTGTTTCCGGTCCAGGGTAGGTATGGCTTGGCAGTTTGGGCTGGACTGTTAACATGAGGCACAGGGTCAGACTGATTTGCATATGGCCATGTTTGAACTGTGGTGGTGTGGAGAGCAAAAAAACTATGGATTTAGGCCCAGATCTCTGTACTGGGGTGAATGTATGACATTGTTCTGCATTCTGTCCATCAACTGTGGTTTTTGCAATTGTCACGCCGAGTGGGTTGGGTATGCTCAGACGTGAGTCCCATGCACTCCACACCACTGGATGCAAGCAAGCGGGGCTGAAGACAGCTGGAATGCCAGAAACCGGTCCTCTGAAGCTTGTTTCCGGTCCAGGGAAGGCATGCCTTGGCAGTTCGGGCTAGACTGTTCCCATGAGGCACAGGGTCAGACTGATTTGCATATGGCCATGTCTGAACTGGGGTGGTGTGGAGTGCAAAAAAACACTGGATTTAGGCCCAGATCTCTGTACTGGGGTGAATGTATGACATTGTTCTGCATTCTGTCCATCAACTGTGGTTTTTGTAATTGTCACCCCAAGTGGGATGGGTATGCTCAGACGTGAGTCCCATGCACTCCATACCACTGGATTCAAGCAAGCCGGGCTGAAGACGGCTGGAATGCCAGAAACCGGTCCTCGGAAGCTTGTTTCCGGTCCAGGGAAGGCATGGCTAGGCAGTTCGGGCCGGACTGTTCCCATGAGGCACAGTGTCAGACTGATTTGCATATGGCCATGTCTGAACTGGGGTGGTGTGGAGTGAAAAAATACGATGGATTTAGGCCCAGATCTCTGTACTGGGGTGAATGTATGACATTGTTCTGCATTCTGTCCATCAACTGTGGTTTTTGCAATTGTCACCCCGAGTGGGATGGGTATGCTCAGACGTGAGTCCCATGCACTCCACACCACTGGATTCAAGCAAGCCGGGCTGAAGACGGCTGGAATGCCAGAAACCGGTCCTCGGAAGCTTGTTTCCGGTCCTGGAAAGGCATGACTTGGCAGTTCGGGCTGGACTGTTCCCATGAGGCACAGGGTCAGACTGATTTGCATATGGCCATGTCTGAACTGGGGTGGTGTGGAGTGCAAACAAACAATGGATTTAGGCCCAGATCTCTGCACTGGGGTGAATGTATGATATTGTTCTGCATTCTGTTCATCAACTGTGGTTTTTGCAATTGTCACCCCGAGTGGGATGGGTATGCTGAGACGTGAGTCCCATGCACTCCACACCACTGTATTGAAGCAAGCCGGGCTGAAGACGGCTGGAATGCCAGAAACCAGTCCTCGGAAGCTTGTTTCCGGTCCAGGGAAGGCATGGCTTGGCAGTTTGGGCTGGACGGTTCCCATGAGGCACAGGGTCAGACTGATTTGCATATGGCCATGTCTGAACTGGGGTGGTGTGGAGTGCAAAAAAATGATGGATTTAGGCCCAGATCTCTGTACTGGGGTGAATGTATAACATTGTTCTGCATTCTGTCCATCAACTGTGGTTTTTGCAATTGTCACCTGAGTGGGATGGGTATGCTCAGACGTGAGTCCCATGAACTCTACACCACTAGATTCAAGCAAGCCGGGCTGAAGATGATTGGAATGCCAGAAACCGGTCCTCGGAAGCTTGTTTCCGGTCCAGGGACTGCATGGCTAGGCAGTTCGGGCTGGACTGTTCCCGTGAGGCACAGGGTCAGACTGATTTGCATATGGCCATGTCTGAACTGGGGTGGTGTGGAGTGCAAAAAAATGATGAATTTAGGCCCAGATCTCTGTACTGGGGTGAATGTATGACATTGTTCTGCATTCTGTCCATCAACTGTGGTTTTTGCAATTGTCACCCCGAGTGGGATGGGTATGCTCAGACGTGAGTCCCATGCACTCCACACCACTGGATTGAAGCAAGCCTGGTGAAGATGGCCGGAATGCCTGAAACTGGTCCAGGGAAACTTGTTTCCGGTCCAGGGAAGGCATGGCTTAGCAGTTCGAGCTGGACTGATCCTATGAGGCACAGGGTCAGACTGATTTGCATATGGCCATGTCTGAACTGGGGTGCTGTGGATTGCAAAGAAATGATGGATTTAGGCCCGATCTCTGTACTGGGGTAAATGTATGACATTGTTCTGCATTCTGTCCATCAACTGTGGTTTTTGTAATTGTCACCCCAAGTGGGATGGGTATGCTCAGACGTGAGTCCCATGCACTCCACACCACTGGATTCAAGCAAGCCGGGCTGAAGACGGCTGGAATGCCAGAAACCGGTCCTCGGAAGCTTGTTTCCGGTCCAGGGAAGGCATGGCTAGGCAGTTCGGGCTGGACTGTTCCCATGAGGCACAGTGTCAGACTGATTTGCATATGGCCATGTCTGAACTGGGGTGGTGTGGAGTGAAAAAATACGATGGATTTAGGCCCAGATCTCTGTACTGGGGTGAATGTATGACATTGTTCTGCATTCTGTCCATCAACTGTGGTTTTTGCAATTGTCACCCCGAGTGGGATGGGTATGCTCAGACGTGAGTCCCATGCACTCCACACCACTGGATTCAAGCAAGCCGGGCTGAAGACGGCTGGAATGCCAGAAACCGGTCCTCGGAAGCTTGTTTCCGGTCCAGGAAAGGCATGACTTGGCAGTTCGGGCTGGACTGTTCCCATGAGGCACAGGGTCAGACTGATTTGCATATGGCCATGTCTGAACTGGGGTGGTGTGGAGTGCAAACAAACGATGGATTTAGGCCCAGATCTCTGCACTGGGGTGAATGTATGATATTGTTCTGCATTCTGTTTATCAACTGTGGTTTTTGCAATTGTCACCCCGAGGGGGATGGGTATGCTGAGACGTGAGTCCCATGCACTCCACACCACTGTATTGAAGCAAGCCGGGCTGAAGACGGCTGGAATGCCAGAAACAGTCCTCGGAAGCTTGTTTCCGGTCCAGGGAAGGCATGGCTTGGCAGTTTGGGCTGGACTGTTCCCATGAGGCACAGGGTCAGACTGATTTGCATATGGCCATGTCTGAACTGGGGTGGTGTGGAGTGCAAAAAAATGATGGATTTAGGCCCAGATCTCTGTACTGGGGTGAATGTATAACATTGTTCTGCATTCTGTCCATCAACTGTGGTTTTTGCAATTGTCACCCTGAGTGGTATGGGTATGCTCAGACGTGAGTCCCATGCACTCTACACCACTAGATTCAAGCAAGCCGGGCTGAAGATGATTGGAATGCCAGAAACCGGTCCTCGGAAGCTTGTTTCCGGTCCAGGGACTGCATGGCTAGGCAGTTCGGGCTGGACTGTTCCCGTGAGGCACAGGGTCAGACTGATTTGCATATGGCCATGTCTGAACTGGGGTGGTGTGGAGTGCAAAAAAATGATGAATTTAGGCCCAGATCTCTGTACTGGGGTGAATGTATGACATTGTTCTGCATTCTGTCCATCAACCTTGGTTTTTGCAATTTTCACCCCGAGTGGGATGGGTATGCTCAGACGTGAGTCCCATGCACTCCACACCACTGGATTGAAGCAAGCCTGCTGAAGATGGCCGGAATGCCTGAAACTGGTCCAGGGAAGCTTGCTTCCGGTCCAGGGAAGGCATGGCTTAGCAGTTCGAGCTGAACTGTTCCTATGAGGCACAGGGTCAGACTGATTTGCATATGGCCATGTCTGAACTGGGGTGCTGTGGAGTGCAAAGAAATGATGGATTTAGGCCCGATCTCTGTACTGGGGTAAATTTATAACATTGTTCTGCATTCTGTCCATCAACTGTGGTTTTTGCAATTGTCACCCCGAGTGGGATGGGTATGCTTAGACGTGAGTCCCATGCACTCCACACCACTGGATTCAAGCAAGCCGGGCTGAAGACGGCTGGAATGCCAGAAACCGGTCCTCGGAAGCTTGTTTCCGGTCCAGGGAAGGCATGGCCAGGCAGTTCGGGTTGGACTGTTCCCATGAGGCACAGGGTCAGAGTGATTTGCATATGGCCATGTCTGAACTCGGGTGGTGTGGAGTGCAAAAAAATGATGGATTTAGGCCCAGATCTCTGTATTGAGGTGAATGTATGACATTGTTTTGCATTCTGTCCATCAACTGTGGCTTTTGCAATTGTCACCCCGAGTGGGATGGGTATGCTCAGACGTGAGTCCCATGCACTCCACACCAATGGATTCAAGCAAGCCGGGCTGAAGACGGCTGGAATGGGGTGAATGTATGACATTGTTCTGCATTCTGTCCATCAACTGTGGTTTTTGCAAATGTAGATATTGAACAGTGTTGGGCTGAGGGAGGATCCCTGTGGGACGCCACAGATGATCTTGGATGTTTTTTGAGCGGAAGGGTGGGAGGGGGACGCTCTGGGTTCTGCCGGAGAGGAAGGATGTGGTCCAGGCCAAGGCCTTCTCTTGAATACCGGTGTCATGGAGGTGTGCTGATGTGGTGCGGTGGCAGACTGTGTCGAAGGCTGCTAAGAGGTCCAGGAGGATGAGGGCGGCTGTTTCTCCTTTGTCCATCAGGGTCCTGATGTCGTCAGTGGCGGCGATGAGGGCGGTCTCGATGCTGTGGTTGCTGCGAAACCCGGATTGGGAAGGGTCCAGGATGTTGTTGTCTCCGAGGTAGCGGGTCAGCTGTTTGTTGACAATCTTTTCAGTCACTTTCGCTGGGAATGGGAGCAGGGAGATGGACCAGAAGTTCTTGTGGTCTTTGGGGTCTGCTTTGGGCTTCTTCAGGAGGGCTTGGACCTCAGCGTGCTTCCAGCTTTCTGGGAAGGAACAGTTGATTGTTTCCCGGAATAGGGGTGCGATGATCGTGCAGGCCTTGTTGAAGACGTGGTGAGGACAGGGGTCTGAATGGGATTGGTTGGAGTTCATGGTTTTGATGGTATCCTCGATGGTGATGCTGGACCAGGCGGTCAGGCGGCTGGTGTGGGTGGTGGTCGCAGGGGTGGCGGCTTGGTGGTGGTTGCGGGGGGATGGAGTTGAAGCTGTTGTAGATGTTGGTGATCTTGCAGTGAAAGAAGGTGGCCAGGGAGTCGCACAGGTCTTGTGAAGGTGGGATGTCGTTGTTGATGGAGCTGGGGTTGGAGAATTCTTTCACGATGCTGAAGATCTCTTTGGTGTTGTGTGCGTTGTTGTCTAGGCGGTCCTCTTGGCAGTCCTGATGAGTTGGTGGTGCCTGCGGGTGGCGCTCTTGAGGGCTCTGTGGTTGTCTGGTGATTGGCCGTGGAGCCATTTCTTCTCCAGTTTCCAACAGGTGTGCTCGGAGATCCGGAGGCCTTCGGTGAACTAGGCGGCTTACTTGTTGGTGTGGTTGGTTGTGGAGGTCTTGAGAGGGGCGAGGGTGTTGGCGCAGTCGTTGATCCATTGTGTGAGGTTGGTCGCGGCGGTGTCTGGGTCAGTGGGTGGTCTCAGGGCGAGGGTGGTATTCAGTTGGTCCATGGTGACTTTGCCCCAGCAGCGGTGCGGTAGCTGTTGGGCGCGGTGGTGTGTGGTGGGTTTCTTGAAGGTGAAGTGGACGCATCTGTGGTCGGTCCAGTGGGGTTTGGTGGTATGGTTGAAGGAGACGTGGGGACTTGCGGAGAAGATGGGGTCCAAAGTGTTTCCAGCGGTGTTGGTGGGTGTTGTTACGAGCTGTTTGAGTCTGAGTTTGGCGAGGTTGTCGATCAGAGCAGTGGAGTTGACGTCGTTGTTGTTCTTGAGGTGGAAGTTAAGATCCCCGAGGAGGATGTAATCCGTGGAGGCGAGGGCGTGGGTGCTGATGAAGTTGGCGATGATGTCGCTGAACTTAGGGCGGGGCCCATGATGTCTGTAGACAAGAGTTCCTCTCAGGGTGGTGTTGGGGTCGGTGTGGATCTGGAAGTGCATGTGCTCAGCGGTGGTGCGGTCTCTGTGGGAGATCTTGTAGCCCTGAGGGATGGCTATGGCGATGTCTGGTGCTGAGGTGGCGTTCAGCCAAGTTTCTGTCAGGAAGGCGACATCCGGGGTGGTTGAATCTAGGAGTTCTCAGAGTTCGATGGCGTGCTTGCGGGCAGATCTGGTGTTGAGGAGGATGCATCACAGGTTGTTGGATTTTTTGGCTGGTGGTTTGGAAGTTTGGATGCTGGTGAGTCTGCAGTTCCGGCAGGTGAAGGGCCTGTGGGTGTGCTTCGGGTGGCCCGGTAACAGGGTTGGTCTCGTTCGGTTTTGAGTGCGCGGAGGGTGGAGGCGTCGTAGTGCAGTCTGGTGTTGTGGGGGGCGCGGGGTCCAGGGGTTGGCGTTGGGCGCGGTCCAGGCACGGACGGGCTTGCCTTTGGCGTGCATTTGGCGCACCGGCGGCGCGTCCGCTACGCGCGTCTGCTTCGTGGGCGCTGCGCGGTCTCCATATGAGGCGAAGTGGGAGGCAGGAGCAGGTGGGAGGCGGGAGCGGGCGGCCAATGGGAGAGGGGCAGGGGAACCTGATGAGAAGGGGGCGGGGCCGCGGGTGAGCAGCGGCGGGGAGCGGGGGGCACAGAGGGCTGCGGAGCACCTGGTGACAGAGAGCAATACAATGGCAACTAGTACTAAGAAATAAGCAGAGAGACAATACAGGCAAAGAATGCTAGGAATCTAATAAACAGACATGGAATACAAGCAGACAAGAGACAGAGCAGACCACGGAGCAGGGGCAGAGACACGATCAGCTGCGGTGAGCCGTGCGGCGTGGGGGGTGGCCTGGGGTCAGGGGTCAGGCAAACAAGAAACATATGTAGCAGTGCTTAGAGTATTAAGCAAGTTATGTGAATTTCGAGAACTAAACGATTCTCTTATAAGAGACCAACTGGTGCGATGCACTAATAATAATCAAATTCAAAAAAACCTTTACAAATCAACCCAATCTTCAAGAAGCTTTTGATATTGCTAAGGCTATTGAGCACACTGCCATCTGTTTGAAAGAGAGTAGATCCCTGGGCCCTAGTGAACACATTTCAGAAATAATGGATTTGGGATCTGAATTTGCTGTAAGCAAAATAAAGTATGACACATGGCCTTTTCAATTGGGTGACACAGAACATTTCAAGCTTAAGTGCTTTCACTGTGGAAGTAGAAACCACTTAGCCAATGGCCCTAATTGTCAAGCAAAAACAGTTTTTTGTAGAAAGTGTAACAAAAGAGGTCAATAGGCAAGGGTGTGTAAAAGCTTCCCCATGAAATGATTTGGGAATGGAACTATTCTACCAGAAGAGAAATCTCAAGTTAAAAAGATAATATTACAAGTTAAGGATAATACAGACAATCAACTAAAATATCCTGTAAGTGATAACAATAGAGACTCTATTCCTATGAAGGGTATGATTGAAAACCCTATATCCTTCAAGGGCCTCACAACAGTAGGCAAGGTATACATAGTAGATAAGGGGCCAAATCTCCTCGGGTGGCAACACCAAAGGGAATTTGGAATCAATCTTGATCCCATTAATCCTGAGCAAGTTCTTGCTGTGAACCAGGCAAGTGTTAGTGAACACTTAATTGAGAAAGTTCCTGAAGTTTACCTCAGTAAATTGGGATTGTTGAAAGACTTTCAACATAAAATGCAACTAAAACCCAATACTAAACCTGCAATACATAGAACCAGACCAATACCTCATTTGATATGGGATCCTTCAACCCCTTGGCCGTGGCGGTAATTCCGCCGCGGCGCTGGGGGAGATTGGGGGTCGCGTGGTGCCGCCATGCTTGTGATCGAACCGCTCCATCACGAGCCACGGGCGCGCTGTGCTCATGATGGAGTGGTTCCGTCATGGCCTCGCCCACTCATTAATTCACCCGCGCAGGCAGGGAATTGATGCCGCGTGGGCGGAGCGGCCGCGGCGTGAGGGAGCCACTCCGTCATAAGCATAGTGCACCCGTGGCTTGTGACGGAGTGGTTCCGTCACTGTCACAGAACGGGTTAACTAGGCTAAGAAAAATCAAAGTGTGAGGATATTAGACTGTGTATTGACTTGCCTGATTTAAATGCCAGCATATGGGTGGAGAGACATGCCTTACCTTGTATCCACAAAATGTTGAGCACAATGGGCGAGACCACATGTTTTAGTGTCTTAGGGGTTCATTATGCCGCCCGCCATCATAACGGTGATGGGACCGCCTTCTAGATGTGCGGCAGTTTTCACCAGTGCAATTAGGATTCGCCTGCCATACTGGCTGGCAATTCCTGGCCTTTTAACATTGCGGACGGTGCTGCTGACTGCAGCACCATCTACAATGTCAAAAGAGCATGCACAGCATTTCCCTGCACCACGTGGTGCCTCCCACTTGGTGCATGGAACTGCAGGGGGGTACCCCCCAGTGCATCACCCACACACAGAGGGGGTCCGCAACGGCCCCCAAATCACAATCATAATAATGGTAATTAGTAGTGAATAATACTTTTAAAGGAGAGAGTAGTCTAGTGTGTAGTGCAGTATTAAAGCAGACAGTGATGTAGCGTTAAACCTCGCAGATGTGACATTTCCTCTCTTTGTAAGAAAGAGCAACATTTCTTGACAGATTTATGTTTGTTTGTGGGTTTATGTCTTCTTTGTTGGTTTTAAAATGTTTCTCATATACTGTTTGAAAGATGCTGCCATTTCACAGAGCCCAGGGAACGCTAGGCATGCTTGACATTTGTGGGAGCTCAGCAGCACTATATTTAGGGTCAGAAAGCAGTAGACTTGCCTTGGTAATTATTGGCTTCTGTGTCACATTCCGTCTGTCTGCATGTATCTTCTGTTTCATGATTCCTGCTTTTCACACATTTAGTCTCTGCTTTCTCAGCTCTGTCTTCTTTTCGAAGGTAGCTGAAGTGCTTTGATTGACAGCATATTTTTCAGGACTTTCCAGCCTATATCACTAAATCAATTACAGAAGCAGATCAAATCGAACCAAACTAGGCCATTTGTTCAACAAACAAACTGCAGACTATGCACGTGTTGGCCCTCGGTCCTTTGCCAAATCACCACTCCTTGCTTATTTGACTGTTCTCAAGCTTTCAAAGAGCATTGCTGAGGTCTTCTCCATTGTGATGATGGAGTGTGACTCCTGAATTGCTATTTAGCCAGTGCTCAGCAGTTAGGCCACTACCCAGAGGAGAACTGGTGAGGCCATGAGACCCATTATAGCCCTCTAGAAGGCGATATGATGAGAGGACTCTCAATGACATTGTGAGGAACCTTGGCTGGGGGTTTCATTTCCTGGATCCACTGTATCCTCCTCTTATACATTGATGATAATGGGAGAACATTAGGAAAAAGCTGATGATAAGTGGGGCCCATTGTTGTCTCTCAGGTGTACCTCGCTTCATAGTCAACCTTTGAAAACATCTTACATATCATAGGGAGGGTTGATGCATCAGAGAAGGCCATCAGAGACAAGTAATGCCATCTTCATGCCAATACTCTTTTGGCAAGGTTTTGTGTTGGGAGGCAACTATTAAATGCAATTCTAATCCACAAATTGTTTCTCCAGTTACGTCCATAGCTGACTTTGCTTTCTTCTAGGCTTCACTATGTGTGTCAAATTCATCTGCAGACATGTAAATGCTATAAATACAATAGAAGGTGCTTGCTGCCCAGCTCAAGGACATTTGCAATGTTCAGCATCCCAGATACCTTGAGAAATATATTTTTAAACATGAGTTACTCTTCCTCAAACTTGAGGAAAGCTAGTGGGAATCTGAATGCTCCACCACCATTGATGGGCTGCAGTAAGGTCTAGCTGATAATCAAGGCTCATGACAGTATTAAAACACACAAGAAGATGGACAGAATATTGCACAATGGCAAAACATTCACCCCCAGTCACAGATCTGGTTTTAATCCATTGTTAGTTTGCTCACCAAGCCACCCCAGTTCAGACATGGCCATATGAAAATCAGTCTTGACCCTGTGCCTCATGGGAACAGTCCAGGTCGAACTGCCAAGCCATGTTTTCCCTGAACCGGAATCAAGCATCCTAGCACCAGTTTCTGGCTATCAGCCGTCTTCATCCAGGATATCTTGACTCCAGTGGCATAGTGAGCACGGGACCCACGTCTGGGCATACCCTTCCCACAAAGGGTGAACAGCAAAAGACACAAGATGACGGACGGAATGTTGCACAATGGCAAAACATTCACCCCCAGTCACACATCTGGGTTTAAACCATTGTTATTTTCCTCAGCAAGCCAGCCCAGGTCAGACATGGACATATGCAAATCAGCCTCATGGGAACAGTCCAGCCCGAACTGACAAGCCATGTCTTCCCTGGACCGGAATCAAGCATCCTAGGGCCGGTTTCTGGCTTTCAGTCACCTTCAGCCAGGATAGCTTGACTCCAGTGGCATAGTGAGCACGGGACCCACGTCTGGGCATACCCTTTCCACAAAGGATGAACAGCAAAACACACAAGATGATGGACGGAATGTTGCAAAATGGCAAGACATTCACCCCCAGTCACAGATCTGGGTTTAATCCATCGTTATTTTGCTCACCAAGCCACTCCAGTTCAGACATGGCCATATGTAAATCAGTCTTGACCCTGTGCCTCATGGGAACAGTCCAGCCCGAACTGCAAAGCCATGTCTTCCCTGGACCGGAATCAAGCATCCTAGGACCGGTTTCTGGCTATCAGCCGTCTTCAGCCAGGATAGCTTGACTCCAGTGACATAGTGAGAACGGGACCCACATCTGGGCATACCCTTCCCACAAAGTGTGAACAGCAAAACACACAAGATGATGGACGGAATGTTGCGCAATGGCAAAACATTCACCCCCAGTCACAGATCTGGGTTTAATCCATCATTATTTCGCTCACCAAGCCACCCCAGTTCAGACATGGCCATATGCAAATCAGTCTTGACCCTGTGCCTCAAGGGAACAGTCCAGCCTGAACTGCCAAGCCATGTCTTCCCTGGACCGGAATCAAGCATCCTAGAACCGGTTTCTGGCTATCAGCCGTCTTCAGCCAGGATAGCTTGACTCCAGTGGCATAGTGAGCACGGGACCCACGTCTGGGAGTCCTAACTTCACAGCTCCTAAACTGAGAAAAATCCTAAATTTAAGACTTTCAGTATTCACAGAAGGCATTTAGGAGTCCAAAAGTTAGGAGTCCTAACTTTACTACTCCGAAACTGAGAAAAATCCTAACTTTAAGACTTTTGGTATTCACAGAAGGCATTTAAGGGTCCTAAAGTTAGGACCCTAACTTCTGTGAAAACCGAAATGAGTAAGTGGCTTCTGTGAATACCAAAATGGTAGTTAGTTTAGGATTTTGACTTAAGTTAGTTCTGTGAATCGGGCCCTATGTACTCGAAAATCGAATTCACATACCTTCAGCCTGAGATCTTCTGCTTCGCTGCTCCTATCTTTTCTATACTGATATCTCTGCCTGGGTGGAGGAGATTCCCATACAGATAGGTATAGGATTACTAGTAAATGATAGAGGGAAAATAGTGAGTGGTGGGAAAAAGGAAATAAAGATGAATAATTACAACAAACAGTTGGAGGACTTTAGAAGAGACATGCAAATACAAAATGCACTACGGCGGTATAAGGTTAAGACAATTGCAAATTTATAGAACACACATTTCTTTATTTTACAGTAGATCTACTGACAAAACAGGCTCAATTGTACTCCTTCCCAGCCTTAGAGTAGGGCACCACATTTGACCAACCACTGGTACTGCAACATACTGTCATGGTAGAAAATAACAGTTATGCATAATGAAACATACAACATAAATTAAATAAAAATATTTCCAATTTAACTATCTTTAAAACATGTTTTTTATCATGACATCTTTTAAAATTTTATTTTTTAATGTACATAATAACATTTTAACCAAAAATATTTTTCAATTCAGTCCTTGAATAAGTATTACGTCTTGTAAAACTGAACTTTAGTGAGCTAAGCACAAATATATAACCGTTTATGTATATTTGGTTTACGGTCCTATCAAGGCCGCCCTCGGAGGAACTTATGTAAAATACCAACATAACCTGTTTAGAATTTGTGGTGATTTTAATTGTATAATTGATCCACAACATGCCACTAAAATCCTGGTTGATAGATCATAAATGTCCCACATGAGGAGGCCTACTATGGAATTTATTTTTGCCTACAGCTTGGTGCATGGCGCATTCTGTGCACTACAGGGAATATTATATTATCAACCTGCTGCTAGTGGGGATGGGTCAAACTGCTCATTTTCAGAGTGAAATGTAATACATCATGATCCATAGCCATCCTATTGTATACATGCTGTGGTTTATCCAGTGTGGGACATCATATACTCCAATAGTCATTCCAGTGGGCTCCCTTACGGCGGACATATTCTTATGTATAATTACAGAAGTCAATCATATGCTGCTTGATAACTAAGGGTCTGCAACTAGCCGAGGATACTGTATATGCTATAATGTTGAAACCATGCTTCAGGGTGCTGGCTAATCTCATGCTATTCAAATAAACAGAGACAAAGTGATGTTGATACCATTCAGATCAGTAACACAAACTCAGAGAACATTGTCTGACAATTAAGCTCCATTCACTCTCAACCTGCAGCTTTGCATCTGCAACAGTTGGAGGAAAGGAAACTAAATGAAGGCATTTGAGTTTGGGGACAAGATCCTAGCTTCTTTATTCAAACTGTCCCAACAGCTGTAATCAGATGCAGTTATTGAATCAATGGATGATGAATCAGACTGTATCAATTTTGTGACTTTTGTAACCATTCTTTCCCTGGGTGTGGACATGGATATAGGTTTCTTTTTACAATACCTACACCGAGACACTAAGGCGGTCATGCAATACTCGGCCAGCCTGAATGTATCACGCTCATTTCCTGTCCAGGGTGGAGTCCATCAGGGTTGTAACTTGGCCCCTTTTTCATTTAGTCTTTACGTTAACAACTAGGAGAAGACTCTTTTAGAAACCTAGGCTGATTTTCCTTGGGTGGGGCGGCAGGGTCTTCCGGTCCTGGTATACGTGAACAATGCTGTTCTGATGACCAGGACCGAATGGGGCCTTCAAACGCTTATAAATTCCTTTGCCCAAATTATGGCGGACCTGGACTTGAGGGTTAATAACTCCAAGTTGTATATCATGCAAGTAGGGTCCTGGTCAAGTAGGCTATATACTTTTAGGTTTGGACTCACACTGATTCCAAAGTCGAGTATGTTCTCGTATCTGCGGTTATTATTAGACAATAAAATGAATTGGAGGCTCCAACTCACCCGCAATAAAAATGACCTCACCCAGGAGACTGCAGCCATTTTTAACATTGCCTGTAGTTTGGGGAAAAGACTGGTGGGGGCTCATTTAAAGCTCTCCAGAGCCAAGTGCATTTCAAAGGCTCTCTACGGCAGGGAAATTTGAGGTTACACCACTAGATGATCTTCAAATTGCGGAAAACACATTTTTGAGACAGCTTTTATCCATCCCTCCGGGTACTCCCTCCTTCACTTCCCATGAGGAGCTAGGCATGTCTTACGTTTCCGAGCTGATAGTATTTTGTTCTGTGTCCCTCTGGTTAAAAATTTGGCTTGAGAAAGGTACTTCCTTAAATAAAGCGATCCTTAAAGATTGCCTGGCTCTCGATCATGCATCATAACCACTGGATGCCTTAATGTAGTTCCCCAAACTTGGGCAGTGTATCAAGGAGTGCCCATGGTTTACTCAAACCCTGTGAAAGTGTGCCCATGGTTTATTCAAACTCTCTGCTAGTGCCTGCCTGTACCTGCTTGTGAGCAAATATATACTTCTGATCTCAACCAGCTATTCATGTGTGTAAATGCGGCCATTGGAACTACGACAATGTGCAACTAGGTCAGCAACGTTGGGCCCCTACGCCCGAGCCTCGCTCTGGGAGGTATGCACGCCAGTAACACACTTAATACATGCATGTTGGTGCATGTGCCCATTCACTGGCCCTTGCAGCGAATAGAAGCCTGCCAACGTTTCCTACAGCACGGCCATGCACAGAGGCTACGGTACAAGTTTATTTTTGTGGAGGAAAACACATTTACATGAGAGGAAAAAAAAAAGCATTCGGAAACAAAATTACACTTCTAGGTCTCAGAATCGAGATTGTCTTGTTTAAAAATGGCGCAGTTGGAAAGCCCGAGTTAATTCGCACTGAGTCATGGCGTGTTTCAAAGTTAAAGGTCCCAATTACAACTAAGAGCACTGACACCATCATGAGGCATGCACGTCAAGTTTCACCTCTGCCCTATGTGGAAGGCAGGAACCGCAGGCTCTCTGCCAAGGAACTAATCCCAGCTATTTGCAGGAAAAAATCTAAGGCTCTGAACCACGTTTGCTATTTTTCTTGTAAATAATTCTGAATTGTCATTTATCCTGCCTTAAAAGAACAAGCCGTGGCCATGGAATGTCTGAGTTCTTGAAGGGGAGGGAGGGAAAGTGAAAGCACGTGCGATGAGCGCGCTGTGCCGCCGGTTTCTCTGCTGAAGGGAGACAGGAATTATCATGCGCGGACAGGAGATGTGCACTCCATACGCGTGCAATTCGCCTGTCCGCGCGTGCCACCTCCTGTCTTCCTTCGTGCACCAAAGCGGCAGCAATAGAGCTCCTAGCGAAGCAGTTGCACTGCATTCGCACACGAGCCCTAAAAATATAGGAGGTAGCGGCGCAAAAAGTCAGGGGTAATCACACCAAGAAGTATCAGGTCTAACACTCATGATGTTACCAACATTTTCAAATACTGATTTCAATTAGGGACCTTGAAGATTGTTATGTCACATCTGCATAGTTAGAAACAGGGGTACATGACTTAAAACCTTTGTTGTTCACCTCAGTACCACTCTGCAGTTCATATGTTTGCTTCTTGCCCAGGCCATCGTAGGCAAATATTGCTCTTTTTTGGGGGGATCCTTGGGCAGGAACCTGCACTTATAAAGCGTTACAAACCTTACAATGACTGTGAGAAGTTGGCCTGGTATATGCTGTCCACTAGTTAAAGTGGGAAAATTACACCAGTCCAAACAACCCTTATGGTGATTTAAGAGATAAAAGCTATCCACTTGGTAGCTGTGGAATGCGGCCTTCAGGCTTAGTCTTGAAGGAATGTGTAGTATAGTGCTTTTGTGGAAATATTGAGCTCTTTAATCGAATTGTACTAGTCATACCTAGAGCTGTGCATTTATGATCTAGGACTTAGAACTGCTTGAAGCATTAGCATTCCTCTCGGTCAGTTCTGCCTGGAGAGCATTCATGCTGGTTGTGCCTGCTGTGCAGGGCTGGTAATAAAGGATCATATTTAATTCACAATATTGGTCTGTTGTCCTTCTGAAGATACTTCAACGTTTTGGCGAAGATTGATGGTCCAGCCCCTGCCAATTCTTCAAGAAAAGCTTTTCTGCCTTTAAATTATGGCTGATTTTACGGACTTCTACAAAAGATGCCAATTTCCTAAAATATTCTAGCAAACAGAAGAGAGGCCTGAGGACTTCACCAACGTATCGTGAGCTTTCCCTCTTTTCTCAACTATACCTCTTCTGCAACATACAAAATAGACACCGCTGCTTACTTTTGAACTTTCTGCAACCGCCGCTCCACACGCTTCTCCTGATTCCCGAGGCCAGGTATTCCATGCTTCTCTCCTGCGTTCCAGCATGATCGCAATGTTCTGCAACTTCACAGCGTCCCCGTGTCACCACGCAGAGACGTATGAGGTCACGTTGCGTGACCCCAGCGGCCATCTTGTTTTTCAACTCATTAAAAAAAAAGTGCTGAAATTTATTTACACCACCGCAAACAATTTTATTATATACTGCAGTGAACGCAAGTGCAATCGCAACAGGAGTATAGCGTTTCACAGTAATTATCCAGTAACTACAGTAAGACTGTTTGTTAATATTTTTAACAAGTCTCATTTGTTCAAGTGTTACTGCGCATATCTCATGGAAGGAAATTCAGGCACTAGTCCTTCCACATCTAATATTACACAAGCTTCTAATTTTACCATCACCCTCAATAACCCCAATGAATTTCAACCTAATCCACGGGATCCCATTGTCAAGTGGCTAGAGTTGTAGGAGTATGTTATAAATTATATAGTCACTCTTGAAGACAATGGCAGCGTGTTATCTCCTGAAAGAAAAAAAAGAATTCTAATGCATTGCTTAGGGCCCGAAGGCCTCAGAGTTTATTGTCAAATGCAAAAAATTGAAAGAAGTGAGGACTTAGATGTTTTAAGTGTGCCATAGCTGACCTGGATGATCACTATTCACCATCTGTATGCGTGGTTGTATCCAGGCGTATTTTCTACAAGCATGAACAAGATCCCAATGAATCTGTTGATGGTTTTGTCTCCGCACCTAAACATCTTGCCATCAAATGCAAATTTGGCATGTTACACGATGACATGATCAGAGATCAAGTAGTTATGTGCACCAAGAACAAAAACATCCAGGATAGACTATGGATCGAGGGTGAGGCACCTTAAAAGATATCATCACACTAGTTGAAAAAGCAGAAGTTTTAGAAAGATGTGCCAAAGGTGTGTCTATTCCCATTGATGTAGTTTATGTCAACGGAGTCAGTGATGACAGAAAAGGAATGACTCCTACATTCAAACCTAGACTATTTCCTACTTCCTATTTAAAAAAACAAGAAAACTATACCCGTCCTGGGTTCCTCTGCTACAGATGTGGAAGCACTTCTCACACAGCTTCTTTCAACAAATGTCCTGCGAAATCAGCTAAATGTTTAGAATGTGGTAACATAGGTCATTTCTCTAAAGTTTGTAGAAGGAAGCGGTTTAAACAATCTTGAGTTGCATGTGTTACAGACAACAATTCGAACTTGTCAGGCAACAACTCTGATGAGTCCCCTGTGAATTCCATTATTGTGTCCACTGTTCAAAGAAATATGTGGTTGTAAACATCACTGGAGGTGACAGTAGCAAATCTTTATGCATAATTTCTTTTGGAGGTATTGATTTAAGGTTGCAGGGGATTCCCGATCTCCATTTACTATAATTGCTCAATCTGTACGGGAAGACACATTTTCTCAGGTGATTGGTTCTCACTTACATCCTACTGATGTTAACCCAGAGAGTTTCACTGGACAAAAAAATGATATGCTGGGTACAGATCTCTAGTGTTCGAATTTAAATGAAGAAAAATGCTGTGTACGTTATATGTGGCTACAGAAGGACCTTCCATTCTAGGATGGAAAGAGCAAGGTTCTCTTAACATTGTGTTAGATCCCAATAGCCGTGAATAAATATTGTTACTTTGTGATGCTGAAAACACCAAAAATGGGAATTTGAAATAATTTTCCAAAGTTTTCAATGGTACTATTGGGAAACTTGATAGTTTTACTCAAAAAAACTCATTTTTAAGCCCAATGTTGTTCCCAAGATACATAAAGTTCACAACATTCCACTGATTGTTCGAGATGAGGTTAAAAGAGAACTGAAGTAATTGCACGATGCTTGCATAATTGAACCGGTGGAAGCATCTGATTGGGTTTCACCAATTGTGTTTGCCAGATGGGCCAATGGCAAGATTTGCCTGTGTATTGACCCTAGATACTTAAATGATAACATGATCTCGACCACTGTGCCCTCGGCCTGGTTGCCCCCATGCTCCCCGCCTGCTGCCTGCCACCTACCTGCTGACGCCTTCCCAGCCCGGCCCCCCAGCCACCGCAGGGCCGCCCACCTCGAACGCCGATCCAGCCCGGCGCCCCAGCCGCCGCAGGGCCGCCGGACTCGATTTTCGCGCCGGTTTTTGCTGCGCCCCCGCCTGCTGATAGGACAACGCGCTCCCCGCCTCACAGCTGACCCGCCCTCACGGATCCCTTCTTAAGGGGACCCGACCTCCATTCTGCAGCGACCACTGTGCCCTCGTCCTGGTTGCCCCCACGCTCCCCGCCTGCTGCCTGCCACCTACCTGCTGACGCCTTCCCAGCCCGGCGCCCCAGCCACCGCAGGGCCTCCCACCTCGAACGCCGATCCAGCCCGGCCCCCCAGCCGCCGCAGGGCCGCCGGACTCGATTTTCAAGCCGGTTCTTGCCGCGACCCCGCCCCCCCGCCTGCTGATAGGACAACGCGCTCCCCGCCTCACAGCTGACCCGCCCTCACGGATCCCTTCTTATGACGCCCCCTCAGCGACCGTGCAGCGGACGCGCACAGCGGGAGCGCCGATTGAGCGCCGAAGGTGCGCCAAAGGTAAGCCCGTCTGCACCCGTCCGTGCCTGGACCGCGCCCAGTGCCAGGACCCCTGGCCCCCGCAGTTCCCAGCCCACCCGCCGGACGTACGACGCCGCCACCCTCAACGCACTCAACGACGGACGAGTCCCGGGATGCTACCGTGCCACCCGGAGACGCTCCCACGGACCCTTCTGCTGTACTGCCTGCAAGTTCACCTGCATCCGGACCTGCATCGCACAAGCACCCGCCAAGACGAACACCAGCAGCAACCACCTCAAGTGCATCCTGCTCAACACCAGCTCAGTCCACAGACACGCCATCGAACTCTGGAACCTCATCGACACCACTGCTCCTGACGTTGCCTTCCTCACGGAGACCTGGATGAACGCCTCCTCAGCGCCCGACATCGCCATCGCCATCCCAGAGGGCTACAAGATCACCCGGAGGGACCGCACCGCCAACCAGACAGGAGGAGGCATCGCCATCATCCACAGGGACACCATCCGCATCACGACCTACACCGACAACATCCTGACTACCGCCGAACACCTACACTTCCAGATCCACACCGACCCGAAGACCACCCTCAGAGGCACCCTGATCTACCGACCCCCGGGACCACGCACCCAATTCAGCGAGGACATCGCCGACTTCGTCAGCCCGCATGCCCTCCCCTCCGCTGACTACATCCTCCTGGGGGACCTCAACTTCCACCTGGAGAACAACAACGACCGCAACACCACCACCCTGCTCGACAACCTCGCCAACCTCGGACTCAAGCAACTGGTGACCACCCCCACCCACCTCGCCGGACACACACTCGACGCCGTCTTCTCATCCAGCAAAGACATCGCCTTCAGCCACGCCACAGGACTCCACTGGACGGACCACAGCTGCGTCCACTTCACCTTCAGAAGAACAACGACCCACCACCACCAGCAACAGGTCGCCCGCAGAAGCTGGAGCAAGATCACAGCCGACCAGCTTGCCGCTTCCCTGAGCCAGCACCCTCCCGCCAGCTCAGCGAACCCCAGCCAGGCCGCCGACAACCTCACGAAGTGGATCAGCAACTGCGCGGACGAACTCGCCCCACTGAGGACCCCACCCAGCAGACCCGGCAGCAAGAAGGCCCCGTGGTTCACCGACGAACTCAAGAGCTCCAAGAAGAACTGCCGAGCCCTCGAGAGAGCCTGGAGAAGGGAGCCAACACCGGACAACATGACCACCCTCAAGCTTGCCACCCGGAAGCATCACCAACTGATCCGTGACACCAAGAAAACTGCATTCAAGGACCGGTTGGATAACAACGCACACAACAGCAAGGAACTCTTCAACATCGTGAAAGAGCTCTCCAACCCCAACGCCGGAAACAATGACATCACCCCATCGCAAGAACTCTGCAACTCCCTCGCCTCCTACTTCCACAACAAGATCGCGGACATACACAACAGATTCAACACCCAACCGACGAACGCCACGTCCAACTCGACCGAACCACCGCCCCCCACCACCACCCTCCGCGCCTGGACTCCGATCTGCACCGAAGAAACCGTCCGCATCCACTCCGGATCTCCGACCGACCCCTGCCCTCACCACGTCTTCAACAAGGCCGACGCCGTCATCGCACCCCACCTGTGGGACATCATCAACACCTCCTTCACCACCGCCACCTTCCCAGAGAGCTGGAAGCATGCCGAACTCAGCGCTCTACTCAAGAAACCAACAGCGGACCCCACCGAACTCAAGAATTACCGCCCCATCTCGCTGCTCCCGTTCCCAGCCAAAGTCATCGAGAAGACCGTCAACAAGCTGCTGGCCGCCATCCTTGAGACGAACGGATCCCTCGACCCCTCACAGTCTAGCTTCCGAGCCAACCACAGCACCGAGACCGCCCTCATCGCTGCCACCGATGACATCCGAACCCTGATGGACAACGGAGAAACAGCGGCCCTCATCCTACTAGACCTCTCCGCGGCCTTCGACACCGTCTGCCACCGCACCCTAGTGCAGCGCCTCAGCAACGTCGGAATCCAGGAGAAGGCGCTGGAATGGATCATCTCCTTCCTCGACGGAAGAACACAGAGAGTCCGTCTACCACCGTACAAGTCAGAGGCCACCGAAGTCATCTGCGGCGTCCCTCAAGGATCGTCGCTGAGCCCAACCCTCTTCAACGTCTACATGAGCCCCCTCACGGCCATCGCATGCCAACACAACCTCAACATCATCTCCTACGCCGACGATACCCAGCTGATCCTCTCCCTGACCAACAACCCCGCCGCCGCCAGAGCCAACCTTCACGAAGGAATGAAAGAGGTAGCCGAGTGGATGTCGACCAGCCGCCTGAAGCTGAACTCGGACAAGACGGAAGTCCTCATCCTGGGATCCTTGCCCTCCACCTGGGACGACTCCTGGTGGCCCCCCGCCCTGGGCACCGCACCAAAACCGACAGACCACGCACGCAACCTGGGCTTCATCCTGGACTCCTCCCTCTCCATGATCAGACAAGTCAACGCCGTCTCCTCATCGTGCTTCAACATCCTGCGCATGCTACGGAAGATCTTCCGGTGGATCCCCATCGAGACCAGGAAGACTGTCACCCAGGCACTCGTCACCAGCCGACTGGACTACGGCAACGCCCTCTACGCCGGAACCACCGCCAAGCTCCAGAAGAGACTCCAACGGATCCAGAACGCCTCAGCCAGACTCATCCTCGACATCCCACGACACAGCCACATTTCCGGACACCTAAGAGACCTGCACTGGCTCCCGGTCAACAAGAGAATCACCTTCCGTCTCCTTACCCACGCACACAAAGCTCTCCATGACCAAGGCCCGAGCTACCTCAACAACCGCATCAACTTCTACGCTGCCAAACGACACCTCCGATCAGCCAGTCACGCCCGCGCCGCCGTCCCCCGCATCCGAAGAGCGACAACAGGAGGAAGGTCCTTCTCCTACCTGGCCGCCAAGACCTGGAACTCCCTCCCGACCGACCTGCGCCTGACCCAAGACCACCTCGCCTTCAGGAAGAAGCTCAAGACCTGGCTGTTCGGGTAGCAGCAGCACCCCCCCTCCCTAGCGCCTTGAGACCCTCCGGGTAAGTAGAGCGCTCTATAAATGCCTATGATTGATTGATGATTGATCAATTCCCACTCCCTAGAATTGATGAACTGCTTTCCGTAACCAAGGGCGCAAATGGTTTTCTACCATTGACCTTTCCTGTGCTTATCAACAGATTTTTCTGCACTACTTTTGGCTGCTTCCAATTTCGCTGCATGCCATTTGGGCTAGCCTCCAGTGTGGCAGTCTTCCAGAGACTAATGCATGAGTTATTTGGTGATAGGCAGGGCGTTATATTTTTCAGGACGATATTCTTATGATGGGAGCTAACAAAAGAATGCATGAAGAACGCCTTACAGATGTTATGAGAGTGTTACAAGAAAAATGAGTCACTGCTGAAATATCTAAGTGCAAATTTGCAGAGACAAGAGTCACATACCTAGGTCACAAAGTAAGTTCTCAAGGCATTAGACCCAAAACTAATCTAATAAAAGCAATTACTGAAGCACCTGTTCCCAGGTCTAAGGAAGATCTTAGGTCATGCATTGGTCACACGGAGTTCTATTCCAAGTTTGTGGAAAAATTCTCAGAGAAGACTCACGTCATGAGATCTCTTCACAAGAACAAAGTGCAGTTCTCTTGGTGCTCTGCCTGCTAACAGTCTTTCATTGAAATTAAAAGAGTCATTACTCAAGCCCCCATCTTCAGGGTTTTGATCCCCTTGCCAGCACCATCATAGCCAACAATGCCAGTAGTAACATTTTGGGTGCTGTCCTAACCCAACTTGATGGTAACAACGGGGAACAACCTTTACAACGAAGGTTTTACAACGCGGTACTGTTACCACGCAACTTTTACAACGCAAGTCGTTACAACGACTTGCGCTGGGGGTGGCTCCAGGATAGTAAATAGTTTAATTTACTATCCAACTCCTTCCCTACTATCCACGGGGACTGGAGTTGGAATAGTAAATTAAAATATTTACTATCCAGCAACCCCCAACGCAAGTCGTTGTAACGACTTGCGTTGTAAAAGTTGCGTAGTAACAGCACGCGTTGTAAAAGTACACGTTGTAACGTCGTACATCCGGTAACAACAGTGAATATATTTTTGCCTTTGCTTCACGTTCGCTTACTCCTGCTGAAGAACGATATTCAGTAATCGAACGTGACACATTGGCATGTGTCTGGGCCCTGGAGTATTTCAGGAAATTTTTATCCGGGTAGGAAATTTGTTTTACTATGTGATAACAAACCCCTTACTAAACTCCTTACTACTGAAGGGTTGACCAATGCCACAGCCAGAATTGCCAGACTCTCCATGAGGCTGCAAGATTTCTTGTACAATATACAATACATACCTAGTGTCAAGAACTTCACAGCTGATTTCTTAAGTCGCATGTCTTTACCGTTAACTGAATTGGTCAAAAACCCTTGGAACAATTTTTCAGTTACCTCTATATTCCTTGACTACACTTTTCAGAGCAGTTTTTGTAAAGAAGAATGGCTTGAAGTTGAGAATGCTGATCAAATCTTACTGGATCTTAAAAAGTTGGTTGTGAACGGATGGAGTGGAATGGATAAAAAGTCACTAACTGATGAACTCAGAGGTTTCTGGGAAGTGCGTAAGAAACTTTGTGTGTGTGACACTTTAGTCCTACATGGTGATAAAATATCCCCCAAACAATCTACGAACCAGAATACTTGACCTGTGTTATGAAGGACATTCTGGTATTGCACATACCAAGCTACGCTTGAAAGAACTTTATTGGTTGCCAAAAATAGACTTAGATGTGGAAAGGTGTGTAAGATCATGTGTCAAGTGCGAAGTTTCCGATAAGACCCTTACAACTTTCAGCCCACCTTTAGCTTCTCGCTCATGTCTGGACCTTCCCTTAGAAGTGGTTGCAGTGGATTTTGTGGGTCAAGTTGTATGGCAAGATGGTTAACAGAAATACATTTTAGTTCTTTTTCCAGGTGGTTGGAAGTAAGTATGGTAAGTACAGTTAGCACTAAAACTGTTATCACATTTCTAGACAACATCTTCTTGAGGGAACGGTTTCCCAAAATTATCCTATCTGACAATGATGTTTTGATTTTATGGTGAGGCAATATTTTTTGTTTTCCTCATTCACAGACCTGACGATGTCCCGGATGGGGACGAAACACGTTGGCTGTTAATCTGTTATTTTTGGTTGTACATGAAAAGATTGATGTGTCTTCTGGAAGCTGACTAAAACTGATATAAGCTTCAGAATAAAGAAAAAACAACTTCAAATTTTCACTTGTTTGAAGGAGTACTTATGTGAACTGTTAGTGGATGAACACTAAATACAGAAATTGTTGTTATTTGAATTTGAATTTACATACTCCCTTTATTGTTTAGTTTTCACCTAGTGTTTTATAGGTTAGGACGGTGTACATTGAGGAGGTTGAGTGTGGGCAAAGATTCTAATTAGTGATAAGCATTACTTGTGTGGGAATAACCCCTTGGAGTGCACACCATAAGACCCAACACCGTCTTTTATAGTTTGAATCCTATCTGACAATGGAGTGCAATTAAAATCTACTGTAATGAAAAACTACTTGTCTGCCTCTGGCATCCAACCAAGTTTCACTGCACTTTATCATCCCATTGGCAATGGTATTGTTGAAAGAGCCAATTGCAGTATCAAAGGTCTTCTCCAGCTAGTCAATACAGTAAACCTGTCATGGGATGAGGAGTTAAAAAAATTACTTTGGGCTTATAGAAGCACCATTTACTCCTCTCTCAACGAGAGTCTTTTCCACCTCATGAGGGATAGCATTCCTCATTCCAAGATTAATCCTGGGTGGTTGAACAAAAATGTTATGGTTCAGTGTGATATACCCAGTGTGAGAGAGTATATCCAAGTATATCTGATGAAAAACAAAATTTACTATGATCAGCTAGCTTGTTTGCTTGAAGGTTAATGGGTTCATGTGAAATGCTCTAAGCCTATCTCCAAAGGAGAAAGCAGGTTTAGTGAACCCAAACGTGTTGTGAAAGTTTTAAACAACACTGCCTTACTGCAGATTGGTGAAGTATGTCATTTTAGTCGCCTTGTACCAGTCTCATCTGACCTTGGTGGCACAATGGAGAATATTGAGAATGAAGGCAAAAACATTTGATGGGTAGAGACTATAAATGTCACTCCTGAAGTGATTGATCCTGGTCTTATCCATCCTGAGTCTGCCATCCAAGTTCCTTATATTCTTAAACCTGCCTTATTGGACAGGGTTCTACAAGGTATCCCTGAATCTGGTGTTCCTGTCTGTAATGACAATGTTATTAACACTTCCAGTGGTAGAATTGTTAAGAAACCTAAATCCCTGGAAATGTTTGATTGTCATTCAGTTTTTTTTGTATTTGCCATTAGGCATGGGCGGAAAATCCGTTCCGCTCGCGGATTTTGCGGATTTTCGGGAAATCCGCAATCCGCGAGATTTGCGAATCTCCCGCAAAATCCGCAAATCCGCGAGCAGCGGATTTTGCTCGCACTGCTCGCACTGTTCGCGTGAGTTCGCGCCCCGCGAATAAGTGCAAAATTGCAGAAATACGATTTTAGCAAAACTGAAAGTAACTACTTACCAGGTTCAAAAGTTCAGGCTCATCATTAGTAGCCATTTCCTGTAGTGCTTCCTGAGGGGCCCCTCCAGAGTTCAGTTGCCAGTTGAAACTATTATGTGACCCTGCTCTGAACCTCAGAATAGTTACACATATGCCACAAAGGTCCTGAATTACAGCTAAGGGAGACAAGCAGGAGCCAGGCTGGAAGTTAAAATCCATTAATCAGCCCCTAATTCATTATTGTCAGTTGGGGCAGGGCAGGTGTTGTAACTAATTTTGCAACAATGAAAGCACTTAGCAAGTGCAAAAGATCACTAATCAGGGCGCACTAAGGAAGCAGGTGCCAGCTAAAAAAATATTCTGTGACACATTAATCAGCCCCAAATTAATTCAGGTCACTTGAGGCAGGGAAGGTGTGCTTTGCTTTGCCGAAAATAATGTACACTGGACAACCAGAGGGTGTGGTGATGAAACAGAGGGTGGCATGGGTGGGCCAGAGGGTGGCATGAGTAGTCAGAGAGTGGCAGTGGTGACAGAGAGTGGCAGTGATGAAGAAGAGTGTCCCAAACAGGCTGGACACGTAGAAACAACAAGTTCGCAAAACTTGCGACCCGACAGGTAAGTTCGCAAATTGCGAAATTGTAAAAACCCTCGCGAACTGGCAGAAACACGGGCGAACACAAAAAAAATAAAAATCCGCAAATTCGCAGGAATTCGCGGATTTTGCGGATTGCGAATCCGCAAATCCGCAAAATTCGCGAACGCGAGATCCGCAAAATTCGCTCATCTCTATCTATTTGCCATATCCAGAACTGTGTATTTACGATCTAGAACATAGAACTGCTTGATGTATTAGCATTCCTCTTGGTAAGTTCTGCTGGATACCGTTTGTGCTGGTTGTGCCTACTGTGCAGGGGCTGGCAACCTTAATTTACAATACTGGTCTGTTGTCCTTCTGAAGATACTACAGAATGTTAAGCAGCTTGTTTTACCAGAATGCAACCTTATAGTAGTGGTTAAATGAAATGAGAACCACACAGTAGTTATAAAAATATGTATTTATTAATATAACACTCTCTAGTATGAAACAGTATCTCCTGCACTGAGATAATCACAAAACACACAATACTTAAGCACAGAAATGATAGTAAACATCACAAATACACAGTGGGCCCCAGGGGGGGACAAAACCATATACTAAAATAGTGGTAAAATAGTGCTAAAATAGTGGGGTAAGAACCACGAGTCAAGTCAAGACAGTGTCTAGAGTATGTAGAATCGCTGGGACCCCAAGGAACCACCCAAGGTGAGTAAGTAGGGACCCAAGGGAGGGCATGTGCATTGTGGCGCTGGGCACCGCACCAACACCCACGGACCACGCTCGCAACCTGGGATTTATCCTGGACTCCTCCATCACGAGGACCAAACAAGTCAACGCCATCTCATCATCATGCTTCAACATCCTGCGCATGCTCCGAAAGATCTTCCGGTGGATCCCAACCGAAATTAGAAAGACAGTCACCCAGGCCCTCGTCACCAGCTGACTGGACTACGGGAACGAAGGAACCACAGACAAACTTCAGAAAAGACTTCAGCGCATACAGAACGCCTCCGCACGACTCATCCTTGACATCCCTTGCCGCAGTCACATAACACCCCACCTGAGAAACCTGCACTGGCTCCCCGTCAGCAAGAGGATCATGTTCAGGCTCCTCACCCAGGCACACAAAGCGCTCCACGACATGGGCCCCGAATACCTCAACAACCGCCTCTCATTCTACACCCCCACCCGCCAGCTTCGCTCCGCCAGCCTCGCCCTCGCCATCGTCCCACGGATCCGCAGAACCACAACCGGAGGAAGATCGTTCTACCTGGCCGCCAAGACATGGAACTCCCTCCCCGCACACCTATGACTAACCCAGGACCACCTCATCTTCAGGAAGCACCTCAAGACCTGGCTATTCGAGCAGTAACAGCACCCCCGTCCCTTCAGCGCCTTGAGACCCTCACGGGAGAGTAGCACGCTTTATAAATGTATTGATTGATTGATTGTATTGATTGATGTTAATAAGGAGTGCAGATGCCGGACTTGTTCCATAGTTGAGCTGCGCTGTTTCAGTGGTTAGAGATTTTCTATGCAGTGCACAGTTCACTACACTCTCAGACATAGTTTTCTTACATATGGGTTGCATAATGGGCTAATTACAGACAATGAGTGGCTTGAATTACATGCACCAAATAGTCCAAAACAGGTCTGGGTTTCCTTGTTTCTGCTCAGAGTAAACCTGACCTGGCCTGGCAGCCTGTGTTTGACTGTTCCTATTCAACCACGACCAGCACTGAATTGCATCTCAATGGGTACTGTCTGAGGTGCAATAGTGGGCAAAAACCAATTGTTTTGGTATGCGGCCTAGAGTAATTATCAGTGACTCCGATAAAGTCACATATTATGCCCATCATTTTTTGTATTCCTCAGTCCGATGAGCTAAGCATCAGAGATATACCAGATGTGGGTCCTGTTCTCACTGTACGACTGGAGTCAGACTGCACCTTACTTAAGGGGTCCAAACAGGATAAAACTGGTCTGTAGTTGTGTTTTGGTTCAGAGGGGACCTGGCCAGGCCTTTCACTCGAACCTCTTCATATTGGAACAGGGCCAAGACTGCAGTCACGGCCCGTGGAGGGAGTTCCGGTGGGGCAGAAAGGCGGGCGCATTTTGCGATGCAGGGCGCGCTACGAAATTCGTTTCATTTTTAAATTGTTTACTTACCTCCAATTATCCACATTCCGGTTTTTAGCACCCCCGCCCTGCCTTTCTGCCCCACCGGAACTCCCTCTACGGGCCGTGGCTGCAAGGCTGATTAGCATATTGCTGGGTCCTGGCCTATGGGCCATGGTGGCATTCCTCTTTCATGTGATGCATGACTTCTGCTGTAACACTGAACCTCGATGGGTGGAGTGTGTTGGGAGATAGTGTATGTGATGCCGGGTATTTGAGGGTCTTTAGATGCTATGTATTAGCTATTTTCAGGTTTTTTCTCTTAGCCACCATGCCTTCTCTCTGAAGAAGCCAATGTGAAGAATGACTTCCTCTGATACATTGAATGCCTCGGTCAGAAGACAGGTGAATCTACAGGCTAGAGGTGAGCTCTTTATCAGACACAAGGTGGAATATTCCTCACTTGGTGGAAGTTCTTGCATAGGAGAACGATTCGCAGCAGGACCAAGGGCGTGAGCTTGGTGCCGTCTCGTAACTCAGAGCTCAAGTACTGCGGGCTATTAGGAATAGATTTAAATTAATGTATGAAGTTTTAAGTTTTGTAAGTGACGTTGCATGTGTTCAGATTGCAAACCTCTGGACAGATTATGTGGTGCTTTGATTCAATAGCCTTTTCTTCCTGAAAGAATTGTGGCTAAGAGCAGGAAGGACCAGGTAACTCTGAAATGTTCTAGCTGGTGGCAAGCAATGAGACATACACTTTTTTGCCATTTTTTTCCTGGCCTATTGTTCCATGGACTCGCATTGCTTAGTTATGTAATGAACAGGTGTGTCACCTGAATATCAAATCAATAATAGTGGACAGAATATCGAAAATAAAATATGATCATGTAAGAATGTCTAGGGGGATATTTACAAGAAAAGCCCGGAGCATTATGTTACACCAAATGAAGGTACGCTGCACTCCGACATTTTGAAAACGCAGGGATGCGCCTTATTTACACAAATATGCCGCACCCCTAGCGCTGGCATTGAAAAAGATGCCTAGAGCCAGCGCAGGCATCCTTGTGCCGTGGGCGCCTGCGCTGCAGGGGCGATTGTTTATGTGAAGGAAGGATCACCTTCCTGAACATAAACAATCACTAATGCAGCACACATATAAAGAGCAAAAAAAAGGAGAAATTGATAATTTCCTCTTGTATCGCTATTCTAAGACCAGGTTGTACCTGGCCTTAGTTTTTGGCAGAGCCCCAGCCTTGTAAATCTGGGTCAGCGCCAAAAACAATGGGTGTTGCAGATGCACGCCCACAGCAACACCCAATGCATGCCCCTTTAGTGCAGCAGACTGCTGCGGAACGGGGCATATTTACAAGGTGACATTGAGCCACGTAAAGTTGCTTAGCGCCAAGTTGTAAATATGGGGAATGACGCAACGCCACTGGAGCGTCAGAAAAAGTGATGCTCCAGTGGCTTTAGGGGCTTGTAAATAGTCCCGAAGATTTTATTTGCCTAGCTCCACATATATGTGCCCAAGCATTATTTACATCTTCAAGGGGCCTCATTTATGAAAAGTGACGCATCGCTGCGTGAAAACAGCGAGGCGTCACTTTCATTGCGCCCTACTTGCGACACCAATGATGCGTCATATTTACAGTATTACGCATCATTGCGCAAAGAGTTACAGATATGTCAGTATTTCTGACGTGTCTGTATGGCGCAAAAGTGACGCATTGCTGGAGTGTGTCACAAAAGTGACGCAATTTCAGCAATGTGTCCTTTCACATAGGGCAAGTCCCATGTGAAAGGGCCTGTGTCAGTCTTATGCCTGCTGTGAGGCAGGCGTAAGAAATTGACGCATTTGTGTCCTAGAAGTGGCGCAGTGAAATCTTATAGATTTCATTACGTTACTTCCATGACCCTTTCTTTCATCAGAAAGCACCCCTGCATACATTATACCTGGCGCAGGTATAATGTAGCGCAGGGGTTTACAAAGTGATGCATCTACCTAGATGCGCCACTTTGTAAATATGGGCGTAAAAGTGTTCCACGGTACCTAGATGTGGAGTTAGGAGTCACAATTCCATACATCCCTGTATACCTTACTTTTCTTTTTTTCGTTGCTCTATATTCTGTCTTTGATTTTAGCATGCCACTAAACTGTTGGCGTGGATATTCAGTAGTACAAACTAATGAGCGTGGTTTAGCCTTACTTGGATGGTCAAGGTTTACTGCCTAACATTAAAATCGGCCTATTGCTTTTGAATCAGTATTAATGGTTGAAGAAGAGGAAGATGTGGCTCACGAGTTTGTATGTCCATGTAGGATCAAGTTTCACATTGAACATGTGACAAATATAAACTACATTATGTGGTATAAGATTAGGATACTGATCTTGGTCATATGCCTGTTTATTCACGTGTTAATTCGTATAATGTATATTCATTCTCGACAAAGTGTGTCAATAAAATAAATAAAGTTAAAAAAAGCAATACAATTATTGCTTACGGGCTTAAGGGCTCTATTACATGCAGGAAGTCCCAATCGTCAAACTGTGGACCCATTGCGATATCGCCTGAGCCTTATTTTTGAATTATTACGGCATGAAATCGACTTGTTATAAATCACCGCGATTACACATTACTATGAAATAATAATAAAATGCTCGCATTTTTATGTCCGTATAGTTATGTATTAAATGCAAAGGAAAGTATCTAAACAGGAAATGAAATAAACGAGTAATTGTATTCATATTGTTCATAAAAGTAGAATTCTGTGTCCCTGAATGACGGTAGATCACTTGCTTGATTTTTTCTGTGTTATTTTCCGTGATATATTTGTGTGTCTTTCGTCTGCTGCTCTCTTATGCCTGATTTAGCAGCAAAGGCCCCTCCCCGGCGGAGAGCATTGCCTAACTACCGCTCACCCACCGTAGCACTCAGTTTATTGAACGTGTAACAGTAGGGCTGCAAATATAGTTCAGGCTTTTTTCCCCCCCAAGTAAAACATGCCTCAATTTAAAATGGAGCTGTATTGTAGGAAGATTCTTTGTAAAAGCATTTTTGCTGTCATGTGGTGACAGGTGTGTAATGATCTTCATAACCATAATGGCAGAAAGGTATTAGCCTGTATGTATGTTTCCGCATCATTAAAGTGAATTGCGGTTACAAAGGTAGACAGCGCGGGCCGGGAGGAGCCGTGTGGCGAGACGCGGGGTGTGCGCTTCATGGTAATTTCTTTGCAGTGAACATTTTGAAAGAAGCGAGCAGCAGGGAGTGGAATATAGCGAGCGCGCGCGAGAGAGAACGTGGAAGAGCATTGGAAAAGGTAAAAATGAAAGGAGAGGAAAGCATGCATGTGAACAGAATCGGTCGAACTTCGCTGGTAGAGTTTCAAAGCATTGATAAAGTAGAATTGGCAGAGCAAATCGGCCTGGCCTTGGCAAACTGATGCGGTGTTTATTTTTTTTCGGCAAGCATATACAACAAAACGCGAAGAAATTAAAGAAATCATACTCCTAAACATTGCAGACAGTGCAATAGAAATGTGGGCCTTGCGTCACTTTTACGCTGCCGGTGCGTCACTTTTTGTGACACACCAGCGGTGTAAAAAATGCGCCATGTTGCGTCGTATTTACAAAGTGACACATCTAAGGAGATGCATCACTTTGTAAACCCCTGCGCCACATTATACCTGTGCCGGGTATAATGTATGCAGGGGGGCGTTCCGATGCAAGAAAGGGTTGTAGAGGTGATGCAGAGAAATCTATGAGATTTCACTGCGCCACTTCTAGGACTCTCATGCGTCAATATATTACTTCTGCTTCATGGCAGGCGTAAGACGAACCCAGGCACATTTAACATTGGACTGACTTGCCCATGTGTATTGACCCATTGCTGGAGTTGCGCCACTGTTGTGACACACTCCAGCCATGCGTCATTTTTGTGTCTACAGATACGTCAGAAATGTTGACCTGTGTATGTAATTCTTGCGACATGATGTGTCATACTGTAAATATGACGGATCATTGATGTCGCAAGGAGAGTGCAATGAAAAGTGAAGCATCGCTGTTTTCTCGCAGCGAAGCGTCACTTTTCATAAATGAGGACAGTAAACTTTAGAAATAAAATAACCATTGAATATAGTTTTATAAGAATAGTACGCGTGGATTCTAGTTCAGTGGAGGAGTGTGGCTCACTGATTAGAGCGGCAGACCCTGATGTAGAGGTCTGGCCCGGGACCAGTGTTCAATTCCTGACGCGGCAGGGTCCTGAGCCCAAAATGTCCACGGACTCGATAATTCTCGCCTCGGTGCCTACTCTAATCATGGGGTCCCACGCTGCAACTCTGGGCAATAGCTTGCTTAATCTCCACTACGGCGACCCACCCGCTGCAGGATGCCTGGCTTTCACCTTGGGGATGCCCAGTAGGGGTTATCTCATAGAGAGAAAGCCAGGACGGGTTCCCAAGGCAAGCGCCTTGATGACTTCGGGTGATACGTGCGCTATATAAGTCGCAATACATTTACATTTACAGGGTTTTAGTTCAGAAACCTCATTGATTTTACCGCACAACAGGAAAATATGGTTCTTATTGGCTCAAAAAAAGATCGAATTTGATTTGAACCGCTGTAACTTGAAGACAATTTAAACAAGCAAGGGCGATTTACAAAAAATCAAAAAAATCATAAAGAGTGGAGAGAAAAAACAACGGCAAAGTATTACATAAGTCCGCCAGTCCTGGCACTGTAGTGTACTTTTTTTTAAAGTAAATGTGTACACATGACTAGGTCAAGTGCTGTCACTCACAGAGCAAGAGAACCAATGGCTAAAAAGGGCTGCTCCATTGTCCTATGTGTGATGAATGCTTTTGTGAGTGAGTGAATGTGAATGGCAATTTAAGAGTCCACTGGTGAAGAAGGTTAACTCAACACCCTTGGGTGGCCATTATTATTCATCGAGCAGAGTGACATTCCTGGGTGGGATTCCTTTCAGCGCAATGGTAATCAAAACTGGTGATCCCGTAACCAGATTTCCCAGGTGTGGGAAAACCAGACTTGATTTTAATGGCTGGAAAATCAAGCTAGAAAAATCATTTAAAGCTCAGCTGACAAGCACAGTCTGGCCTTAGCCCCTTCCATGGTACGGGGGAGCACAGTATATTCTCCCGAGCCCACTGCGTCAGCCTCAGCTGTGACTTGACACCCTCCCCACCCCGTCGCTGCTGTCCACCTTGCACCAGACCCCATGCTTCCATTTACTTCCTGCTCAGACCAGATGGAATATGTAAATGTGCTTGTCCCTAGAATGAGCATACCGCATGAAGATTTAGAACCAGTAAATCTAGACCTGCATGTTCTTCACTATTCAAGGGTCAAATATTTAGAATAACCAGATTTATGTGCTGATAGAAAGGCCAGAAACGTCATTTCCAGCTGCACAGACCCCAGCACACAAATTTGACTACATTTTAATCTGGGCCACAGTATGTATGTATGTGCATTTATTTTGATTGTAAGAGGCTAGTCAAACAGAAAAAGGTGTTTCTAGGCTAAAACTAAAAGGGGCGGGTGTATGATGAATGGCAGAAACATGAGAAGTGGTCAAATAGAAGGGGGTCATAGAGGAATAGAAAGGGGGCAGGGGTTCTCCACTAGAAAATTCTAGGGTGCAGGAAGGTGCCTTGCGACAAGTACAGTCTTAATTTGTTTGCAGATGTCTACCATTGCTCTGTATTCTCTTCATAGCAGAAGGAGGATTGTTTTTTCTCCCTGCAACTTTGGGGAGCATATTTACTAGAAAATGTCAGAGCGTGGAGCTGCGCCAAATTTGGCAATGCAGCGCTCCAACATTTTCAAAAGACAGCGATGCGCCGTATTTACTACGGCGCACCCTTGTGTTTTCCCTAGCGCTTGTGCTAAAATGAGCTGCCTAGTACCAACGCATGCACCCTTGCACCCTAGTTCATGGGTGCCTGCATTGCAGGGAATTATTGTTAATGTGCAGCACACACAGAAGTAGCAATTCATCGTTATTTAATGATTGCTTATGTGCAGGAAGGGACACCTTCTTGCATATAAACAATCATTAATGGCTTTTTCCTTTTTCTATGTGTGCTGCAAAATGCAGCAAGCATATAAAAAGCAAAAACGGGGAGAGATAAAAGCATTTCTCCTTGTTCGTCATTCTAACTCCTACTGTTGCTTGGCATTAGTTTTTGGAGCAGCCACAGATTTACACCTCCTTGTAAATCTGGGGCAGCGTTAAAAAGCAATGGGTGCTGCAGTGAAAAGCCCATAGCAATAGCCATTGCTCGCCCCTTTGCCGCAGAGGACTGTGACGGAAAGGGCCATATTTACAAGGTCACATTAAGTCACGCTAAGTGGTTTAGAGACAACTTGTAAATATTCGAAATGGCGCTACGCCACTGAGGTATCAAAAAAAGTGACGCTCCTGTGGCGATAGGGGCTTGCAAATATCCCATTGGGTTTTTACACTAATAATGCTACTGTTCCAAGAGCAGCAGCCCCTCTCCCCCAGAGTTTCAGATCTTTCCGACAAGGTGAGCAAGGTCTTAATGTTGAATGTGGTGTGTGCTGTTATGGGTGGCCAAGGAGCTATCTGAGAGCATTTGTGACCTGCCCAAATTCCAGAAACATGCTATCAGGTGTGTTTGAAACTACGATGGGTTTACGCACTTCTATCACCAGCATGTTGTCTCCTTCACGGTTCAAGAGACTACAAATTGTCTAGAGTTTCTAAAAGCTGCCTCCGGAATGAATGATTACACTTTTTAAGCAAGCAATAGTTAGTGTCACAAAGCTCTCTTCTTCCGAGCAATTTGGATGTTGATACTTTGGGATGTGGAGGCCAAGCTCCTTTACCCTCTTGGTCAGGTGGGGTACAAAGTACTCAATATTATTTATATGACACATTTTTTTTATTTATTTAAGTTTTGTCTGGGGTGCACTGATGAAATATTTGTTTTACTTTGTGCTGAGTTCGAGAGAAGCTGTACACATCCAGGCGCAGATGGTAGGGTGGTTGGACAAAATTATGAAAAGATGGGAATGTTTCATACGTTTTCCTTTAATTTCTCTTTATTTCGGCAAGCTGCCTCCATCAGAACCCGTTAGATGTCAGGTAGTGTCTCAGGATATAGTATTGTCAGTCTTCGAGGATGTACTGTCTTCTTCCTATGAACATCTTCTAGTCTGAGTCAAGTAGAGGGGGCAGATTTATAGGCCCCTTGCATCACTTTTGCGCTGTCAGTTCACTTTTGTGACGCAGCAGCAGCGTAAAAGTTGCGGCCCATTTACCACGTGACGCTTACAGGGAGATACATCAAGTTGTAAAGCCCTGCATAATATTATACCTGCATCAGGTATATGCAGGGTAGGCGTTCCCTTGCAGGAAAGCCTCGTAAAAATGACTGATTTCACTGCGTGACTTTTAGGGCGCCACTGCGTCAAAACCTTATGCCTGCTTCAAGCAGCTTTAAGGAGTGACGCAGTGTATTGGGAATAGGCCGCAACACGCATTGCGTCGTGCTTGCAACACAACTCCAGCAGTGCGTTACTTTTCCATCAACAGATGCAGCAGAATTTCTGACGCATCTGTTGATGCTGGCACCATGGAGCACCGTATGGATTAAACCCAGATCTCTTGACTGGGTATGAGTGTTTGATTGATTCAGATGCTTCGTCCATCACCACCCCCTTTTGTGCCGTATTGGAAATACAGCGCATCCATGGTGATGCAAGGGTTTCGCATGGTGGCGCAGGGAAAGTGACGCATCTCAACAGATGCGTCATTTTCTTGTAAATTTGCTCTGAGGTTTGCAAGTTTGTTATTTTGCTCTACAGCACAATGACGTAGATCCTTCAGTACTCAGGAGACATGATCCGTCATTCTCAAGGTTAAAAATCAGGTACTATTTTGTCACCTTCAAAAAGTCAGTAAGAAGTTGAAAAAATTGTCCCACATCAATTTGATTTTGGATTTTGTTTTACTTTTTCTGTTTGTAATCTCATTTTTTGTGTTTATGTATCCAGTGCTTTCCTCAATCTCAATCGTTTTGTGAGTGCACTGATTGTCTCACATTTCAGCACGATAAAATATGACCAAGACAGGAAAGGAGATCTGGATCCAAACCATAGATGCCTGATCAATGTTAAGGTTAAAATATTTGTAACACTTCTGTCCTTGCTGTTAAAGCGTGAGGAATAGTTTTTAGATGAATACATTACTCTATTTTGTGCATTTTGAGTAACGATCCATATTTAAAATACTACAAAATTTCATTGCTGCATCCGTGGGCATTGCCTAAAAAGCTAAAGCTAAAGTTGTTACAACAGAAAGCCACTAGATGGCAGTGCCCATCAACAAACGAAATGGTAAAACATAAAAAACGTTTTCTTTCAATTTACTGCATTTGCAGCACTTACGATGAACCTAAAGAAACAGCAGGGGGCAGATCCTGGCCATTCTTCCCTACACAAGCCTGAAATATAAAGATCCACTCGTTTTTTTAAAACAAAAACCTTTTGACATTCGGTTTCTCAAAATCTACCTGGTGTATGTATGCGGAGTTTATTGTGACACTATTCCAATTTTATTTAATTTTAATGGTTAAAACGGTACCTTTATGTGTAATGAAGGGTCTTGCCCATTAACGATGTTGATTGTCTAAGTTAAAATCGCCTATAACTTGCATTCAATTGCGTGACAGCTACTTAAATTGGAATTAACTTTTGCTTCGTGCTTCAAGATCGCTGAATCTTCACGACATAAACCTGCAGCAATACCAATTACAAATCACGTCAGCACTGACCGAAGGGGGTGTAAAATGTGAGTCGCGCCACCGCTTGAGCAGGGCACGATGGAGCACTTCAGCGTCACCTCAGGGCGCAGCCACTACGCTCAGGGTCAGCATTGTGGATTTATGAGGAAGCGACAGCATTCATTCACGCCACACCGAGAGCGGATTAAAAGGAAACAGATAAAAGGAAAACAGCAATCATTTCCCTTGACAACGGGCAGCGCTGCTGCCAGATTATAAGGTTTATTATATTGGTGACGCCGAATGCCAAGAACATGTGGGACGTCGACAGCGGAGACCCTGATAATACATTCTTGACAGACAAGTCTCCAGGCCACAGAAAGCAGACCCCCACAGCACTCACTCCAGCATGTGCTACTGTTTTTAGAAGTCGGAGGGCCTAGAAACACGCTGGCCCTTGCAACACAAAGCCAGGCAGTGCCAAAGAAGACAGTTCAGCCAAATAGCATTTTTAATTTGCTTCAAACAACTTAAAACAGACTGTATAGGAGATAAAATACCTAACATTCCACCATAAGTTACCCGTACAATTTGAAACATTGTGGACACGCTTATTCCTTACTCTAACTGAAAAAATTGTTTTTTAATAATAACTACAGTAAAATAAACATGCAATCTGAAAAACAGTATGTTGTGGGTAACCATTTCGAGGTTCTAGTGCCACTGATCAGTAACGTGGCTTTCGGTGTGTATATATAAATCTATATCAATCCATATATCTATATATTTCGGGCTCTATTTACGCGAAACTAACGCAGCGTAGTACAGCAAGTAATTTTGCTGAGCGGCGCTACGTTAGTTAAGAAGCACAGGGATGCAACATATTATTGTAAATATGTCACATCTCTGTGCTTTTCCCTGCGCTGGCACACAAACTGCTGCCATGTGCCGGCGCAGGCACCCTTGCACCATGGTGCAAGGGAATGCTTGCGTCGTGGGGAGATTGTTTTTGTGCTGGAAGGAGCACCTTCCTTAACAAAAACATCCAGCACAAAAAGAATCAATGGAGGTGATTTCCTCTTTCAATGTGTGCCATAGAATGCAGTGCGTATTTAAAAAAAAAAACTAATAAGAACTGATAACATTTCTCCTCGCTGCACCTTGCTACTCTACTCCTTGCGGTGTGCAGCATTCTGATGCATTTCCAGGTTTACGATTGCTCATAAATCTGGAAATGCATCAGAGGACATGGGTGCTGCGTGGGAACACACACAGCAACACCCATGTCACACCCCTATCACACAAAGTGTTGCATGAAAAGGAGCGATATTTACAAGCACACTTTAGCCACAGAGGGTGACTTTATGTGTGCTTGTAAATATCACACAAAAGACACACATTTGTTGGAAGTAATGCAGAACAAATCAAAACATTCACCCCTAGTCAAAAGTTCTGGCTTAAATCCATCATTCTTTTTCTCACCATGCCACCCCAGTTTAGACCTGTCCATATGCAAATCAGTCTTGACCTCGTGCCTCATGGGAACAGTACAGTCCGAACTGCCAACCCAGGTCCTCCCTGGACGGGAAACAAGCATCCAAGGACCAGTTTCGGGGGTTTCACCCATCATCAGCCAGGATAGCTTTAGTCCAGAGGCACAGTGTGACGCACGTCTGGGCATACCTAGCGCACTTAGGGAGAGAAAAAAAAAGACCCACAATTGATGGACAGAATGCAGAGCAGATCTCTGTACTGAATGGCATTGGGAGCAAAAACATGATGGATTTAGGCCCAGATATCTGTACTGGGGTGAATGTATGACATTGTCCTGCATTCTGTCCATCAATTGTTTTTTTTTTGCATTTGTCTGTGACCGGTATGCCCAGACGTGGGTCCCATGCATTCCATGCCACTGGAGTCAAGCTATCCTGGCTGATGAGGGGTGAAAACCCGAATCCAGTACTAGGATGCTTTTTTCCAGTCCAGGGAGGACCTGGCCTGGCAGTTTGGGCTGGACTGTTCCCATTGGTCACCGGGTCAAGACTGATTTGCATATGGCTGGTTCAAACTGGAATGGCACGGGGAGCCAAAAAAACAATGGTTTTAGGCTCTGATCGCTGTACTGGTGTGAATGTATGACATTTTTCAGGATTCTGGCCATCATTTGCTTTTGTAAATATCTCACAGCAGATTGCGCCACCAGGGTGTCACACAATGTGACGCACAGGCTGCACAAGGGCCCTGTAAATAGGCCCCTTCATTTTTAAATATTACCAGAGTTGAAAGCTGTACGCAGGTTTTTTGGTGTGCCGGAGACTGGTCCAGGGCCTGGCCTTACTGTGTGCTGCTGGTTGAGTTAATTGGAGCTTGTGCATGACCAGGATGTAGAATGGAGCCTTTGAGCCACACCCATTACACACAGATAGAGGGTATGAACAGCAGCGTGCGCAATGCAGTTGGTTAGGCATCCAGAAACAACACCACAGAGTTTGAAAGGGGCTGCGCTCAGTGTCGATTGTCTGTCCAATGGGTTGTGTGCAGTTTATTCCTCTGACCATGTGCAGCTGGGTTTGGGCTTGGGCACCTTACTAACCGCCACTGCATCAACCGAAGACTGAGCGGTGCAGGGTTTTGTCATACAGCGGTTGGGCAAAGGACATGCAGCCAAAGCAGCTAAGCACAGGCTGGAGCTGTTCTCAACTGGTGTTAGTGGCACAGTGCTTCATGCACTGGACTTGGCTGCAGGCTTGCCCTTTAGGCCAAAACTGATCTGTGCTGTGATCTTTAGTTTACTGGTGTGTTAGGTGTGGGATTCTACTACAGACCAGGCCTAATTCGTAATCCTGCTCCACATGTAGGTGACCAGATTTTGCAAAAAAAGAGGAAGGACTAAAAATTTACATCAATAAAGTGGCAAAGAATGACAGTCCTCATCCTCAAAGAAACATAGAAGAGGCACTAAAAAATAAATAAAATGTAATTTTTTAAACCAGCATCATACCTGTTAATTAAATTGCTTACTCAAAAACAGCAGTTTACTTGCTTTTGAACACCTAAAAAGTGCCTGTCACCATTTTCAGTTTATCCTTTAAAAACACAGGACATGAGCCAATTTTACCAAAATCTGCTGGGACAACTGTTGGAAAACTGAGACGGTCCCAAAAAAACGGAACATCGGGTCACCCTATCCACATGACCAAAAACTCGGTACAGTTGATGTTGGATGCATGGTGGGTAAAATAATACAATATCCAAAACATGGGATTTTCTTGAAGCACATCATGATGAAAAAAATCAAAAATTTCTCTAAAACACTAATCTTTGAGATCTCATGAGTGATGTCATTAATTATGTTATTTGAAATGTCATCAGGAAAGTCCTATGTGAGGTAAAGATCAGAGCATGGTAAGTGGCTGAGTTAAGTTTAATGAATTGGCACTTTGTGTTCTTTTTTTTGTATTTGAACCATAGTGGAAATCAAACTGTTCTTTCAGAGACTTTCTGGTGGATTTTAAACACACATTGTATTTTTAGAAAAATGAAACTTCACTTAGTTTGTACAAAGCATGAGTATTTCAGTGGGTACTTTAGGACCTCAAAATTCCATAATATTTCATGAAATTTCATGAAATTCACTTGCTGTTATCTTATGTGAAAATGTAATAGTAAGGCAAATCTCATATTCGGAAGTCACACAAGATATTATTTTTCACATCCGGTAACAGTCGCAGGGAAACTAGTTCACCTTATTAGTAACAAATTAACACCCAAATATAGCAATAAGCAAAGTGAAGATGAGCCTGGATATAGTTACCTGAGCAAACTATAACTTGCGCCCCTGTAATGCACTGCTTATGACCTGACCTATTATATCACTCAGTACATGGTCAGTGATATCACACCTTTCTGTACAGCTACTGACACAGCCACTTACTAACCCAAACAGCGACTCACATAGCCACTCACACATCAATACACTTACAACCACTTATACTCACTGAATGATGTCATCAATGATGTCACTGACCATGTCATGAGTGATGCAACTTGTGAGGTCCAAAACAGTGCAGTGCAAGGGTGCAAGTTATAGTTAGCTTAGCTAAATATAACTGCTGAATTTCACTGGTTTTGTACGAGTGAAATCCGAGCCTAACTATATCGTACATGTAATCTTTGATTTTTAAAGTGAATTTCTAAGGTTTTTTAAAAACTCTTTTTCTCACTATAACATCCTTGTACCCTTTGATTTTTTCAGTGAATTTCTAAGTCCTTTTTTGATGCTGTTTCCTAACTATAACATCCCTGTAACCATTATTTGTTAAATACATTTCTAAGGTTTTAAACATTTTATTTCCTAAATGTACTCACTAACCTTTTATAGTGAGTGAGTATATGAATGTCTCAGTAAGTCTGTGAGTGGGTCTTAGAGTATCTGAGTAGTGGGTATGTGCATTTCTAAGTGGGTCTGTGAGTGGATGTATAAGTGTCTTAGTGATTCATGACTGGATATGTGAATGTTTGATTGGGTTTGTGAGAGGGTGCATGTGTGTCTGAGTGAGTCTGTGAGTTGGTGCTTGAGTTGATGACTGGGTCTGTGAGTGGGTGCATGAGTGTCTGAAGGTCTGTGAGTGGATGGATGAGTCCCTGATTGGATAAATGAGTGAGTGTGTGAGTGTCTGAGTGGGTCTGTGAATGGTTGTGAGTCTGTCAGTGGGTGAGTGAGTATCTCAGTGGGTCAGTGGGTCAGTCAGTGGGTATGTGACTCTGAGTAGATCTGTGAGTAGGTGCAAGAGTCCTTGAGTGGCTCTGTGAATGGGAACATGAGTGTCAGAGTGGGTCTATGAGTGGGTGGATGAGAGTCTAAGTGGATTTGTGAGTGGGTGCATGGATGTCTCAGTGGGTCTGTGAGTAGATGTGTGAGTCTCTGAGTGAGTCTATTAGTTGATGCATAAATGTGTGAGTGGGTGTGTAAGTGAGTCTTTGAGTGGGTCTGTGAGTGTGTGTGTGTGTGAGTATCTCAGTGGGTCTGTGAGTGGGTTAATGAGTGCTTGAATAGATCTGTGAGTGGGTGCATGAGTGTCTGAGTATGTTTGTCAGTGGGTGCATGAGTCTCTGATTGGCTCTGTGAGTTGGCGCGGGAGTGGGTCTGTGAGTGAGTGCGTGAAAGTATGAGTGGGTCTGTCAGTGGTAAAAACATAGGGGGACACACAGGAGTAGGCCCTAGTGCCAAATCTCTCCTGTGGTTGTCCTGCTATCTAGCTTGCCTGCAGCCCTTTAACTTCAGCTTCCTTCGCTTTTGTGTCTCCTCTGCTTATTTTCTGCTCATTTTTCTAACTCTTCTCTCCTGCCCTCTATTTTACATCTTCATGCTCATTCTGCCAGTTATTATGCCTCTTTCTCCTCACTCCTGACCTTTATACTGCCACTTGCTGCTCATAGCTGACCTCTATTTTGCCTCTTGCTGCTAGTTTTTGACCTCTATGTTGCCTCTTTCTGCTCATTCTGCCTGCTATTTTGCCTCTTTCTACTCACTCCAGAGCTTTATTATGTTTCTTTCTGCTAGTTTCTGACTTTTATTCTGCCTGTTGATGCTGGTTTCTACCTCTATTCTGTCTTTTTTTGCTCCCATTTTACCTTTATTCTTGCTGCTCGTTTTTAATCCTCTTTCTGCTTGTTTTTCACCTTCATTTTTCCTGTATCTACCCATTTTTATCTTATATTCTGCCTCTTTCTGCTTGTTTCTCACCGTTATTTTTCCTGTATCTACTCATTTCTGACCTTTATTCTTCCCCTTTCTGCTTGTTTCTGAACTTTATTTTTCCTGTATCTACTCATTTCTCAACTGTATTCTGCCTTTTCTGCTAGTTTTTCACCTTTATTTTGCCTTTCGGATCATTCCTGCCCTTTATTCTGCCTCTTTCTGCTCATTTCTCAACTCTACTTTGCTCATGGGTGACCTTTATTTTGCCTCAGGCCTGCTTGCCAGATACAGCCGAAACTTAACATGCCCAACAAGAAACACTTGCACACTTTTTTTGGAAAATGTGTTGAAGATTCGTCAAGCGGCTCTAAAGATATAGGCAAGTCAAAAAATGCATTTCCTTTGGAAGCATGGCCCTTACTAAAACTACCACTGATGACAGCCAGTAGGTAATATGTATGTGTCTGTGTGTATATATATATTCACTAAAAAAAACATAGGTTTCAGGGACGTCATAGTTAGTTGAACATTTGACTGTTATAGTTAGTTGAGCTAACTATAACTTACGCTCCAGCAATGCACTGGTGATGAGGTCACATATTACATCAGTCATGACATGGTCAGTGACGCAATGATGTGATCTCTGACCTCATTCAGTCACATGTCTGTCTCATTTTAAGGACCTGCTGGACCGTACTGTAGGCCAGAGCCAGCAGGCAGCGCTGCTCTACAGACACGTGGTGTTGGCTTTTAGGGCACTGTAGTGAGCTCATTACTGATAGTACATGCACACAGGCTTCCACCTCGGCATTACACACGCACATTATGCTTCTAGCATGCGCTCTGTTCCTTTGTACGTGAACGTTGGTATAACATCTAATTCTTTAACCTTGTGTATTCTCGTGCACTCCAACTCCTGTTTGAACCACGATTACCACTAACATTTGGTAGATCGTACTTCAAAAATGAAGGATGCACTCAACTGGTGTTTTCTATTAAGCTTGAAATAAACCTTCATTTACCTCCAGATGTTTCCACCATTATATTATTTTTCCCTTTTCAGACACTGAATTGATTGAGCCAAAATGGGCGGAGGGGCTGCTCTCCCACCCTACAAAGCTACCCCAGACTCGGAGCTCGCACCAACACGTCATTGGACACACTGACGGTGGCAGGTGAGCAGTGAAGCCTCGGTGCGCAGGACCTACAATTGAGCACAGTGCAGGGGAAGGTGCTGGGGTGCAGCACCCTGGGTGCGCAGGTGCAGGCAAGCGATGTTCCTATAGCTAATAATATAATCTCTGGCCTCATTCATATGTTTAGTTTTAAGGACTTACTGGATCACAATCTTTCTTGCGGACCCCAGGATCCCAGACAGACGGGTGACGGGAGGTAAACACTGAGGGCTGACTGCAGTAGGCCAATGCTCTTTCTCCTCCTCCCTCTGTTCTTTTGACTCTCCCACCCCTTCTCGCATCCACCCACTCCATCTCCTTCCCATTCTCACTATCTTCGTTTCATTTGGACTACCTTTCTTTGTTCCTCTTACACATGGCACACATACTTATGTTTCATTTTTGTCTTGCAGGCTTTGTACGCTGCTTCCGGAGGAGTCCCTCCCACGTATTTCATGTTATACTGTTGTTTGTTTTAATAAACTTGTGTTTCCATTTATTTGCGTTGTATTAATAAAGGTTATTTGTTTCCAATAAATAAGTGAATGTATAGGTCTTCTTTTTCTGACAACACTTGTCTGTAGTTTACTGTGAAAATCGTCTGTTTGAAGGAGGTTATGAGGGAAACATTTGTAATTTTGCGGTGCACCTACCAAATATAAACCAACAGACTATTACACAAATGAAGCCTGGGTAATTCTACAACTGCAAGGGTTCTGTGAGTGTATTACTTTATAACACCATGAGTACTGCCAGTTTGATTACAGAACCAATAAGGCACTGCCTAAGATCATCAAGGCTTCAGAGACTGCCGAGGCCCACCCTGCATATTTTAGTAAAGCCCCGGAGGGTGGCAATCCCTGGACTTCAGTTGGCTCGAAGCCCCCAAACAATTAGTAAACAATTCCTGGGAAGGTTACGATCCACTAGGCTGCAAAACGTCTCTGTGCCCTCCTGCACCTAATTTACATGTTACATTAAGATCTCCTGTCCTACAGAGACCATGCAATATAATAATAGGATTGGCCATGGAACATTACCCATCAGGGGCCTCATTTAAATGAACAGGTGAGACCCACTTCTTTTTTTTTTTCTCCATTGTTACCATCCGGATCAGCTCTATTATTTCAAAACAAGATTTTCCTCCTCTCGCTTTAACTAGTCAAACAAGTATTTGCTATCACAGGGTGTTAGCCATGCGCCTACCCTCTAATAGCAAACATAAATGTCCCGAAGATGCACACCACGGGACATTGTATGAGCTGCGCATAGGAGGTCGCGCTCCCTAGGACCATGATGCATTGGTTAGTATAAACGCATACTAACACTACTTACACATGTAAAGTACAGTGACCCGAGTATAGTGAAGAGGCACAGGAAGCGCAAAATCTAAAAATATAAATTCTACCAGAGGTCGGATGACATAGTTCAATGAGCTGAACAGCTACATGAAGAAAACAGGTCTTCAGCAAAACGCAAGCAACTTTGTTTGGTGAGTGCTGCCTTCTTTTTACCTTCTCCCGCTCGTTGCCAAATTTAAGTATTGAAGAGGCAGACAGCAGTGGATCCGATAAGTAGATTAATTGCAGGAAAAGAAGACACCTTAAACACCCACCAACAGGAGCCGACAGCAAGGCAACCGTTTTCTCCAGCACCATGAACAAACTCTCCAAGGTTCACCTCATGATAGAACTACATTCTAACATTACATACTTACATTCTAGTAGAATTAAATACTAACATTTTTCTATGACTTACATTGGAATTCTGCACAGAGCACACGACTTTACAGCAATGAGCTCTTGGTTTCATCCAGGAGTCTTGAGACCGGTAGGGGTGAGTAGTAGGGGTAGGTGGAAGTCGTTTAAGGGACTGGCACGTAGTTCTGTTATGCACCGCCCGCCCGCTGCCCGCCTCCCGCTCGCAGTATTAAATTACATTACAAAGCCTAAAATAACATTTAAAAGAAAACTTACCTTATCGCCAGCGCATCCGTGTCCATCGCGGCTTCTTCTGGGCATTGCGCATGCGCGGGAGCCTGCGCATGTGAATTCCTGGTGAGGAATGCGCAAGCGTGAACTCCCGCGCATGCGCAGTTCCCAGAAGAAGGTGGGATGGACACGGATGCGCCGTGCTGAGGTCATTTTTTTTTAAATGTTATTTAGGCTTTGTAATGTTATTTAATACTGTGGGCGGGAGGCGGGCGGCCAACTTCGGTTATGCCCCAGAGTGTGCGGAGATTTGCCTCATTTCTCCGCCTACATTGCGAAAGGCGGAAGGGGCAAATCTCCACACATTCCGTGGGTGGAACGGAGATGTCCGCCCACCCCCTGTGAGTAGTTTGCTTCCCAGTCCCAGTATTATATAAATGCAAACTAACACTACTTCCACTTGTATACTACAGCTCCCAGAGCACATCACTTTACAGCAATGATCTCACGATTTAGGCTCATGGTTTAGTCCCTGAGTCTTCAGACCAGTATGGGAAAGTAGTTCTCTACCCACTCCCTATATACTATAAACACATACTAGCACTACTTACACAGTTATACTACAGCGGCTAGTATCCTACAGTGCCCAGAGCCCATCACTTTACAGCAATCAGCTCGATTTCATCCCTGAATCTTCACACCGGTAGGCGTGAGAACTTTGCTTCCCGCTTCCGGTATACTATAAACACACAGTAGCGGTCAGTAGTTCGCTTACCACTCCCTATATGGTATAAACGCCTACTAACACTACTTGAACGCGTATACTACAGCGCCCAGAGCCCATCCCTTTACAGCAATCACCTTGGTTTGATCCCCAAGTCTTCACACCGGTAGGCGTGAGTACTTGGTTTACCGCTTCCAGTATAGTATAAAAGCACGATAGCGGTCAGTAGTTCCCTTCCCACTGGTATAAATGCCTACTAACACTACTTGCACATGTATGCCAGAGCACATCACTTTACAGCAATGAGCTCACGGTTTAGGCTCTCGGTTTCATACTCAAGTGTAGCAGCATATCATCGCAGTACCATGTCACTCTGAGCAACACCGCACTTTCAGACCGTTCGGAGTGACTACTTTGGTTCACACTCCCCCACAGCGGTTACAGTGCTTCTACCCTCCTTTCCTACTTTTTTGCCCTTTTTTTCTCCTTACTGGCTTCAACTGAATCACAAAATGGCAGCCAACACTTTCTAGTTGCAACCGCTTGCCGCGCTTGCAACCAATAAGCAGCAAGCTTGTGCTTGTAACGCCTCAGCCAATCAGATAGCAGCACTCCCAAATATCGATATCTGTAGCTTTCAATATTTCTCCAAAACTACTGAACGGATTTACACCAAATAAACAAAAGATTGCTTTCTACACTAAAACCCTTCTCCCTGCGAAATTTGGGGTAATTCTGTTCACCCGTTCGACCGGTAGCCTTGTCTAAAATTTCCTATGGAAATTAACATGGAGAAAACACATTTTTTGACCCCTCTTTTATCTCTGCTCCATTGACCAATCACCCCCAAACTAGGAGTTGATATGAACAAAGAATTAGTTTTGAAAAATTAATGAAGATTCATCAAACGATGCCAAAGTTATAAGCAAAACAATAAATGTTCTTCCTATGGAAACTTGGTCCTAACTATAACTACCTACTGGCAACTATTCTTCCTCTTCCTTCCTTTGGCAAATCCCTGCTGGCTCCTAAGCACCGTCAGTAGCTGTCTTGTGACAGGGCCACCATGACGATCTTTTATATACACAGTTGTCTTCATTTTTGAGTCAAGAATAAGCCGGAAAGCAGAGTGCGGTACTTTGTGCAATATGTTTATTTTGGCAGAAAAATGGTGATCTGTGCGTTTCGGCTACCTCCGAAACCTTGGTCATGATAAGTCATGAAAAGTAACGCCATCTTATGGGTCAATTACAATGTAGTTCAGAAACCATTCTGACCAATCGGTTTCAGAATGGTTTCCACATGAATCAGGTTCTGGAAGTCTGGAAGTCAAGCCCACCGATTACGATGGTTCCGAACACCGTTCAGTTGGACTCCCATTGACTTCAATGGGAGATAGTGTTCAGACCCACTACACAGGCTCCCATTGTAGAAATGGGTGGTTGGGGAAAATCATGTACTGTGTGGCGGACACCCCAAGTTGCCTCCCACACGGTGTATGGTTGGAGATGGGGGGCGCATGTGTACCCCCATGGGCCTGATTTGGATGCCCCCAGATGAAAGGGGGCCTGCTACGGGCCCCTAAAGTCAGATTCTGACTGCCGATCTGTGTCGGAATAACCGATTCAGAAGAGTTGTCTGAATCCGACAACCTAATAACTCTTTCGGAAACGTGGTTCATAGACCTGTGCGAGTCTGCTCGAATGACTCGTTTACTTCGAATGCCATTCGGAACCGATTCAGACAGTATGAACAGTTTCCGAGCATCATAACAGGTAATTCGGAAATGTTTCTGAGTCGTTCGGAAAGAAGGCCTCTGAATCGGATGCGTTTATATGAAAATTCACCTAAAATTTGCCATGTGATTAGAAACATAGAAAACATACAATTATCCTATTCCTTCGAAATCTGCATGACATAAACAAATAATTTCATGACAATCTGAATACAGAAGCTGAGGTAGAGTTTACGACATGGTCACTATGAAATAACTAATTAAACAGTAACCACCCCTAAGTGGGCTAAAGGTCGGATGTTTATAGAGTTAATCAGAATGCATTATTTAAAATATACAGCTTACTCGCAGTTTGTTAGTTTATACTGAATCTCATAATACCCTTAACAAAAATATAATAACATCAAAACTATAGCCCCAGTGGACTACAATGCATACACTTACTCAAACTTCACATTATTCCATCTGGTATGTCACATTTGTTACTGAAGTTTCCATAACTTGGAAATCAGAGGTATTCAACAACAACTGTAATTGACCAGAGCCCTGAAGTTACTTCCAGTGTTCTCAAAATACCAAACACTTAATTTTATGTGTAATTGTACATGTTTTGAGTGTATTAGTCAGTTTGCTGTGGAAACTGTCTGGAAAGCCCACTTTTGTTTAGCTTGCTGAAAGAAAGAATGTCATCCTAACTACCTTCAAAACATGTTCCAGTGTTACTGTTTCTATATCTGGTCTTAATTGGTGTAAGACAAAGATAAATAAATTCAGACCTTTTATTTTTTATATTGTTCCTATGTGTCTCATGGCTTCGCCTATCAACTAAAATGACTCTCAAATATTCAGAACACTGCACCACTTGCATTCAGCCTTGATATTAGCTGTGGATTTGTTTTCTCTTTCCACAGATCAGAACTTTTGATTTGATATATTTACAAGTAAGTATCTCAGACAAATATGTTTTTCTAAAGGTCGCAAACAGTTTTGAAACTGAGAGCAGTTTGATGCATTATAATGCTATTGTCTGCACAATGCAGGGAACAGAGCAATTTCCCTGCTAATATTGGTTAAAGTGATACTTTATTATCTGCCATTCTTTCTAAATCAGCAGCGTGATTGAGATGCACCCTTCCTTAGCTCTATACTAGCATAGGTTATTTTCTGTAGCACATTCTCCATTATCAATCTTTACCACTCCCCACTGTCTTTATATTAATGTTGATTGGAGTGTGTCACGGCCATCAATTTATTCTCTGTTTTTATATTTAAAGATGTACGAAACAAGCAGTGTATTACTTTCCCCCTTGATTTTTCAGTAGAACTGTATAGCCATACTCAGAGCCAAAATGATAGCCATTGTGTTTCAACCTATTTGAAATCTGATTTGTTCTTATCACCCACATATTTATTACCTTTGAAAAAGTAAATTTGTGATTAATCTCCTTCAATGTCTGCTAATGGTATCTTAAGATTTCATGATGGATCTGCTTTATAACATTTTCTTTACAAAAAAATATTTACAAAGACAGGTCATGTTTCTGGTATCTGAGTGGATTGAATAACTGAGTGCAATAATGGAGTCAAAAGAGAATCCCAGCCAATAGGGCACGTCCTCATGGAAAGATTACTTGGACCAGTCACTTCTGAAGGCATAGCTGATGTGCTCATCTGACCTCAGCGCCTATGTAACATTGGAAAATGGTCAGGCTGTAGCACTTTTTCTTCACTAGTTAAGGTACATATACAAAGCCACAATCCGGCAGTGCAGGCTCTGTGGCGTTCACATTCTTCACACTATGGCCCATATATGTCAATATTTCATGCAATGCAGCAAGCCACCGTACTGCTCTGCTCTGATTGAAAAGGAAAGGGCAGGAATGCAACATATTTAAATGACCCACACACTGCTGCCTTCCTGCACAAAAACAATCCTAAGAGGCATTTTCCTCTTTCTAGGTGTGATGCACAACACAGAACACTTATAAAGAAGAAACAACGAGGAGAAATATATATATTTCTCCTAAATGGCCTCCGGTGGGGAGGTGTATGATTCTGATGCATGTCCCGGCCTACTAGTGTTGGTACATTTGGGAATATGTAAGAATGCTTGGGTGGATGCGTGAGAACAGCCATGCTCGACTGATGGCACACCTCCCTGCTGCAGAATAACACAGGGCAGCGATTTAAGCTGCCTTGCATTACTCTAGATTTAACAAGCCATGCAGGTCCTTGCAGTGGCCTCGGTACATCTGATTTAGGTTTTGCATCGCACTTGCATCCCATTGCGTAGAGCAATGGTGATGCAAAACCTTGATAAATATGATCCTTTGTCTGTATCGCAGAGAACATAAAAATTTGTTCTCACAGTAAGGAAACTATTCAAACCAGAGGGATTCACTTTTCATGCCTGGCATCATACTGCAAAGGGAGAGCTTCCTTTTGAGCTTATATATATATATATATATTTCCGCACTTGTGTTCCTGCCACCACGATAGGCTATCAATCCTCAGCCATCAAACGAGTAAGAACACGGAAGACCCAGAGTGCAGGTGAGTTTTTATTTTCCAGTACACCACGCCAGGATATATATATATATATTCACACACAAAGTTGTCCCAGATTGAGAACCCGCAGCAAGGAGGTACGTTTTCAGCGTTTTAATGGTGTAAGATGCAAGCCTCTCAGTAAAAACAAATCACCTCGATAATTGAGTCTTCAAAGGCCGACGCGTTTCGTGCGACTTGCGCACTTCTTCATAGGCAGACTCTGGATAGGCGTCACCATGCAAGCTCCCAGTGTTGTAATCAGCTGAAATACTCGCCCATGTGGGCGGGACACACCTGTTGCCTTCTGGTCTTAGTGGTTCCTACAACGCCGGGCATTGTTCATTCAAGTGAATTTGCATGCGTTTTGCCAAATGTTCCAAATTAAAATCACAGTGGGCTGGTGAGATGTCCCATGCATGAGGGGTTGCACATTCTGCCTTTCATCACGCAGCTCCCTGCTCCCAAATGCCGGCGTCAGTTGGCGTCAGCAAAGACCGTGTTCACACGGCGGGGCTACCTCCGCGGCTGGACCTGCTGCTAAATACTCCCACACAAAGTTGTCCAAGATGGAGAGCCCACAGCAAGGAGGTAAGTTTTCAGCGTTTTAATGGTGTAAGCTGCAAGCCTCTATAAAAACAAATCACTTTGATAATTGAGTGTTCAAAGGCCGACGCGTTTCGTGCGACTTGTGCACTTCTTCATAGGCAGACTCTGGATAGGCGTCACCATGCAAGCTCCCAGCGTTGTAATCACCTGAAATACTCGCCCATGTGGGCAGGACACACCTGTTGCCTTCTGGTCTTAGCGGTTCCTACAACGCCGGGCAGTGTTCATTCAAGTGAATTTGCATGCGTTCTGCCAAATGTTCCAAATTAAAACCACAGAGGGCTGGTGAGATGTCCCGTGCATGAGGGGTTGCACATTCTGCCTTATATCACGCAGCTCCCTGCTCCCAAATGTCGGCATCGGTTGGCGTCAGCAAAGACCGTGTTCACACGGCGGGGCTACCTCCGCGGCTGGACCTGCCGCTAAATACTCACACACAAAGTTGTCCCAGATTGAGAACCCACATCAAGGAGGTAAGTTTTCAGCGTTTTAATGGTGTAAGATGCAAGCCTCTCAGTAAAAACAAATCACCTCGATCATTGAGTCTTCAAAGGCCGACGCGTTTTGTGTGACTTGCGCACTTCTTCATAGGCAGACTCTGATAGGTGTCACCATGCAAGCACCCAGCGTTGTACTCACCTGAAATACTCGCCCATGTGGCCGGGACACACCTGTTGCCTTCTAGTCTTAGTGGTTTCTACAACGCCGGGCAGTGTTCATTAAAGTGAATTTGCATGCGTTTTGCCAAATGTTCCAAATTAAAACCACAGTGGGCTGGTAAGATGTCCCGTGCATGAGAGGTTGCACATTCTGCCTTACATCACGCAGCTCAATGCTCCCAAATGCCGGCCTCGGTTGGCGTCAGCAAAGACCGTGTTCACACGGCGGGGCTACCGCCGCGGCTGGACCTGCCGCTAAATACTCACACACAAAGTTGTCCCAGATGGAGAGCCCACAGCAAGGAGGTACATTTTCAGCGTTTTAATGGTGTAAGCTGCACGCCTCTCAGTAAAAACAAATCACCTCGATAATTAAGTCTTCAAAGGCCGACGCGTTTCGTGCGACTTGCGCACTTCTTCATAGGCAGACTCTGGATAGGCGTCACCATGCCAGCTCCCAGCGTTGTAATCACCTGAAATACTCGCCCCTGTTGGCGGGACACACCTGTTGCCTTCTGGTCTTAGTGGTTCCTACAACGCCGGGCAGAGTTCATTCATGTGAATTTGCATGCGTTTTGCCAAATGTTCCAAATTAAAACCACAGTGTGCTAGTGAGATGTCCCGTGCATGAGGGGTTGCACATTCTGCCTTACATCACGCAGCTCCCTGCTCCCAAATGCCGGCATCGGTTGGCGTCAGCAAAGACCGTGTTCACACAGGTGATTTGTTTTTACTGAGAGTCTTGCAGCTTACACCATTAAAATGCAGAAAACTTACCTCCTTGCTGTGGGCTCTCCATCTGGGACAAATTTGTGTGTGAATATATATGTATATTATATATATATATATATCCACACGTAAATTCGAAATAGATGGCACTCCACTCGAGGATTATTAACAGCATTTTATTTCACAACTGTGATCGCCTACGCGTTTCGAACGTAGCGTTCTTGATCACGGCAAATTTTCAAACAGTGAGTCCCTCTTCACTTTTTCATTATATACGCATGTGACACACATTGCATTGTGGGCATTGTAGTTAAATTCATCTCATATAACCAAAGTGCATTTTTTAGGCATTTTATGTAGTGTGCAGTGTTATATATCGATTGTGTCGACATAAATGCATCATTTCAGATCATTTTGGAATCTAGCTTCAAGAATAAAAGATCAATGACAACAGTTCAATAAACAATTCGCTCTCAGCATGTTTGAGTATGCAAGATTTATTGGGAACCCAATTAGAAAGTAATCACAATGCAAGATACGTGCACACGGAGACCTCAGCAAAAGCTCACTGAGTGCCCAATTGGTATGACAGTGCAGAGACATTTTATAGGTATATGCCCCCACAGGATGGGCATCATAGCATACGTAATCTGGATGAGGGTATGACCTGCTAGACCAATCAGTGAAGTGCACATATGGTGTGATACCCTTTTAAGGCTCGAACGTGTGCCTACATTACCCACGTGTCATCTACAAGAGCAGAATTGGGTTTTTCCATAAAGGTGAAATCGGCGTTTCTAGTGTACGTGGGTTCTGCACGTATTTGACCAGCAAGGGCAGGTCATGTCATGTCGACATCTTTTACTGAAAGATATGAGGTTTGGCAATAGCAAGCTAAAAGCTGGAAGCTGGCATGTCATTTCTCGGAAGCCTTGCGTTCGCTCTGCACGTTGCAGCTGACTGACACACAGAATGGAGCGTGCGACCACTGTGTGGATTTCTGCTGGTGTCTTTCTTTAGTAGTTCAAAGAAGACTATAGGCCTGAAAACATATGTATTTGGTATCATATAAATGTCTGCTTCGTCATCCCCAAATCTGATACTAAATCATATGTTAATCAGAAGTCATTCATCCTTATCATCTCCTGTTCCTCATCCTCATCCTCATCCTTGTGAGTGTGGTGTTGTGAACCACCTTTCCTGAATATGCAGTTGGCGCAGGACCTAAAAATTGCTGCATAACAAGATGGGCATATTCTTATCAGGAGGCACAGTGTCAAAATAGCTGCTATCACTATTATAACTGCCTCAAGTATCCATGATCCCCAGCCTGTGAACCACTTAATCACCTCTTCCCATAGACTACCTGTGTGTATCCCGTGGGCTTCATCTCTTATATCTTTAATTTCTTTAATTGCTTTTATTATATTCCCACTGTTATCCGGAATAAATACACAGCATTGGCTCTGAGCTAGGGGAGATGCTGGGGAAGATGCCTCATGGAGGACGGAACAGACTCCTCCCTCCTTGGCCAGAATCATATCGAGAGCAATCCGGTTTTGAATTACGACAGCCCTCATGGAGGTGAGCTCTTCTGTTATGTTCCCTAAGGCGTCAGTGGTAGAGTCCGCTAGATCTTCAATCATCCTGGACAACTGGTGTATCCGTTCTGAAGTATAGACATTGCCTAGTATTGGAACCATTGCCCCAACACCTGTTAACACGTGGTCTACCCAAGCGGCCGTTCTCTTGGCCCTCGCCAGGGTTATCTTTGGTTTTCCTGCTGGCACTAATTTTGTGAAGTGGGTCATTTTTGGGATGATGGAGGCTAAGTAGCAACTTCCATACCATCCTGGGGGCAGGTAGAAGTATGCCCATGGACCACAAACAAAGAAAAGGCCTTTGTAACCTACCAGACCTGGTGACGGCTCGTCACGACTCCTAACTTGAGTTAGTCTGGTTGTGTGGTTACAGCTGCTCATTCCCATGTAAATCTGGGGAACTGTCTTTATGGGTGGTATGCCTTTTATCCTGTTTATCCTGTCCTCGCAATCAAATAGGCCCTGCTCTCCTTGAGCGACCTCCTCGAAGGTACATCCAAATGAGATGCACTCCTTCCAATTGTCTTTGGACAGCAGTTCTGAAAGGGTGCATGTTCTGGTAGCCCCCTTTGGAAGAACCGGCACTCTCTTGGGTGTTACTACTTCTTCCTTGAGGATGCAGGAGGGGGCTGGAACTTCCCCTACCCTGAACCTTGGTATTTTCAAGTGGCCTGTTTCTATGTCATCCCAACCTGCTCTGCCCTTCCATTCCTTGTTTCTGGACGCCCTGTCAAACCCCTTTAGCATCTCTAAGTCTCCCTTAGTTGGCTGCATATTCATACAAGGGATCCTCTTAGGTCTGGGAGGGGGGTCTGTTGTCTTCCTGCTATAGCTATAGCCATGGCTGCCGCTGGGATCAACAGTCAGTATTTCAGATGAGGGTGTACCTATCGATACTGACGCAAACATGCCGTGTTGACTTTGGAACATGTCTCGCAAGAGGACACAGCCTACATATTTGGATAATGGCAGGACGTTGTACTTTAAACTATGTGTGGTGTCTGTGGGCAGGTGTGTGCAAACATAGCAGTCAGATATATTCAAAATTGTCACATACAGTTTCAACATTTCCACATATTGGTTCCCTTCGTAGGTATCCCACAATCCTTCTTTGTCCCCTTTATTCACATCCACCCCCACACCAGTAATGTTCATTGTTATATTTTGTTCATAGTCTCTTGGTATTTTTGTTGGCTCAGTTCCATCACTACCATCCCCCACCCTTCCATTGAGGTGTGGTATTTCAAGCTCATTAGAATATGTTATTATAATTGCCGTCACTATTACCGCTGGAACTGGTAACAATATTGCAAGAATCACTGCTCTCCAATTACATGTATGTCTCTCAGTGGACTGCATGACTCTGTACAAATCTCTCCCTTTCCTAAGCTATGCAATCTTCTTGTGAATAGGCCCTAAATTTATTCTTGGTCCACTTGGCGCTATGCTGGCTTGCCCTTAGAGTCAAGCATTTACCCACTGCTCTCCTCTCAGTTTTCAATGTCTCAAACAAGTCTATGACCAGTGATTTCTGTTGCAAAAGCGGCACAATGGATGGTGTTCAAGGTTTTGAATAATGCTAGAACCAGAACTCTGTATCGCAAAAATAGAACTATTGAGAATGTCAAAACGTAGGTCTGTTGACTCTTGCTCAGGAATTTGCTCTTGGCTCGCCGGAAAGGAAATATCATTGAAAATCAAACGTATTAGCTCACTGAGCAATAGAGGCCTCGGCACCAGGAGGGTCAGAGTTGCAGTTATGTCTTTTCCCGGACATAAAATAGTTAATTGTATCCTGGACCGTTGTCCGCAGGCTTGTATTGACACAGATCGAAGTCTATTTGTCAGGAGCATTGCATTTAGCCAGCAGTCCGTTGATCATTAACTTCCTTGGTCGTGTTTCTGTTTGCTGTGGGAGCGAAGGTTGTATCCCTTGCTGGGCCCGGTGGCTGCCACCTGAATCGGTTGCGTCTTTTCTCCGTCCGTTACTTTCTTTGTGTGTGAGGCATGAATCCACGACGCTACGCCTTCACACTTCACAGCTGTGGCCGTCGTGAGGATGACCTGCCTTGGCCCCTTCCACCTCGGCTGCAAGCAGTTTCTCCGTGTGTGGGCTTTGATCCAAATCCAGTCACCAGCCTTTAGGTCATGGGGTGGCGGTGTCACTGCATCTGGAAGGGACGTCAGCACCTGGCAGTGGAGGTAACGTAAGACATGTGTTAACTCTTTACAGTAACATAGCAATAAGTCGTCCATTACTGACAGGGGGGCTGTTGACATATGCCCTGGTATTTTCATGGGGCGGCCAAATATAATCTCATGGGGGCTTAACTTTGTTATTCTGTCTGGCGTACATCTCATTGCTAAAAGTGCGAGAGGCAGCGCGTCTACCCATGAAAGGTCAGTTGACGCACAGATCTTTGCAATTTTATTTTTCAAAATTCCATTTCTGCGCTCGACAGCCCCTGCCGCCGGCGGGTGATAGGCGCAGTGTAGCCTTTGTTTTATGGCCAGTCCCTTGCAAAGCTCTTTTATGACATTGGAAATGAATGCAGGACCATTGTCGGATGCCAGGACGGAAGGTACCCCAAATCTGGGTAGTAGCTCTTTGAGTAAACACTTTGCCACACTCTGGGCATCACAATTTTTGGTGGGATAGGCCTCTACCCATTTGCTAAACATGCAAACAATTACCAAAACGAACCTATATGACTGGGTGGGGGGCATGTCTATAAAATCAAGCTGAAGGCTTTCAAATGGTCCATGGGGGGGTGAAAAGTGGCCAGGCGCAGTTGGGATACCTTTTCCAGTGTTGTACTGCGCACAGACAGCACACTGCTTGCACAGCCTCTCTGCTGTCTGGCGGAATTTCGTGTTGTACCAACACTGGGAGAATAACCTGACCATGCCATCCCGCCCCACGTGTGAGGGTCCATGGAACAACCTACTCATTGAAGGGAGCATGGTTGAAGGCAAGCATATCCTGCCATTAGGTCCTACCCATAGCCCCTCTTCAGTTTGTTTGCATCCCTGTTGGTTCCACTCCTCTCTTTCACTGTCAGCTGCCTCCCTCTGAATACGTATTGGATCAAAATGCAGTGAACCCTCATCCTCTATTGTGCCTGTCTTGTTGCCTACTAGTTGTACCATAGCTTGCTCGCAACCTGTAAGCGCTATTCTCTTTGCTTCTTGGTCAATGAAGGCATTGCCTCTGGAGATGGGGTCTTTTGATGAAGTGTGGGCAGCACATTTTATTATGGCCACCTTGCAAGGTAATAGCAGTGCTTGGAGGAGGTCACAAATCAATTGTGCATGCTGTATTTGCTGGCCTGCTGATGTAAGGAACCCCCTCATTGACCATAACTGGCCAAAATCGTGGACCACTCCAAAGGCGTACTGACTGTCCGTGTATATATTTACTTTCTTCCCTTCAGCCCATGCACATGCTCTGGTGAGTGCCACAAGTTCAGCCGCTTGTGCACTTTTTGCTGCTGTCAGTCTCCCTCCTTCCAACAATTTAGTTGCTGTGCCCACTGCATAGGATGCTTGTAGTACTCCTGTGTCATCCCTTAAACATGACCCATCTACAAATAGATCCCCTTGAGCATCTGGGAGCGGTGTGTCTTTAAGGTCCGGTCGTATCTTAGTGTGCCTGTCTATTGCCAATGCGCAATCATGGAAGGAATCATCTGAGTCAAAGTCTTCCAGCTCATGCTGCGTGGGTAGCAAGCATGCAGGGTTCAAAGTGGTACACCTCTTGATGATAATGTGTGGTGTCAGGAGTACCAACTCATACCTGGTGAGGCGTGCATTTGTTAGGTGCTGTGTCTTAGTGGATGTCAGAAGTGTGTCCACGGCGTGGGGCACGTGCAGCACTAGTGTGTGTCCTAGCACTAAGTTGTCTGATTGTTCCACGGCGAGTGCTGCAGCAGCTACTGCTTTCAGACACGGTGGGAGCCCTGCAGCCACTGGGTCTAGAGTGGCAGAATAGTATGCCACGGGGCGGTAGAAAGCTCCATGTTTCTGAGCCAAGACCCCCGTCGAGCACCCCCCCCTCTCGTGGCAGAACAAATGAAAGTCTTTCCCATAGTCTGGTATGCCTAATGCTGGTGCTCCTTCTAATTCCCTTTTTAGCGCATTGAAGGCTGCCTCGCATTCTTGTGACCAGGGTACAGTGTCAGGTATGCCTTTGTGTGTCAGTGCCTGCAGAGGTTTTGCAATGAGAGAGAAGTTTGGTATCCAATGGCGACAGTATCCTGCAACTCCTAAGAAAGCTCTAACTTCCTTCTGAGTGCGGGGTCTGGGAAAATGTGTTATTGTCGAGATTCTGTCTGGCAACAGTTTTCTTGTTCCTTCTGTTAACTCGTGGCCTAAGTATTTCACAGAGGTGAGGCAAAACTGTAACTTCTTTGGGGAGACTTTATATCCCTTTAATGCTAAGTGGCATAGGACAGCGATGGTGTCCTTCACACAGGCCTCCTTTGAAGGTGAGGCCAATAGCAAATCGTCAATGTACTGGATGAGTGTGGACCCCTCCTTTAGTACCAGGGAGTCTAGATCTGTTTTTAAGGCATGTGTGAAAATGGATGGTGACTCTGTATAGCCCTGAACCAGCCGTGTCCAACAAAATCTCTTTTGTCGGAAACTGAAGGCGAAGAAGTGTTGGCTGTCAGGGTGCAAGGGGATTGTGAAGAAGGCGGAGCTAAGATCCATCACAGTGAAAGTCGTAGCCCACACAGGTATATTAGATAATATTGTCGCTGGGTTTGGGACCACTGGGAAAGATGGCAAGACTATTTTGTTCAATTCTCGGAGGTCCTGAGTGAATCGATAGACAGGGGCCCCGTCCGGGCCCTTGGATCCTTTTTTCACAGGAAGTATCGGGGTGTTACATTGACTGTATTGAATCTCCCTTAAAATTCCTTGCTTCAGGAGGTCTTGTATCACTGGTGCGATGCCCTCCTCCCCTTCTTTTGAGATTTTGTATTGTGGCACTCTTGGGAGAACTGCCCCTGGCTTCAGTTTTATCTGTACCGGTGGGTAGTTCAATACCCGCCCTACATCATTGGCACTTGTTGCCCAGACCTCTGGTGGCACACAATGTCGTAATTCTTGCGGTATTTGGAGGTCGGGGCATGTCATGAATGCTTGTACCATTAAACCATTTGCCTTGCTCTCTAAAAAGACCCCTGTTGGTGAGCAGTGTATGGTGCATTGTAATTTGCATAACAGATCTCTCCCCAGCAAATTCACGGGGCAGAACCTGCTAAGGATGAATTGGTGGTGCACTGTTATCGTGCCTACTACAAACTGTAGTGGCTCAGTAAGGTATTCTGTAATAGGTTGGCCAGTCATGCCTACTGCGGTTATCGTAGTCCTGGAAAGTGGAGCTTCAGGCGTTGTTAGTGCCTTCAGCATTGATCTTTGAGCCCCTGTGTCAATTAGAAATGGAACAACCCTGCCCAATACCTCTCCCTCTACATATGGTCCGGATTGATCTACTAATATTGCTGGTGCTGTTATTATCACGCAGTTTCCCACTTTCAGGCATCCCTAGAATGGTGGTGGGGGAGGGGGTGGGGGCCAGTCATTCGTTACTGGAGTCCATCCCTCCCCTCCTGCCCATTGCTGCTGGGACTCATTTTCATATGGCGTGTTGTCTCTGTACTCTGTGTGCTGAGTGTAGTTGGCGTGCTGGTGTCTGGCCTGTTGCCCGCTGTTCTGTTTATACCTACTGTCCTCACTTCTTTTCTTTAATATTGGACAATCTGCTTTCCAATGATTAGGATCCTTGCAATAGAAGCATGCTGTTCCTTGGGGTGGCAGGGAGGTTGATCTGCGGGGTAAGGAAGGTGTCCTACCGGTCTGCTGTCTTCCTACGCCTCGCCCCCCCCCCTCTGCTCCTTTCCCTGCCTCTGTTATTGCTATAGAACCGTTCCTGTGCCACCATTAACCTGACTTTTTCTTTCTTCAGTTTTTCTGTCTCCATTGCCTGCGCGCTAGCCTGGAAATCTGCGCAATATTTTGCCGCTGACAGCACTTTTTCTATTTTCTCCTGCTGCCAACAGACGAAAGAAGTCTGAAGGTGTGTCCTGATGGGTGGTGCGAGGCCTTGTACAAATGTAGTTACCAGAGCTGGCATTGCATCTCCCATGGGGTCTTTCAATCCACTGTTCTGCCTATATACTTGCAGGAGGCGGTCAAAGTATGCATTCACACTTTCATCCTTTTCCTGTTTGGTACTTGTAATTTTGCTCCAATCAACCCTATCTTCAGGCACCTTCTCCTTCAAATGTCCCACTACTTTTTTGTATAACTCCTCTACTTCTGGGCCTGGTGTTCCTCCGTTCCCCCGCTTTGGTTCAACCTCTGGCCACTCGATCGCTCTTTTACAATCCTCCCACAGATCTTTTGGGATGATGATGTTAAAGAGCATGTCGAGGTCCCGCCACAGTAAACCTCCTAATGATGTCATTCTGCTAAGCTCTTCGTACCATCTCCTGGGCTCCTCTCTTAAACGGGGGAAGTCTCTGCTGAAGGCGCTAATGTCTTGCCTTGACCATGGGACATAAACATATGCTACATCATTTGGCGCGCTGCCAGGTGGTGGTGGTATCTCTCGTAGGGGCATGATAAGTGATGGGGCCTCTGTTGTCGTAGAATTGCCTGTTGTGTTGGCTGCGGCGATGGAGTGGGCCAGGGAGTGGGCTACGTCAATTACTGCACATGTGTGAATTAGCTGCTTCCATTGCTGTAATTTATCTATAGCATATTCAAGCGTGTCCTGCAACTTAGACTCCTCCCATGTTACTAAATCTGGGTCTGTGAATCCGAACTTCCCTACCTCCCAATCATATTTTTCTGGAAGTTGGGCACGACTACCTGTGGTCGTCTGGGCGTCAGCTTGCTTTGCATATGCTGAGTGGGCCTGGGGTGCTTTGTTCATTAACTCTGCGCGTGCTAAGGACAGTGTTTTCTCTAAATATCTCCTATGCTGTGTTTTTATAAAAGAGTCCACAGTTAGTGAGCCCTCAACAAGCTGCTGTAGTAGTGCCTGACACTTTAAAGAATCACTTTTCAACATCAGTTTTGGTGAATTTGGATTTGATGCTGAAGCCCCTCCCACCGTTCCCCCAAAACTGCCTCTTCTCTTGTTCTCTGGAGCTGGCTCTGTTTCTGTCAAACACTGCTCTAGTGTGGAAATGTCGTGTTCTGTGTGATGGACATATGTAAATGCATCCCATATTAGCGAGTGCCATTGTTGTTTGCTGAGTGAGTCATCCTGTGATCCATCCTCAAATAATTGCTGCCACGGACTGTCTATTAGCTTAGGTATTTTAATCTGTTTTTTAATACATTGTTTGAGAACGCTGTTTTTCTTCTCGTTGTAATCTGAAGCGGCTTTGACAGCTATCTTTCTCATCAGTTTCAGCGTAGCCAGGTCTTGGATAGCTTCCAATTCTGGTTTCGCAACCTTATCTTTCAATGCTCTGCGTACAAAGGTTATGGCTGCGTCTCGTTCCCCGGGAGTTAGCTCAGTGTGTTCTGGCTCAGGTACCTGCTGCAGTGAATCACCGCCCAGGCATCCCAAGAGAATATCTTCTAAGACTTGGTCTTCTGCCTCTTCTTCTTTAACTTGTACACATGGGAATGCGCCTATTGTATCTAATTGCTCTTTTCTCCATCTCCCCTCCAATTTTACCTGTAATATATTTTTTTTAATTTCCATAAGTTCGCTGTGGACTTTAGATTTTACTGCGCTTGTTGAACGCATATCGCTTAACACGGAGTCCCAATTATGGTACGCCTCCCATTCTAAACTTCTAATCTTCCTTCCTTTTATATTTAACATTTGGCGTAAGTATGATAGTTTGGCCATATCATATGTGCCATTGCATGGGAATTGGAGATCCTTATTTTTAGATGTCAGATCATGCCACTTATGTGTGTACATTATTGAGCTTAAGCCTTTTTTTATAGCTACATTATATGCAGGTGAGTTTTTGGGTGGGGCTGGCTGAGTCGTATTTAAATTCTTTTTACTATTGAGGTTTCCCATGGTTGAGTCGTGTGTAGCAGCTAGTCCTAAACGCTTTACAAATAACTGTTCAAGTATACCAGACAAATGGGTTGCGGGGTGGACGTCAATAGAGTAACATGTGACACAATAGGTTGACAAATACTTCACTTATATTTCAGCCGTACAGTATTTGCAAGAGGGCAACAAGAAAGCCATACATCAATCACCCCAACAGGTCATGTATGCCAATTCACCGAAGCATTTTCACAAGGGAGAAAGAAGCCAGATCCTATTTTGTTTGTTTGGGCCTTGACGGCCTGAGAAGCAGGTAAGGTAGGAAAACAGACCCTGTGTGCGGCTGTGCTACAGGGTGCTGGCATTCAACAATATAGCGATAGTGGTGAATTGTTTCACTCTGTTCAGTCAATCACAAAAACATCTAGGACAAATACGGGGATCCTACGCAGCAGCGCTGTAGAAAAACCCTTCTGTGCAGAGAATGTGTGTGGGTCTGCTGTACTTAGTCCCAAAAAAGTGAGGGGAATATTAGAACTTTTATCAAAAACCATCAAATTTTCTATTTTTAGGGAGGTGCACTTTAATCGGTCTTTCCAGCCAGTCCCTTCCAGAGGCCAGGGGTATTGTGGGCGGGAGTACTTATTTGGCAACGTTGGTAACTGGGTGTGTGAGATGGATGTTTTCTACCAGATCTCCTTCAGTAATGTTCTTATTATACGGTTTAAATGGATAAGCCGGCAATGGTAACCTGGGACCTAGCCAAAAAAATACTCATCCGTTCCTAGCAATATTTGGCCACTACATAGGCCAAGCACATCACAAGTACACAATAAAAAAATGCAATGAAACCTATAATGATTGAGAAAAGAAACACTGTTGTACTAGGCGTCACACCCCCCTCCTCGTGCCGAGTATATCCCCTTGGCACGAACCTACACCACTCTGGCCCCTAGGTGGACGTCTCCAGGGGGAGGGTGGAGGCGGAACCCAGGCAGGGCGACTGGCGTTAGCAAGAGAGCCAGGAGCGCCCGGGGCGTTCCTCATAAATGCCAAAATATTAGGCCAGCTGCGCGTGGGCGATGGTGCTGGACCCAGGCCAGAGCTCATTAGAACAAATAAAATCACAATCTATCAGGTACACAGTATAAACTAAATCTAGTAGCCAACCTGGCCACTCGTATCGCGATACTCAACAGGCACAAATACTGTGTGCCAATCTGGGGAGCGAAACTGCCACGTCCTAAAACGGCGAGCTACCTGCTACCACCCACAGGGGAGCACAAACTGCCACAGCTCACAATGAGGGGCCAACTGCTACAACCCAATACCGGAGGGTTAAAGTCCCCTCCCAAGTGTACTCACCGGGCTCCGTCCAGTCTGTTAGAGCCTACCGACGTCCACTGCACCCGCTGGGAATGGTCTGGCGATGGTATCCCGCATCCCAGCTGCCGGTGACTCTCTGCGGCGGGGTAGGGTTGCAGACCTTCGCCCTCAATGGCTGGCCAAGAGCCCACTGACACGAAGTCACCAAAGAGTTACTGCTGGCCAGGAATCCTGCAGAAGCTTGCCGTCACCAGCCAGCCAGGAAACGCAGGGGACCAAGGTCAGACCCTATAAGATAAAAAATGTATGTGAGAGACGGCAGTGGACTTCAGGCAGCAATGACAGAGGTGAACACACGCCCGTGGCACAGAACGTCAGAAAGGTCAACAGCGCCGAGGGCTGGAGGAAAGGAAAAGAGAGCTAGACGGGAGCTACCTCCCGGGTCGTGCGGTGACAAAAACACACGTAAACCATCAGAGCCAGAAACAGCAGAATGAAGAAGGTGATCAGAAAAGGAACCACGAAAGACATGGAGTCTGAACAAGCCTTGTAAATATCCCCAGGACACAGGCACACCTCGTCAGACATAGAGAGCCAAGAGTAGGAAGAGTCAGCAGAGTCAGAAACACAACACAAGCGTGCCGAGAGCGAAAAAGAGCAGGACAAGACCAAAGACAGCAGAGAGGTCACACACGGATCATCCACAGGATCCGACCCCCTCCAGCAACCAACCAGGCCGGGGAGAGATAAACAAACAGAACGTTATCACCTCAAATCCCGCCCTCAGAAGGGTGCCAAAAGGGTCCGACCCAGTGTCCGCTCCGTCGGTGTAACCAGTCAGCTGTATTGGGCCCGCAGCATTCTCCACCAAATGTTGAAGCCCTTTTGATTAACTGCAAGAATAAAAGATCAATGACAACAGTTCAATAAACAATTCGCTCTCAGCATGTTTGAGTATGCAAGATTTATTGGGAACCCAATTAGAAAGTAATCACAATGCAAGATACGTGCACACGGAGACCTCAGCAAAAGCTCACTGAGTGCCCAATTGGTATGACAGTGCAGAGACATTTTATAGGTATATGCCCCCACAGGATGGGCATCATAGCATACGTAATCTGGATGAGGGTATGACCTGCTAGACCAATCAGTGAAGTGCACATATGGTGTGATACCCTTTTAAGGCTCGAACGTGTGCCTACATTACCCACGTGTCATCTACAAGAGCAGAATTGGGTTTTTCCATAAAGGTGAAATCGGCGTTTCTAGTGTACGTGGGTTCTGCACGTATTTGACCAGCAAGGGCAGGTCATGTCATGTCGACATCTTTTACTGAAAGATATGAGGTTTGGCAATAGCAAGCTAAAAGCTGGAAGCTGGCATGTCATTTCTCGGAAGCCTTGCGTTCGCTCTGCACGTTGCAGCTGACTGACACACAGAATGGAGCGTGCGACCACTGTGTGGATTTCTGCTGGTGTCTTTCTTTAGTAGTTCAAAGAAGACTATAGGCCTGAAAACATATGTATTTGGTATCATATAAATGTCTGCTTCGTCAAAACGCGTAATGGCAGACTGAGTAACAGTTCAATAAACCAACTATCTTTTACACTTACCTGGGTCTGTGCTCCACGTTTCTTTTCGTGAGGAGAGAGCGCCTGCATCCTGCTTGTGGAGTGGAGTAGCAGATATATATATATATATATATATATATATATATATATATATATATATATATATATATATATATATATATATATATATATATATATATATCCGAACTTCTCCAGCCACTTCCGAATCCCGCCAGCGGCGGTTCGGCAAGGATAGAGACACAATATATATATTCACAGAAAATAATATAGGCTAACTATAACGGGTGTTATAGTTAGCGGGACATTTCACTCTTACAAAACCATAGAAATTCCTCCATTTTAGTTAGTTCTGCTAACTATAACTTGCGCTCCTGCAATGCACTGCTGATGATGTCACATATTACATCATTCATGACATTGTCAGCAACATCACTGATGACATCACTGATTACATCTCAAATGACTTTTTCTGTGAATTTTTAAGGTTTTTAAATGCTAATTTTTAACTATAACATCTCTGAAACCTATGGTTTTTTCAGTGAATTTCAAAGCTTTTTTAAATGCTAATTACCAACTATAACGTCTCTGAAACCTATTGTTTTTTCAGTGAATTTCAAAGGTTTTTTAAATGCAAATTTTTAAGTGTAATAGTAGTTATACCTATGTTTTAACTGTTTATTTATAAAGATTTTGTTCATTAAACAACATTTATTATTTTTCTAAAAAATGCCAAATTTTTATTTTGTTAAAATTTCAACTGAAATTTTGTTTAATTTTTTTGTTTTATTTTTTTATTTTAATATATTTATATTATTTTCTTTTTTACATTTTTTTCCCAATTTGTTTTTCAGAGTCGCGCATCCAAAGCGTTCACATCATGGTGGGTGCACGGATTCTAGCCGCCATTTTAGAAAAGTCTTGAAGGATCTGTGTAGGGTGAGCGACGGCTTCGTGTTTTTCAGGTACATCGTATACATTTAATATCACGTGATGTGCACGATTGGTATGCGACCAGTCCACGACTCCTGCTCCACGCATTCATGACACATGCGCAATACGGTACGCAACTCTTGCGCGGTGGCAGGTCCCATGTGATGTCATGTACGTGCTGGAGTGCGCTGGTATGCGACTCACGCTAATTTTTTTTAAGCTCAAAAATGATATGTACGTGTCTTTAATATACATATTAGAGCAAGAGATTATCTAAAATATTCATAAAAATTATATACTTGAACTTATATTAAATGTATATTATTTTTAAATATATTTTCGCGAAGTCGTGTCGGGTGCGTGCTCTGTGTGCGCAGAGTGCGCGGATCCCATGTGACCTAAAAAAATAAGATTTCATTATGGTTCATAAAATTTCCCACTGTAACTATTGAAGGACCCCACCCATTTTAATCATTCTTGTTGGAGCATCTTTAGAGAGACATCTCTTTTCCTACACAAAGCCTTTTTACTTGTGTTTTTTTGGTGTTTTAAAAAAAATATCAAACAAAATGGAATCTGGACAGCAGCAGGAGGAAGTATCTTCTGAAGAAGAATTCTTGCAGGAGACACCATGTCCACAGAGGCCGGAATCTGTCGTGTGGAAATTCTTCACTTTTCCACCTTGGGAGAAGATAGTAAATGCAGGAAAGTTGATATGCACAATTTGTGACCGAGTCCTGTCAAGAGGCAGTGAAAAAAAATACTCTTGAGGCCCTGCTTCTATGTACAAGCATCTCCGGACCACACATCCTCTCAATCTTGCTCCGTAGGAAATGAGGCGAGCTGCTTTGAACCCCTCACTTGCTGTGGCAAGTACGTCTGGAGCATTCTCAGGAACGCCTGCAATGGACATTAGGCCAGAATTCGCCTTTCTCGAGCAACACTGCGTGTAGTGTAAGAAACTTATATGCTTCGTTGAGCAGTGGGTGGATGCAGTTTGTGCCGCACAACGCAACCATCATTGTCAATTTTTTGTTTTTTTTTGTTTTTGGAATTATAAGTAATTCCAAAAGTTTCCTGTTTTATTGGGTTTTTTTGGTTCATTTTTTGAAAAAACACCAAAAAAATACAAAATTGTTCAAAAAAATTAAAAAAAATACAAAAGAAAAAAGAAGAAAAAAAAGTTCTTATCAGAACTACCTTATCTGGTTAAAGAAAGAACTATAATTGTAGGTAATGTGTGAATGTTTGGTTGAATATATGTATACAGGATGATTGACTGAAAGAATTCATTAGTAGTGTACGGTGAATTTATAGGTGAAGATTTATGAGGAAGTACTGCAGAGTGACACTGCAAGATCTTTAGCTGCACTGCACTGTGGCACTTCTGAAGCACAGGGATGTGACATATGTACATGAATATTTTGGAACGCTGTGCTTTCCTCTGTACTGCTGCACAAACTGCAGCCATGCGGTGACACAGGCACCCCTGCACCATGGTGCAAGGATGTGTGTGTCATGCGGAGATTGTTTTTGTGCAAGAACGGACACCCTCCTGCACAAAAACAATCAGTAAAGCATTTTCCTCTTTCAGTTTATGCTGTGGAATGCAGCATGCATTGAAAGAAGAAACAATGAGGAGAAATGAAAACCATTCTCCTCGTTGCGCCTTGCTACACCAACTCTAGGATGGCGCAGCATTCACACACATCTCCAGATTTACAATTTCTCATAAATCTGGAGATGTGTCTTGTTCTATGGGTGTTGCATGGGAACACTCACAGCAACACCTATGTAACTCCCCTTCAACAAAAGTTCTGTGTATGAAGGGGTCGTATATACAAGGAGAGGAAAACCCACACAGGGTGGTTTTTGCTCTCCTTGTAAATATTAAGAAGTGGCTGGCGCTATCAGTACGTTACAAAAAGTGATGTACTGGTGGCGCATGGTGCTTGTAAATCAACCCCATAAGTGCTTAGGTATTGGCAGACTGATACAATAAAAACATAGTGCTGGATGGGTGATTGAAGAATTGCATGAGAGATTTGTAGGGATTATGCACAATATTTTTTTATGTGTGCTTTTGTTGGTGTCTAGGTCATTTTATAAGAATACCACTTGTAACTGGAATGATGACAGTGCTGCAAACAGAGTGAACACTTAATTTAAAAGTGCTTACGTATTGGTGGAGTGATAGGATAAGTAGATAGTGGTAGATACGTGATTAAAGAAGTGCATGGGACAGACTGGACGATTCCTACACTGCATAAGTACTAACTGGGTATTTAGAAGAGTGTCTCAATAGTATGTAGCTGGTTAGAGGTCTGCTTGGATAGTGCACAAAATATTATAGCTGTACTTGTGTTAGTAGCTAGGCCATTCCATAAGTTCATGACTAATAACTAGAATAATTACAGTATTACAAACAGAGTGTATAGTGAATTTATAAGTGCTTAGGTATTGGTGGAGTAATAGGATAAGTGAATAGTGCTGAATGGGTGATTGGAGAAATGCATGGGACAGACAGGACGATTCCTACACTGCATAGGTAGTAACTTGGTATTTAGAAGAGCATATCAATAGTATGTCGCTGGTTAGAGGTCTGCATGCATAGTGTACAAAATATTGTACCTGTACTTGTGTTAGTGGCTAGGCCATTCCTTAAGTATATGACTAATAACTGGAGTAATTTCAGTGCTGCAAAGAGAGTGCATGCTAAATGTATTGGTGCTTAGGTATCGGCAGAGTGACAGGATACATAGATAGTGCTGGATGGTTGAATGGAGAAGTGCCGCTCGCTCAGAGGAGTCTGTTTGAATTGCCCAAATCCTGCCTGTGCTACTGGAGTAGCAGTTACCTGTTTCTATTTGGAGTTCCCAGCCGGTGAAAGGAGTTACCAGCGCGAGGCCGCAGAGGAGGCGAGAGGCGCGGCCCCGGGACTGCGAGGAGCAGCTTCTAACATCCTCAGCTGTGTCCTCTTCTCGGGCGAGCCGCGCCCCCTCCCAGTGCCCGCCCCCACCGAAGAGTTCATTACTCCTCGCGGCCCCCGCTTCGCGGGTGCCGCTCGCTCAGAGGAGTCTGTTTGAATTGCCCAAATCCTGCCTGTGCTACTGGAGTAGCAGTTACCTGTTTCTATTTGGAGTTCCCAGCCGGTGAAAGGAGTTACCAGCGCGAGGCCGCAGAGGAGGCGAGAGGCGCGGCCCCGGGACTGCGAGGAGCAGCTTCTAACATCCTCAGCTGTGTCCTCTTCCCGGGCGAGCCGCGCCCCCTCCCAGTGCCCGCCCCCACCGAAGAGTTCATTACTCCTCGCGGCCCCCGCTTCGCGGGAGCCGCTCGCTCAGAGGAGTCTGTTTGAATTGCCCAAATCCTGCCTGTGCTACTGGAGTAGCAGTTACCTGTTTCTATTTGGAGTTCCCAGCCGGTGAAAGGAGTTACCAGCGCGAGGCCGCAGAGGAGGCGAGAGGCGCGGCCCCGGGACTGCGAGGAGCAGCTTCTAACATCCTCAGCTGTGTCCTCTTCCCGGGCGAGCTGCGCCCCCTCCCAGTGCCACGCCCCCTCTATACCCGGGAGTACTTTAGCAGCATTAGAGACGCGCAACGCGGGACGCACGCGGGGCTGAGCGCGGAGCTAAGCCCGGGCCAAGGGCGGGCCCGTTGTTGCCCGTTAGTGACCGGTAGAGACCGGACCGGGCCATTCCCTTTACACCTGAAATCCATTATCAGACTACAAACATGCCTCCGAAAACTAGGAGCACTACCAAAAGCAAATCTAAAAATGCCCAGGAGGTAGCACAAATAACCGGCCCTATTGATTTGTTCATCACCCGCACTCATGAGGTAATAAACCAGAGCATCTCCCTTCTTGAAAAGAGAGTTTCACTGGACCTTATGAACGCGAAGCGATCGTCCTTGGGAACTATTGCAACTGCTACATCTCCGATCCACCTCACCTCCCAAAACTGTTCTTTACGTGTGCCATTGTCAGCCTCCGAAACTATCACAGTACCATCCATAGTAGACCTCTCAGTCACTCAGACAGAGTCTGACCTGTCACTATCCTTGGACAACCTCGAGGCAACCCCCGACTTAGCGGCCTGTCAAACCCAAAGTCAAACCCAAATTCAAACCCAGCCATAATCCCAGTGTAACGTTATCTTATTTTCCCAAGGAGAAAGGGAAGGAGCTATCTCAAAAAAAGGTAGTACAAAACCTACCGATAGTGCGTCAGAATCAGCTCCTATTCCCGCCCATGCTACAGTCCATTCAACTCCTGAAGTACAACCCCTCCAACAAAGCATATCACTTCTTCCGGTAGTTAATGTTCCACACCAGGCAACTTTGAAAGAGGCAACTCCTAACCTCTGTAAAACATGCAATGTTACTTCACAAGTCCTGACAACGGTAAAAGATTTACTGTATCAGTACTTAAAACCCATTCAACTTAGTATTAGGAACCTGGAAGCCCAGATGACCATTCTTTCGGCATCACTACTTGATACAAACACACGTATAGAAATAAAAGGTCAGCGAAAAGCCCCCCAGTCCTCTAAAAATCATCCACATCCACAACCACCTAAAGCCATAAAACAACCAAATCTGACCATTCCACTCCCAAAAAATAAAACACAAAGTACCACAAACCATAACTTACAGTCTGTAGAGCTCCAACCACATCAAAGCAAAACCATAGTGGCACTAGAACAGCCATCGTCTAGCGCAGGCTCGACAAATCAAGACACCCCAGAACCAGCGACCAGTAAATCTTGCAAACCTCACTCAACAAAAAAACCAGCACCTCCTCAGCCAAAGTCAGCGGTCCCCCAGCCTTCTCCTAAAAATAAGCTCAACAAAACATCAGCTAATAGGCGAGCTGCCCACCTGCCCCCAGAAGCCACTCCATACACGTTAGTACTCATCGGCGTACCAGAGCTAACCGACGATACACCTGAAACTGCATGGTCTCTTAAAAACAAGGTCATGCAGTGGTTAAGCATCAATAGGCCTTTAGAACCCCACCACTCGGGAGGGATATCCACAGCCCGCAGAGTAGTATGGGTAGGCAAAACACCAAAAACGACCCGCGGAGACTGCATAATAGTAACTTGCAGAGACCCCTCCGTAGTGGATCATATTTGTGCCTGGCCCGCACTGGAAAAAAAGGGGGGAATTGACGCTCGTCACCTCTCTTTTTTTTACCCTCCTGCGCGACAACAGCGCTATACTCCACCTTGGAACTGGCACCAGACACCTAGGGAGTCTTGGCGCCATCCTCCAAGAGAGCCTTGGTTTCAGCCGGAGTACACCTTTGATCAGGGAGGCAGAAACCCCCCGAGAGAAAACTGCCAAGGCAGCACCAACATTGGCAAGATAGGCCTCCACAATCTTACGATGGTTGGCAGGGTTTTCCAACGCAAAACCGTTTTGACTGTCTGGAAATGGTTGACTGACCATCCAGGGCTGATTTTAGGAGCATAAACACTTCTATCCTATCACAGCAAACAAATCCCATCCAGCACCAAGCTTCCCCGGAACCAGTTTTCTGTAATAATGGAAACTTAGTTCTAGAAACATCAATCGTTTCCTTCCGCTCCCCCAACATTGTCACCCCTGAAAATTCCCCTTCGGCAACTTCCACTGTTTCCATAAGCAACCCCAATAAAGCTACTGATAAAACCTCCGCAGTCATAGGCAGAAATAACACTGGCTCACACCATCACCGTACTCCAGTTCCCATAGTTCCTGTAAACTCACCGCAGATTGAATTCCGCCAACCACAGACTGGTCCATCTGCAACTATCCCGCCAGTTTCAACCCAGGTCCGCGCAGTCTTCACCAATTTGACCATCTCCATTGCATATTGGAACATTGCAGGCTTGCTATCGAAAATAACACTAGGGCCTTGGCTTGAAACAGCAAGAGAACATCAGATACTGTGCCTGCAAGAAACGTGGTCCACAATTCCACTCCACCTTGCGGGCTATAAAACTTTCTTCACCACAGCAGTACAGGGAAATATGGGCAGACCCAAAGGGGGTCTCACGACGTACGTAGCTAACACTCTCGCCCTTAGAATGAAACTAATAAAGGAGTCACCAACATTTCAAATCTTCGAATTCACCCAGTTGACAGTATCCAAAGAAAATAACAAATATATACTCATAAACTATTATAACAATCTAGGTACCTTGGATAGCTGGTCAAACCTAGAGGAGATTGCCTCAATCTTAATAGAATTCCAAAATGTCAATACCATGAACACAAACTACATTATTTGGGGTGGTGACTTCAATCTTCCTCTATGTCCAAACTATAAGAACGGCAATTGCGGCCTTCAAAACGAACTTGGGAACCCCATACCCCACTTTGCCCATTCACTATGTGGTAACAAACTTAATGAAATTTTATTCTCCTTTGATATGGACTATGCGAATGAACTGGTTAATCCGCAGCAGGATTTTCAGCCCACTTTACACGGGCAAGGCCATTGTACAATTATCGATTACATAATGGCATCAACCTCACTTAAAGGGCATTTAGTTAACTTCGAAACTGGGTCAAATCCAACAAGTGACCACTACCCGCTCAGCATAAAAATCAACCTCAAATGGAAAAGAGCCCACACTACAAAACCGAGTTCTCTCAAACAACAAACTCTTTCCATGAATAAACTGAACGGGTACACAGTAAAATGGGCCAAGATCGACCCCGAAGAGGTGACACAGAGGGTCTTTGAAAAAACAGGTCAGTGGCTATCTAAATGCACGTCTTTGAATGCATCACCGCAGACGATTATTAGCAGTTTCCAAAACATCCAGGAAACAATTAGGGATGAGCTATTTGTTAAAATAAAAAACAAGATCCAACACCCTACTGCGAGATGGTTCGACACCGCTTGTCGAAAGGCTCTTTCATCACTCAAAAACGCTTTGCATAAGTCTACCAGGGATCCCAAAGAAATTTCCTATCTGAGGAAGATCTACAACCTAGCAAGGAAAGATCGCAAAAAACAAATCAAAAAAGATCTCTGGCTGCGCCTACATGACAGTGCCCAAAGAAAAGATAGTACTGCATTTTGGCAAACCATAAGATCGCCCTTCCTGGCCAACAACACAGACACTGATCATCTTGATGTGGCTATTTCAGAGGAAAACTGGGTTTCCCACTTCGCCAAAATCTTCGGAACAGCCCCAGGCCCTGCAACAGAAATCACACCACATGAGGTCCAGTTAACAAGTAATAACATCTACCCAATCAAGATCCATTTTCATCTAAACGAAATCATAAAGGCAATCAGGGCCTCCAAACCCGGCAAAGCCCCAGGCCCTGACGGTGTTCCAATGGACCTGTTCCTCCATGATGTGGACTTTTGGTCACAGCTAATCACCCGGGTCATGTCAGCAGTATCCAAGATCGGCCTTTTCCACTCGTGGTCTACTTCCATCCTTTTGCCCATTTTTAAAAAAGGAGACTGCAACGATCCCGCTTGCTACAGACCAATTTCCCTTCTGGACTCAATGGGCAAGATTGCAGGTCGGGTACTCCTGGACCGTTTACAATCTTGGGCCCGGGAGAATAACATCCTAACCGATCTGCAATATGGTTTCCAGAAGGGGCTTGGGACCATGGAGCAGGCCTTGAATCTCGTTTTATTGGCTGGCAAATATGTACACGCCAAAGGAGGGAACATCGTCCTCGTCTATGTCGACCTAAGTGCGGCATTTGACTGCGTCCAGCACGCAAAACTCTGGCAGATATTAAGCGACCTGGGTGTGGACCCCCCGATAATAACTTTCTGCGAGAACTTTACTCAAACGCTGAAGGCAGAGTTCGATATGGTACCAGTGGCGAGCTGTCACGTCCATTTCAGATAACGAAGGGAGTTAGACAGGGCTGCGTCCTGGCTCCCTTCCTGTTCAATCTTTATACGAATGGTCTTGAACAGGCTATGCTGGAAGGGAGCCAGGATCTCCCACAAATAAACCATCGCCCGATACCCACGCTGTTGTACGCTGATGACTCAGTGATCTTAGCACGGACCCTAAACCAACTCCAGATCCAAACCAACAAGTACACAGCATTCATGGACTCACTTGGCCTCAAGATAAATATCAAAAAAACCTTCACAATGCACCTCGGCCCTCGGACCAAAACCACAAAACCAATAATGGTAGACAATACCAAATTGGCAAAAACCCAGGTCTACCCATACCTGGGTATCCTGGTCGACGATGCACTGAATTGGCGGAAGGCAATTGAGGCCAGGAATCTGCACCTTCGTCGAGCTACTTCAGCTTTAACATCTTTCTCACGGAAATTGGGGAAACCAGCCCCATCAGAACTTTTGACCATATACTACGCAAAATGCCATAGCGTGGCCACATATGGTGCTGGCATCTGGGGACACGGCCGTATTGACCAATTACAGGTCACTGAAAACTCCTTTGTAAAGTACATCCTGTCCCTTCCTCAAAGCTCACCGACACTAGCCTCACATCGGGAGCTCGGCATGGAACACATTGTTGACACCATTCGATGTCAGCCCATTCTCTTGTGGCATCGAGTATGGTGCAACCCTGAATGTCATCTAACCCGCTCCCTTATCACTGACTGTCTAGCCTTGGCAAATTGGCGTAAAATCCCATGGTTAAACTACGTATCCAACTTCTTTAAAGACCTGGGCTGCGATTCCTATTTTGAGGAACCACCATCAGCAGAAGATATCTCCAGGAAGCAGTTAAAGGCAATGTGTCTGGACCACCTAAGGGATTTACGGATTCAGACAGAGATTACCAAAACATCCAACGAAAAAATCGGCGCCCAACAAACTGGAAAGTGTATACAGCCTTATTTGACGTATTTTTTGTCTAATCATGAAAGGTATCTACTAACAAGACTCCGATTTAATATTTTCTTTCGTTTAGTCACATTCCCTGAAACGAAAAACTGGTCTTCAAAGCTATTGAACTGCCCCTGTGACGGAACTTCTAGACAAACCACGATCCACGTAGTCCTCTTTTGTAAATACTATAAAACATCTAGGAAAAAATGGATTATTCCGATCCTTCGAATTAGCGGTCACAGACAAACGCATGCAGCATATCTATAATTGCAATCTTTAAAGTCAATGCATGAAGCCAAATTTATATCGACCTTTCTTAAAGAAGTCTTAATAATACGTCGCAGCATTTCTAGTTAAATGAGAATTGACCAGTATTTCAAAACCTTATTTCTTCTTTTTACCCATTTAAAAATGTTCTTAATATCGTGTTTTTATTCATGTGTTAAAAATCTTTTCTCTTTCTTTACTATGTACTTTTTATGATTATTGAAATGATAATCGAATAAAAGTTAATGAAACTGAAACTGAATGGAGAAGTGTATGGGACTGACAGAAGTATTCCTAGACTGCATAGGTACTAACTCAGTATTTCAAAGACGGTATCAATGCTATGTAGCTGATTAGAGGTCTGCATGCATAGTGCACAGAATATTTTAGCTGTAGTAGTTTTACTGACTAGATCATTCCTTAGGTACATGACTAGTAACTAGAATATTTTCAGTGCTGCAAAGAGAGTACATGTTGAATTTATAAGTGCTTAGGTATTGAGGAGTGATAGGATACGGAGATAGTGCTGAGTGGGTGATTGGAGAAGTGCATGGGACAGACAGGAGGATTCCTAGGTTGCATGGGTAGTACTTTACTAAGTAGCTGGTTAGAGGTTTTTATATATAGTGCACAACTGAATGTAGTTGTGCATTGATAGTGTTTGGATTACTTAATCTTACCTTTACAGTAGAACAAAATCAAACAATGCTAAACATTTGTTTTAGTTATTATAAGTGCTTAGGTATTGGTGGAGTAATAGGATAAGTAGCTAGTGCTGGATGGGTGATTAGAGAAATGCATGCCTCAGATAGGAGGATTCCTACACTGCATAGGTACTAACTGGATATTCAGAAGAGCAAACAATAGTATGTAGCTGGTTAAAGGTCTGCATGCATAGTGTACAAAATATTGTACCTGCACTTGTATTAGTGGCTAGGCCCTTCTATAAGTATATGACTAATAACTGGAGTAATTTCAGTGCTGCAAAGAGAGTGCATGCTCAATTTATAAGTGCTTAGGTATTGCTGAAGTAATAGGATACATAGATAGTGCTGGATGGATGAATGGAGAACTGCATGAGACAGACAGAAGGTTTCATAGAATGCATAGGTACTAACTGAGTATTTAAAAGACTGTACCAATGCTATGTAGCTGATTAGAGGTCTGCATGCATAGTGCACTGAATATTGTAGCTGTATTCATTTTTCTGGCTAGGCCATTCCTTAGGTACATGACTAGTAGGTTAACTAGAATAATTGCAGTGCTGCAAAGAGAGTGCATGTTGAATTTATAAGTGCTTAGGCATTGACGGAGTGATAGGATACGTAGATAGTGCTGGATGGGTGATTGGAGAAATACATGGCACAGACAGATGGATTCCAACACTGCTTAGGTATTAACTGGGTATTTAGAAGAGCATATTAATAGTTTGAATCTTGTTAGAGATCTGCATGCACAGTGTACACAGTGATGTACCTGTACTTGGGTTAGTGGCTATACCATTCCTTAAGTATAAGACTAATAACTGGAGTAATTAAGTGCTGCAAAGAGAGTGCATGCTAAATTTATAAGTGCTTAGGTATTGGCAGAGTGATAGGATATGTAGGTAGTGCTGGATGGTTGAATGGAGAAGTGCATGGGACAGAAAGAAGGATTCCTATACTGCATAGGTACTAACTGAGTATTTAAAAAGACTGTATCAATGCTATATAGCTTATTAGAGGTCTGCATACATAGTGCACAGAATATTGTAGCTGTACTAATATTGGTGTATCTATGGTTTCGAGAATGGTAGTCTGTATTTTAGGGTGTGAGGAGATGAAAAAGATGATCATGTGGATGATGTCATTAGTGGTGTTATTTGAGATGTTGTCAATGATGTCATCAGTGATGTCACTGACCATGTCATGAGTGATGTAATATGTGACTTCATCAGCAGGGCATTGCGGGGGCGCAAGTTATAGTTAGCACAACTAACTATAACGGCCGAATTTCTCTTGTTTTGTACGAGTGAAATGTCCACCTAACTATGACGTCCATGAAACCTGTAATTTTTTCAGTGAATTTCTGAGGTTTTTTAAATGCTAATTTCTAACTATAACGTCCCTGAAACTTGTGTTTTTTCAGTGAATTGTATATGTATGTATTTAATCTCCTCTCACTCTTACAAGGAAGGAATCAGCACTCAGGTTGTAGTTTGGAAGTATTTATTCTGCAAAGGACGTGATCCACGCATTTTGGCTCGTCCGATTCTTGATAACGATGCAAGACGTCATTGTAGCATCTTTTAAATGTACAAATGCCTCCAGTTGGCAACATTAACAAAGGAATACATATTACTTTAATCCAAAAAGCTTGCGGCCATACTGGCCTGGTCACAATGTGAAAATTCAAGAATTGATACAATAAAGAAAAGAAAAAAAGTGTTAATATGCACACAATGTTATTTCAGCGGATCTTGCCCGATGACCGCTATGCCTGTATGTTTGTTAATGGGACTTATTCATGATAAACATACTTAGGATTACAAACATCCACATAAACAATGGACTACACATTACTTTGAAGTGAAAGGCTATCAGCCATATTAATCTGGGCATGTTGCATATTATAATCGTTCTTACATGAAAGAAAAGAAAAAAGGGGTGTTAATATACACACACTCTCCCTAAATAAAGTTCTACCAAATGTAGTTCCATTCCATTCACAGCTCATTTGAGATGTCATGAGTGATGTCTAGAGTAATGTAACTGACCATGTCATGAATGATGTAATGTCTGAGGTCATTAGCAGTACATTGTGGGGGTGTAAGTTATAGTTAGCTCAGATAACTATAACTGCTGAATTTTACTGGTTGTGTATGAGTGAAATATGAGTCTAACTTTACTGTCCCTGCAATCTTTATTTTTTTCAGCAAATTTCTAGATTTTTTTATGTTAAGAAAGATGCATATCTCAATGGATGGTGGGGGGTTGGAAGCAGGGCCTGGCATTGTGCTGCCCCCAGCCAAGCTTGCTGCTCCTGCCTTCCCTCCTCCTATGCAGCCATTGTCCAAGTCCATGTCCCTGCTCCCTTATTACAGACCTGTGTGGCCGTTGTTCTGCCACTTGCCTTCCCGCCTTCTCTGAACAGTTAGCTTGCTGCCCCATCCACCTCCTCCCTATCCTCTGTTGTCTGAATCCATGGACTAGCCTCCTCCCTCCTGCCATTCATCGTCTGATGTGCTGCCACTGCCCTCCATTTAGCATGATGTACCATTCCACTCCTCCTGCCCTCCATTGTCCAATTCTATGCCCTATCATTGACCCCCTGCTTAGCCTCTGTGCTTAGCTTGCTGCCCCTATTCTCCTTCCCCCTGCCCTCTGATGTCTGTGTGCATGCCCCTGCTTCATCCTTTTTGCCCTCCATGTTCCATGGACCTGCCACTGCTATCTACTCTGAGTGTTCTGTTGAGCTGCCACTCCGCTCCCACCTGCCTAGCATAGTCAGATGACTATAACCTGTCCCTGCCACTTCCACCCTACCTGTCCATATTCCATGCCACTATCCCATTCCTCAAGTCCTCCATGGTCCATTTTACTGCCACACCTTCTGCTCTCCCTGGTCTGTTGTGCTGCAACTGCTCCTCCTGCCTGCCCCACGTGGTCTGTTGTGAGACCCTTCCCCTGAACTCTCTTGTCTGTGCCCAGGTCCTGACCCTCCCTTCTATCCTCCATGGTCCTTTGTGCATGTCCCTGTACCCTCCTTCTTGCCCATCATAGCCATTGTGCTGCCACTAACTTTCCCCCTTGCCATGCATGGTCTTCTGAGCTGCCACGGCCTCTCCCACCTTCCTTTTGTGGTCAGTTAGCTACCCCTGATCCCCTCCCACCTTCCCTTAATGGTCTGCGTGTATGCCATTATAGTCTCACTGTTGCTATCTATGGTGTGTCTTGCTTCTAGTGCCCAACCTGCCTGACCTCCATGGTCATTGTGCTGCTCCTGCCCTGCCCCCTTGTCTCCAGCTCTCTTTTTCTATGTACAGACACCTATTCTCTCCCTCCTGGCTTGTCTGTTCCATTGTAATGCTCCTGATCCGTCCCTCCTGCCCTTTATGGTCCGTTATGCTGCAGCTTTCTCTTCTGTCTGTCCATAATGGTCAGCTAGCTACCATTTGTGAGAAGTTGGCCTGGTATATAATGCTCACTAATTCTTAGTGATCACTTTGTACCATGCCAAGCAACCCTTATGATGATGGTTGTAATTCAACCTTGTAGACCAGTTATCCTAGTGGTAACGTGGACAAAGCAGTCTTAGGCTAAACTCTGAAAGGCATGTGAAGCCAGCTGTTATACCATACACAACCCCCTTGAATACCAAATGAAAGGGACACCAAACAGATATATATTGAAAATATATATTGATTTATTAACTATAAAATCCCCTGGACTCTTTATGAGCACAGAAGCACAAGCGTTAAATCACAAGACAGTTTAAAATACACAAAAGTTGCACAATATGGATGAGCCCTAGGGGCCACCTAAACCATATACTAAGAAAGTGGTATAAGAGATACCAATAGGAAAGGGAACAGGCCTAGGGTCTTGGGAATCGCTGGAGCTATTCGAGACTAGCAGTGACTAAGTCGGGAAAGGCCCGCGGGACTCGGGTGCAGTGTTCAAAGTGCACGCACTTTCCAATGCAAAGTCTATGGTGCGTAAAAAGTACAAAGTTAGGAACCTTCCGAGTGACCTACGGAGCTGAAACTTAAGACACAGGCCCTTAAGATGTGTACCAGTGCAGGAGCACTGGCGGAGCTGAGTTACCTCACCCACAGGAAGCGGGTGCACAGGGTCGAAGTAGTGTCGGGTTTCGTCACGCTGGTCAATGGTGCTTGGAGCTGAAGATGCTGCAGGCGGCTCGATGTGAAGAGTTCCGGTGGATCCAAGGGTGGATCTGAAGATGTGAAGACCTGAAAGCAGAGGGGACAGTGTTCAAAGTCACTAGCCAGTGACTACTGTGGAACCAGATTGGAACCAGGCGATGTCGGGTGCAAACAGGCGTTGTCGGGTAGCTTCTCTCTGCAGCCACGTGGACACCGGGGGTCGAGGACGTCCAGGAGTCGGTCACGAGCTGTACCATGCATGCTTCTTGCTGTTGGCGGTGTCGGCAACTTGATTGGAGCAAACAGGCCTTGGCAAATGCAAGCCACACAGAAGTTGAAAGATGCTTAACACTCGGACCAGCAAGGCCAGAGCGGGTGCTCCTTTTACAGGAGCTTGGGTAGGTCTGGAGCAACCAGACCTGCTGTGTAAATCGTCGGTTTCGTCACCAAGATGGCCGCTGACCACGTGGCTAGTGGCCGGGATGGCGCGTCGAGTCGCACAATGCAAAAGGGCCCCACGCAGATCGTGGAGATGCTGGGGGGCTGATCTTCGGTGCAAGGGCTACTCAGTGGTGGGGGTTCTTAGTCCCCAAAGCACAACATCGAGGATGCCTCAGAAGCTGCAAAGTCAGCTTTTTGGGTGTCTTCCAAGAGGTCCGGTCCCACGTCACTCGGTGCCTCCACGGGTCCCTTCTTTGCAGGGACTGTGGATCGGGCTCTGAGAGGTCTGGGAGTCTGGTTCTTGCCGGCTCTGGGCTCGGGCTCCGGCGGGAGGCGGCGGCAAAGCAGACGTCGAGTTGCTGGTTGGTACCTGTGTTCACAGGGTGGCCACTCCTAGGCCACAAGGGAAATTCTCTTCAGTCTTCTGTGCAGCAGAATGTCGAAGTCCAGTCTTCTTCTTCGTGTAAAGTTGATTCAGGATGATCTGCCGTGCAATGGCACTGCTCCCACTCTTATTCCCAATCTGAGGGGTGGATCACCTACTAGGTCCCTCCTCTGGGAGGAACCAGGAAGGGGGGCGGTTACACCCCCTTTCCTTTGTCCAGTTCCGCGCCAAGCCTGGGTCTGGAAAGTCCCAGGACCGGTTTGGACTGGCCTATGCACGGGTACACCTTGTGTGCCCCGGGCATGTCTGATTCTATTCAGCCCTGTCCTACCCAATACACAAAACCCTGTCTGGGGTGGTGCTCGCACCTCCCAAGGCAGGAAACCCTTTGTCCAGGCCACCATCTGCCGAGTTTCGGTCAGCAGCAGGAGGCCAGACTCATGTCTGTGGTGGCAGCATCCATTTTGTGATGCTGAGGCTCTGTTTAACTTTAACCGGGGTTAAGGCTACACACATGTCGTGTCCCTCTATAAGGGTGGAATGCTATCCCCGTCGACAGAACTGTCGAGGGGATAGTATTCCAATTCGTATGACACCTTACTCGACATGTTTTGATAAAGCCAAACCAAAGATAGCAAATAACCGCGAGGATTATAATGCACTTAAGAGTATATGGTATGGCAATATCCCGGAACAGCTTAGGGAGTGGTTCCCGACAGCTGCAGACAGGCTCAGCTCATGCTAGAGCACCATCTCACATATTTCCAAGCACTCTGCCTCCAGGATTGATGAGGCCTTCCATAGGAGTGGCTGATAGGAACATATGTGTCCAGTATAGGGTCAGGCACAGGCATACTGTACCTAAGTAAGAGGTGGTTACACCAACTTACCCCAGCTGAGTGATCAGCCAGTTGTGTCAAATATGGAGGCCAGGCCAGGGGTGGCACAATACATGCTGCAGCCCTTGGTAGGCCTTGGATACACCTATGCCCTGGGCACCTATGGTGCACTGGTACAGGGGCTCATAAGGTGAACCAGTTCCAATTCGTAATGCACCTAGAGTGCATTGGCAATAATTTAGAGAGAGAACAGCAGGCTGTGGGTCTGATTAGCAGGCCCACAGCCACATTAAGTCAGAAACCAGTGAAGCAAAAAGCAAAAATTTGGGGTGACCATAGGATAGCAGACCCTACTCTCCTACATAACCCCCCCCCCCCCAAACGCAGGGACATTAGACTAACCTTGACCAGTTGTGTCTTCATGTTCTAAGTGGAAGTACCTGGAGAGACCATCTGCGTTGCCATGGTCAGTCCCTGGGCGGTGCTCCACTGTAAAGTCCATCCCCTGTAGGGAAATGGACCACCTGAGTAGTTTGGGGTTTTCACCCTTCATCTGATTAAGCCATAAGAGGGGCTTATGGTCGGTCTGAATCCTGAAGTGAGTGCCAAATAAGTATGGTCTCAGCTTCTTCAGGGCCCACACCACAGCAAAGGCCTCCCTCTCTATAGCTGACCAACGTTTCTCTCTGGGGGTCAGCCTTCTGCTAATGAAAGCAATGGGCTGGTCCTGGCCATCTACATTAAGCTGTGAAAGCACTGCTCCCACTCCCAACTCAGAAGCATCTGTTTGGACAATGAACTCTCTTGAGTAGTCAGGACTCTTCAGGATAGGTGCAGAGCACATGGCCTTCTTCAGGTCTTCAAATGCCTTTTGACAGATTTCTGTCCACTGAACCTTTTTGGCCATCTTTTTAGATGTCAGATCATTAAGAGGAGTCACAATGGACCCATAGTTCTTAACAAACTTCCTGTAGTACCCAGTCAGGCCCAAGAAAGCTCTGACCTGAGTCTGGGTAGTTGGAGGGGACCAGTCCTTGATGGTCTGGATCTTACTCTCCAGTGGTTGAACTTGGCCTCCACCTACAAGGTGGCCCAGGTATACAACCTTGCTCTGCCCTATCTGGCACTTTGTTGCCTTGATAGTGAGGCCTGCCTTCTGCAGAGCCTCAAGCACTTCCTTCAGGTGGACCAGGTGATCCTCCCAGGTGGAGCTAAAGACAGCAATATCATCCAGATAAGCTGCGCAAAAGTCATCCAACCCAGTGAGGACTTGATTCACCAACCTTTGGAAGGTGGCAGGTGCATTTTTCAAACCAAAGGGCATCACCACAAACTGATAATGCCCACTAGGGGTAGAAAATGCTGTCTTGGCTTTAGACTCCTCAGATAACCTGATTTGCCAGTAGCCAGCTGTCAAGTCAAATGTGCTCAAATATTTGGCAGAAGCCAACTTGTCAATGAGCTCATCTGCCCTTGGAATAGGGTGTGCATCTGTCCTGGTGACAGCATTGAGTCCTCTGTAATCCACACAAAACCTCATCTCTCTCTTGCCATCTTTGGTGTGAGGTTTGGGGACCAGAACCACTGGGCTAGCCCAGGGGCTCTCTGAAGGCTCAATAACACCTAATTCCAGCATCTTTTGCACCTCAGTCTTTATACAGTCCCTGACGTGGTCAGGTTGCCTGTAAATCTTGCTCTTTACAGGAAGACTGTCACCAGTGTCCACCACATGGGTACACCAGTTAGTCTGACTGGGTGTCAAGGAGAAAATATGTCTGTATGCCTGTAGAACTTGTCTGCAGTCATGTTGGTGATGCTCAGTGAGGCTGCCACCTAAGGCCACACCATCAACTGAACCATCCTCAGGGTTCTGAGTTAGCAGGTCTGGGAGAGGGTCACTCTCTTCCTCCTGTCCCTCATCTGTAGCCATGAGCAAGCCCATGTCTTCCCTGCTGACATATGCCTTCAATCTGTTGACATGGAGCACCCTGTGGGGGCTCCTGGGAGTTCCTAGGTCCACCAAGTAGGTAACCTCTCCCTTCTTCTCCAGAATTGTATGGGGTCCAGACCATTTGTCTTGGAGTGCTGCTGGGGCCACTGGCTCCAACACCCATACCTTCTGTCCAGGCTGAAACTCAACAAGGACAGCCTTTTGGTCATGCCAAGCTTTCTGTAATTCTTGGCTAGCCCCAAGGTTTTTGGATGCCTTTTCCATGTACTCTGCCATCCTGGAGCGGAGACCAAGTACATAGTCCACTATGTCTTGCTTAGGCTTTTTGAGAGGTAACTCCCATCCTTCCTTCACTAGACACAGGGGGCCTCTTACAGGGTGCCCAAACAACAATTCAAAGGGGCTGGAACCAACCCCCTTTTGAGGGACCTCTCTGTAAGCAAACAAAAGGCAGGGCAGTAGGATGTCCCATCTTCGCCTGAGCTTTTCAGGTAATCCTTTACTCATGCCCTTTAGGGTCTTGTTAAATCTCTCAACAAGCCCATTGCATTGTGGGTGATAAGGAGTGGTGAACTTGTAGTTGACACCACATTCCTTCCACATAGCTGTCAAATATCCTGACATGAAGTTGGCACCTCTATCAGATATTACCTCCTTAGGAAACCCCACTCTGGAGAAAACTCCAAGTAAGGCCCTGGCCACAACAGGAGCTGTTGTGGTCCTAAGTGGAATTGCCTCTGGGTACCTGGTGGCATGATCCACTACCACCAGTATGAATCTGTGCCCAGATGCTGTAGGGGGATCCATTGGACCAACAATATCAATCCCCACTCTTTCAAAGGGAACCCCCACCACAGGTAGTGGTATCAGGGGGGCCTTTGTTGTTCCACCTGCTTTACCACTGGCTTGGCAGGTTTCACAGGAGCGACAAAACTCCTTGGTATCTTCAGACATGTGAGGCCAGTGAAAGTGAGGGACAAGCCTGTCCCAGGTCTTGTTCTGGCCTAAGTGTCCTGCTAGAGGAATATCATGGGCTAAGGTGAGAAGGAAACCCCTAAATTGCAGAGGTATAACCAACCTCCTGGTTGCACCAGGCTTGGGGTCTCTACCCTCTGTGTAAAGGAGTCCTTCATCCCAATAAACTTTATGGGCACCTTGAGCATTCCCAGCAGCCTCAGCAGCAGCCTGCTGTCTGAGGGGTTCAAGAGAAGGACAGTTTAACTGAGCCTGCCCCAAGTCTGCCCGAGAAGGTCCCCCTGTCCCCAGAAACTCAACCTGATCAGGTTCAAGTTCTTCAGAGACAGTTCCTTCAGGGGTCTCAATATCAGTTTCCTGTGAAGCCTGATCCTCACTTGCAGGCAGTTGGGAAGGCACAGCCTTAACCCTCCTGTTCTTCTTCTTGGAAGGTGCTTGGTCCATTGTTCCAGGATCCAAGACCTGAGGTTCAGAGAGGCACTTTTTGGCCTGTGACCTGGTCACAGCAAGGACATGTGATGATATCCCTAACATCTCTGCATGAGTCCTGTACTCAACTTCTGACCATAGAGAGTTCTCCAGGTCATTGCCCAACAAACATTCCACTGGGAGATCAGCACTAACCACAACTCTTTTTAGGCCAGTTACCCCTCCCCAGGAAAAGTTAACAAGTGCCACACTATGTGTAGTAGTGACATTGCTGGCATTGGTCACCAGGTAATTATCACCTGGCATGTATTGTCCAGGGTCCACAAAGTTAGGTGTCACCATAGTGACACTGGCACATGTGTCCCTGTAAGCTTGAGCCACTTTATTGTTGATCAAAGGCGTCTGTCTGTATTTGCCCAGGTTACTGGGACTTATGTCAGGGGTCAAATCTATGTCCCCTTCACAAATCAGAACAGCCTGAGTAAGGGTTCTGACTAGGTCAGAATCTCCTTCAGTTCCCAAAGTGATACCCACTACTCCCTTGGCTTGAGGACCAGCGCTGCTAGCTGTACTAGTGGGTGCAGTTGCCTTAGGGGCTGCAGTGCTGGGGGCTCAACCCTTTTTACACTCACTTGTCCAGTGAGAGGTGTTCTTACAAGTTTTACACCAGGGTTTCTTCTGACCTTCTTTCTTCTTCTTCTTGGAAGTTTGGGACCCACCCTCTGTCTCAGTTTGGGGCCCTGTTGAAGACTTCTGGTCTTTAGATTTCTGCTCCCCACCCTTCTGGTCTGTTTTCTTCTGGTCACCACCCTGGTTCTGGTTCTGGTTCTTTTGCTTAACTCTGGTTCTTACCCATTTATCTATCTGCCCTCTTTCCCAATTCTTGGGGAGAGGTCAAATCTGAGTCAACCAAATGTTGATGCAACTGCTGGTTCTGACAATTATTTAAAATTTATTCTCTCATCAGCAAATTGTACAATCCTTCATAGTCTGTAACCTTGCTTCCCAGAAACCATCCCTCCAGAGCCTTAGTGGCACACTCAACAAATTCAGACCAGTCCTGAGTCTGTGTCTTCTGGGTATCTCTGAACATTAACCTGCACTGTTCAGTGGTTAAGCCTAACCCATCAATCAGAGCACTCTTCAGGACCAGGTAGTTTCTAGAATCCCCATCACTAACTGTGAGGAGTCTGTCTCGGCCTCTACCTTCAAAGGAGAGCCACAAGATTGATGCCCACTGCTCCTGAGGGGGATCTGCTGTACTCTGCAGGCTCTCTCCATTGCAGTAATCAATTTATGGATATCATCCCCAGCTTTGTAGGGGGGCACAATCTTACTCAGGTTTCTGTTATCAAAAGACCTGTCTTTATCCTTGTGGATATTGCTGCCACCAGTGGGTTCTATTACCCCACTCTCTCTAGGCTGTCTTGCTCTAGCAAGTCTCTCTTGGACCAGGGCAACCTCTAGTTCTCGCTTCTGGATCCTAAGCTCAGCCTCTCTCATTTTGGCCTCATGTTCCCTTCTCTGAGGGCTAGTCATCTCCCTTCTGGAGTGACCATGAGAGCCTCTAGAAGCATGGGAGTTGTCAGAGTCACCTGAGTGAGTCCTTCTCCTCCTAGGCTTCTGGTTAAGTCCACCTGGGGGTCTGAATGGGTTGTTACCAGATTCATTCCCAAGTTGGCTTAAGTTAGCCTGGTTCAGTCTGCTGACCAGCACCTGACTATTTCTGTCATCATCTGACTCACTGCTTTCCACCTCTTCCTCTTCTTCCTCTTCTTCCTCTTCCTCCTCATCTACCTGAGGAGCTCCAGTGATGGGGGCTTCCTCATCTACTAGGATGATAGGACCAGGGGTGTCTACAGTGTCATCCTCTGAAGGATGGCCTCCTTCAGCATTCCCTGTGGGGTCTGCCTTAGAGGTCTTTAGAGTCTCAGACTGATCCAAGATCTCTCTAAGGTGGTCTGTGGTAGGGGAAGGCCCTGTCCTCAGACCCCTTAAGACACAAAGCTGTCTTAATTCCTCAAAGGAAAAAATAGCAAATTTGGATGGTGCCCTTGGAGGGTCACTCTCAACAGGGATGTTCCCAGTGGAACCCTCTGCTCCAGACATTGCTCTAGTGTGGGTGGATGTGTTGCAATCTACCTACACTGGTGTTTACCTACTAAACCTATCTAGTAGTTGTAGCTAGGGTGTGCTACTCCCTTTGCTCTACAACAACTAAGTTCAGTAGAACTTAAGTATACTAGTCTTGTTTTTATATGTACCTAGCAGGTACCTGTATGATCTTTCAAATGATAATCTCAAAGATTGTAATGGTAAAACAACAGCAAGCTCAGATCCCAATCCGCTGCTCACCAATGTGAGAAGTTGGCCTGGTATATAATGCTCACTAATTCTTAGTGATCACTTTGTACCATGCCAAGCAACCCTTATGATGATGGTTGTAATTCAACCTTGTAGACCAGTTATCCTAGTGGTAACGTGGACAAAGCAGTCTTAGGCTAAACTCTGAAAGGCATGTGAAGCCAGCTGTTATACCATACACAACCCCCTTGAATACCAAATGAAAGGGACACCACACAGATATATATTGAAAATATATATTGATTTATTAACTATAAAATCCCCTGGACTCTTTATGAGCACAGAAGCACAAGCGTTAAATCACAAGACAGTTTAAAATACACAAAAGTTGCACAATATGGATGAGCCCTAGGGGCCACCTAAACCATATACTAAGAAAGTGGTATAAGAGATACCAATAGGAAAGGGAACAGGCCTAGGGCCTTGGGAATCGCTGGAGCTATTTGAGACTAGCAGTGACTAAGTCGGGAAAGGCCCGCGGGACTCGGTGCAGTGTTCAAAGTGCACGCACTTTCCAATGCAAAGTCTATGGTGCGTAAAAAGTACAAAGTTAGGAACCTTCCGAGTGACCTACGGAGCTGAAACTTAAGACACAGGCCCTTGAGATGTGTACCAGTGCAGGAGCACTGGCGGAGCTGAGTTACCTCACCCACAGGAAGCGGGTGCACAGGGTCGAAGTAGTGTCGGGTTTCGTCACGCTGGTCAATGGTGCTTGGAGCTGAAGATGCTGCAGGTGGCTCGATGTGAAGAGTTCCGGTGGATCCATGGGTGGATCTGAAGATGTGAAGACCTGAAAGCAGAGGGGACAGTGTTCAAAGTCACTAGCCAGTGACTACCGTGGAACCAGATTGGAACCAGGCGATGTCGGGTGCAAACAGGCATTGTTGGGTAGCTTCTCTCTGCAGCCACGTAGACACCGGGGATTGAGGACGTCCAGGAGTCGGTCACGAGCTGTCCCACGCAGGCTTCTCGCTGTTGGCGGTGTCGGCAACTTGATCGGAGCAAACAGGCCTTGGCAAATGCAAGCCACGCAGAAGTTGAAAGATGCTTAACACTCGGACCAGCAAGGCCAGAGCGGGTGCTCCTTTTTATAGAAGCTTGGGTAGGTCTGGAGCAACCAGTCCTGCTGTGTAAATTGTCGATTTGTTCGCCAAGATGGCCGCTGACCACGTGGCTAGTGGCCGGGATGGCGCGTCAAGTTGCACAATGCAAAAGGGCCCCACGCAGATCGTGGAGATGCTGGGGGGCTGATCTTCGGTGCAAGGGCTGCTCGGTGGTGGGGGTTCTCAGTCCCCAAAGCACAACATCGAGGATGCCTCAGAAGCTGCGCAGTCAGCTTTTCGGGTGTCTTCCAAGAGGTCCGGTCCCACGTCACTCGGTGCCTCCACGGGTCCCTTCTTTGCAAGGACTGTGGATCGGGCTCTGAGAGGTCTGGGAGTCTGGTTCTTGTCGGGCTCTGGGCTCGGGCTCCGGCGGGAGGCGGCGGCAAAGCAGATGTCGAGTTGCTGGTTGGTACCTGTGTTCACAGGGTGGCCACTCCTAGGCCACAAGGGAGATTCTCTTCAGTCTTCTGTGCAGTCTTCTTCTTGTAAAGTTGATTCAGGATGATCTGCCGTGCAATGGCACTGCTCCCACTCTTATTCCCAATCTGAGGGGTGGATCACCTACTAGGTCCCTCCTCTGGGAGGAACCAGGAAGGGGGGCGGTTACACCCCCTTTCCTTTGTCCAGTTCCGCGCCAAGCCTGGGTCTGGAAAGTCCCAGGACCGGTTTGGACTGGCCTATGCACGGGGACACCTTGTGTGCCCCGGGCATGTCTGATTCTATTCAGCCCTGTCCTACCCAATACACAAAACTCTGTCTGGGGTGGTGCTCGCACCTCCCAAGGCAGGAAACCCTTTGTCCAGGCCACCATATGCCGAGTTTCGGTCAGCAGCAGGAGGCCAGACTCGTGTCTGTGGTGGCAGCATCCATTTTGTGATGCTGAGGCTCTGTTTAACTTTAACCGGGGTTAAGGCTACACACATGTTGTGTCCCTCTAGAAGGGTGGAATGCTATCCCCGTCGACAGAACTGTCGAGGGGATAGTATTCCAATTCGTATGACACCTTACTCGACATGTTTTGATAAAGCCAAACCAAAGATAGCAAATAACCGCGAGGATTATAATGCACTTAAGAGTATATGGTATGGCAATATCCCGGAACAGCTTAGGGAGTGGTTCCCGACAGCTGCAGACAGGCTCAGCTCATGCTAGAGCACCATCTCACATATTTCCAAGCACTCTGCCTCCAGGATTGATGAGGCCTTCCATAGGAGTGGCTGATAGGAACATATGTGTCCAGTTTAGGGTCAGGCACAGGCATACTGTACCTAAGTAAGAGGTGGTTACACCAACTTACCCCAGCTGAGTGATCAGCCAGTTGTGTCAAATATGGAGGCCAGGCCAGGGGTGGCACAATACATGCTGCAGCCCCTGGTAGGCCTTGGATACACCTATGCCCTGGGCACCTATGGTGCACTTGTACAGGGGCTCATAAGGTGAACCAGTTCCAATTCGTAATGCACCTAGAGTGCATTGGCAATAATTTAGAGAGAGAACAGCAGGCTGTGGGTCTGATTAGCAGGCCCACAGCCACATTAAGTCAGAAACCAGTGAAGCAAAAAGCAAAAATTTGGGGTGACCATAGGATAGCAGACCCTACTCTCCTACACTATTGCCTCTTACCCCTCCATTCTCTGTTGTCCATGTGCATTGTCATGACCTCTCCCTCTTGCTTTCTATGGATTGCTGTACTGCACTCCCATCCCGCATGCCCAGTGTGGTGTATTGTGCTGCTGCATACCCTGATGCCTGCCCTGTAGGGTCAGTTTGGTGCACCTCTCCATGTCCCTGCTGTCCTCTGTTATCATAGTCCACGTCCCTACCCCAATTCCTCCTGCCTTCCATGATCCAATGTACCGTACTTGCTAACATTTTGAACTTGGTAAGAAGGAGATTAAAAACAAAAACGGGGATATTGATTTTCCCCTTTGACTTACATTGAAAAAGAGGAGATTGTACACAGGAGACAGATCAAATAAAGCCCATTTGGGCTTAAAAACATTGGGCGTTTCCTGGCTGAATCAGGTCTGTAGGCATGTATCGTTGTACTACCACTGCCTCTTCCTTCTGCCCACAATGGTCTATTATATTGCCATAGCCTCTTTTGCCAGTCCTGTATTGTTGGTTTGTTGCCACTGCCCCCTTTCCACTGCCCTCCATAGTCTGTTGTGCTGCCACTGCCCTTCCTGCCTGCCCAGTGTAGTCAAATTGTTGCCTCTGCACCCTCCAACCTGCATTCTAATTTCAGAGTCAGTGCCCCTGGCCTCTGCCTCTCAACAGTATCCTAATGAGCAACTAGATTGCTAACATTCTGACGTCATCTTGATGTAATTAAAACTGTAATACCTAGAGCATTTCCTTTAGAAATTACATATATGAGAGGGTCTTATTTGCATCAAAATTATAGTTAGTGCTCTACAAAACTAAAATGAGGACATATTTTCTGAGTTTTCAAATAGCGACAAAGCACTTTTAAATTATTTGCTATGTTCTTTACGTTTATTTATCAATTTGACCACTTGATTAAATCGTGCACTTAGGGGAGAGGATGTGATGTTACTTCCAGAGCTGCAGACTTTGGAACTGGGGAATCAGGTTGGAGTTTCTGCTTCAGCCCGACATTCTGTGATTCTGGTCAAATCAATTAATCTTTCTCCCCATGTCTACAACCAAATTGAATTTGTTCTTGTGTGATGTAACCAATGCTCAGGTAAAGTACTCCAATAGCTGACACGTCTGCATTATATAAAACTGCAAAAACACACAAAATAAAATATGTTTTGCACACTTCTGTCATTGGGCTACATGTGGGCTACATCTGGGAGATATTTGTGCTACATTTGGGCTCCTTTGTCTCTGGTGGCCATCTTGGGAGATTTATTTGTTATGAAGTTTCCTAATTTCCTCATTTACTGCAGTTTCCTCAGTAGGAAATGTTTTCAGTTTTTTACTTTGATTCCATCAAGATATGTCACACATTCGCGATACATTCTGAATGTTAGCATTCTAGTTGCTCATTAGATCACTGTAGTAAAGCTACTGCTCACCACTGAAGTCTGCTGCTGGTGTTAAAAGTGCATGTCTCAGTCAGCATGTTAGAATTTTTAATGAAATAGAAGAGGATTTGACGAGTCACTCAAAATATGCCCTGATTTTTCTTTCTTCTGCACTAATCATAATTTCTATGGCAAAATGAACCCCCTCATGGTGTTCCTTTTTAAATTAAACGTTTTAAGTGTTACCAGTTTATTCCAATCAAGATGGTTTCAGGTGTGTCATACTTTTGTCATAAGCAATACAGTAAGTGCTCTAGTTGTTCTTAAGAACACTCTGGGACATTCTGTCATTGAGCTATACGTGGGCTACATCTGAATGATATTTGTGCTACATTTGGGCTCTTTTGTCTCTGGTGGCCATCTTGGGAGACTTGTTTGTCATGAAGTTTCCTAATATCCTCATTTACTGCAGTCTTCTCAGTAGGAAATCGTTTCATTTTTTTACTTTGGTTCCATCAAGAAGGCATTCAGATGTGTCACATATTTGCCATAAATTCTGAATGTTAGCACTCTAGTTGCTCATTAGATCACAGTAATAAAGCTACTGCTCACCAGGGAAGTCTGCTGATGGTATTGAAAGTGCATGTTTCAGTCTGCATGTCAGAATTTTTTAATGAAATAGAAGAGGATTTGTGACGTCACTCAAAATGTGCCCTAATTTTTCTTTCTGCAGCACTAATCGTACTTTCTATGGCAAAATGAACCCCCTCATTTTGTTCCTTTTTAAATTAAATGTTTTAAGAGTTACCATTTTATTCCAATCAAGATGACTTCAGGTGTGCAATACGTGTGTTATAAGTAGGACTGTTAGCGCTCTAGGTGTTCTTTAGAACACTCTGGGAAGCTGTAGTAAAACACAAAGGAATCAACTGACAGTCTCTGCCCTTGTAGGATGTACATGTTTTACTGAGAATGTCAGTCTTCATTCTCACATGACTGAGAAAGATAATGTGAAATTACAGAATATATGCTCTCAGTTTAGCTTATAGATCACCTTCCAAACCTCTGTGGGAAAAGCATGAGAAAATACTTTTCTCTCAAACATGATGCATGATATCCCAGCAGAAGACTTTTTCACATGGTAAAATCACCTTAGACCACACCACAATTCCTAAAATGAGTATGGTACCATCAACCAATGATTTATAATGTCTTCAAACCTTCTATTAACTGCAATGCTTTTTTAATGAGGTGCTATCATGTATATTGGTCCCAAAATGGCTGCCAACACTTTTTGGATAAAGTGCTGACAGCCAATCAGATCTCACGATGAGATGTGTGGTTAGGCTTTGCCAAGATATACATATTTCTTTTTCCATTTATATTTTTTTCAAAATTACTGAACAGATTTGCACCCTTTAACCAAGAGAGTTCTTTCTGAAACAAGGGCTACCTTTTTTCCAAATTTGGTGCAGTTCGGGCTGTAGCCGTGTCTAAATCACGTTTAGGGACCCCCTTTGATCTCGTCCTCTGCTTGCTGAATCTCCCCAAAACTTTCAGGATAGGAGCAGACCTGAGCGCCCCAGGAGTTTAAAAAATTTCGCGAAGATTCGTCATCTGGCGCCAAAGGTTTTGGGAATAGAATGTTGAAATTTTCCTATGGTAACTAGGTCTTAACTGTACCTGCCTACTGGTGACCTCCAGTAGGCCATATATAGACATTGTGTTATTTATTTAGCACTTTAAAGTTACAGTCTGCTCTCTATTTCTATACCATATTGGGAGTGTCTTTATTGTAGCCATGAGGTATTTAAGGGCGTGGGTTTTTCTAGCATGTTGTGTGATCAAGACTGGGGTAACCTAGTCAAAACACGTCATGTTGATGGATAATAAAACAGCACTTTTAAAGAATTACCTTTCGTTGTGGTCCGTTCCTGATAAGAAGCGTTGGGTGGAGACTTTGCCCTGGTATGCTGCTTATTAAGGACTTGTTTGTCATATATATATATATATATATATATATATATATATATATATATATATATATATATATATATATATATATATATATATATATATATATATATATATATATGTATATATATATATATTCACAGAAAAAACCATAGGTTATAGTCCATATATAGTTAGGAATTTGCATTTACAAAACCTTGAAAATTCACTGAAAAAACCATAGGTTATAGACCATATATAGTTAGGAATTTGCATTTACAAAACCTTATTTTACTCGCATAAAACCATTGAAATTCCATATATAGTTAGATGCGCTAACTATATATCGCGCACCCGCAATCCACTGCTGATGATGTCACATATTACATCATTCATGACATGGTTAGTGACATCACTGATGACATCACTGATGACATCTCAAATGACATCACTGATAAAATCACTGATAACATCTCATTTGACATTACTGATCACATCACTGATGATATCATTCATGTGATAATACCATGAACCTCTTCAGACTCTAATATAACCTTAGATACAATCAGTGTAAACAGACAGTCACAGACTGTCACTCATCCATGGAGTTACTCACACACCTAGTCAGTCATGCAAACAATCAATCAGACTTCCATTTCCTCAACTATACAGTTATACACACCTTATTTATTCAAACATATACTAACACATATTTACTCTGTTATACAATCCCTGATACAAGTTCACAATGATCCATACAGACACTCACACATTCACTGGCTCTTATGCACACTTATTTATATATGTCAACTCTCACATGTACTGTGTTTTACATATGTACTTACTTTGACATGTAGCACTGAGATATTCATTCACTCACTAATACACTCATGCACACAGTCATCCGCCCATACAGCTGTTTCCACATGCAGTTTTGAACCCATACATATAGTGAATCAACTACTCACACATCTATGTACAGAGTCACACACCTCCCAGCTACCCATACACACTCACTCAGTGTCCCATACAAATACTTGGACAACCAATCAATAACCCATACAGTTATTCATATAGCTACTGATCAACACATGCAGCAGTTTGTAGAACAACAGATTTAATGATGCACAAATTAAGATAGTTTAGTCACTAACCCATGCACTCATTAAGACACATTTAATCATTCTCTCATACAGTCAGTTATGCACCTACTAAATCCTTTTTCCAGACACTTATACATCCACTCATTCTTCAATATGTAAGTCACATTTTAACTTTACAGAAACACACAGTCACTGGATGTTGTCATCAGTGATGTCATTTGAGATGTCATCAGTGATGTCATCAGTGATGTCACTAACCATGTCATGAATGATGTAATATGTGACATCATCAGCAGTGGATTGCGGGTGCGCGATATATAGTTAGCGCATCTGACTATATATGGAATTTCAATGGTTTTATGCGAGTAAAATAAGGTTTTGTAAATGCAAATTCCTAACTATATATGGTCTATAACCTATGGTTTTTTCAGTGAATTTTCAAGGTTTTGTAAATGCAAATTCCTAACTATATATGGACTATAACCTATGGTTTTTTCTGTGAATTTCAATGGTTTTTTAATAGCAAATATCAAAAGCTGTCAAATGTCAAGTACGTGATAGGTAAAAACGTTTTCGTGTTTATGCACGCTGATGTGCTTTGAACGCTGCCCCCCTCCCCTCTTTTCTCTTAGTAATACTCTCTCTTTGCAGATAGTGAAGGGTAGTTAACGCAGACCTTTACCCCCGTTGTAATCCGTCGTACCTGCTTGTCTCTCCATTTAATTGATTGTTATCCAAGCATTTACTGTTTTAGAATTGGTTCTCTTTGGATCATTCTCTATTTACAAACAAGCACAAAGTCGCAATACTCTGTTTAGTCTTTGCAGATAGTGAAAAATCGTGCAAAAAAATAAAAGTAATCGAGCAAAATCAGTAGACCACTAATTGGATCTCTTTTTGACCTCGCTAAAATACAAACATTAGGAACAACCCTTCATGAGAAATACGAAAATAGTGAGATGAACTAAGCTCCACACCATGATGGCTGCAAGACAGATCGACTCCGCCACCCACCCTGCCCAAAATAACAACAAACCCTATGCAAATATTATAAATAGATACAACACACCAGCAAAGTAAAAGGGTAAAACATTTTATTAAATAACTATTTACAAAACTATTTTATACTTTTTGTTGCCCGATCCGGCTAGCTCAATCGATCGAGCATGAAACTCATGCACTGATAGCAAGCGTTGCTGCTGATGCTATGCAGACAAAAACTGGTTTTCAGTTTGTACATTCTTTAAGATTTTTCCATCCAAGGCTGGTTGAGAGTTTGTAGAACGATGGCTTCAGATTTTCTACATACGGTGTGGTGGCGCGGACTGGGAGGGGGCGCTTCGCTCCTGCCCCCTCCCCAAGTAAGATTTTCATACGTGAGTGTTCGTTCATGCTTTTGGTCCCTGAGTTGCTTCGATGTCACTGCCTCATACAAATGGCATAAGTCCTGGATGTTGAGTGCCATACTTCAGAGTTCTAAGCAGCGCTTGTAACACTGTCTAAACCTTATGTGCACCTGCTGCAGCTTCACTATTCAAAGTAAGTGGGGTCCGTTTGTGGACCTGACTGCATTAGAAAACAATGTGATACGGTGCCTCCCTAAACCGCTTCACGGAGGCCCCCGAGGGGCGGTGAAATGGCGCGGACTGGGAGGGGGCGCTTGGCTCCTGCCCCCTCCCCAAGTCGTGTTGCCCTGGTGTGGCCTGAGATCGCCCCCGACATAGGCGGCCGGCTCCCGGGGTCCGGCGGATTTTTTTGCCTTTTGATGACTCTTCCATTCTGGACCTTGTCCCACAATCCGTTTAACCTGAAGACACGCTGTAGTGGGGCGCCCCTTTACCGTTTTAGTTGCCATTTCTCCCGCTTTTGCTACTCTGTGCCTCTTCCGCCATTCAGCTGTTTACCGCCCGCTCTTGCGACTACAGCGTCTCGCTCACCCTCACCATGTAGTTGAGTTGCTCCCGCTCTTGCGATTTAACAGAACTTTTTGGACTGCTGAAAATGGTTGTACTCCGACCGCTGGTTGGTGGAGATATTTTGACTATATTCTGGACCTGCGTTGTCGCGTAATGCGTCATATGACGTGCCGCGTTAGCGCACCCGGAAGTGCTCCGGTGCGCAAGGCGCAGCTTCCCGGAAACGATCCAGAGCGCGCCGCGCAGCGCGTAACGTAAGCATAACAGGTCATGTGACTTGTTAATAAAACTTTTCATTGGTTCATTTTACTTTTGTTTTCCTAATGATGTAAGACTAGGTCATGTGACCTAAAAATAACACTTTTCATTGGATTAAAACATTTTTTTTTCCCAAACGATGAAAGCCCCACCTTGTTTCTGGATGTTTCATACTGAAGCTGGCGTCACCATGAGAGCACCACCATCTCGTAGCTCCGTCGTGGGCATTCCGCAAGCAATCATGGCAGCCGCTCCCCACCGGAAGCCTGCGGGAGTCGAGATCCCCAAGACTTTTGTAGAATCTTCAAGGCTGAGGGGACGCTTTCGAGAATAGGACCCAAGCCCTGGCAGACAAGCGTCCGAGTTCCAAGGTGTCCCAGGGCCATTTTACTGGACCAGGCCCAAATCCGAAGAGCCGGCCGCCATTTTAAGAGTCCTGTGGCAGCCGCCTATCGCTGCACCGCAAGAGTGGGAGCAACTCAACTACATGGTGAGCGAGACGCTGTAGCCGTAAGAGCGGGCGGTAAACAGCTGAATGGCGGAAAAGGCACAGTGTAGCAAAAGCGGGCGGAATGGCAACTGAAACGATAAAGGGGTGCCCCACTACAGCAGACGAGCCTCCGCCATGTGCTTCAAAACTGCATACGTATCTCGTGATATCAAGGTTGGGCAACCAGTACACAACAAGCAGTTACGAGTCCCATTTACACCGGAGCCATTTTTGGCGCGGCCGGGCAGGTCCAAGATCTACTGAAACATAACAAATGAGGCTGACGTCTCTGAAGCAGTTGACGCACAGCAGGACATAGCAAATAAACATGAAGTCTCTAAAGCTGTTAACTCACTGCAGGACAAAACAAGTGAACCTGAAACCTCTGGAATAATTGTCGCTCAAAAGAACAACACACAAAACTCTGTAGAGCCTGAAGAAAGAAAAACAGAAGGGCACTGTAGTTTCAGACACACTTAACACTAATGACTAAACAAAGATATCGTCTGTTTATGAAGCAGTTTTCATGTTCACAGAATTGACAAAGAAGTGTGCACACACCAATGCTATTAAGAAACACAAGGAAATCCCTAACGCATCAGCATTCTCGGAAAAGGTTGACACAGATAGCATCTTAAGGAACGAAGAAAGACAAAATAAGGATGAGGAAGTTATCACTTTAGTTTTTTCATCAGCTAGCGACAGCAAAAAACACATTGTAATGGAGATTAGAGAGGCTACGGATGGATAACTAAATTATCAAAAGAAATAGCGACTCCCCCCTTTAGCAGATTAGCTAAATCTTTGTGTAATTTGGACATTAAAGTTATATTATTGTTGTTGTTGTTGTTATGGTTATAGTTCTGGTTAATTTCAGCAAGAAACACATTGTAATGGAGAATAGAGAGGCTACGGATGGGTGAATAAATTATCAAAAGAAATGGCGACTCCCCCCTTTAGCAGATTAGCTAAATGTTTGCGTAATTTGGGCATAAAAGTTATATTATTGTTGTTGTTGTTGTTATCGTTATAGTTCTGGTTAATTTCCATTCAGACTGTCCTACACAGCACCACTCTAGGTAAACAATACTTTATGTAAAACCTGCACTTAGTTGGTCACCATGGGGTTTAAAAAAGGGATGGTTCTTCACCTGGGTGCCGTCCACAACTCAGCACGTTGTGCTGCTTTGGGACTATTCGCACAAAAGACAGTTTCGGACCATTGTTGTTTTTTTTTGTCAAAAAATGTTTAAATATATTTACAGTTTTTGTTGCGTTCGTTATATTTAAAAGTTAATAAAGTTTTATAATCCTACTTTTTTGGAGTACTATATATTATTAAAAAATCGGGTGAATGGGGCCTTGAATCGGGTTATTGTCATGTGTGTGCTTTGTAAGTGTACTGCTACAGGATCGGACATTTCAAACTCAAATGCACGTTCTCTTTCTTACCTTTCCGAAGCATGGAGCGCAATAGCAGGCAGAGAAAGGGTGATGCAAGTGTTGAACACTGCCTGGCCTGGCAAGTTGCTGGCAGTGCCCCCCCCCCGCCCGCTCCTGAAAGAGGGCACACACACACCGCCGCCCCGAGTACTTCACAGATCTTTAAAAGACCATGCGCTTGTTCATGAGGCTTAAATGGTTTATCACCCCTTCTAGAACCCCTGCATCGACCCTCTGACATTTCCTTGAAGAATTAGCACGAAACACAATACCAAGCCCTGTCAGCTGAAACCCCCGAGGAATCGTGGAGCATATTATCAAGGGGGTTTATTTCCGCTTTTTTGGCTTTAAAAGCCAAGAAAGCGGAGATAAAATTATCTCCCTATTACCAAGCTGTCGCTAACTCCAGTTAGTGACAGCTAAAAGGAGATAGCGACCATCTTGGGCCCCGCTTTGCATGTCAGTGATATCTATCACTAATGACATGCAAAGTGGGCGTGCCAAGATGTTAGCGACTGGAAACAGTCCATAACATCGCTATCTCCTATTACCAAATTTTGGAGATATTCGCGCTAAGCGCGAATATCTCCAAAAGCTAACACCTGCCCTGAGCAGTTTTTAGCCATGTTATCCAATGGGAGGTGGATAACATGGCTAAGAGCATTTGCTGGATAATGCATGAATATCGCTGACTTTTCAGCGATATTCATGCATTGCGGCCGTTTTTTATCGCATTTGCGATAAACCTTGCTAATAGCAAGGTTTATCTGCGATAAAAATCACCGATGTGCGGCGATAATTTTTGTCTCTAAACAAGTTAGAGACAAAAATTATCGCTAGTTGTTGGTAATATGCCCCCGGGTTTTTGCTTGCAGGAATCGGGAGGCGGGAGACTAGCACTGAAATCAGTAGTCTCACGCCTGAATCGGGAGGGTTGGCATGTCTGGATTCTCTACAGCTGGGGCCATAAACTACATCCGCAGGGCTAGGTGATAGCCTGGGACCGGCCTGGCATCTAAAATGGCTGCCGTACACGACAAAATTGTGGCATTGGAAAAAAGGCAAGATGGCGCAGACAATGTTTAACAATAAGGATTCATTTATAACAAAATATTTTATCGCACTGACAAATTGGTGGTCAACACTTCCTGATTTCCATCGAATCGAACGTTAACAGACGTCACGCAGCAAAAAAAAAAAAAGCTCACGCACAGCCGCTGGAAGACATGTATCAACATATATGAGCCTCCTCAGCCACCCTCAGAAAACATAAGGGATTAGGATACGTCTCCCGCAGCCCCTTATACCTAGTAATTTAATTAAAACGAAGCACAAAATGGTGAATTCCCGTTTCGCTACCAGTTTGCGGCCCAGTTCGCGGCCCGGGAAGCGCTTCTTCCGTGAAAAATATATATTTTTTTATTTTCCCCACGGGACCCTTTAATAACCCCAACAACATTCCTAGGGGGTCAAGAGGGGTATACCTTGCCCCCTTTCATTAAATTCCCCCTTCGTTTTTCACCTCTTCTTCTCTCTCGATCCTACCGAGAGATAAGATGGCGGCCGCTCCGGACTGTTTAGAATGTTGACAGACACCGGGGAGCCAATCAGCTTCGCATCGCAAAGTTCCGTTTCGCGAAAAGTAAGACGACCGGAGCGCAGCCCCGTGCGCTGTTACAGATATATATCTTGTTTTCAACGTTAATTTCTCAAAATCCACTGGAGCACATATATTGAGACCTAGCAAAGGCACATCGGGCTAACAGTCCCTACAATTTTGCCAAGTTTCGTGCAAATCTATTCAGCCGTTCGAGCTAAAAGTGAGGCCAAAGGCCCTATGGAAATTAACATGGGAAAAACGCATTTTGGGACCCCCCTTTTTTCTCGGCCCCCCCTTTACGAAACCCCCCCAAGTTTTCGGGGGCTGCTCAGAAACAAAATGTGCCATTTTCCTGAAAATTTCAGCCGATTCCGTCCACAAACGCCAAAGTTATTAGACATAGAATTTTCAAAAGTTCCATAGACAAATAATCCTAACTATATATACCTACTGGCGACACGCCAGTAGGTAATATATATATATATATATATATATATATATATATATATATATATATATATATATATATATATATATTTATATATATATATATATTTATATATATTCAATGAAAAAACCATTGGTTATAGAACATATATAGTTAGGAATTTGCATTTACAAAACCTTATTTTACTCGCATAAAACCATTGAAATTCCATATATAGTTAGATGCGCTAACTATATATCGCGCACCCGCAATCCACTGCTGATGATGTCACATATTACATCATTCATGACATGGTTAGTGACATCACTGATGACATCACTGATGACATCTCAAATGACATCACTGATAACATCACTGATGACAACATCCAGTGACTGTTTGTTTCTGTAAAGTTAAAATATGTCTTACATATTGAAGAATGAGCGGATGTATAAGTGTCTGGATGAAGGATTTAGTAGGTGCATGACTGACTGTATGAGTGAGTGATTAAATGTGTCTCACTGAGTGCATGGGTTAGTGACTAAACTGTTTTAATTTGTGCATCATTATATCTGTTGTTCTACAAACTGCTGCATATGTTGATCAGTAGCTATATGAGTAACAATATGGGTTATTGATTGGTTGCCCAAGTATTTGTATGGGAAACTGAGTGTGTGTGTATGGGTGGCTGGGAGGTGTGTGACTGTACATAGATGTGTGAGTAGTTGATTCACTATATGTATGGGTTCAAAAGTGCATGTGGAAACAGCTGTATGGGCGGTTGACTGTGCATGAGTGTATTAGTGAGTGAATGGATATCTCAGTGCTACATGTCAAAGTAAGTACATATGTAAAACACAGTACATGTGAGAGTTGACATATATAAATAACTGTGCATAAGAGCCAGTGAATGTGTGAGTGGCTGTATGGATCATTGTGAACATGTATCAGGGATTGTATAAGAGAGTAAAGTAAATATGTGTTAGTATATGTTTGAATAAGTAAGGTGTGTATAACTGTATAGTTGAGAAAATGGAGGTGTGATTGATTTTTTGCATAACTGACTAGGTGTGTGAGTAACTCCATGGATGAGTGACAGTCTGTGACTGTCTGTTTACACTGATTGTATCTAAGGTTATATTAGAGTCTGAAGAGGTTCATGGTATTATCACATGAATGATATCATCAGTGATGTGATCAGTTATGTCAAATGAGATGTTATCAGTGATTTTATCAGTGATGTCATTTGAGATGTCATCAGTGATGTCATCAGTGATGTCACTAACCATGTCATGAATGATGTAATATGTGACATCATCAGCAGTGGATTGCGGGTGCGCGATATATAGTTAGCGCATCTAACTATATATGGAATTTCAATGGTTTTATGCGAGTAAAATAAGGTTTTGTAAATGCAAATTCCTAACTATATATGTTCTATAACCAATGGTTTTTTCATTGAATTTTCAAGGTTTTGTAAATGCAAATTCCTAACTATATATGGACTATAACCTATGTTTTTTTCTGTGAATTTCAATGGTTTTTTAATAGCAAATATCAAAAGCTGTCAAATGTCAAGTACGTGATAGGTAAAAACGTTTTCGTGTTTATGCACGCTGATGTGCTTTGAACGCTGCCCCCCCTCCCCTCTTTTCTCTTAGTAGTACTCTCTCTTTGCAGATAGTGAACGGTAGTTAACGCAGACCTTTGCCCCCGTTGTAATCCGTCGTACCTGCTTGTCTCTCCATTTGATTGATTGTTATCCAAGCATTTACTGTTTTAAAATTGGTTCTCTTTGGATCATTCTCTATTTACAAACAAGCACAAAGTCGCAATACTCTGTTTAGTCTTTGCAGATAGTGAAAAATCGTGTAAAAAAATAAAAGTAATCGAGCAAAATCAGTAGACCACTAATTCGATCTCTTTTTGACCTCGATAAAATACAAACATTAGGAACAACCCTTCATGAGAAATACGAAAATAGTGAAATGAACTGAGCTCCACACCATGAGGGCTGCAAGACAGCTCGACTCCGCCACCCACCCCGCCCAAAATAACGACAAACCCTATGCAAATATTATAAATATAGACAACACACCAGCAAAGAAACAGGGTAAAACATTTTATTAAATAACTATTTACATAACTATTTTATACTTTTTATTGCCCGATCCGGCTAGCTCAATCGATCGAGCATGAAACTCATGCACTGATAGCAAGAGTTGAGAGTTTGTAGAACGATGGCTTCAGATTTTCCACATACGGTGTAGTGGCGCGAACTGGGAGGGGGCGTTTGGATCCTGCCCCTTCCCCAAATAAGATTTTCATACGTGAATGTTCGTTCATGCTTTTTGTCCCTGAGTTGCTTCGATGTCACTGCCTTACACAAATGGCATAAGTCCTGGATGTTGAGTGCCATACTTCAGAGTTCTAAGCAGCGCTTGTAACACTGTTTAAACCTTATTTGCCCCTGCTGCAGCTTCACTATTCAAAGTAAGTAGGGTCCGTTTGTGGACCTGACTGCATTGGAAAACAATGTGATACGGTGCCTCCCTAAACCGCTTGACGGAGGCCCCCGAGGGGCGGTGAGATGGCGCGGACTGAGAGGGGGCGCTTGGCTCCTGCCCCCTCCCCAAGTCGTGTTGCCCTGATGTGGCCTGAGATCGCCCCCGACATAGGCGGCCGGCTCCCGGGGTCCGGCGGAATTTTTTCCCTTTTGATGATTCTTCCATTCTGGACCTTGTCCCACAATCCGTTTGACCTGAAGACACGCTGTAGTGAGGCGCCCCTTTACCGTTTTAGTTGCCATTCCGCCCGCTTTTGGTACTCTGTGCCTCTTCCGCCATTCAGCTGTTTACCGCCCGCTCTTGCGACTACAGCGTCTCGCTCACCATGTAGTTGAGTTGCTCCCGCTCTTAAGATTTAACCGAACTTTTTGGACTGCTGAAAGCGGTTGTATTCCGACCGCTGGTTGGTGGAGACATTTTGACTATATTCTGGACCTGCGTTGTCGCATAATGCGTCATATGACGCGCCGCGTTAGCGCACCCGGAAGTGCTCCGGTGCGCAAGGCGCAGCTTCCCGGAAACGATCCAGAGCGCGCCGCGCAGCGCGTAACGTAAGCATAACAGGTCATGTGACTTGTTAATAAAACTTTTCATTGGTTCATTTTACTTTTGTTTTCCTAATGATGTAAGACTAGGTCATGTGACCTAAAAATAACACTTTTCATTGGATTAAAACATTTTTTTTCCCAAACGATGAAAGCCCCACCTTGTTTCTGGATGTTTCAGACTGAAGCTGGCGTCACCATGAGAGCACCACCATCTCGTAGCTCCGTCGTGGCCATTCCGCAAGCAATCATGGCAGCCGCTCCCCACCGGAAGCCTGCGGGAGTCGAGGGCCCCCAAGACTTTTGTACAATCTTCAAGGCTGAGGGGACGCTTTCGAGAATGGAACCCAAGCCCTGGCAGACAAGCGTCCGAGTTCCAAGGTGTCCCAGGGCCATTTTACTGGACCAGGCCCAAATCCGAAGAGCCGGCCGCCATTTTAAGAGTCCTGTGGCAGCCGCCTATCGCTGCACCGCAAGAGTGGGAGCAACTCAACTACATGGTGAGCGAGACGCTGTAGCCGTAAGAGCGGGCGGTAAACAGCTGAATGGCGGAAAAGGCACAGTGTAGCAAAAGCGGGCGGAATGGCGACTGAAACGATAAGGGGCGCCCCACTACAGCAGACGAGCCTCCGCCATGTGCTTCAAAACTGCATACGTATCTCGTGATATCAAGGTTGGGCAACCAGTACACAACAAGCAGTTACGAGTCCCATTTACACCGGCGCCATTTTGGGCGCGGCCGGGCAGGTCCAGGATCTAGTCAAACATAACAAATGAGGCTGACGTCTCTGAAGCAGTTGACGAACAGCAGGACATAGCAAATAAACATGAAGTCTCTAAAGCTGTTAACTCACTGCAAGACAAAACAAGTGAACCTGAAACCTCTGGAATAATTGTCGCTCAAAAGAACAACACACAAAACTCTGTAGAGCCTGAAGAAAGAAAAACAGAAGGGCACTGTAGTTTCAGACACACTTAACACTAATGACTTAACAAAGATATCGTCTGTCTATGAAGCAGTTATCATGTTCACAGAATTGACAAAGAAGTGTGCAGACACCAATGCTATTAAGAAACACAAGGAAATCCCTAACGCATCAGCATTCTCGGAAGAGGTTGACACAGATAACATCTTAAGGAACAAAGAAAGACAAAATAAGGATGAGGAAGTTATCACTTTAGTTTTTTCATCAGCTAGCGACAGCAAGAAACATATTGTAATGGAGATTAGAGAGGCTACGGATGGATAAATAAATTATCAAAAGAACTGGCTACTCCCCCCTTTAGCAGATTAGCTAAATCTTTGCGTAATTTGGGCATAAAAGTTATATTGTTGTTGTTGTTGTTGTTATCGTTATAGTTTCCGGAGAAGTATAATTCACCAATAGTTTTCTTTGTAGATGTTTTTCCATTAACAATCCCAGTTCCATCACCCGCCAAGGATATCACCACTGTTCCCCATGTCATAAAACCTTAGGATGTTCAATAACTGAAACAGCTAATATGGGTTTACTTACAGGGGACATCTTTTGTTCTGTTTTGTAAAGTAAAACTATTGTGAACGCAAGTATTATACATAGTAAGTGTTTAATATAGCATTTGTCAGTCATTGGTTAAGCAGCTAGGACCTGTTCACTCTTGACACCCCAGGTGCTGTGTATGTTGCACTATAGTGCTGCATCTGGAATACGGACAACCCTATTGATGTTGATTTTTCATTATTGAATATTGTAAAGAAATGGCGACTCCCCCCTTTAGCAGATTAGCTAAATGTTTGCGTAATTTAGGCATAAAAGTTATATTATTGTTGTTGTTGTTGTTATCGTTATAGTTCTGGTTAATTTCAAAAAATGTTTAAATATATTTACAGTTTTTGTTGCGTTCGTTATATTTAAAAGTTAATAAAGTTTTATAATCCTACTTTGTTGGAGTGCTATATATTTTTAAAAAGTCGGGTGAATGGGGCCTTGAATCGGGTTATTGTCATGTGTGGGCTTTGCAAGTGTACTGCTACAGGATCGGACATTTCAAACTCAAATGCACGTTCTTTTTCTTACCTTTCCGAAGCATGGAGCGCAATAGCAGGCAGAGAACGGGTGATGCACGTGTTGAACACTACCTGGCCTGGCAAGTTGCTGGCAGTGCCCCCCCGCCCGCTCCTGAAAGAGGGCACACACACACCGCCGCCCCGAGTACTTCACAAATCTTTAAAAGACCATGCGCTTGTTCATGAGGCTTAAATGGTTTATCACCCCTTCTAGAACCCCTGCATCGACCCTCTGACGTTTCCTGGAAGAATTAGCACGTAACACAATACCAAGCCCTGTCAGCTGAAACCCCCGAGGAATCGTGGGGCATATTATCAAGGGGGTTTATTTCCGCTTTTTTGGCTTTAAAAGCCAAAAAAAGGAGATAAAATTATCTCCCTATTACCAAGCTGTCGCTAACACCAGTTAGTGACAGCTAAAAGGAGATAGCGACCATCTTGGGCCCCGCTTTGCATGTCAGTGATATTTATCACTAATGACATGCAAAGTGGGCGTGCCAAGATGTTAGCGACTGGAAACAGTCCCTAACCATCGCTATCTCCTATTACCAACTTTTGGAGATATTCGCGCTAAGCGCGAATATCTCCAAAAGCTAACACCTGCCCTGAGCAGTTTTTAGCCATGTTATCCAATGGAAGGTGGATAACATGGCTAAGAGCATTTGCTGGATAATGCATGAATATCGCTGACTTTTCAGCGATATTCATGCATTGCGGCCGTTTTTTATCGCATTTGCGATAAACCTTGCTAATAGCAAGGTTTATCTGCGATAAAATTCGCCGATGTGCGGCGATAATTTTTGTCTCTAAACAAGTTAGAGACAAAAATTATCGCTAGTTGTTGGTAATATGCCCCCGGATTTTTCCTTGCAGGAATCGGGAGGCGGAAGACTAGCACTGAAATCAGTAGTCTCACGCCTCAATCGGGAGGGTTGGCATGTCTGGATTCTCTACAGCTGGGGCCATAAACTACATCCGCAGGGCTAGGTGATAGCCTGGGTCCGGCCTGGACAATCGGACACAGAGGAAGAGGAGTGTCAGAGGGTGCGGTGGTGAATAGGGTGAAAGGGAGGTGTCGGGCGAGCACAGAGTGTGATTCTCAGGGAAGAGCAGCGCAGATGGGGGGAAGTATATGGCCGATGCTTGAGAGAGAGAGCGGGGGTGACCAGTGCGTGGGGGAGATGCTTGCGAGGGTGGGGAGCCGTGCTGAGAATCGACGGCGTGCATAGAGTGGGTCTGGTCAAGGCATCTAAAATGGCTGCCGTGCACGACAAAATTGTGGCATTGGACAAAAAGGCAAGATGGCGCAGACAATGTTTATCAATAAGGATTCATTTATAACAAAATATTTACTCGCAGTGACAAAATGGTGGTCAACACTTCCTGATTTCCATCGAATCGAACGTTAACAGACGTCACGCAGCAAAAACAAAAAAAAAAAAGCTCACGCACAGCCGCTGGAAGACATGTATCAACATATATGAGCCTCCTCAGCCACCCTCAGAAAACATAAGGGGTCAGGATACGTCTCCCGCACCCCCTTATACCTAGTAATTTAATTAAAACGAAACACAAAATGGCGAATTCCCGTTTCGCTACCAGTTTGCGGCCCAGTTCGCGGCCCGGGAAGCGCTTCTACCGTGAAAAATATATATTTTTTTATTTTCCCCACGAGACCCTTTAATAACCCCAACATCATTCCTAGGGGGTCAAGAGAGGTATACCTTGCCCCCTTTCATTAAATTCCCCCTTCGTTTTTCACCTCTTCTTCTCTCTCGATCCTACCGAGAGATAAGATGGCGCCCGCTCCGGACTGTTTAGAATGTTGACAGACACCGGAGAGCCAATCAGCTTTCTGCGCGCAAAGTTCCGTTTCGCGAAAAGTAAGCAAACCGGAGCGCAGCCCGGAGCGCTGTTACAGATATATATCTTGTTTTGAACGTTAATTTCTCAAAAACTACTGGAGCACATATATTGAGACCTAGCAAAGGCACATCGGGCTAACAGTCCCTACAATTTTGCCAAGTTTCGTGCAAATCCATTCAGCCGTTCGAGCTAAAAGTGAGTCCAACCGCCCTATGGAAATTAAAATGGGAAAAACGCGTTTTGGGACCCCCCTTTTTTCTCGGCCCCCCCCTCGACAAAACCCCCCCAAATTTTCAAGGGCTGCTCAGAAACAAAATGTGCCATTTTCCTGAAAATTTCAGCCGATTCCGTCCACAAACGCCAAAGTTATTAGACATAGAATTTTCAAAAGTTCCATAGAGAATTAATCCTAACTATATATACCTACTGGCGATAGCCTGTAGGTAATATATATATATATTTATAAATATATATATATTACCTACTGGCGGTCGCCAGTAGGTAGTTATAGTTAGGATTGTTTTCCATAGGAAATCCTCAACATTCTATTTGGAATAACTTTGGCCCTGGTGGATGAGTCTTTGCGGATTTCTCAAAGAAGATGGCTAGGTTCGCTGCACTCCTTCCCTGAAAGTTTGGGGGGGATTGGTCAAGTGGGGGCTGAGATATAAGGGGGGTCCCAAAACGTGTTTTCTCCATGTTATTTTCCATAGGACCTTTAGACTCGGCTACAGTTCGAACGGGTGAATGAATTTATAAGAAATTTGCCAAAACTGCAGAGTCTTGTTCGCAGATTACGCTTTTTTTGGAATGGTGTAAATCCGTTCAGTAGTTGTTGAGAAAATTAAAGTTAAAGTCAATTATATATCTATAGGCGCGCACACGTGCGCGCACCCAAGCGGCTGCGCGTGAGCGGTTTTTTTTTTGGCTGCGTGACGTCTGTTAACGTTCGATTCGAAGGAAATCAGGAAGTTTTGTCCGCCATTTTGTCACTGCGAGTAAATATATTGTTCATTTCAAAGTGTTGAAACATGGAAAGGGGAGAAGGTAGAGATTGTTTTGCTGCGTAGCTTTTCTCGGGGTGTGCAGTAAGGCCCTTAAACGCAAAAAAATATAATTTTTCCCCGAAAAAAAATACGGGGTGCGCGCACCCGGTCGCGCACACCTATTTACAAGAGTGTGAAAATGGAGATAAATCAGAAGTTTGAGTGCTTAGATATAAGGTGGCTCTGAAAAGAGCCCTTGTGTTAATTGAGTGTTTTCTGCATTTATAAGTAAGTACCGATGCAGAGCCTGATGTTGCAGAGGAAGATTCTGTTTCCCTCATTCGTGAAATGAACACCGTCTCTCCTATAGACGTCTTGCATGTGGTATCGCAAGTTGTTGTGGTAAATAGAACCCATGCTATAATCTCTGAGGAACGCAGAAACAGATTTATTTACATGTCTCCTTGCTTTCTCAAATTGTGCACAATGGTGATTGGACCAATTCCATTTCTGTCTTTGGCATATATTGGAATATACCAAGGCAGATCGAGGAAAAAGTGTCATCAATTGTCGAAAGGTGTCTTTTAGAAGCATTTCCAGACCTACCCCAGTGATTGTGCCTAGATCGTTCCCACCACAGTGCACAATTATAAGGTCTGGTTCTGGGAGATGCATAAAAGTTTTCACCAATGGAATTAATTGGTGACATTTCAATCCTCTTTTGGAAATCCATGTTATGTGTACATTTGGTAAGCTGAGGTTGCAAATTCGTCTGCTTACTGCATATTTTTCACTCCAGTGAATATAACTGTGTCCTATAAGCCAGACCTTCATTTTCAAGGGATTTGTAGTCGTCCTCCGATCGGTTCTGGAAGTGGAATGGTAGTTAGAAGTTGAAATTTTAAATAAAGAAAAAGGAAGAGGCTGGGTGTGGTTAAAAAAATAAAAATGATTGGTTGATTGTAACAAGTGGAGAGTGAACAGGTCAATGTTTATGTTAAACGAAAAGTACTATTGGGTGTGAAAAAACAAGACATGTAACAGAGTTGTGGATTGGCAGGTGTTTCTGGAGGGAAAATAGTGTTCTTAGTTTGCTGTAGAACGTTGAGACATGAACTTTTGACCTGTGCCTTCAGCAAGGTGCAGAATGAGGTGTAACCATGGAAACAGCCGGAGATGGCAGTTGGTGATGGGTTCACTCTTTGGTGCCTCTGCATCTGAGTCTGTTCTCTGGTGGCTGGCGGACAACTGTTTGTTATTGTGGAGATGAAAGGGTGATAAGGAGAGAAATACGACATAGCGTCTGGCCTGTAGAAGCGTGGGAGCAGTGATTAACTCTGAGTGAAGCGGAACTGTGTCGGTGCTTAGTAACAGTAAAAAAAAAATGTTAACAGTGGTATAACTGTCTTTACGGTGCGCGACCTACTAAGAAAGAGTTCACGGGCCGTATTTGGCTTGCAGGTCTTCATAAATAAGGTCCTCCGTGTCTACAGTTAAGGTTATGTGGAACCCATGAATAGTTTCTCAATATGAAATCATTTCAGTTGAGATTATGGATTAAAAGAGAAACCGTGAATATTTGAAATGTTTATTTAGAAATGTACTATTTTAAAGGCAAATCATTATGTAATCTGAGTACAGAAATTGCAAAAAACACAGTAATTGGTATTGTCAGTAGTACATGGAATACAAACGCTATAGTTGAAGAAAAATGAATATAGTTGGAAAAAAACATTGTACAGTCTTATAAGGAAGTATATTATATTTTAATAAATGGAAGAAGGTTTCTGGCCTTTCAGTTTAGGAACGATATATGAAAATGCAAGTGGTTATACATCATTACTTTATGAATCAGCTGTCTAACAACACGAAATCATAATTTCCACTGTTAGTAAAGCAAATAGGTCTGTTCTTCAAAAGAAAATATGGAAAATAACGTGAAGAATATAGAAAACCAAAAGGAAATGAGGACGTCAATGGGTTGTTTGAGAGTTATTGAAGCATTGTTTAGGCAAAATAGGTAGCTTCTGCTTGTAACAGGAAATCAGTTTTATCATTTGAAATTATGTCAGCTATCCAATGGAAAAGAGTAAAGCAGTACTGATGATCTGTTATAATCGGAGCCTCTTTTACCATCAGAGGGCAGCTCAGTGGGTTTTCGATGTAGCTCGCTGTTAGGAAAGAGTTAACCGTCCATTGTGTAGGCAAAGTATGCAGCAAGTGCCTCTAACATGAAATCATTGTTATCATCTGAAAACATGTCAGCCATCCAATTGAGAAGATGAAAGGAGCATTCATGATCTGTCATTATTGGGGCGTCTTTTACCATCATAGGGCAGCTCGGTGGGTTTTCGATGTAGCTCTCTGTTAGGAAATCTTGCGCCGCTGCGAATATATTCCAATGACCCAGAACTCCTTGTATCGCTGCAAAGGCCATAAACCCTCCGTTGTAACAAAGCTGTTCATGATCAAGTAACGGATTCATGAGGTGATTGTAATTCGGTTCAGGAGGTACCAAATTGCAGAGACATAAATCCAGGGCCCACGTGAAATCACAGCTCAGGCAATGAAATACAGGCTGCACACAGGTGAAATACGAATATCGAAATGATAATCGATATGAAGTATTCAAAGTTGAGAGTGGTAAGGTGCCGTAGTATAGAAGCATTCTCTGTCGAAATAGTTTTAAGTGGCCCGGCTCGTTTGCGAAGGCAGGAGGGACATCCATTTTGAATTTCCCAAGATGGTACAGGAAACGGCGCAGCACCGCTGGTTGTATAGCAACTCCACAGAATTAGGTCGGCGGCTATGCAGTGGAGAGGAGCAGAATGACTTGATACATTTTCTAGGAGTCTAGTCACTTATATATTGCTTAGTGGTTATTAAAAAAGTAGCTTTTTTTGAACTGGAGGATGCGTTAAAAAATAAGGGAGTGATTTGAGGGAGTTGTAAAGCAAGGTAAATTTTTTTTTACATCAATGCTGTTTTCTGTGAATGTTAGCTTAGTGAAAGATATGTGTCTGAGCAGATGCAACGTTCAGTTTTAAATGTGACAATGGCGGTCTTGTTCATGTCTTCCGATTCAAGGTCGGTATTCGCTGCCAAATACAAAGATTAAGAAACGCATGCGTGGGGTACATAGTGTGCATTCTTAAAGGAAAGCAAATGAAGGGTTATTTTTACCGCGTTAGCATTGTCGTTTAAAAAGTTATAGTGATTTCTATTATATGTGAAGAAAGTGTCACTGATGAAGACTGAAAATAAATCCTTATAAATGATACGGACTGGTGTATTTTAGAAAAGGTTTGTAACATTACATGAATTGTGGAAAAAAAATAATGTAATTGAAAGTGTATGGTTTGAAAATGAAAAGTAGAGGTTTATAGTTCATGTTTTGAAAGCAGTTCTAGAGGGTCAGATGAAAGTGTATGGTTTGAAAATGAAAAGTAGAGGTTTATAGTTCACGTTTTGAAAGCAGTTCTAGAGGGTCAGATGCATGATAGATTTATTAAAAATAGAACATGTATTTAAATAGTATTTTGGAAAAAATATGTGCCTTTATGTTCTATTTACATTATGTGCCTGTTGCGTATTCTTTGAGTTTTAGTAATCCTGTGTCTTATAAGTTTTCTAGGGGCGGTTTGAGGTTCATGGTGGGTTTGGGCAGGGAGGGTAGGTTGGGGGTTTGTAATAGGGGGTTCGGCTGGGGTGGAGTGCGGAGTTTAGTGAAAAGTGAGGGGGGCGGGGAGTTACGGTGTTTGGTAATGGAGCAGAGTCAGAGGACGCCACATTTGTGTTATGAGCTGCCACGGAAATATGTATTTATTCTCAGAGGTTTATTATATTAAGGATATATATTAGCATGGTGGCTCTTGTGGTTTTGTGGTTCTGTGTATGTTTATAATGCTGGCTCTGTAGTTTTTGTTTATGGACCTTATTGCGACACACAGGGGACCTACGTTGCACAGTTGGAGATCAGAGACTTAGGAAATAAAACTTTATAATTGTAAGGGCTGTAAGCGATAGAAATCGCCCGTTCTCGGTGTAAAAAATATCACCGCTATTGGTGGTATTTTCTACGGTGTTAGTACTCGAAGGAGAATAGTAACATATATGTGAAATAAAATTATGTAATAGGCTCAGCATTTTACATTATCTTGGAAAACAAAAGTTGCTTTTACATAGCAATAAGTCTCTTATAATTAAGGGACGGAGTGTATATAGTGCTATTTAGTACTCTGCTATGTGATTGATGTCGAATATTTCATAAGAGGAGGTTTTAAAAGTTTTACGATAAACTGGTTTTCTAGGGAACTGGGTGGAGTGTTCCGTGTAAATTGCAGAATAGAAACTAGTAAGAACCAATTGGAAGTGTTGTTTTAAAGTCACATGACTGCACATGCGTGTCTCGACGCGATAGGTGGGTGCGCGCACCCGGTCGCGCACTATAAGAAAGCGGCGAGAAAATATCAGCTAATATGCTGTTCAAGCTTGTTTTGGTACAAAGAGTTAGTTCTGTAAAGAACTTTTTTTTTTTTTTTTTTTTTTTGGAAACAAGTGTTATGATGCTTTTGATTTCTAAAAGTTGCGACGACATTTTTCAGTATGCCATACTATCCAAATAAAGTGAAGAAATGTAACTTTTCTTGGAGTATTTATGACTCTCAATTATTTGTTTAATTAGAGTAAAGCTTTGCTCTCCGTATACAAGAAGTTCTCCACAGTTCGTGCATTTCATGTGCACGTTCACCAGATATGGTCTCAAGTCCATCTCAGCACTCGATGGAGATACAGGTCGTCCACCGGAAGATGTGTTGATTACTTCTGATGGTAATAGCGTGGCCTCCGTTTTTCTTGTCAAAGGTGGTCGCTCATTTTCATCAGATTCGGAAGATGAATGCGGAACGATAGCCATTGTACCGAAGTCTTCGGGAAGATGTTCGACGTTGTTGTCTCTTGAGAGTAGAAAAGAAAGTGATGGTAGTGGGTGGAGTGCTGCGTGTAAATTCCAGAATAGAAACTACCAAGAACCAAGATCTCCTACAGACCCTGCCCCTCCCTATCAGTTAGTAAAAATTGAGAACATTATCAAACCTGTCATTCTCAATATACTAAACTCATCTATTTCCCCAGGTTCAGTACCTACTGCATGGAAATGTGCACAGGTTAGGGCTTTGCTGAAGAAACCCACTTTAGACCCAGGGAATATGGCCAACTATCGGCCTATTTCCCTCCTTCCGTGGATCAGCAAACTCCTAGAAAAACATGTCAATTCATCCATTACTCAATTTTTAGAGAACCATCATCTTCTCCACGACTCCCAAGCGGGCTTTCGCCCAAAATTGGGAACTGAGGCGGCCCTCCTGGCGGTAACTGAGCTGGCCAGGAAGCAAATGGATCAAGGCGGCACTGCAGCAATTATGTTGCTTGACCTCAGTGCCGCCTTCGATACCGTTAACACCAATATTCTTCTTTACCGCCTCAATCAGATCGGAATTTCTGGGAAGGCCATGCAGTGGCTCCAGTCATTCCTGGAGAATCGATCTTTCAGGGTAGTTGAGGGTACTACTCACTCAAAAGTCTGGCCCCTGGATCAAGGCGTACCTCAGGGCTCTTCATTGAGCCCTACCCTTTTTAATGTTTACATGCAGCCACTAGCCGACATAGTGCTCTCTTTCGGCATTGATATAATAACTTACGCCGATGATACACAATTAGTTGTATCCATGAATCAAGCAGACTCTTCCCCGTCCAACCTAAATAACTGTTTGGTAGCGGTAGCTCAATGGATGGCCACCTCGCATTTGAAATTAAATGGCGAGAAAACCGAGCTCATGGTGCTGGGTAACCCAACCATTCCCAGCCCTCTGTCAGATTGGCCACCTTGCATGGGGCCCACACCCCAACCGAAATGCCACATAAAGAGCTTAGGCATTTGGCTGGACTCCAACCTTAGCTTTATGCAGCAGGCTACCACTCTTTCTGCCACATGCTTTGGGCTAATGCGCATGCTGAGAAAAGTGCTGCCTCTTCTTCCTTTTGAAGCCCGCAGAATAATGGTCCAAGCCATTATCCTGTCCCGTCTGGATTACGGGAACTCGCTATATCTAGGTGCCCCCGCATTCACAATCAAAAAGCTACAGGTGATCCAGAATGCTGCAGCTCGCCTCCTGCTGGGCCTCAACAAACGAGAGTCAGCCACCACTGCCCTGAGGAAACTGCACTGGCTCCCTGTCAAGGCTAGAGTGCTATTTAAATCTCTTTGCTTTATGCACAAAGCTATGTGGAAGAACGCCCCTACTATGATCTGTTCCTTGGCAAAACCCTATCTTCCTCACAGATCCCTAAGATCCAGCACTGCTTTTCTGGCTACTGTCAGTAAAGTCAGACGGACAAGATGGGGCGGACGCTCCTTCTCCTGGAATGCCGCGAAGGAATGGAACTCCCTGCCCACCTCCCTTCGCAGTGAACCTAGCCTTCTAAAATTCCGGAAGGCTCTGAAAACGCATCTGTTCATTTAATCTCTTTCCTTTTCAGTATGACGGTACTTAGCGCTACGAGGCCTCCGGGTTGTTTGCGCTCTACAAAACCCGATTAATAATAATAATAATAATAATAATTAGAAGTGTTGTTTAGAAGTCACATGACTTCACATGGGAGTGTCAGGTCCTGTACGCGATAGAAGGGTGCGCGCACCCGGTCTCGCACTAAAATAAAGCGGCGAAAAAACATCTTATAATATGCTCTTCGAGCATGTTTTGGTGGAAAGAGTTAGTTCTGTAAAGAACTTCTTTTTTTTTTTTTTTTTTTGGAAACAAGTGTTTTGATGCATTGATTTCTTAAAGTTGCTACGATATTTTTCAGTATGTCATACTATCCAAATAAAGTGAAGAAATTTAACTTTTCTTGGAGCATTTATGACTCTCAATTTTGTGTTTAATTAGAGTAAAGCTTTGCTCTCCGTATACAAGAAGTTCTCCACAGTTGTTGCATTTTATGTGCAACTTCGCCAGACATGGTTTCAAGTCCATTTTAGCACTCGATGGAGATACAGGTCGTCCACCGGAAGATGTGCTGATTACTTCTGATGGTAATAGCGTGGCCTCCGTTTTTCTTGTCAAAGGTGGTCGCTCATTTTCATCAGATTCGGAAGATGAATGCGGAACGGTAGCCATTGTACCGAAGTCTTCGGGAAGATGTTCGACGTTGTTGTCTCTTGAGAGTAGAAAAGAAAGTGATGGAAGTGGGTGGAGTGCTGCGTGTAAATTCCAGAATAGAAACTACCAAGAACCAATTAGAAGTGTTGTTTAGAAGTCACATGACTTCACATGCAAGTGTCAGGTCCTGTACGCGATAGGAGGGTGCGCGCACCCGGTCTCGCACTAAAATAAAGCGGCGAAAAAATATCTCATAATATGCTCTTGGAGCACGTTTTGGTAGAAAGAGTTAGTTCTGAAAAGAACTTTTTTGTTTTTTTTTTTGGGGGGGAAAGAAGTGTTATAATGCTTTCGATTTCTTAAAGTTGCTACTACATTTTTCAGTATGTAATAGTTTGAAAATGAAGTGAAGAAATTTATCTTTTCTTGGGGCATTTGTGACTGTCAATTTTGAGTTTAATAAGAACGAGGCTCTGCTCTCCATACAAAAGAATTTCTCCACACTTGTTGCATTTCATATGCACCTTCGCATGATATGGTCTCAAGTCCATCTCAGCACTCGATGGAGATACAGGTCGTACACCAGAAGATGTGCTGGCCACCTCTGATGGTAATAGCGTGGCCAGGGCTCTTGTCGATGCTTTTGCATAATGCTCAGGATGCCTTTGTTTAACATAACGCTTCACTAAGGTACACTTAATAAGCCTGTTATCCAATAATTTATTTTTGAAAAAAACATTCATTAAGACAATGATTTAAACATTTATTCTTCCCTCGACCTTTACATATACATATATAAAACATATTTATTTTTTAGAAAGACACACATTCACTGGATGGTGTCATAAGTGATGTCACTGACCATGTCATGAGTGATGTAATATGTAATGTCATCAGCAGTGCATTACACGCGCAAGTTATAGTGAGTCCAACTAACTATAACGTGGAATTTCATTGGTTTTATGTCAGTAAAATTTCCAGCTAACTATAACTGGTGTCAAACCTATGGTTTTTTCAGTGAATATATATATATATATATATATATATATATATATATATATATATATATATATATATATATATATATATATATATATATATATATATATATATATATTATATATGTAGATACAGCCCGTCTACATTAGTGCTTAGCTGCACAGAAAGGCACACAGACCAGGAATCAGCACGCCCAGGCAAAAGTCAGGTATCCAATGTTGTTTATTTTAAATCATAGTGCGGTGGAAAAAGCTGCCATCAGACGCGTTTCGGGCACGCCTGTGCCCTTGCTCACTTTTAAATAATTACCTGTCGTTGTGGTCCGTTCCTGATAAGAAGCGTTGGGTGGAGACTTTGCCCTGGCATGCTGCTTATTAAGGACTTGTTTGTCATATATATATATATATATTTATATATTACTTACTGGCGGTCGTCAGTAGTTAGTTATAGTTAGGACCTAGTTTCCATAGGAAATCAGCAACATTCTATTTAATAGGTTTGGCGCCGGTCGACAAATCTTCGCAAAATTTTTAAAACTCCTGGGGAAATTCTCCAAGAAACTGGCCTGCTCCTCTCCGTTCCTTCCCTGAAAGTTTGGTGGTGATTTGTGAAGCGGGGGCCGAGGAAAAAGGGGGGGTCCCAAAACGTGTTTTCCCCTTGCAATTTTCCATAGGGACCTTTAAGTGAGGCTACAGCCCGAACTGCTGAACAGAATTACACCAAATTTGGCAAAAAGGTAGAGTTCGGTTAGCAGATTATGCTTTTTGTTAAATGGTAAAAATCTGTTCAGTAGTTCCTGAGAAAATCTAAAGTAAAATTATAGATATATCTATAGACGAAATACCGTACGCATACGGTAAGCGCACCGCAAAGCGTACCATTATGAGCACGAGCTGCATGGTCATTGGCTGTCAACTGTCTGTCAACACTCCAAACCAGGAAGTGTTGGCAGCCATCTTGTGCCTCGGTAGAACCGAGGCACAAGAAAGCAGTGAAAGAACCGCAAAAAACATGCAAAGGGGGTAGGGTAGAAACATCCTGACCCCCTAGGCCTGCTCAGGGGGCACCACAAGGACCCTTATTTTTTATTTATTTTTTAAATTGCGGGATACACATATTGTACACGTCCGCGGTGAAAAAAAAAAAATGAAGTCCGTTTTATTGTGATTTAGCCCCCGGGGGAGCCAAATCCCGGGGGGCAATGCTTTTATTGATATTGGGTGGCCCAGGGGGCCCCCTGCCCTGGGGAACGCCACCCCGGGGCTTCTTTAAAAAAAATAAATTATAAAAAAAACTGTGTGGGGCGGCTCAAGCCCCTCCACATGCCCCGGGGACCGCCACCTCCCCGGGGCTCTAATAGAAGAAGAAGTGTGGAGAAGTGTGGCTCACTGGTTAGAGGAGGCAGACCCTGATGCAGAGGTCAGACCCGGGACCAGGGTTCAATTCCCGACGCGGCAGGGTCTTGAGCTCAAAAATGTCCACGGACTCGATAATTCTTGCCTCGTGCCTACTCGAATCATGGGTTCACACTCTGCAACTCTGGGCAATAGCTTGCTTAATCTCCACTACAGCCCACCGTGATGGGATGCCTGGTCTTCACCTTGGGGATGCCCAGTAGGGGTTATCTCACAGGGAAAGCCAGGACGGGTTCCCAAAGCAAGCGCTAAGAGCGCTATATAAATCAAAATTAACATAACATACCATAACATTGAAAATAGGGGGGGTCCGCAGCGGACCCCCTAGCCCCGGGGAGCATCACCCCTGGAGCTTTCAATGTTGGGAGGGGGCCGTGCAGCCCCCCTCCTGGAGCCTCTGATGTCCCTGGGGACCGCCACCCCCCAGGGCCAGCTCCTGCAGTGTCCCGGGGTGCCTACCCCCAGGACACTGCTGTTTGCTATAGTAGGACGGGAGCCTCGTGGCTCCCACCCTACCATAGCAAACTGCTTTCCTATTTGAAAGAGAGAGTAGGAAACCTGCTCTCTCTTACAAATAGGAAAGCAGATTGCTTTTCGTCAGAGAGAGCAGCACGTAAGCTGCTCCCTGTGACGAAAAGCAATGCCGGCTCCTGAAGGACGCGTTAGCCGGCTGGGACCGTGAGGGCATTGGGGCTCCCCCCACAGTCCCCAACATTGTATTTCAGCCCCAGGGGATGGGGTCCCTGGGGATTTAAAGAATTAGTGATAGAGGCTATTTTTTTTAACATTAGATTTACCGTGCGCGTACCATGCACGTACGTACGACGTACAGTGCGAAGTCTGTAAGTGGTTCCGTAAGCTTACCTAAGCAAAAAAAAGAAAAATATTTTTCAGATATTTATCAAGTTCATGTGTTTAGATGTTGGGTGGCTCTAATAAGAGCCCTTGTGTTTATTGGGAGATTTTAGTACCTACAATTAAGTACCGATGCAGAGTCTGAAGTTCATGAGGAAGACTCTGTTCCCTTCATCTGTAAAATGTACACCATCTCTTCTATAGATGTCTTGCATATTGAAACACAGATTGTTGTTGTAAATGGACCTCATTCTATAGTCTTGGAGAAAAGCAGAAACAGATTTATTCACATCTTTCCTAGCTTTCTCAATCTGTGGACAAAATTGATTGGACCAGTTCCAATTCTGCCTTTGGCATATATTAGAATAGACAAAGGTAGTTTGGGGAAAAGTGACATCAGTTCTGTAAAGGTGTCCTTCATAAGCATTTCCAGACCTACCCCAGTCAAAGTGCCTAGGTCATTGCCACCACAGTGCACAATTATGAGGTCAGGGTGTTGGAGATGCAAAAAGGATTTTACCAAAGGCTTCAATTGGTGCCACTTTAACCCTCTCTGTCCAATCCATTTAATGTCTCCATTTGGTAAACCTAGGTCTTTGTGAATTCCCTTCTGTTCTGCGTACGTTTGACTCCAGAAAATATAGCTGTGTCCCACAATCCACACTTTAAGCATCTTGAAGAGAGTTCTGGATACACTTAGATGGTCGCTGTAAATGAAATGGCAGTTTGAAAAACTAAAATGGTGGATAAGTGGAGTTTTGAAAAAAGCAAAGAAGTGAATGGTTGTTTGAAATCTTTATAGATGTATTTATTGGTTAAGAAAAAGTGATAGAAAAGAACATTACTTAAGATAATCTGGTATATTGACAAGTCAAGGACACTTGCTGTTTTAATTTGCAACAATGTATGATGAACTTTTCACCTGTGTGCTTAGTTATGTGTTCTCTGAAGTGTTTCTATGGTAACTGGCAGAATGTGGAATGGGGGTAGGGTTGTAAGTTTTGTTAGTTGGAAAGGGATAAAAAGTTCAAGTAATAGAAATGTGTGTTTTGTTTTGTTTTAAAGTGGGAATAAATGTGATTTGTTAATTATTTGTATATGTTTGTTGATTGAGTGTGTAGATTGTTACGAAAAGGTTTCTATTTGTTGTAGGACTTCCTAATCCCCTCGGGCTGCTTAGGGGGTTTCAAAATGATCCCCAAGGTCAAAATCTTTTTTTTTTTTAAATCACAGAATATGCGTATGGTACGGGTACGCCGTGAAAAAGAAAAAAAAACCCGAAGCCCGCTTTATGTTATTTAGCCCCCGGTGGGGCAATGTTTTTATTTTTAATGGGGGGCCCAGAGGGGCCCCCCAGCCCTGGGGACCGCCACCCCCGGGTCTTTAACTATATGTATGCAGGGCGGCTCATGGCCCCCTGCAGACCCGGGGAACGTCAGCCCCCAGGGCTTCTTTTTAATTTAAAAAAACACCTGTGTGGGGGGCGTAAGCCCCACACATGCCCCGGGGACCACCACCTCCCAGGGGATCTAATATTTAAAATAGGGGGTCCATGACAGACCCCCCAGCCCTGGGGAGCAACACCCCCCGGGGCTTTGAAATATTGGGAGCGGGCCACGCGGCCCCCCTCCTGGAGCCTTGTGGTGGCCCTGAGGACTGCCACCCCCCACGGCCGGCTCCTGCTGTGTCCCGGGGTGCCTACCCCCGGGACACTGCTGTTTGCTATGATAGGGCGGGAGCCTCGCGGCTCCCACCATACCATAGCAAACTGTTTTCCTATTTGAAAGAGAGAGCAGGAAACCTGCTCTCTCTTTCAAATAGGAAAGCAGATTGCTTTTCGTCAGAGAGAGCAACAGGTAAGCTGCTCTCTGTGACGAAAAGCAATGCCGGCTCCCGAAGGAAGCGGAAAGCCAGCTGGGACCGTGGGGGCATTGGGCCCCCCCCCCACGGTTCCCATCATTGTATTTCAGCCCCGGGGATTATAAGAATTAGTGATAGAGGCTATTTTTTTGGCGGTAGATTTACCGTGCTCGAACCATGCGCGTATGTACGACGTACGGTGCAAAGTCTGTTAGTCATTCCATAAACGTACCTAAGCAAGAAAAATCTATTAAAATAATATATTTTATAGATATCTATGAAGCTTATGTGCTCAGATGTTGGTTGGTTCTAATAAGAGCTTTTTTCTTTATTGATACTTATAAGTATGTACCTATACAGAGTCTAAATTTGTTGAGGAGGAGTGTTTTACAGTGTGCTGAATTTTTCACCTCTGGAGACAGTTAACTTTTGCATTATCTGTTGGGGGTAGGGTGCAAAGTTATGTCAGTTGGAAAGGGTTCAGATGTTCTACCAATAGAAATGTGTGTTTGGTTTTGAATTATTGTGTTCAGGAATTTGATTTGTTATTAACATGCATATATGTGTAAATTGAGAGGGTAAATGTACAGTTTTTTGGTTCTGCTGCAAACACTGAAGTAGAGAGATTCTGTATAAGAATATCTGCTGTGTAAGTGGCATTCTTCTTAATTTACAAATCAATTTGAAAGGTGAGTTTATAACTTGTAAGGGAATGTATGTGGTACATTTAGTTTTTAGTAAGATTAATGTGTTTATTCTTCTAAAGAGTGTAGAATCATATTCTGAGTTTGTCTACATTTGGATAACTATTGTGATAAAATCATTTGGTAAGTTAATGTGATTAGTGAGTCACCTTTGTGCAATAAAGTACAGTACTAAAAAATGTAGAATGTGTGCAGTCAGTTTTTCAGTTGTAGATTAGTTAATAGTGTTGCTTGTTTAGAATTAGATTTGTGTTCTAACTCTACAATTTTCCAGTCAGTATACATACAATGCTGCATACACTTTTGGGCAGATTTGAAATCCCCTTGTGCCTTTTTGTTGTATTGTGTAACTTTTTTATGTAATGTTGGCAACAATAATGCAATAAATTGCATATGTATTTGCAAAATGAGTCAGTGTTGTCCACTGAAATGTAGTAGTTATATACATGGAATGTGTGCAGTCACTTAACCATTTTAGAGTAGTAAATGTGTTTTAGTAAAGTGCTTGATCTCATATTTTTTTGTCTAGAATCACACTAATATTCCCCCTCTTTCCTAATTCTCATTTCTCTCTCCTCATAGTGTTTCTTGTCCTCATACTCCCCGTTGTCCTCTTATTCCTCTCTCTGTCCTGTTACTCCACCCTTTATTCTCATATTCTCCACTGTCCTAATAGTCTCTGTCTGTGCTCATACTCCGTCCTCTCTCCTTGTATTCCTCATCTCTCTTCATTCTCCCCTCTTTCCCCTTATACTCAGCCCTGTGTTCATACACTCCCTTCTCTCCTCTTACTTCAGTCTTTCTCCTCATAATCCCTTTTGCCCTCATATTTCCCCCTGTCCTCATACTCCTCCTCTCTGTGTTCATACTCCCCTTTTTCTCTTCATATTCCTCCTCTTTCCTCACTGTCTCCCCTGTCTCCTAATACTCCCTCTTCTTGTTATACTCACTCCTCTCTCCTCTTACTCCTCCCTTTCTCCTCATACCTCCCTCTTAACAATTCCCCAGTCAGTATACATATATTGCTGCATACACTCTTGGGAAGATTTACAAGACCTTTGGGCCTCTTTGTTGTTCTATCGTGTCACTTTTTTGATGTAATGTTGGCAAAAATAATGCAGCAAATTGCATATATATTTGCAAAATTAGTCAGGGTTGTACACTGAAATGTAGTAGTTATATATATAGAATGTGAGCAATCACTTAATCGTTTTAGAGTAGTAAATGTGTTTTGGTAAAATGCATGGTCTCATATTTTTTTGTCTAGAATCACACTGAGCGTTTGTGTACATTAAGGAATTATACTCGCCTCTTTATCGATATTCTCCCCCTTCTCTACTCACAGTCTCCCTCTCTCTCCTTATACTGTCCCCTGTCTTCTGATATTCCCCCTCTTTCCTTATTCTCATTTCTCTCTCCTCATAGTGCTCCTTGTCCTCATACTCCCCCTTGTCCTCATATTCCCCTCTCTGTCCTGTTAGTCCTCCCTTTCTCCTCATATTCTCCACTGTCCTCATAGTCCCCCTGTCTGTGTTCATACCCGTCCTCTCTCCTTATATTCCTCCTCTCTCTTCATTCTCCCCTCTTTCCCCTTATACTCACCCCTGTGTTCATACTCTCCCCTCTCTCCTCTTACTTCTGTCTCTCTCCTTATAATCCCTTTTGTCCTCATATTTCCCCCTGTCCTCATGCTCCTCCTCTTTGTGTTCATACTTCCCTGTTTCTCCTCACATTCTTCCTCTTTTCTCATTGTCACCTCTGTGTCCTAATACTCCCCCTTCTTTGTATACTACCTCCTCTCTCCTCTTACTCCTCCCTCTCTCGTCATACCTCCATCTTAACAATTCCCCAATCAGTATACATACATTGCTGCATACACTCTTGGGCAGATTTACAAGCCCTTTGCACCTCTTTGTAGTTCTATTGTGTAATTTTTTTGATGTAATGTTGGCAAAAATAATGCAGCAAATTGCATATGTATTTGAAAAATGAGTCAGGGTTGTCCACTGAAATGTAGTAGTTATATACTACTGTATCAGACTACTGTTTCAGTATTTTCGTGAGCCGTACAGCACTCACACACATACTCACATATGCAAATAAAGTTTCAAACATCCAATTGCTTGCATATACAGCTATACACACACCACTACACTTATTTCTACAGAAACGTACACATACTTACTCTCTTAAACAATCACATATAGAAACACATTCTTATTTATACAGGAACTCTGCCAATCTCTCACTCTCATATATACTCACTTATATACATCAATACTCACATATACTCATTTAAAACATATGTACTTACTCATAAAGACACTATTGAGACAGTCATTCACTCACTAACACCTATACATACACTCATCCACCCATACAGTCCTGCACACATGCTGTCTTCAAAACACATACAAACAGTGAGTCACTCATTCATGCATCTATGCGCTAAGTAATATCCCACACCGAACCATACAGACACTCAGACACTCATACTGATACTCAAAAAACCAACTAATAACAAATATATAGACACACATGTAGCGACTCTCCAACCCATGCAGCCACTTATTCACAAAGTGTGAGACTGAAACAGATATTTACATATTTAAACATTACTCACTAACCCATGTATTCACTAAGATATAATTAATCAGTCAGTTATACAATATACAATACAATATATATATATAAATATATATATTACCTACTGGCGGTCGCCAGTAGGTATATATAGTTAGGATTTTTTCTCTATGGGATTTTTGAAAATTCTATGTCTAATAACTTTGGCGTTTGTGGACGGAATTGGCTGACATTTTCAGGAAAATGGAACATTTTGTTTCTGAGCAGCCCCTGACAATTTGGGGGGGTTTCATCAAGGGGGGGCCGAGAAAAAAGGGGGGTCCCAAAACACGTTTTTCCCATGTTAATTTCCATAGGGCGGTTGGCCTCACTTTTAGCTCGAACGGCTGAATGGATTTGCACGAAACTTGGCAAAATTGTAGGGACTGTTAGCCCGATGTGCCTTTGCTAGGTCTCAATATATGTGCTCCAGTGGATTTTGAGTAATTTAGGTTCAAAAAAAGATATATATCTGGGCGGAGCCTAACCACACATCTGATCTGATTGGCTGTCAGCACTTCATCCAAGAAGTGTTGGCAGCCATCTTGGGACCAATATACATGATAGCACCTCATTAAAAAGCATTGTAGTTAATAGAGGGTTTTAGGACTTTAGTTACATTATAAATCATTTGTTGATGGTACCATACTCGTTTTAGGAATTGTGGTGGGTTCTAAGGTGATTTTACCATGTGAAAAAACCTTCTGCTGTGATATCATGAATATTGTTTGAAAGAAAACTAATATCTCATGATTTTCCCACAGTGGTTTGGAAGGGGATCTATAAGCTAAACTGAAAGCATATTTTCTGTAAATTCACATTATCTTTCTCAGTCATGTGAAAATGAAGTCTGACATTCTCAGTAAAACATGTACATCCAACAAGGACATAGACTGTCAGTTGATTCCTTTGTGTTCTACTGCAGCCTCCTAGAGTGTTCTAAAGAACAACTAGAGCGCTAACAGTCCTACTTATTACAAAGGTATGGCACACCTGAAGCCATCTTGATTGGAATAAAGTGGTAACTCTTAAAACATTTAATTTAAAAAGAAACAACATGAGGGGGTATATTTTGCCATAGAAAGTATGATTAGTGCTGCAGAATGAAAAATTAGGGCACATTTTGAGTGACTTCTCAAATCCTTTTCTATTTCATTAAAACATTCTGACATGCAGTCTCCCAAAATGGCCACCAAAGACAAAAGAGCCCAAATGTAGGCCAAATATCACCCAGATGTAGCCCAAGTATAGCCCAATGACAGAATGTCCCAGAGTGTTCTAAAGAACAACTAGAGCGCTAACAGTCCTACTTATTACAAAGGTATGGCACACCTGAAGCCATCTTGATTGGAATAAAGTGGTAACTCTTAAAACATTTAATTTAAAAAGAAACAGCATGAGGGGGTATATTTTGCCATAGAAAGTATGATTAGTGCTGCAGAATGAAAAATTAGGGCACATTTTGAGTGACTTCTCAAATCCTTTTCTATTTCATTAAAACATTCTGACATGCAGTCTCCCAAAATGGCCACCAGAGACAAAAGAGCCCAAATGTAGCCCAAATATCACCCAGATGTAGCCCAAGTATAGCCCAATGACAGAATGTCCCAGAGTGTTCTAAAGAACAACTAGAGCGCTAACAGTCCTACTTATTACAAAGGTATAGCACACCTGGAGCCATCGTGATGGGAATAAAGTGGTAACTCTTAAAACATTTAATTTAAAAAGGAAAAAAATGAGGGGGTATATTATGCAATAGAAGGTATTATTAGTGCTGCAGAAAGAAAAATTAGGGCACATTTTGAGTGACTTTTCAAATCCTCTTCTATTTCATTAAAAAATTCTGACATGCAGTCTCCCAAAATGGCCACCAGAGACAAAAGAGCCCAAATGTAGCCCAAATATCACCCAGATGTAGCCCAAGTATAGCCCAATGACAGAATGTCCCAGAGTGTTCTAAAGAACAACTAGAGCGCTAACAGTCCTACTTATTACAAAGGTATGGCACACCTGAAGCCATCTTGATTGGAATAAAGTGGTAACTCTTAAAACATTTAATTTAAAAAGGAACAAAATGAGGGGGTATATTTTGCCATATGAATTATGATTAGTGCTGCAGAAAGAAAAATTAGGGCACATTTTGAGTGACTTCTCAAACCCTCTTCAATTTCATTAAAAAATTCTGACATACAGTCTCCCAAGATGGCCACCAGAGACAAAGGAGCCTAAATGTAGCCCAAATATCACCCAGATGTACCCCAAGTATAGCCCAATGACAGAATGTCCCAGAGTGTTCTAAAGAACAACTAGAGCGCTAACAGTCTTACTTATGACAAAAGTATGGCACACAAGAAGCCATCTTGATTGGAATGAAGTGGTAAGTCTGAAAACACTCAATTTAAAAAGGAACAACATGAGGGGGTTAATTTTGCCATAGAAAGTATGATTAGTGCTTCAGAAAGAAAAATTAGGGATCATTTTGAGTGACTTCTCAAATCCTCTTCTATTTCATTAAAAAAATTCTGACATGCAGACTGAAACATGCACTTTGAATACCAGCAGCAGACGTCCCTGGTGAGCAGTAGCTTTACTACAGTGATCTAATGTGCAACTAGAGTGCTAACATTCAGAATTTATGGCAAATGTGTGACACATCTGAATGCCTTCTTGATGGAACCAAAGTAAACAAGCATTGAAAATGCAATAGATCTCGCCCTCGTTTAAGTTAAAGCCATTCTGTTTGTAATGAGGTGGCTTTTTAGCTTTGCTTTTATTAGTGTTTTTTCAACTTTCATGTAAATAACATGCACCTGTATGCATATAAGTATATGTATGCATGCATTTATGTTTGTATTTATATAGATATACAGATGATATATGTTTATATATGTATGTATATATATATATTCACTGAAAAAACCATAGGTTATAGACCATATACAGTTAGGAATTAGCATTAACAAAACCTTGAAAATTCACTGAAAAAACCATAGGTTATAGACCATATATAGTTAGGAATTAGCATTTACAAAACCTTGAAAATTCACTGAAAAAACCATAGGTTATAGACCATATATAGTTAGGAATTCGCATTTACAAAACCTTATTTTACTCACACAAAACCATTGAAATTCCATATATAGTTAGTTGCACTAACTATATATCGCGCACCCGCAATCCACTGCTGAAGATGTCACATATTACATCATTCATGACATGGTCAGTGACATCACTGATGACATCACTGGTGACAACATCCAGTGACTGTATGTTTCTGTAAAGTTAAAATATGTCTTACATATTGAAGAATGAGTGGATGTATAAGTGTCTGGATGAAGGATTTAGTAGGTGCATGACTGACTGTATGAGTGAGTGATTAACTGTGTCTCACTGAGTGCATGGGTTAGTGACTAAACTGTCTTAATTTGTGCATCATTATGTCTGTTGTTCTGTAAACTGTTGCATGTGTTGATAAGTAGCTATATGAGTAACTATATGGGTTATTGATTGGTTGCCCAAGTATTTGTATGGGAGACTGAGTGTGTGTGTGGGTGGCTGGGAGGTGTATTACTCTGTGCATAGATGTGTGAGCAGTTGATTCACTAGATGTATGGTTTCAAAAGTGCATGTGGAAACAGCTGTATGGGCGGTTGACTGTGTGCATGAGTGTATTGGTGAGTGAATGGATATCTCAGTGCTACATGTCAAAGTAAGTACATATGTAAAACACAGTACATGTGAGAGTTGACATATATAAATAACTGTGCATAAGAGCCAGTGAATGTGTGAGTGGCTGTATGGATCATTGTGAACTTGTATCAGGGATTGTATAAGAGAGTAAATATGTGTTAGTATATGTTTGAATAAGTAAAGTTTGTATAACTGTATAGTTGAGGAAATGGAGGTGTGATTGATTCTTTGCATGACTGACTAGGTGTGTGAGTAACTCCATGGATGAGTGACAGTCTGTGAGTGTCTGTTTACACTGATTGTATCTAAGGTTATATTAGAGTCTGAAGAGGTTCATCGTATTATCACATGAATGATATCATCAGTGATGTGATCAGTAATGTCAAATGAGATGTCATCAGTGATGTCATCAGTGATGTCATTTGAGATGTCATCAGTGATGTCATTTGAGATGTCATCAGTGATGTCATCAGTGATGTCACTGACCATGTCATGAATGATGTAATATGTGACATCATCAGCAGTGGATTGCGGGTGCGCGATATATAGTTAGTGCAACTAACTATATATGGAATTTCAATGGTTTTGTGTGAGTAAAATAAGGTTTTGTAAATGCGAATTCCTAACTATATATGGTCTATAACCTATGGTTTTTTCAGTGAATATATATATATATATATATATATATATATATATATATATATATATATATTCACAGAAAAAACCATAGGTTTTACACACGTTATAGTTAGGAAGTAGCATTTAAAAAACCTATGAAATTCACTGAAAAAACCATAGGTTTGACACATGTTATAGTTAGCTGGAAATTTTACTGACATAAAACCAATGAAATTCCACGTTATAGTTAGTTGGACTCACTATAACTTGCGCGTGCAATGCACTGCTGATGACGTCACATATTACATCACTCATGACATGGTCAGTGACATCACTCATGACATCACTGATGACACCATCCTTGTGACATAGTGACAGACCTCCTTTCACTGTAATGTAATCCTTGAAACACATATTCAAAAATAGAAACTGAAATTTAAAAAAAAAATGCAGATACCCATATCAGTTACAACAAGTAATTCCACCATCTATATACACATCCACTCATACATATACTCACTCATCATATGAAATGATACACCTATACATCCTGTTACACACCGACAATCATCGAAAAGTTACTCACAGACATACTCACACGTGCAAATAAACTATTGAACATCCATTTATTTGAATATAGACTTATACACACACTTCCACCTTACTTCTATTGAAAATTACACATATTTATTCTCTTAAACAATCACTTATAGAAACACATACTTATTTAAACAGGAACTCTTTCAATCTCTTACTCTCACATATACTCACTTATATACATCAATATTCACATATACTAGATTAAAACATATGTCGTTACTGATAAAGACACTAGTGAGACAGTCATTCACTCACTAACAAACACATATACACACTCATCCACCCATACAGTCCTGCACATATGCTGTCTTCAAAACACATACAAACAGAGAGTCAGTCACTCATGCATCTCTGTGCTAAGTAATACCCCCACCAAACCATATAGACACTCATACTGATACTAAGAGAAACATCTAATAACCCATATACATACGCATGTAGCTACTTACCAACACATGTAGCCACTTATACACAAAGTGAAACACTAATATATATATTTAAATATTTAAACATTACTCACTAATATTTATTTTTCAGAAAGACACATATTCACTGGATGGTGTCATCAGTGATGTCATGAGTGATGTCACTGACGATGTCATGAGTGATGTAATATGTGACGTCATCAGCAGTGCATTGCACGCGCAAGTTATAGTGAGTCCAACTAACTATAACGTGGAATTTCATTGGTTTTATGTCAGTAAAATTTCCAGCTAACTATAACATGTGTCAAACCTATGGTTTTTTCAGTGAATTTCATAGGTTTTTTAAATGCTACTTCCTAACTATAACGTGTGTAAAACCTATGGTTTTTTCTGTGAATTTCATTGGTTTTTAAAATGCTAATTCAGAAAAATGTCATGTATGCAACCTATACTTTTGGCAATAAAGTTCTGGCAATATTTTTTTCGAAAACAAGCCATTTTCTTCACTGTTCAAGTTCCATAGAGACTCCTTGTAAAGCAATACAGAATTCGAAAGTCTGTACCTTGCCTTTTTTTAAACACAATAAAATTTGTCTGTAAATAAAAATAGCCTTACTAAACTTTCGTGCGCGAACCGCTGTGTGCACTCTCGGCAACAGTTGTCAATAAAATGGATATCGCATTTCCAGGCTTTCGTGCGCGACCGAGTGCGCGCACAGGCCTACATATTTCGTGAAAACGTTGCGATTTGAACTTATTGAAATTCTTCATACACCCCTCAAAGAACTTATAGTACGTCAAAGAGACTGTACCTAGACTTCTTTTTTATTCTTATGAAACTTTTCAGTAAATGGAGCCGAATGTCTTTTTAAACTTTCGTGCGTTACCGGATGTACACACCTTGGTATTTTTTTTAGAAATATAAAACGTTTCATACTTTAACAATTGTGCGCTTAAATCCAGCTCAGAAGATATACAAAATCATGATGGTAGTTTGTTCAACCCGGACCGTTTATTAGAGGTAGATCGTCCGACTCCACCGGAAGACACCCCTAATAAAAAGGACATATATATAAAATGCGGACTAGCCGCTGTATCGTGCTAGCAAACTATAACATATAAATCGTTAGAAAAAACAAAAGGAATCGAGCAAAATCAGTAGGCCACTGATGAGATCTTTTTTTGACCTCGCTAAAATAGAAAAATTAGGAACAACCCCTCATGAGAAATATGAAACTAGTGAGAGAAACCGAGCTCGACGCCATGATGGCTGCAAGACAGCTCGGCTCCGCCGTCCACCCCACCAAAATAACGACAAATATTATAAAGATACACAACACACCAGCAAAGTAACAGGGTAAAACGTTTTATTAAATAACTATTTACATGGCAGCCTACTGCAACATGAAAACAACACTTTCAATTGGTTCTTAATAGTTTCAATTCTGGAATTTACAAGCAGCACTCCACCCACTTCCCTCACTATCTTTTCTACTCTCAGGAGACAACAATGTCCTACATCTTTTGGAAGACTTTGGTGAAATGGCTACCGTATCTCATTCATCTTCCGAATCTGACCAAAATGATCGACTACCTTTAATAAGAAAAAATAAATCTTTCATCTGGCAATTTTTCACTTATCCTGAAGATCAAAAGAAAGTGAATGCACCAAAAGTAACCTGCACGATATGTGACTTGGTTCTCTTAAGAAGAAATCCAGCAAAAAAATATTTCTTTTCCATACATACCATGGTGCGGCATGTCAAACAAGTGCACCCTCTGCAATTTGCAGAGGCAACGACAAGAGCCCTGGCCACGCTATTACCATTAGAGGTGGCCAGCACATCTTCTGATCGACGACCTGTATCTCCATGCAGTGCAGAGATGGACTTCAGATATTTAACTATATATGGTCTATAACCTATGGTTTTTTCAGTGTTTTTCTTTGTTTTTTAATAGCAAATATCAAAAGCTTTTTTGTGGAAAATGACTACAATTAGGTATACATAAGCGGCGTTCATTTATGTTCACCACAGCCATTGTTAAAAGTAAAGTGAAAGTCACGAAACAGTGGCCACGCCATCTAGTCCCTTTTAGGCCCCATCATGCACGTAAGTAACAGCCATTTTCTGTGTCATGGCCTCTCTGCCCACTGCCAATAGCCTATGATTGTTCAAAATTGGTTCTCTTTGGGTCATTCTCCGTTCACAAATAAGCATAAAGTCGCAATACTCTATTTAGTTTTTAAAAAGGACATATATATAAAATGCGGACTATCCGCTGTATCGTGCTAGCAAACTATAACATATAAATCGTTAGAAAAAACATGAATATAGAGAGAGGAACCGAGCTCGACGCCATGATGGCTGCAAGACAGCTCGGCTCCGCCAACCACCCCGCCCAAAATAACGACAAACTATGCAAATATTATAAATATATACAACACACCAGCAAAGTAACAGGATAAAACGTTGTATTAAATAACTATTTACATGGAACCTACTGCAACATGAAAACAACACTTCTAATTGCTTCTTAGTAGTTTCAATTCTGAAATTGAACACCCAGTACATCCAGAGGTCATGTCCGACAAGTTGTGTGGGGGGATACCTTGCTAATGCCGCCACCCCCACCACCTTCTGTAGGAAGGACTCTGGATATCCCTGCCTTGCACAAATGTCATAAGTTCTGGATGTTGAGAGCCATACTTCAGGGTCCGACAAGTTGTGTGGGGGGATGCTTGCTAATTCCGCCACCCCCACCACCTTCTGTAGGAAGGACTCTGGATATACTTGGTCCCTGAGAGGCTTCGATGTCCCTGCCTTGCACAAATGTCATAATTTCTGAATGTTGAGTGCCATACTTCAGGGTCCAAGAAACGCGGACTCGGAGGGGGCGCTTGGCTCCTGCCCCCTCCCCAAGTCTTGTTCCCCTGGTATGGCCTGAGATCGCCCACGACATAGGCGGCCGGCTCCCGGGGTCAGGCGGAACTTCTTGCCTTTTAATGCCTCTTCCATTCTGGACCTTGTCCCACAATCCGTTTGACCTGAAGACACGTCCTGCGGTGCCCTGGTCCAACCATCACATTTACACCGTCTCACCCGCCATCCGGCTGAATTGCACCCACTCTTCCGATACAGCGACAGGCGGCTGCCACGGAGCTCAGGAAATGGCGGTCGGCTCCACAGACTTGGGCCTGGCCTGCAAGGATGGCTCTGGGCAACCCTGGAACTCGGACGCTTGACTGCTAGGGCATGAGCCCCATTCCCAAAAGCGTCCCGTCAGCCTTGAAGATTCTACAAGAGTCACCGAGGCCCCCGACTCCTGCAGACTTCCGGTGGGGAGCGACTGCCATGATTGCTCGCGGAATGGCCACGACGTAGCCACGAGGTGCTCTCATGCTGACGCCAGCTTCAGTCTGAAACATCCAGAAACACTGTAGACTACCAATTCGATCAGTTCCGGTGGAGCCCCAACGACGTATCGCATTCTTGCGTAATCCGTCATATGACGCGCCGCGTTAGCGCACCCGGAAGTGCTCCGGTGCGCGAGGCGCGAAGCGCAGCTTCCCGGAAGCAATGCGGAGCGCGTAACGTAAGCAATTACATTTCAGTTGGTTCTCCCTCACAATATTTTCAATGTCACATAAAACTCACCCATCACCCACTGCCATCTCTGGCTGTTTCCATGGTAACACCTCATTCTGCACCTGGCTGAAGGCACAGGTCAAAAGTTCATATCTCAACGTTCTACAGCAAAGTAACAACACTGTTTTCCCTCCAGAAACACCTGCCAATCCACAGCTCTGTTACATGTCTTTTTTTTTCACACCCAATAGTACTTTTCGTTTAACATAAACATTAACATGCAACGTACTGTTCAATCTCCACTTCTTACAATCAACCAATCATTTTTATTTTTTAAACCACACCCAGCCTCTTCCTTTTTCTTTATTTAGAATTTCAACTTCTAACTACCATTCCACTTCCAGAACCGATCGGAGGACGACTACAAATCCCTTGAAAATGAAGGTCTGGCTAATAGGACACAGTTATATTCACTGGAGTGAAAAATATGCAGTAAGCAGACGAATTTGCAACCTCAGCTTACTAAATGTACACATAACATGGATTTCCAAAAGAGGATTGAAATGTCACCAATTGATTCCATTGGTGAAAACTTTTATGCATCTCCCAGAACCAGACCTTATAATTGTGCACTGTGGTGGGAACGATCTAGGCACAATCACTGGGGTAGGTCTGGAAATGCTTCTAAAAGACACCTTTCGACAATTGATGACACTTTTTCCTCGATCTGCCTTGGTATATTCCAATATATGCCAAAGACAGAAATGGAATTGGTCCAATCACCATTGTGCACAATTTGAGAAAGCAAGGAGACATGTAAATAAATCTGTTTCTGCGTTCCTCAGAGATTATAGCATGGGTTCTATTTACCACAACAACTTGCGATACCACATGCAAGACGTCTATAGGAGAGACGGAGTTCATTTCACGAATGAGGGAAACAGAATCTTCCTCTGCAACATCAGGCTCTGCATCGGTACTTACTTATAAATGCAGAAAACACTCAATTAACACAATGGCTCTTTTCAGAGCCACCTTATATCTAAGCACTCAAACTTCTGATTTATCTCCATTTTCACACTCTTGTAAAAAGGTGTGCGCGACCGAGTGCGCGCACCACGCAACATTTTTTTAAAAAAAATATATATATTTTCGCGTTTAAGGGCCTTACTGCACACCCTGAGAAAACCTACGCAGCAGAACAATCTCTACCTTCTCCCCTTTCCATATTCCAACGCTTTGAAATCAACAATATATTTACTCGCAATGACAAAATGGCGGTCAACACTTCCTGATTTCCTTCTAATCGAACGTTAACAGACGTCACGCAACAAAATTCCGCTCGCGCGCGCAGCCGTTTGGGTGCGCACACGTGTGCGCGCGTATAGATATATAATTGACTTTAACTTTAATTTCCTCAGCAACTACTGAACGGATTTACACCATTCCAAAAAAAGCGTAATCTGCGAGCCGGACTGTACAGTTTTGCCAAATTTCTTATAAATCCATTCACCCGTTCGACCTGTAGCCGAGTCTAAAGGTCCTATGGAAAATAACATGGAGAAAACACGTTTTGGGACCCCCCTTTTATCTCAGCCCCCACTTGACCAATCCCCCCCAAACTTTTAGGGAAGAAGCGCAGCGGACCGAGCCATCTTCTTTGAGAAATTCGCTAAGATTCTTCAACCAGGGCCAAAGTTATTCCAAATAGAATGTTGAGGATTTCCTATGGAAACTAGGTCCTAACTATAACTACCTACTGGCGACCGCCAGTAGGTAATATATATATATATATATATATATATTAGCAGCTCCCCTTGCCCAAAAGCAATGCCGGCATTGGAGATTTTAAATATTTTTTTTAAACGGAAGGCTGAGCACCGGGGATGGGGTACCCGGGCCATAATTGGCCTCAGAAGGGGGGGGCCACGAGGCCCCTCCTAAAAAAAAAAAGTAAAGGCTGGCCAGGTCCCAGGAGGTTAAGATCCCCAGTGCCTGAAGTGGCCCAGGAATATATATATATTTTTTAAACGAGGCAATGCTCGGGTGATGGGGTCCTCAGGGCCGATAAAGGCCACTAGAGGAGGGTCACACAGCCCCCTCCAAAATAAAAAAGAAAAGGCTGGCCATGCTGTCGGGGAGGGGTCCACAGGACCACCAAAAATAGTAAAAGAAGGGGCCAAACAGCTCTTATTTTAACAAAACAAAAAAATGAAAAGCCGGCATCTTGCATGAGGCCCGCCCCCTTCCAGCACCACTCTACAAACGTGCCTCCTGGCGTGTTCAAAGTTGGGGAATTAAGTCCCCTTGAATCCTGAGGGTCCCTGGGGGCCAACTAGCCCACCAGGTACCTCCAGTAAGCCCCACAGAGTGGGATTGCTGGGATTGCCCCTTATTACACCACTCTGCAAACACGCCTCTAGGCACACTGCTTTTGGGGTGATAAGGTCCTCATGTTTCAAGAGTACCTCAGGACTAAAGTGGACTTCATCCCCTAGCAGCAGTGCACCAGGAAGTGCGTTTGCAGAGTGGTATAAAAAGGGGTATTCACTTGGACCACCTCTCAGCAATCCAGCTGTGTGGAGCTTACTAGGAGGGCTAGTTGTCCCCCAGGGATACTCAGGAGGCAAGGGGACGTCATCACCCAACCAAGAGTGTGCCAGGAGGCACATTAGCAGAGTGGTGGAGAAAGTGGGCTTGGCCTCTGTCCACCTCTTAGCAATCCCACTGTGTGGGGCTTACTGGAGGTAAGAGGTAGGCTTGTTGGCTCCTAAGGACCCCCAGCAGCAAAGGGAGTGTGTTTGCAGAGTGGTGGACAATGGTGGTGTTGCCTGCTTTAAGAAGTTAGCAATCCTGCTGTGTGGGACTTACTGGAGGTAATAGTAGGTGTAGTTGGCCCCCAAGGTTTTTCTTGTGGGCCAACTACCCCTCTTTTAACTTCCATTAAGTCTCACACAGTGGGATTGCTAAGACGTCTTTGGAGGCCTCGCCCTCCTCTCTCCACTACTCTGCAAACGCGCCTCTTGGCAGACTACAGTATGGGGGATGAAGTCCACTTTACTCTTGAGGGACTTTGGGGGCCCAGAAGCCCTCCTGGTACCTCCTGTAAGTCCTACACAGCAGAAATTCTGAGTGCTAATGGGAGGCCCAGCATCCTTTCTCCACTACTCTGCAAACATGACTATTAGTTTAACAAGCATTTGTAAAGTAATAAGTTTCGCATTTGCGAGAGTTAGAGCTATTGGCATCGTAAATGTAAACGTTGTTTACTAATGTTTTTTTGGAGTGGAGTGGATCTACGTTGTGTGTCCTGGAATTATGTGGTATTTAGTGCAGTGAAATTATGTGGATAGAAGGTATGTGGTATTTCACGTATAGGAATTATGTGGCGTGGGATTATGTGTTACGGAGAGTAATTATGTGTTATGGTAGTTTGTGTTGTGGAGTGGTAACCTCAGGTTTTGTCTTCCTTGCTTTCATAGGAGCTCAACTATGAACTCAGTGAGACAAATAAAAAAGAAAACACTGAGGAGCACTTGTGGACCTAGTCAGAGGTAGGATCAGGGCCACTGGAATTATGCAACTGGCAGCACCGACTTTCGCACAATTATATATTCTCTGCATTATCCACATACTCCATCATCTGCTCTCTATTCTGGAGATTTGAACAAAAAAAGCCTTTTTCTCTAGCTCAAACGGTTCAAACATTACCAAAAATGAGGCAACAAACATTATAGCATGGCGGAAGGCCCTTTGCAAACCTAGAATGGTCACCTGTTACTTATTGCTAAATGTGGGTGTCACATTGGTACTAATGGTGTGCAAGCCACTCTTGCTTATTTCTGTGCCTCTCTTGCTACTTTCTGCATTTCTGTTGCTTCTTTCTGCACATTTCTGTATTTTTTGGCACTTCCCTTACCTCTTTCTGCACATCGCTTCTACTTTTTGCACCTCTCTTGTCTCTTTCTGCACCTCTCTTGTCACTTTCTGTACCTTACATGCTTCTTTCTGTACTCATCTTGCCTTTCTGCACCCTTCTTCCCTCTTGCTGCACCTCTCTTGCCTCTTTCTGTATTCCTCTTGCCTCTTTCTGCACCCCTTTAGCCTCTTTTTGCATATCTGTTGCTTGTTTCTGCACTTCTTTTGCCTCTTTCTCTACCCTCTTCCCCCTTTCTGAACTTTCTGAACTTCTGTTGCTTTTTCTGCACTGATCTCGCTTCTTTCTGAACTTCACTTGCCTCTTTCTGCACCTCTGTTGCCTCTTTCTGAAGTTCTCATGTCCCCTTCTGCACCACACTTGCCTGTGTCTACACCTCTCTACCCCCTTTCTGCACCTATCTTGTCTCTTTCTACACCCTTTTTGCCTCTTTCAGCACCTCTGTTGCTTCATTCTGCAGTTCTCTTCCTTCCTTCTGCACCCCATCTGCCTCTTTCTGTACCCCTATTGCCTCTTTGTGCACCTCTCTTACCCCTTTCTGCTCTCCTCTTGCCTCTTTTTCAAATCTCCTGGTTCTTCCTGCACCTCTTTTGCTTCATTCTGCACTTCACTTGCCTCTTTCATTACCCCTTTTACCTCTTTCTGCACCACTCTTCTTTCTGTACTGCTCTTGCTTCTTTATGCAACTCTGTTCAATATTTCTGCATCCCTCTTGCCTTTTTCTGTACCCCTCTTCCCATTTCTGAACCTCTCTTGCCTCAGTCTGCCCACATGTTCCCTCTTTCTGCATCCCTTTTGCCTGTTTCTGCAACTCTCTTGCCTCTTTCTGCAGTTCTCTGCACCGCACTGGACCCTTTTTGCATCTCTGTTGATTTCTTTGCACTGCTCTTGCTTCTTTCTGCACCTCTCTTGCAAATTTCTGTACCCTTCTTGCCTCTTTCTGTATCTAACTTTCCTCTTTCTGCATTTCTCTTTCTTCATTCTACACCTCTGTTGCTTCGTTCAGCAATTCTCTTGCCTTTTTCTGCACTTCTCTTTTCTGTTTCTGCACCTCTTTGGCCTCTTTCTGTACCTCTCCTGCCTCTTTCTGCACCTCACTTGCTTTTTTCTGCACCCCTCTTGCATTTTTATGCACCCCTCTTCCCTCTTTGTGCAACTCTCTTACCTCTTTCTATACCTCTCTTCCCTCCTTTTGCATCACTCCTGCCTCTTTCTCTACCTCTGTTGTTTCTTTCCGTACTTCTTGTGCTGCTTTCTGCACTCTTTGTGCCTCTTTCAGCACCGTTGTTGCTTCTTTCTGCATTTCTCTTTCTACTTTCTGCACCCCTCGTGCCTCTTTCTGCACGCTTCTTTCCTTTTCCTTCACTTCTCTTATATCTTTCTGCATCCCTCTTGCCTCTTTCAGCACATCTGTTGCTTTGTTCTGCACTTCTCTTGCCTCTTTCTGCACCCCTCATGCTTCCTTCTGTATCTCTGTTGTTTCTTACTGTATTGCTCTTGCTTCTTTCTGTACCTCTCTTGCATATTTTGGCACCCCTTGTGCCTCTTTGTGCACCTCTCTTGCCTCTCTCTGGTCCTCTCTTACTTCTTTCTGCACCCTTCTTGCTTCTTTCTGTACCTCTTTTGCTTTTTTCTGTACTTCTTTTGCCTCATTCTGCACCCCTCTTCTTTCTGATCCTATGTTGCTTCTTTCTGCACTGCTCTTGCTTCTATCTGCTACTCTCTTGTACATTTCTGCAACCCACTTGCCTCTTTCTGTACTTCTGTTGGTTCTTTCTACATCCCTCCTGCCTTTTTCTGCACATATCTTGCTTTTTTCTACACATCTCTTGCTTCTTTTTGCATCCCTGTTCCCTCTTTCTGTAACTCTCTTGTCTCTTTCTGCACCCCTCTAGCTTCTTTCCACATCTCTTTTGCTTGTTTCTGCTCTTCTTTTTCCTCTTTCTATATCCATTTGCCTCCTTCTGAACCTTTGTTGTTTGCTACCGCACTGCTATTGCTCTTTCTGCACCGTTCTTGCAAATTTCTGTACCCCACTTGCCTCTTTCGGCACCCCTCTTCTCTCTTTCTGCATACCTATACAGAAATAGGCAAAAGAGGTGCAGAAAGAGGGACTTTCTGCACCTCTTCTACCTGTTTTTGCACCTCTGCTGCCTCTTTCTGAACTTCTCTTACCTCTTTCTGCAACTCTGATGCTTTTTTCTGCACTAATCTTGCCTTTTTCTGTACCCCTCTTCCCTCTTTCTGCACCTCAGTTGCTTCTTTCTGTACTTCTCTTGCTTCTTTCTGCACATCTCTTGCTTCTTTATCTAACCTTCTTGCCTCTTTCTGCACCTCTTGTGCCTCTTTCTGTACCTCTCTTGTCTCTTTCTGCACATACAAGGCTGCTTTTAAACTGACCTCAGGCTCAGCAGTGCACACATGCAAGTGCAGAAAAAAGCTGCTGTCCTTTAAGCTGCCAAACCCTATTATATGCTAGGGACGTAGAGGTAGTTTTAAACCCCTGCCCTATTATGTACTAGGGCCTTACAGGAGAGGTCATGCCTATCACAGAGGTACCACAACCCATAGCGTACCCTAGTGTATGTAGCTGTTTTCACTGTAATCTAAGTGTCTTTCAGGATAGCATTGACTCCGGGCCTGGTTAGGCGGAGCTCAGAGTCAGTCAGAGTGAGTTACCATCAGTACCAGTCAGCAAAAAGTTGGGGGGTGCCTAGGCACAGGACATTGCAACACGGTCTCTTTCTGCAGCTCTGTTGGTTCTTTCTGCATATCTATTGCTTCTTTCTGCACTTTTATTCCTCTTTCTGGAGTTCTGTTGCCTCTTTCTGCATTTCTCTTGCTTCTTTCAGCACCTTTCTACCTCTTTCTGTACATGTCCTACCTATGTATGCATAGTTAGGAATTAGCATTTAACAAACCTTTGAAATTCACTGAAAAACACAGAGGTTTCTGGGACGTTATAGTTAAAAATGATCAATTAAAAAACCTTTGAAATTCACTGAAAAACACATAGGTTTCAGGGACTTTATAGTTTAAAGTAGGTATCCTTCTCCAGGAAGACCTCTTGTCTCTGGCATTGATTCAGCACATGAACCATTTTCATAATGTTGGCACTTTTTTCTGAGACCCTAGGTATTAGCCATGCCTTTCTACTTCGAAGATATAACAGATGAACTCAACCTTCTAAAGGAATGGAAGTTAAATCCTGACAACAAGATATTGATTACTATGGATCATTGTACACCAGCATTCCACAGGAAGAGATACTAAAAAATATTGACAGGCTCCTCTTAACTGAAACCTGAGAATGTATACCACCCAAATAATCCATATTAGATTGTTCGCAGTTGGCTCTTGATCGAGTTCGAGGATGCTTACTTTTTGCAGACAAACTGTTCATCAATGGGGACCATATTTGCTCTGATTATAGATGTCTGTAAGCGCATGCCTTTGAAATGAATATGTCTAAGATGACAGCCATTGTTTCAGATCACATATTGTGATCTGCAAACGATATATAGCTGACATAATCATTATCTGGAGGGATAATAATGAAGATGCAAACACTTTTACAACCTGGTTGAATTCCCTAAATCCTTTTTTGGAATTAAATACTGTCATGAGCAAACTGCAATTAGCTTTCCTTCATCTCTGAATATACCATGAAAAAAGAGCATTAAAAATAGAGGTCAAGTAGAAACCATCAAAAATAGCAACCTTATTTGATTTGAGAGTTTACACCCCCACTTGCTTAAGGAAAATATCAAAGTAGGCCTATAATTAGGCTTACGGTGTAACTGTTCTCATATAACAATGTATATTAAACACACTGTGAGAAATTAGGTTGTTGGTTTAATGGGAGACAACCCCTATTCAGGCAGCAGTCACAATCCACATCACAGTGAAGCACAAAATTAATGTGCCTTTAGTCTAGTGGCTTTTTACTAATGGAGTCAGGTTTAACTTAGTGGCACTATGTAAAGTATTTATGCAGCACACAAACAGTATCACAGTGAAAACACAACACAATAAAAATTCCACAACAATTTAGAAAAATTGAGTAAACTTTAATAAATTATTTGACATCAAAATGACAAAATTCCCACAGTAGAGCGGGGAATATGCAATTTCAATGTTGTAAGTAAAAACAGTGCCTAGAGGCTCAAATTGCCAACTGTGGTTATCTGCTCCTGCCGCACCAGTACAAAATTAAAAGTTCAGGCCAACTGTGGGAAAGCATGAGTTCACTACCAGGATCAAGTTGAGCCCACTGAACAAAAGTTTGTTAAGTCCTGGTTGCAGAGCAATGAGAAGTTCCATGTCATGGATGCATCCCACAGAAGAGATGATGCAAGGTCCTTGGTTGAAGAGGAATCTTTATGAAATTTTCAAAATCTTTCCCTTTTGGGTGCAGCTACCGTGTTGACAGTTTTGGGGTGATCCATCTAGTGGGGGTCAAGTAAAAAGAAGTGTCAAAATATGCATTTATGTCTATGGGGATTTTTCATTTTTTAACACAACTACAGCCAAACCGCTGAATGAAATTACACCAAATTTGGCAGAAAGCTAGATGTTGAACAAGAAAATTAGCTTTTTGTAATTTGGTGTACATCCATTTAGTAGTTTTAGAGATATTTAAGTTTAAAAAATATAGATGTCAGGGAGACTTATTTTGTTCTAAATGGGGGCTGCCTCTTGGAGCCACCCAGCCCGGGGACTACAACCTCCCCAGGACTGGCTCCTGGATGTCCTGGGGAGTCCACCCTTGGGACATTACGGCTTGCTATGGCTTGGAGGGAGCACTGATCCCACCAAACCATTGCAAAAGCTGCTCTGCTTTGAGTAAGTAAGAGCAGAATATGCTCTTGTCTTCTCAAAGCAGAGCAGAATTGTTTTTACACTCAGGGAGCTGTAAGTTAGCGGCTCTCTATGTGTAAAAGCAATGCCAGGTCCTGCAGGAGGTAGGGGGCCAACAGGGACTGCAGAGACCTAGAGGCTTCCCCCGTAGTCCACAACATTTACAAAATGGGTACCCTGAGTGGGACCAGGGCACCCACTCTACAGGCCAGGTCCCAGGGGATGGGGTCCCTGGAGCCAAAATAATCCGGGTAGGGAGGGGCACCTGTTTTTACTCATCATAAATTAAAAAATAAATCTAACTAAAAGGCTGGGCCCTGAGGGATGGGTCCCTGGGGCAAAAAATGGCTCAGGGCAGGGGTCCACACAGCCCCTCCCTTAAAAAAGAAAACAAAAAAGAAAAAAAAACTTCAGCAAGTCGCCTGGAAACCACGCCGCTTCCCCACTACTCAGCAAACATGCCTCCGGGCGCACTGCTGGTTGCGTGATGAAGTGTTCTTGACTTCAGAGGGTCCTTTGGGGCCAACACGTCTTCCCTGTTACCTCCAGTAAGTCCAACACAGCGGGATTGCTGACAGGTTTTTGGAAGCCACGCCCCGTTTTTTCCACCACTCTGCGAACGTGCAATCCTGGTTTGGTTTTATATATATAAATAACCAAACCTCTTAAAATCTGAACACCTGAATCATCCGAATATTCTGGGTATAACCAGAATTTGTAAGCGGAGAATAGATTCACACAGCTAAATAATTAATAGTTCAAAAATAATGCCAGATTGTTTTCGTTTCTGTTTGCTTTTAAATTCTACCTTCTTTAGTGCGGGTTGTTTTTTGTTGCAAAGAGCCAAAATATAAATGGGATGAATCATCCACCTGTCTGGGTATGATGCTGTCAGAAATCTTCAAAACAGAGGTACCTGCTGAATCTGAAGGCCTATCTTGATCATTGTATGATCATTTTTTGTTGTAGCTTGTTTCCTTTAGTTTGCAAATGCTACTACTTAGGAATCAAGGTACCTATCTACTCTATTTTTTCATGAAACAATTGTGTTTTTTGTTACTGCATTTATATAGCACTTATTACCCCTATGTGGGGCACTGAAGTGCTTGTCTACATGGACAAAAACCTATGCTATGTAGGGTGTGTGATTGGTTTTTGTCTTTGTCTTGTGCTCTTGGGTGGGGAATGTATCCATGTCATGTGGGTTGACCACAGACGAGCAGTTACCATGTTCTTGGATTCAGCGCTTTGCCGTGTAGTGGATATCTAGGTGTTAGAGATATGATTTATGGTTTTCAGTAAGCTAGCAATTATGAGCAGCTCTACATGCACTGCACTGGGTTGTTCAACCTGAAATGTTGTTTACAGTTTTGGTCCTGAGTTGACATGTATAGAAAGAGGAAAAAAGTAGAGATATCTGCTGAGATGGGCTTTGGTAAATAGTGTTTTGGGACATGCAGCAATGGATAGATTAACATGCTCTGATAGACCAGTAGTAGGTGACAGAACTCTTCAGTTATTACATGCCTGTTTTTTTGTTGATGGCTGGTATATTAGCTGACACATTACTAGTGATTGAAAAATCCAGTAGCAGATATTTCTCATGTGAGTGTAAGAGGGGTAGGTTACAGTTGGCTGCTGGCCACTGAGTATTATGGTATTACTATTAGTGTATTACATAGTTATGTCAATTAATATATAACATTTCTGGCACACACTAATTGTAATACCTAAGTGACCAATAGATTAGCCTTTCTTAGCTCAGCTGCACATAAAAAATAGTTTGCTTTTGGAGTTGTTCTGTATCTGTAGGTTGAAAGCTGAAAATTAAACTTGAATATGTGATTGTTTTTCTGCTTTATATCCCATGGGTGTTGGATATGTGGTTATCTTGCAAATAACCATATTCTTTACTCTTTTCTGAAGGGGTTATGGTCCTAAATGCTTTTTGTGTTGGCTGAATGTGATTTCCAGAGCTGGGTGGCATGTACTACAAAAGCGGTGCCTCCTATTGATGACTTATGCTGAAGTGGTTTGATGAGACGTGCTGCAAACCTGGAACACAGTATATTATTTTGATGCATTGCTTGAATTTAACTTAGAGGTATAGGGGTTATTTTGCTTGGGAGTCTTGCAGAGTGCTTTTAACATATCTTTCTAGCTATAAGTAGCCAGAGGAGTGATTGAAACACTAGAGTCAAGCGTTCTCTTGGGCAAAGGTGGAGAAGAAGTCTCACTGCAGCTTTTGGAGGAGCTCTGTTTTGCATATGATGAATCTGGATGCACCAAGGTATAGGCTGGTAGCATAATTAAGCTTCAGAGATCTCCCTGTGATAAAATATAGAGAACGTTTCCCTATATTTTACCACATGGACATCTCTGCTCCAACTGTAACAAAACATTTAGGAAATGTATTACAAACATGGACCTACATTTTATATAAACAATTTGTAACCACCCATGTGTTAGGTATCAAAAAAAATATTTTATTTATGTAAACAATTTTATCTTTATGTGAATGATAAAAAGAGGAAAAGGAAAGAACGTTTTCCCCTAAGTACAATATCACAATGTGCACAATAATTATGTATTTAATACATTTAGCTACATTGGAAATCAATGATTCCTACAGTAAATAATTAGACAGGCTGATACATCCACACAGTGCCTATTAGTACACAGTATTGTATGTCGAAATATCATACAGAATTTATATATTTTCTTAAAAAAGGAACATGGATTATACTGAACAATCACTTCATTTCATTGAAGGACAATCATATTTGGCATGGCTCTTGAAAATCTGTGTCCTACGTGCGTTTTGGCGTTGCATCTTCATCAGGAAGTCATGTATGTTTTAATAATGAAAACTTAATAGATGCAGAGAGTCATCTGACCATTGGCAGTAAATGGTAAATCATATGATACTTGTGGATTTAAAGGACCTATAGATATGGTAACTGGTGGCAGACATCAAATGCAGAGGTCCTTAAACCAAGTGCTTATGTATGCTGTTCAAGTGGGGGCCGCTGTCGGAAATACGAATAGGTAGGGGGGAAGGGATTGGAGCATCCCACGCTGCACTATGAATTGTTGCAGTGAAAAGAATACAGAGGACGAATTGGATGACGATGTCCCACACGGTAGAGAACACAGTGATGAGCCCCCCGTGTACCATCATAGACTCAATCTTGGATGGTAAAGAGATCCAGATCCATAGATCAGCTTAAAGGTTTTATGGTTCAAATCTCTTTATTAGTTTCAATGCACAAAAAGGGAAACATAGATTTCCTGCTCCGTAACAGTGCTCGCAAGCCCAGCTGGGCGCCCTGAGAAGTTTTACCAAAGGCAAATAGCAAGGAGCGGGCCTTCAAATAGAAGACAGGCAGAGACCACCCCAACAAGGAAACACCCTCCCACTCCCACCTTCCCACCCCACTCGTCCACCATGAATTAAAAGGAAAGGAAAAAAGGGAAATACAAATAAAAGGGGAGAGGCTCGGGATCCTAAGTGGTCTCCTCAGCGTTTTGTTTGATGTGGCTTATGGGGTGTGGCATCCGGTATTGGCGTGTTGTGGAGACGGAGAAGACGTAGATATCTAGGACACGTCAACTCCCGTAATTCAGTTGTTAACAATGTGAGAAAGGGTCGCCAGAGCTCCGGAAATTCAGACCCTCTCCGTTCCATTGTCAGTGTAAGTTTCTCCATACCCAGGACTAACCACAATCTGTGAAGCCATCCGGTGTGTGTCGGGGGTTGGGTGGAGCGCCAGTTGGCTAGAATATTCTGGGTCGCTGCTCCCAGAGCAATATCAATCAGGCGGCCCTACGTGATTTAGGAGCATAGGTCAGTGAGTTGGGAAGGCCTAGTAGAACGTATGGTGACAAGGTGCATGTCTACCATATCCAAGACTTGAGTGCAGTAGGCTTGTATGGCTTGGCAGCTCCAGAGGATGTGTTAAGGATGTGTTCTAGCGTGCCCGCCTCCCCACAGCCCCTCCAGCAGCGGTCGCATTTACCTTTGTCAATCAATCAATCAATCAGTGACACTTGTAAAGCGCGCTACATACCCGTAGGGTCTCAAGGCGCTGGGGGGGGGGGGGGGGGGGGGGGAAGGTGCCGCTACTGCTCGAACAACCAGGTCTTCAGCTTCTTCCTGAAGGAGAGGTGGTCTTGGGTCAGGCGCAGGTCGGGAGGGAGGGAGTTCCAGGTCTTGGCGGCCAGGTAGGAGAAGGACCTTCCTCCTGTAGTCGCTCTTCGGATGCGGGGGACGGCGGCGAGGGCGTGGTTGGCTGATCGGAGGTGGCGTTTGGGAGCGTAGAAGTTGAGTCGGCTGTTGAGGTAGCTCGGGCCTTGGTCGTGTAGGGCTTTGTGTGCGTGGGTGAGGAGGCGGAAGGTGATTCTTTTGTTGACGGGGAGCCAGTGAAGGTCTCTCAGATGTCCGGAGATGTGGCTGGTTCGTGGAATGTCGAGGATGAGTCTGGCTGAGGCGTTCTGGATCCGCTGGAGTCTCTTCTGGAGCTTGGCGGTGGTACCGGCGTAGAGGGCGTTGCCGTAGTCCAGTCGGCTGGTGACGAGGGCCTGGGTGACGGTCTTCCTGGTCTCGGTGGGGATCCACCAGAAGATCTTCCGTAGCATGCGTAGGATGTTGAAGCACGCCGAGGAGACGTTGTTGACTTGCCTGGTCATGGAGAGGGAGGAGTCCAGGATGAAGCCCAGGTTGCGTGCGTGGTCTGTAGGTTTGGGTGCGGTGCCCAGGGCGGGAGGCCACCAGGAGTCGTCCCAGGCGGAGGGCGAGGAGCCCAGGATGAGGACCTCCGTCTTGTCCGAGTTCAGTTTCAGGCGGCTGGTCGTCATCCACTCGGCCACCTCTTTCATCCCTTCGTGCAGGTTGGCTCTGGCGGCGGCGGGGTCGTTGGTCTGGGAGAGGATCAGCTGGGTGTCGTCGGCGTAGGAGATTATGCTGAGGTTGTGTTTGCGTACGATGGCCGCGAGGGGGCTCATGTAGACGTTGAAGAGGGTGGGGCTCAGAGATGATCCTTGAGGGACGCCGCAGATGACTTCGGAGGCCTCTGACTTGAATGGTGGTAGGCGGACTCTCTGTGTTCTTCCGTCGAGGAAGGAGATGATCCATTCCAGCGCCTTGTCCAGGATTCCGATGTTGCTGAGGCGCCGTACTAGGGTGCGGTGGCAGACCGTGTCGAATGCCGCGGAGAGGTCTAGGAGGATGAGGGCCACTGTTTCTCCATTGTCCATCAGGGCTCGGATGTCATCGGTGGCGGCGATGAGGGCGGTCTCGGTGCTGTGATTGGCTCGGAAGCCGGACTGTGAGGGGTCGAGGGATCCGTTCGTCTCGAGGAAGGCGGCCATCTGCTTGTTGACGGTCTTCTCGATGACTTTAGCTGGAAACGGGAGGAGCGAGATGGGGCGGTAGTTCTTGAGGTCGGTGGGGTCTGCTGTTGGTTTCTTGAGTAGAGCGCTGAGTTCGGCGTGTTTCCAGCTCTCAGGGAAGATGGTGGTGTCGAAGGATGTGTTGATGATGTCTCGCAAGTGGGGTGCGATGACAGCGTCGGCCTTGTTGAAGACGTGGTGAGGGCAGGGGTCGGTCGGTGATCCGGAGTGGATGGAGTTCATCGTGCGGATGATGTCTTCGGTGCTGATCGGGGTCCAGGCGTGGAGGGTGGTGGTGGGGGGTGGTTGTTTGGTCATGGTGTGCGTTGGTTGGTTGTTGAAGCTGTTGTGTATGTCCGCGATCTTGTTGTGGAAGTATGAGGCGAGGGACTTGCAGAGGTCTTGCGATGGGGTGATGTCGTTGTTTCCTGCGCTGGGGTTGGAAAGCTCTTTCCAACAAAGTGATGAATGCGCTCTGGGGTGTAATACCAGTATGTGGCGACTTTAGTAAGCGTCTCCATGAGGCCCATGTGATACGCTGAATGTCTACCTCTATAATATACTCCCTCCCACTCTTTAAGACTTAGAGTCCTACCCAGGTCCTTCTCCCATCTGGCACGGCCTGCATTGTATGTGTGTGTAGTAGGGGTCCGCAGCATCTTGTAAATATCCGAGATAAGCTTTTTATCAGAGGTCCATGTTATTAGCCACTTTTTATATATTGTCAACAGACACTGCACGTTTCGTCTAATTGTAGATTGCAGCACCCAATGTCTGACTTGAAGATAAGGCAGGCATTCCTGTTCCGATTGGCCATAGTGCTCTTTAAACTGTGAAAAGGGAATGATGCCCTCTAACTCAAAAAGATTGCCCAACGCCTTACATGGGGAGGAGCGCCAAGTGCTAAAGGCAGAAGTCGTCATGCCAGGGTGTAATTCAGGATTATCGAATAACGGAGTAAGGGGGGACAGGAACGTAGTATGTTGTTTGGAGATGTGTGTACGGTCCCAAGATTCTAAGACAGTACTTGTGATATAGGAGGCATAGAGGTTTGGGGGTCTGTGTTGTCGAGGAAAAAAGGGCACCTATTGGAGAGGGCAGCCTGCCACTGCCTGGTCTTGGAAGAGCCAGTGTTTAGCTGACTCAGGGCGATGCCACTCCACCGGGTAATGAGTTGAGCCACGTGGAAATACAACTGGATATCAGGGACCCCAACCCCACCCTGCTCCGGTGGCAAATCTGCCACCTGGTGTCGGAAACAAGGGCTTGCGGCCATGCCATATAAAGCGGGATAAATCTGCCTGTGTTTTCTGGATCCAACCTAATGGGGGTCTGAGGGGAAGAGTCTGAAAGAGGTACAGAACCTGCGGAAGGATAGTCATCTTTACAGCTGCGATCTGACCTAACCAAGACAGGGTGCAGCGCTGCCAGTTATTGAGAGTCTTACGAATCCGTTAACACACGTCGGAGCAATTAATGTCCGCTGTGGCAGGGATAGTATGGCCCAGTTGGATCCCTAAATATGGGATTGCTGTCATGGCCAACAGGACCCCGTGTTCCTCCTGTAGATGGGTGACAGTGGCCAACGGCAGAGATATGCCAAGGGCTATGGATTTATCCATGTTTATTTTAAATCATGACCCCAGTGCAAACTGGTGTAGCTCAACAGAGAGGGCACGCATAGCCACAATCGGGTTAGTGAGGGAAAGGAGTATATTGTCCACGTACAGGCTGACCGTGTGAGTATCCCCCCAAATGTTATGCCCGTGATAAGGGGATGTTGCCGAATTCTAAATGCCAGGGGCTCCATATAGTGTGCGAATAGGAGGGGTGACAATGGACACCCTTGCCTTGTGCCTCTCTCTATGGAGAATCAAGAAGACGTGTGGCCATTAACACGAACTGTCGCCCAAGGGGAGCTGTAGCAGTTCAGGATCCTGATCCGCAATTTCTCCCCAAAACCAACCGCCAACAGAACCAGTTCGAGGTAAAGCCAGTACACCCTGTCAAAGGACTTCTCGGCATCAATTGTCAGGAGCACACTTTCCATCTGGGTGCGAGACGTCTGCTCGATCAAGTGAAGGATACGTTTAGTATTGTCACTAGTTTGTCTTTGTGGGATAAAGCCTGCCTGGTCAGGATCAATCAACTGGGTCATGTATGGGGCAAGACGAGACGCTATAATACTGGTATATAACTTTAGATCTATGTTCAAGAGGGAAATGGGTCGATATGCCCCACAGGTCGTCTCATCCTTCCCTGGTTTGGGAATAACCACTATTGCCGCATCAAGCATGTCTCGAGAGATGGCTCCATCCTTATCGAAGGTGTTGTACAGGGTCGCCAGGAGCGGCGCCAACTGGGCACAGAAGGTCTTATAAAAGGCAGCTGTAAAGCCATCTGGGCCCAGGGATTTGCCCAGTTTTAGCCTAGAAATCGCAGAAACAACTTCCTCCTTCTGGATCCCGCGTTCCAGTTACTCAGGTTGGGACTTTTTCAGCATAGTGTAGGCGGGCCTGAGCTATATATTCAGCGCTATCTCTGTTATCTAAGGTGTCCCCAGTATAGAGGCCGGCGTAATAACCCCGGAACGTCTCTGCTATGGAGGCATCCTCAGTGGTCAGCTCTCCTTCCGGAGTCCGGATCGCTGGGATCCCTTGTCTCTGCCTGGCCTCCCTCAGTTTATTTGCTAAAAGATGACTGCATCTGTCTCCCCCTACATAATATGAATGGCGAAGTCTAAGGGCCGCGTATTCGGCCCTGTCCTGGTCCAGAGCTGCCAGCTGTTTACGTTCTGTGCACAACTGGCACCAGGACCTGGTGCTCTGGTCCATCTGCTCCAATTCAGAGAGTCTTTTCGTGAGTTCGGCGCACTTTTGTTCCCTGTCTGCATTATCAGCAGCCGACACGGCTATAAATACCCCTCTCAAAACTGCTTTCAAAGCTCCCCATTGCGTAGCTGGTGTGGTGTCAGTGTTGGCATTGCGCTCCAAAAAGTCTGTGATAGCCTTTTGGACTTGTTCCACCACCAGGGCGCGCTACTACAACGCATCTCATAAGCGCCAGAGTCGCTGGGGCCGGGTCAGAGTCGGGAGCAAGACGTCTTGTGTGCACCGGAGTAGTGTGTATAGCTGCGAGTATAGGGGTGGAAATGGCGCCAAAGGTCAATGAACCCTAACTCTCGAAGGCGAGTGTGACCCTGTGTAGTAAGTACCCCTGCCTGGGGAGTTCTTTGACAGAATCGATCTAGGGCATTATCGAAGACAATGTTTAGGTCTCCCCCCAGTAACAAGAGGTGATCTGGTGTAGCAGCTGCCTCACTGAGAGCCTGCACAAGGAACTTGAGTTGCCCATTGTTAGGTGCATAGATGGATCCCACAACAAATGCCATCCCGCCCAGGGAGAATCGATATGTAAGCAGACGGCCCTTTATCTCAGCCGTTTTCTGAAGAACTTTGCCCTGGAAGAGGCGGGAAACCAAAATGGCCACTCCCGCGGTTTTGGAGGTGTTAGAGGAGAACAATTGAATTGGGAAAGCTCTGGATTTCAGCCTTTGATGATCTTTAAAAAGGAGATGTGTCTCCTGGAGCAAGCATATGTCAGCTTTGGAACTCTCCAGGTAGTTAAGGACCGACCGTCTCTTAATCAGGTTGCTTAGGCCCCGAACATTAAGCGTGAGAATAGTAAAGGGAGCTTGCATCATCCCAAAGTGGTATGTTGGGGGGAGCACTGGGACCTACGATACTTAGGAAGGACAGGGCCAAAAACTAAAGAAAAAGGTGGACAATGGAGTCCCAACTCAAAACAAAAACCCCAAGAAGGCATAGACTCCATAAGAGTATCAACAACAACAACAGGAAAGGAAAAAACAGGGGAGATGAGTACATCCAAGAACATTGTCCGCCGTCCTGGGCCAACCAGGAGATCGTCGTTGTGGGCACGAATTATGACCAACAGAGGGGATCACTGCCCCTCCCGCCATCCGCCGCTGCCAAAATGCCAGAGCCGGGTCCTTCGGGAAACTTGCTACCCTTCAGCCAACTGATTCTCCCCCGCCAGGGCCTCCAAGGCGGGAGCCAGAGTGTCCCACTGATTTTTGTCAATGTCCTCCTTGTCTGGCTTCCGAAACCGTCTGCGGCGGCGTTGGCACTGCCACCCTGAAGGTGTGACCTCAGGCCTCGGTGTGCTGCTCTGAGTGTCATCTTCTTCACCCGGAAGTGCCAGTCCCAGGAGACGACAGGAGTCTACAAGGGAGTGCATCTGATGTTGCCTGCCGTCAAGACAAAATATAAGCCGGAATGGGTGGCCCCAGGCATATTGAATACCCTTCTGCCTCAAATGTTCCGTCATGAGGTGGAATTGTCGCCTGCGCTGCAAAGTAATCAGAGCAAGGTCCTGATAGAGAACTGGGCTATGCCCCTTGTATGAGATAGGATGTAGAGATCTCGATTTGGTGAAGATTGTCTCTTTGACTTTAAAATCTTGAAGGCATACCAGAATGTCTGCTGATGGGGCATTAGGCGCACGAGGGGGGACCACCCAGTGCGCTCTGTCTAGCACGATAGCCATATCGTCCGGTGCTGCAAGGATGTGGCGAAAGAGGCCTTCTGTGAACGCAAAGTGGTCTGTGGTGTCCTCCGTGGGTTTAACACCACGTATTCTGATGTTGTGCCTCCGAGACCTATTCTCTAGGACCTCCAAGTGCGTTTGAATGTCCAAATGTTGATCCTGGAGGCGGAGTATCTCTTGTTGCAACACGTTGACATCAGTTGTGGTCGCATCGTGCCGTTCCTCCAGCGTGACCACTCTTTCCCCCACGCTATCCACATCTCTGCACATTTCCTTGAGCTCGGCCGTTAATTCCGTCTTGACAGTCTAGATTTCCGCCCGTAGGTTGTTGAAGAGGGATTCCATAAAGGCTTTAGTGATGGGTTCACTGCCCGTCTCCAGGGTGGTTCGCGGGGGCGTCATCATAGGCGGGGTCACCACCGCCCCAGGGAGCGCTCTGCCCAAAAAATCTGTTGGATCTTTCGTCTTCTGTGTTCTAAAGGAGGACATGCTCAGCAGCGCAGCAGCGCAGCAGTGCGTGGGAATCACCGACCTGCCCTCCACGTTGTGCCAAGGTGTAAAAGTGCCCACCCTATCACTGGGCCCCGCTATTAGGTAGTACCAGACACTCCACTGGGAAGGCGCTGCGCCAGGTAATCTAACAGGAGGCCACTCGGGGGGTTCACCGCCTCACACACTCAGCGCCCAAGTGCCAATAGCTGCTGTTAACTGCCAAACACACTCAATGCCTCAGGCAACAGGGGGCCCCTGTGGTGAATATGGCCAGCAAAGCCCCAACGTTCCTTACCAGAGCAGTCCAGTACGATTGAGCCACACCACACAAGTATGCACGTCGACTAAGCTGCAAAGATGGGGGGCTTAGCCTGCAATGTCCCAGTGCAAATCCTGACTGCTAGTCCCGGCAACTCTCATTGTGCCCACCTCCACTCGCCTCAAAATGGTGGCTGCCTGTCTCCCCCTCCGTTCTGGACTCAGCGAGACCAAGGACACAAGGGTCACCCCTTCCGCTCTGTTGCCACTGCAATATCTGTCATCTGCCCCAGTGCTCAGTCTATGGCCCCAGCATCGACAGCCCAGGGGTTGATATGCCACACGCTGCTATGCCCCAGTACCTCCAGGAGGCTGCTTTCTCTTTATGGCCGCAGGTCATCAGGCCGCTGCTCTCGATCCAGTCAACGGGGCGCAAGGACGTCGGGCTACCATAAATTTTCTCTGAGCTCGTGCCCGCTAGCAGAGGAAAGGGCCTCGCCAGTGCTGCTCCGTGGATCCGGCAGGCTCGACTCGCCACACCGCACCGTGCACCACCAGCACCTCTCGTTTGGGGTCCGGGGCTCCACCCGGGGCTGCTCGCAGCCACTGGCCGCCTGCGTCGCACATGCCCATCCGGACACGCCCCCCGGGCCTCAGCCGATGGTGCGAGCCTCCGCAGCCTTCGGTGAGGCCACCGCTCAATCGAGGCCGCAGCTGCGGCGTGTCTCCAGGGTCGAGGGCCTCTCACCATGCGGCAGCCGTATGCGTCACTCCAGGTGCAGCTCTCTACCGCAAATTGACACAGGCGGGGTCCGGAGACATTCAGCAAGCCTCCGGGACACTTTAGGCTCCGGGATGTGCTCCTGGAAGCTGAATCGGCAGACGGCAGGCAGGAGCTTGAGAAGACACGTCCTAGCTCTCCGCCATCTTGGCTACGCCCCCAGACTAAAGGTTTTAATCGAGTCCAATGGTCTGCACCGCACATCTTGGCACGTCTTGGTGTGTGCAGATAATGTCTTCTCCAACTGCAGACACTCCCTATGACAAAGTATAGCAAAAATTAAAAAGGAGTTATTAAACTTCGGAAAAGTATGTAAAATATATTTTATGTTAAATAGTGAGGTATACTTTTTGTATATATTTCTTTCAAATGTAGAACTAAAGAAAAAATAGACCTCTCAGAACTACATTTTGAAATAAATCTTTAATTGATAAATTAGATTAACTTAACATTATTTATATCAAGTTTAAATATAAAAAACCTAATTCATGCCTAATGCATGAATAATTTTCAAAAGAGATGTAAGTAATTAATTAAAAATATTGCAAGTACATTTAATTAAACATTTTATTTCAATAATTTTTAAATAGAAAATGTCATTAAAATAAAATTAAAAAATATGCACTGTTTTTAAACTTTATATTTATTATATTTTTCACATTTGAACATATTTCTTATGGGGTTTTATTGTCAGTCCCCATCACCAGGGATTTCTATGGGAGGGGGTTATAGTACCATAGTTGGTCATGTCTACTGAACGTACACAGCTATAATCTGGAGAAATTTCTGCAGGTTTGGATCCCTTTTTGGCTGTATTACCTTTAGAGGTGTGGTTGGTGAATAGCAATGGGCTTATTCTTTTGTTGGTGGGTACATGTCTCTCCCTAAATCTCTTCCTGATGCTCCCTTAACCTCCCTTATTCTTCTTTATTCACCTCCACCTTAAGTAGCAAGTTGTCCCAATTTTCCAGCAATTCACACACACCACCCATATTAACAAGTGAAATGTATCCTTATGTGAGAGGAGACTCTGGGGTGGAGATCTCCACGCAGAAAACCATAGCAGAGGCAGAGGTTTGTGAACAGCATTTTGTGGTATGTTTTGTAGTAATAAAAACATACTAAACATACTAAAAAATGCAGTTTGTGAATAGGCCCGACAGTGCAAAACTTGTTAGCAGCACTCATGGAAGACAGATCAATCCTCCTGCTAGTTTATTTCATATTTTGACAAGAAAAATGCAATCAAAGATTAGTAAAATTTTTATTTTGTAATGGACACACTAAATGCACTATCTACTATTTTCTTCTTGTTCACTGATGTTTTCTCTTCATTTCCTTTCATTCCCATCACTAATGAGCAGTAGTCCGTTGGATTTTTTTAATCTGATTGTATAACTGCTGATGTGAATCGTAAAATTCAATTGCTTATAATGTTTAGAAAGCCTAAAATTGGAACATTATCACTGCACCATTCATTCGTCCTTAGTCTGTCTGGGTATGGCATGATCTGAAAATGTAGACCACTATCAATCAACTGGTAAAATTGTAATTCAATATGCTTTTTAAAGAAATGTACCAATTTAGCCAACATGAAATATTGGTATCTTCATACTAAGTACTACTATTACTCCACTATCTATAGGCTAAGTAGATATCAAATTTGCTGTGCACTATTCGTATTCAACGCTCACCCGCGCAAAGTTCACATTTAAAAAGCATACTGTTAAGAAAAGATATGGTATGCCCCTGTGCCATGAGTACAAATTGATTATTAGGGGTCAGATTAACTTCTTGCTCCTGCATCCCTAATACCTCTTCCATTCACCAGGATCCCACTGCTCTTAAAACTTACTGAACATAGTATTTGCACACTGTTCCAGAGTCCTCACTAAGGGGCCTAATATGATGGAGGGCGGACTTACGTCCGCCTGCCACCGTAGTGGTGCTGGGACCGGCCGCCAGTGGAGCGGCGGTCCTGCACCAGCAATTAGGATGCAGCTGTGGCATCCCCCATCAACATCATTGTGGCAAGCGGTGCACACAGCCCCGCTCCCCACAATGCTGGGGCTGCACACTGTGCATGTGAATGCACAATGTGGCAGGCACCGGGCGGTGCCTCCCATGTCCCCCATGCAAATGCAGGGGGGTACCATAGGTACCCCCATGTGCCCCCATCACCCCCAAACATCGTGGGGGCCTGCAACGGGTGGGAAGCAGCCTTTCCGAGGTGGCAATGCCACCACGGACAGGCTGCTTCCAGCATCCATCATAATATGGATGGCAGTGTCTAGCAGACACCGCCACCATATCAGGCCCCTTTTCCTTCCGTTCACCTTTGTCAACATCGGAAAACCCGCGGACGGTCTTTCCTTCCACCGGGGTCCCCCTGCCATCCTAATATGGCAGGGGGTAAATGGGTGGCGGGCAGAGGTTATTGTCAGGTGGAACGCAACCGTGAATGCGGGCGGTAGCGATCTGCCCAACATCCTAATAGACCCCCAATTGCTTCAGTTTTTAGAAATAGCAAAGCAATCATAATATACACCTAAGTCCACATAATAGGGAAATTAAGACCCTGCATGGTGATGCACCAGCTCCCTATGTGAGTGGCGACGGTCTCTGCTCTGCAGGCAGAGGAATCTTTGTAATGACACTCCCTCATAAGATCAGCTTGGAAGGTTGGTCACAGTCCTCTGGAGGTCGTTGAAGCTAAACATTTTCTAACTCCCAGGTTTCAGTACATATTAGGAGAAGTAAACCTTGACACTAGTCATGGGTCCAGGACCTTAGGATAGCACTTGGGGATCAATACTCACTCCAAAAGAAATAAAAAGCAGGGTTCAGGGAAGTTCAGTTGGAACTGGTAAGCTGGGCAGTTGCAGGAAAGGCCTCTTGCACTTCAGATTTTTCAGATTTGTGCAACGAGCAGATAAAAAAGTTGGTGTTTGAAGAATGTTGAAAGTAGTTTCCTGTTACTGCTACCCTCACTTGAACTGCAATAAAGGCAAGAGCATATACTGCAGTCTGCCCTAGCGGAGCACAAGCAAGGGAATTTAGTGAGAAATGTAACGTAGTGCAATTTTCAAAAGCTGTTCTTTTCAAAACAACTTTTGAAGATTTATTTCTTGACCAAAATATTTTTATTCATTTTGGAAGGAAAAAAATAAAGACATTCCTCATGGTATCCCACCTTAAAAGGTATAAATAATGCATTATTTGCCACATCCTATTTATTCCATTCAAAATCATTCAAACTGATTGCTTTGTAACTTCTGGGCTGATTTACTAAGGACTTGTGTTCACCTTGTGTAATGCAAGTCCTCTGAAGGCAACACGAGTCATTAAGGGACAGATGTATGACCGTTTTTTGTGGTTGCAAACGGGAATTGGGCCCATTTTCGACCACAATATTGGTCTGTCCCATGCTCAACCCATATTTTGCGTGTCGCTAACCAATTAGTGATTCGCAAAATATGGTTTGTGACTCGGTATTAGGAAGGGGCATGCCAAGGTCGTCTCTTCCTAATAGCGAGTCTAACACCAATGTGTGATTGTTTCGCGACCGCATTTACAGTCGCAATACAATTAAAGTTTACCACCTACTTCAAGTAGGTGGTAAATCACTAACAAATGGGAAGGGGTCCCCAGGGAACCCCTTTCCCTTTGTGATGGGTGTGAAAATTTTTTTTAAGCGCAGGCATTTTTCTTCTTTAACTGCAGCCCGTTTTCCTTTAAGGAAAATGGGCTGCATTCGTTTTTTAAAAACTGCAGACCCCATCAGGCCACTATCCTTGTTAGTGCTAGCCATTCCCAATAAGGTCGCAAATTGCGCTTGTCTCGTGAATATTCATGAGGTATGCAATTTGTGATCACATTGAGAATTGCAAACAGTGTCTGAGACACGGTTGTACATTCAGTTTAGCGAGTCGCAAATTGCGATTCACAATTCTGAGCAATTTGCGACTCTCTAAACTGAATGGTCATACATCTGGCCCTTAATGTCTATTTTCAAAGCCTTGCAAGGGCTATTTTCACCACCTTGCTTCACTTTGTAAAGAAATGTAATGCAAATTAGCAGCTTGCGCTAAGCTGTGTTACATTTGGTTGTGGTAGGCGTCCCAAGGGTGGAGCATGGGCCTTCCACTGCATTTATCCATGGAATAAGATGAAATCTCAGATTTACAAAAGACAGTAAACTTGGGATTGTGCCACAATAGTGCCCATACCACAGAGAGTTATAACAAGGTGAAATATTTGTATTTCTCCTTGTTACATCCTCTTTCTATGCTTGGTGCATTCTTCATCACACATAGAAAGAGGAAATTGCCTCTTAAGATTGTTTTATTGCTGCAAGGTGTCACTTCCTACACAAAAACAATCCTGCCTGTAACACAGGCACCCTTGCAGCATGGAGAAAAGGTGCCTGCGTTGGACCTAGGCTATAGTGTGCCAGCGCTAGGAGAGAACAGAAGTGTACCATATCTTAGCAGATATTGCAGATTTCCGCTCTATCCCTTTCACGCAACGCAGTGCAACAAGCTGCTTAGCTGCATTGCATGAAATATTAGTAAACCCTCCCCTTCGTTTTAAATATACTGCCCGCGGCACACTTTACATTGAATGCTAAAGTTACTAATGTCACTCACTGCATTGGCTTTGTCTCAAGTTTAATTTTAGGTGAGGTGGTATTTTCTTTCCTTCTTACGCCCCTCTCTCAGCTGCCAAATGTCATCATTCTTCCTTTATCTGTGACATTGTCATTCTTCTTTTATTCTTTTTATTAAGCATGATATAATTGAAAATCCCATTGCCAGTATGTCCCGTAGATTTTCACATTATTTTTACCACTGACCATTCCGGCTGTCTAAGAGGTTCTGGCATCAGATGGGCCATTAGCATAATCCCTACTGCTCAGATCACATTAAGTATGCGCCTTACAGTTCCTCAGACTACTGATCTGTGAGAGGAAGGCGGTGGTTGATTCAAAGAACGAGCTATTCATGTTGAGCAACCAGGAGAGATGAGCGACAAAATACATTTCTAACCCTAGGGCTGCCCGAGATTAGTTCCAAATAAACACAACAGTAACATACACATGGAAAAGGTGGGGCTTTGCTTTTTGCCTGGAAAGTTATGCTACAAGAGCGTCTGTTATCAACTCTTTCACATGATAGTCGTTTTACATTCAAGACAATCGCAACAGGTTTGTCTCACCGCAAAGCTACAAGTCGATAAATGACGTCAGCCAATGTGCGAACCATGAAGAGCATAATTGAGTCCATTTGCAGTCAAAGTGGGTATAGTTCATTTTCCTTGCTAAGGGCTCTCCTTCAAAGAGATTTAGTTGTCTTTTGTCAAAGATCTATTATAAAATACATAGACTGAGCTTTCAGTCGGCCCACACGTCATTCGATGGCTTTATTGTCAATCAACAGTTGAACGATTCTGATTCAATGCCTTTTGTCACTATTTATCTTTTATCCCACGCATGGGGCGTGTCCTCCTTACAGTTCTTATTTTGTTTTCCTCAGTTTATTGATGTTTGTTTTTTCATTTTGTACATCAAATAAATAAGAAATCCTATATATACATTATCTTCCATCAAGATAATTCAGCGGAAATTGGAGATTGTCTTGTATACAAAGTGTGTTTGCCCGAATGGTACATTCCCAAAGCGAAATAAATGAGACATTTATGAAGTACTACGGAGCCCTTTATGGGGCACCTAGCCTTACAGCTATTTAAAGAGGGCCCCATGTGAACACTCAGCTGTGAAGGGATCTATAACTCTAGCACCTGCCCTCCAGCTTTTGTCAGATTATGGGACTCTCTCGGGGGTTGAGACCAATAGTTCCAAAACTTGTGTCTTCCTGGTGGCTCCTGAGAGTATAGCGCCGGCCTGCAGTAATATCAGGATCTCATTTATTTCGATTTGATAATGTACTAGCTGGGCCTACGCAATTTGTACACTGGAAATTGGAGTTCCCATGCATTGCTGGTGAATAAGCCATGCCAATAGTCTTTCAGACTTACCCCCCCCCCTCATGTACTCTGGAACTATGCTTCCTATAACTATAGCATCATAATTAATCAATGATTTGAGCATATTCTTCCTGCACGTTTAGTTGATGTGGCCGGCGCTTGAGAAACCCCAATCCCTATGTCATGTGGGGATTTGTGTAGTGAGGGCATCTCAATTTCCAGGGACTTCCTGATAACTACTGTTTAACCTAGAGTGGTCCCATACAGTGACCCTAAAAACTCACATTACTGAGAAGCACTAGAGGTAGTCCCTGAGTGTTTAACACATGAGTTATGTGTCATCTCGACTTTAAACCCCCTAAAAGGCAGTTTCCAGGTAGGGACCGGTGGCAGAGGTTGTCACGCGTGTACTCCCACCAAAAGGTGCCTGTGGTCCGAAGTGATTCTACCCAAGCATTCCGAGCTAAGCATGAAACAACTTATAACCTCTGAACACAAAATCATGTCACATCGTCATCATGTATGGCAGAGTAAAATGAATACTTTTGTTCCTGGTCATGCTGAATGAATTCTCAAAACATCTTTTAATCCCTAATCATTCAACCATAAAATGAACCTTCAGGCAACTCTGTGTGGTTGAGTGTTAAACAAAGGTGGGGTGGATCGATCCAGGTGTTTTTTACAAACACAATAAAAATCCCCTCCTCTTACCATTGGCCCAGTCAGTATGAGGCCCACCTGTGTCGAAAGGGAGGAAACAAACACAATTGGTCTTGGTTTGAGACAAATTTGCTACTTGCAAATACTACATGCCCATCCAGTTTAATCCCTAGGAAAACATATCTGCCCTCTTCATCTCTCTAAGTGCATGAGACTGCAAAGGGGACCCCAGGACGGATTCAAATAAGGGTTCCCCTGCATATGAGGGTACCCTGTCATGTATATCTGACCTCTGCATTGGCACTGCAAGCGTGCCAATGCAGTGAGTCTTGAGGTGTGTCTCTTGTATGGGGGCAATATGTACACCACTACATTGTAAATACCCATTAACTCTATGAGGCTTGGATGCTGACCCCAGTTCCTTCATGTTCCAAGTCAGTAGCAGATACCCATCCCTTATTAAAACCAAATTGGATGATAAGGATCCAAACTAAAAGGTACTCAACTCGGTCCCTCCACAAATACCCATCTAGCCATCCCGGACAGTGTATTGCTGTCTGTCACCCAACCCATGCCAACCATGCAGGAATACATGACAAACAGATGCTCCAATAACTGAAACAAAACCTAAGACAGGCATTGCCAAATGTATTAATTTTAATAAATGACATAACCCTGTAGGATAGGATCCTTGGTTCATTTTGCTCAGCTCAGACAATGCACATCCTGTAGAGCAGGAGGGCAGTATAACTTAATCTTACTGCATGGATGTTGCAGACGTGTAGGAAACAATGTAGCTTCCTTCTTCCGGGACTATCCACGCACCGCTGGCAACCAGCTTTAAGCCATGGGTTCAACTTCAGCTAGTGCAAAAGGTTGGATTTTGCAGCCAGTGCTACTGATGGAAAAAGATAAATGATTGAAAATGTTAGTAATGAAAGCAGTGATTAGCAGAAGGTGATCTTCGGGACATGGAGTGTGACGACTCCCTCACAGAGGGCTTTATTAGATCTCTGCAGATGGAATTCTTCATAACAAATGTGACAGATACCCTGACTACCATTTTACATTCTCCATAGGATATAATGGGATCATAATATGGCGAACAGGATATCCATCACGTTTGTGACGGAGTATTCCCCTGCCAAAGTTCCAAATCAGGTCCAGTCTCTTTAGCAGGAGTCTAATGCAAATGTACCATTTTCCTGATTTAACGTTGCATACTAATAAAAGATCAAGTTAACCAAATGGCAGATTTATTTTGCTACCCGGTTAAACTGAGCTAATTACCTCTGGAGTCTGGAAGACTGGGTAGACATGCAAGGATTTAAACCTGTGGCCACTGAATCAAACTCCATCTCTGCACAGAAGGCATTAAACCACTCAGCCACAAGACACAGAAATTGGTGCTGTCTTATAGAATTATGGCTTCTTTGTTGATAAGTGCTGATACTTTGTTAGCACTAGGCATTTTGATACTGTCCATGAAAAGGGTAGCAGTCAAACTGGGAAGTGTTGACATTGTCCAATATTGTGTCACAGCCCTGTTGACAAGTTTTAATTAGGACCAAACAATTTAGTAGATAGCAAAGAAGACATTGCAGCCATCCTGAGAAGTGCTAATGATGTATTTATAAGCACAGAAAACATTTAAAATATGTTCATATCTTTAATTCAAGGTATGGCAGCCCCTCATAGAAACAGTGTTACTAATCATTATGAGTGTAGTAGTACTAATACAAAGAGTTGGTTATTCTAATTAAGGATATGGTAACATTGTTTTAAAGTGTGCTTAATATCATAGTGGTGACATGATGGGTTCCTAAAGTGCATTTCATCTAAGCGGTCAAGCCACTGCCTGATACTAGATATCCTTCACCTTGATCTCTCTCCATACAAATGAATTCACAGAAGAATTATTTTAATTCACAGAACTGATGCAAACGTTGAGCAATTATGAGCACAATATGGCATCCGCTGCCTCAATGCATCCATGGGGGTGAACCCCAATATTACTGTAAATTTGTATTTATGTTATGCCCCATTTTGACTAAGTCTCCTGACACACAATGCACCACGGTCTGTTTATCCTCCCAAAGAATATTTGAGGGAGACCCACTGTCCTCCAAAATAAAATTGCAATGAACTTAATTCAGTGTTCACCAATAGCAGCGAAAAAACTGCTTTAAAACATTCCATCTACCACAAACTTCCAAAAAGGGGTTTAGAGGACCTCCCTGTAACATCCCATCCGATTTTGAGTCATGTTTCTTTCTCACAAAAGTGTTTAAATTGTTTAACATAATTTATTGGGAGAACTCACTCCATTCTCCTCCAAAATCCATTTTGTAATTTTCTCATGCCCGGGGACAATGCCCTGTCGCCCCCGAAGTTAGGGGCATATTATCAAGAACGGCGTTAAAATTATCGCCGGTTTAGCGGCAGAAAACTGCTGCTAAAGCGGCGATAATGGGCTGGATAATATGCCCTTGAGAATTCCAATAGAAGTCCATGTTCTGGTGTGAAAAAGGGCTTCTATTGGAATTCTCCAGGGCCTAATATCAAGCCCATTATCGCCGCTTTAGCAGCAGTTTTCTGCCGCTAAACCGGCGATAATTTTAACGCCGTCCTTGATAATATGCCCCTTATTTTTTAGGCCAAGGGCCTGCCTTTCTCAATTCTCATAATCTTATGACACGAAGGGGCATATTATCAAGAACGGCGATAAAATTATCGCCGCTTTAGCGGCAGCAAACTGCCACTAAAGCGGCGATAATGGGCTTGATAATATACTCTTGTGAATTCCCATAGCAGCCCAGGTTCTGGTGTTAACCTGGTCTGCTATGGAAATTGACAAGGGCATATTATCAAGCCCATTATAGCCGCTTTAGTGGCAGTTTCCTGCAGCTAAAGCGGCGATAATTTTATCGACGTTCTTGATAATATGCCCCAGAGTGATGTGTCCCGTGATGATGTGGATGGAGGCATTGCTCTTATAGAAGACTCCTGCAATCCCTAGAGAGGGAATACATTAGGTGAATTAGGTGAATATGAGAGAATAGGACTTTGGGAGGGTGCTAGCTTCTGCATTTGACTTAGGCGCCTTGACGCCCACTGGGCTAAGTTTGCGCAATATAAGAACTGTTTCATTCATTCATTCATTCAATATATTTACTTCCACATCCGTCTCCTGTAATGAGAGGGCGACAGCATCGGAATCATATTTATTACATGATCTATTGAGGAATTCAAAACTCATATATTCACTTGGCGTTTCAGATCACCGCTTTAGACTTTGAAGAGGTTGTTTGAGTTGGAACCGTAACAATTTTATAGAGAAGAGGTAAGACGAATTGGAAGCCACTACAATTTCTATGCAAAGTAGCACCGGTTTCCTCTCCTACCAAAAACAAATTCAGAGTGGATTTTATTTTCTTGAGACAGCCTTTTACATTGCTGAATTCTTTTGAGTTTAGTAAGCAAGCTTTTATATTTTTATTCAGATTGGCCTAATGAATGCCCGTTGTGCCACTCATTAATGTTAAATGCTTTTCGAGGTCGAAGTAACAATGGTCGGTGTCATGATAAGTTGAATTGCTGGTTTTCTGGATAGCTATATATATAACTCTTTTGCCGTGTTAATGTGGAAACTGTTGTTTGCATTGCTGGTACTCTAGAAACAAATTACATCTTGACAGAAATCTTTGGGGGCATGCATTAACTGTAATAAATAGACTGTGCAAATTGTAATCTCGTCGCAATTGCTCTGACTGACACAATATGTTTACACATGATAGCAGCCGACGTTTGTTATTTGTACATTAGAATATGATTGTTATTGCTCTAAGACAACACATATTACGTTTTGAATGGTAGAACATTTTAAAGAAAATTAAAAGATGCTATTTCATGAGTTATGTTTGTTATAAAATACCAATATAAAATCCTGATCAAAAGAGGAAAAGGGGAATCAAGTATACTGTTAAGCTTTGATGTTGATATAGAAAATAAATCCCTGGGTTTTTACTTTTGCTTTTTGCTGTGTGCACAACCGATGGAAAGTAATATTGTAGATCACTGTAGCGCATTGGTGTGTGGTGGAAATGGAAGCATTCGAGGCAGTCCAGAGGCATATCTCCAGTGATATACTTAACACCAACAAAAGGCACCAGACGACTACCACAAGCCCTGACCACTCCCCAGGCTCATGGTGCCACCCTACCAAGCCACGAAAATCCATGTGATGTGTACAGCAACCTCCGCAAAAGGCAACAGATGACTACTACAAGCGCGGACCGCTTCCCAGTCTCATGGCGCCACCCTACAAAGTCAAGAAAATCCATGTGATGCGTACATCAACCCCAGCATAAGGCAACAGATGACTATCACAAGTGTGGACTGCTCCCCAGTCTCATGGCTCCACCCCACCAAGCCACGAAAATCCTGAGTACAGCAACCTGACTCTTACACAGTCAGGTTGGCGGCTTAAGTGAGATAGAATAGGAGGGAGGGGTGCCGCATAGCCTAAGTCTCATTTTGTGGAATGTAAACGGGTTAGGCAATGAGTTAAAACAATAACATATAAAGAGACAAGTAAATAAAGTAGAAATTGCCTGCCTACAAGAGACCTGGGCATGCGGCGAAACCCCTAACTTCGAGGGCTACCACCAACTAAATCGATTGGCCATGAGGCAAAGATTCGGCCGACCATCGCGGGGAGTCATGACACTTATCTCGACAAAAATGCTAAGTAATGTAGTACTGTTAAAAGTAAAGTGTAAATGGCTACTAGCTTGCAGGTTAAAACATCTGACCCAGGATAAGACATGTGAAATGATAATCGTTATAAATGTCTATATGCAGTGGGACAATGTGGGTGAATATGTAATTGAGATGGGGAATTTTAAACAGGATATAGATGCTATTTTAGAAATGTATGCTTCAGATGTAATGTTAATTTTGGGGGATTTTAACCACAAGTTGCAACCAATGAAGGCAGATCGCTGGTATACCGAACTATTGGATACCTACGGAATTAATTACGCCCCAGCTTCCCAGTATGTGTTCCCTCGAAACAGGATTTGGACTTGGTTAACTATTTAGGGTAAAAGAGCCTTTTCTGCTTAAATGGCAGGTTTAAAACTGACTGCCCGGCAAAGAAGACCTTCAAAAAAGGCTGACAAAACTCCCCAATTGACTATGCCTTCATGCTAGCCTGGAACTTCCCCATAGTGCGGTAATGTAAGGTACATCAAAATGAGAGTAGTGACCATAACCCACTCCAACTGATGTTAAAAGGGGGAAGGTTGGAACCAAGAGAAAAGACGATCCCACAAGAGGTGGATTACCCAAAACGGGCGACAACAAGACTACCAGATGAGTACCAGGAAAAGCTAAAATCCTTCCAACTAAAGGTAGAACTAGTAAACTACGAGAGGGAAAATTTGGAGTGGTACGAGGAGAAAATAGCCCAAGTAGTCCAGTGCCTTAGAATAGAATTAAAAAAGGCTAAAAGAAAAGGTACAATAAACTGGGTCAGTCGTCGGAAATGGTTCTCAATGGACTGCCAAAATAAAGAAAGAGAGATAAGGGCAGAAGCTAGAAAGCAAAGGAAAGAGTTTAACCAAGAGAGAAAAAACTATATTATTAAATTGAAAGCTGAGTTTAAAAAGATGGTCTCCGATGCAAAAAGGGTTTATAAAGAGAAATGCTGGAGTGAGCTGCTAGAATCAATCGAGAACTTGAGACAATTCTGTAAATTGATAAAATCAGCATTGTCCCCCCCAGCTGGAGAATTGGTATGCGTCGTAAGTGAGGCCGCCTGGGATAAATACCGAAGGGAACTGTATGGAGACCGAATACCTTCGGCAGATACAGTATCCCAAGGTTGGCAAGAAATCTCAGAAGAATTCAAATTAGATTTTACTGAAGAGCGAGTGGAAGAAACGATTAAGAAGCTGAACCTAACCCGGGCCGTAGGGCCAGATAATCTCCCAGCGATAATATTAAAGTCTCAAACAAAGTGGTGGGCTAGATTCCTCTCTCAATTATTACAAGTAATTTTAACAGAAGGTAAAATGCCACTAAACTGGAAGGGTGCAATAATTAGACCTATCCACAAAAAGGGCAGTATGGGGGAACCTCAAAACTACAGACTGATAAACCTTTTGGACATAGGGAAAAAGGTATTCTCAAAACTAGTCTTAAATAGACTGAATGACTGGGTCGAAGAGTATTCAATAGTACTCATTGAACAGGGAGGTTTCAGAGAGGGACATTCGACAATAGACCACTGCTTCTCTTTATGGGCAATGGCAAGGAAGTCAACGGAGCAGAACGGAAATCTCTGCTGCTGCTTCGTCGACTTCCGAGCCGCATTTGACTCAGTGGATTGGGGCTGTTTCTGGAAAACATTAATTAACAAAAATATCCCAAGAGATTTGCTGACTATACTAAAAGAATTGCGCTGAGGCAACTGGACCCAAGTAATTAGGGACACCGAGAGCTCATTGATGCCAAAAATACCCATCGAAAATGGTCTGAGACAAGGCTGCGTACTGGCCCCACAGCTATTTTCCATATTTCGGTTTGGCTAGAGGTGAAGGGTAGTGCCAGCCCAAGAATGAATGGCAAAAAGGTGCCGTGTTTGTTATACGCGGACGATCTCATAATAATAGTGAATCAAACAGAAATAGGCCTTCAAAGGAAGCTGAACTCTTTTAATGAATATTGTATAAAGAAATTTTTAACGGTAAATTTAGACAAGACAAAAATCCTATGCTTTGGGAAAAAAGCGACTAAGTTTAATTGGTTTTTAGGGGATCTTAAATTAGAATCTATAAACGAATACTGTTACCTAGGGGTGTGGTTTGACAAAAGATTAAACTGGCAAACACACCTAGAAGCCCAAAAAGCGAAGGCACAAACATCAATCGCTGGTTTAAAAATGTTTAATCGCGATTATGGGGAAAAGTCCCATCGACCACTTTTAAAAACTTTCAGTGCAATGATACCACCGCAAGTACTCTATGGAGCAGAAATCCTTTATTTGAGCGGTAGGGAGCCTGGGACCTAGAGGAAGGAAAATGCCTGAAAAATCTTTTATCCCTGCCCTCATCAGCAATGGTGCAAACAATAAGAACAGAACTAAGCACAACAGCTTGGGGGGTAAATCACAAGTAGCAGTGATTAGATTTTGGAAACGCCTTGAAATTGAAAATGGACAAAAAGTTGCACAATGATGTCGGAAAGAGATACAACTAAGTAGCTTAAATTGGGCAAAAATGTGCAGGAAGAAAATGGTACAGGCCTGCGAGAACATGAAAGTGGACATATGCCGAGACTCTCTAATAGTAGAGTGTACAAAGAATAGACAAGTAGCTACTAGAAGTGCAGATAGGGAATACCTCGGCAAGAAAATATCGGTAGAGTTCATGATGAACTCATGGGCAAAGGAAAACTGGTTTCCCTATCTGGACACCCTACCAAACCCGTGGTTTAGGAAAGAGATCCTAAGGCTGTGCATTGGGATTAACCCATGGCTAATAAATAAAGGAATTATTATTGGGTGTTGTAAATGTAGGCTGGGCACATTTTGCTGGATTGTATAAACATCTTAGATCAGCGTAAAGTTTGGCTGCGCCCTATATTTGTAAAATATGGTATAAGAACTCGGGCGCAAGCAATTGAGCTGATCACAGAATTACCTAGTATCGACATTGCAATTGCCCTAGGGAATTTCATAAAGGTAGTACAAAGTTTTATAATAAGTCAGAAATAATATTTTAAAATTCTATAATGAGGAATTTGAATCTTGTCTAGAGTTAGCTGTTTTTATTAATTTTAATAGGATAGGAACTAAATGAAGGAATCAATTATATGAGCACCCACTTTTTTAAAGGTCATGCATCTAGGGGGAGATCATTTTATAACCAATGGTAGAAGATTTTAACTTTTAAACCTGCTTGAGAGATTGTTGGAGAATATTTTAAATCAATAATTAATTGCTATGTATTTGTTTAAAGATTACGATCTAAATAAGCATACTTTTTGACTAGACTTTACTTGACTCTTACATGGTTTTGAAGAGTGGAACAATCAACAACACTCTCCAAGGCTTTCTGGTTGTCCGTATGATTACATGGTGTGGTGGGTTGCTGATAGATTTGGTGATTTGTCAATACAATTGATACTATCCCCACTTCAGTTACTTATTTGTAATTGGCAGTTTTGTGTCAGGAGACAACAACTGTATCCTCCTTACAACAAACATCAAGACCCATGTTCAATAGTAGCATCCATATATTGTAAAATATGAATTTGTGTACTGCCCAACTTGGGATGGCAGGGAAGCTTAAATAGTCAACAAAGCTATTCCAAGATCAGTGATACATAGACTAAGTAATGGGATATTAAATACATCCTTTGTTGCTGTTTAATCTTTCTGAGAGGTGAATGCCTTGGCCTGGTCTTATCTGTACCCATGTATCAGTATACAATAACTGAATGTACTTTAGTAGTTGGGAAGCTATTCCCCACTTACTGAGGTTGTACAACCAGATCCTGTGTTCTGCAACATGCAGTGAAATCGACGAGCATGCATACAAATTCAGCATTGTGGTGTGTATCCTATTTGATAAAAGGGAACAGTGAACTAGCAGTGGCCAAGTTCTAGCTCTTGAAGCAGAATACCAGCAAAACTGTTTTCTGCGAATCTGCCAGTTTGCGAACACAAAAAATGCTTTTCCTATGTAGCAAACCCAATTTTGCGATTCGGTAACCTATTACAGAATCGCAAAATGGGTTTGCAATTCGGTATTGGGAAGGGACGTGTTTAGGACGTCCCTTCCTAATACAGAATCAAATTGGTATGAATGAATGTTTTGTGACAGAAAATGCAGTTGCAAAACATTTACATTTTATCTCCTACTTCAAGTAGGTGGTAACCCATTCGTAAATGGGGAGAGGTCCCCAAGGGACACTTTCCCCTTTGTGAATGTATGTAAAAACATTTTTAGGAGCAGGCAGTTGTCCCAAAGAATACTGCCTGATATTAAAACATGAAAAGAAAACTTATAAACTTGTAAAGCATCTCATTTTCCTTTAAGGAAAACAAGCTGCTTTACAAAAAAAAAGATTGCTTTATTTAAAAGCAATCCCAGACATGGTGGTCAGCTGATCTCAGCAGATCACCAGCCTTGTGATTTTTGCGATTCCTAGGGGGTCGCAAATTGCAACCTTCCTCATTAATATTCAAGAGGTAGGTTATTTACGACCCCCTAGAAATAGCAAAACGTGTACTACAAACATTTATACATTCCATTTTGCAATTTCCTAGTTGCAAATCCTTGTGATTCGCATTTAAGAAATCTGCCCCTTAGAGCTTAAAGTATGTGTACACAATTATATTCTGATTTGACTCACACATTGACATCTTTCTTGAATTAAGAATATATATACTTCTGTGCTGAAAAACCCTCACATTCAGCATTCTTGTAATCTCTGTTTCCTGTCATTACTACATAGTTATCTTCCTATGCCAATTTACAAAAGGAGATGGGAGAAAGTCAGGATGGATATATGCACACCTAAGCATGGTTCCAGGATGATCCTGAGATATGCAGTTGCAGCAGTTTTACGCTTACTGGCAAATGTCATCTGCTGTGTAGCATTGTATGACACAACACAAATGTTGATTTGGGTGTACATACCCAATCAAAGACTTTTATATGAGCTTTGTAAGAGGTGAATCTAAACATTTGATACTCCCTTGACACCACAACACATGGCAAATGCCACATATAGCATTTCAAGACTGCTTAGTTGGTGATGTACCCTAGTCAAGACATGTGGCTAGTTGTTACAGCTACCTCAACGACACAAATGCCAGACGAATCACTGTTGGGAAGATGCCCGTATTTTGACCCCCTTGGAGGAGTTGGTATCACTTTGAAATGAAACAAAGAATTCAAAGTTAGTCTTTACTCCATGCCACATTATAATCTGCCTTAGTCTAGAACCAAACATTCAAAAGGCATGCAAGGTACAGCATTTTAACACCAAAAGCCCCCTGAAACACACTGGACAGTGTCTGTGCCATTCCATACCCAATGCAGACAGCAGTTATAAGGCCCTGGGTTCACCAGTAGTGGTGCTGCCACTACTGTTTTTCATTCAAAGGCCATTGTGAGGGTCATTTTCCCAGTAAAGCACTCTGGTCAGTGCATTTTATGTGCTACAATGAGGGACTGGCATTATATCGACTGCAGCATTTGCACAGATTACGTCGAAGTAGACATGAGACACATACCAGGCATGCAAGGAATAGCTTCCAACACCCAAAGGCATTTCTTCCAAACACTGGACAGTGCCTGTGCTATTCCTTACTCGATGCACACAGCAGTTATAAGACCATTAGTTCATAGTAATTGTGCTACCAGTGCTGTTTTTCATTCCAATGCAAGTGTGAGGGTTATTTCCCCAGTTGGGTTCCAAACACTACAAGTACCAGAATGCACTCTGGTCAGTGTATTCTGTGTCCTACAATGAGGCATTTGCCTTATAATGACTGTTGCATTTGCACAGATAACGTGAAAGGAGACATGGGACACCTGATGGTACAGCTCCGTCATCACTCACATCATATTACCAGACACATATTGCAGTTAATGCAGTTAATGCACTTACCAAGTCTCTGCTGCTCATGCTCCTCCAGCTGAGCATCGAGGGTCAGCCAGGCTGCCCTCAGGACACTCGTGTACAGTGGAAAGAGGTGGGGTTGGTACACATGGGGCTGGTAGGACTGCCCCAATATTTATTTGGCTTTCTGCAAGGTCCAGCATTTCAGGTCATCCCAGTGCTTACTCCATGCCCTCCATGCCCTGCCCCACTGGTCCTATACACTTACTGTACTGCAGTGCTCGACGATGGTGGCCCAGATTCTGGCATGTGCTTCATTGTTCAGCTCGTTTGGTTTCACAGAGAGGGAGGATGGAAGAGGGTCTTATCTGATGGTGAGTTTGAGTCAGAATGAACATAAAATGGCTGCTAGTAAATTCCTGAGTTCCAGCCTGTGTTCAGATTGTCTGGCTCGGTGCAGAGTTTCTGCAGTTAAAGCATACGGATGTGGAGTGGTGACTCTGCATAAGGAGAGGGAGACTCCAAAAATTGCCCAGAATTCAGGATTATTAGGGAATTGCAATACAATATATACAAGCAGGGCATGAAAATCAGTTCTGGAAAGGAAGAGGGTGTGGCAACAGCCCAGTTTGCCCCTTTCCATCATTGTGCATGCAGTATACATTTTGCTCTCCATTCAGAGTTCACTGTAGTGATTCACCAAAGTTGGGGAAGCAGGGTTGTGTATCCGTATACACAAAGGACTTTATTCACAAAGGGGCTCACCACTCATGGTGGAGGCCCATCAGTTGTGGAGGACTTGTTGCACTTGGGGGTAATTCCTCTACTATGAGAATGTGGTGCCTCTTTGGGAATCAGGACCCTACATGTGTTTTTGGATTTCATCCTTCATCAAAAGGGAACAGCACTCGTCAAACTCTTTCATCAGAGGGAGGTGCAGTCAGCCATCTTATTTTAAAACAGAGTTGTCTACACCTCCAAGCATGAATATCTACCATCTGGCTACACTGTTGCACCCACCTCCGCCATCATGGCTGCCAGACATGAGGATAAGGTAGCCACCCAATCTTTGATACTGATTTTAACATACTAACTGATTGGGTGTGTGATAGGTACCCTTTGCATTATGTGGGGCGGAACGAAATGAATGCTGCAACACTCAAAGATTTATGGGCTCAATTGGCTGCTTACTGCAGGGTAGTGTGTCTTTGTACCTGCATTGGGCATAGATGTCCCATTAACGCAGAGTGTGTGTGTTAGAACAACATTACCAGCTCTGACAGTGGCAGGTACTATATGTCATACATCACACATTGTACCTGTTGATTTGACATACAAATGTAAAATATGTTCATAGGGGTACAATACTTATGTCTGTGTGATGCATTCAGAATTACACACTAACCATATTACCTAGCCATTTGAATATGAGGCCAGTAGGTGTAGTCAGAATCATGAGCGAGGCAGTTACCATTCACACAGCCCTGCCAGATTACCCAGATCCAATCACAAGTTTTTCCACCAAGCCAGGAGTGGCACTTCACACCTGAAGCTGCCAGACATGGCAGGTATGAGTATGGACTATCCATGTCATCACACAGGTCCACTTGAATCTTGCTGTACATATGACAGACATCTGGCCACACTGGCACATGATTGACAGCAAACACACATACAGGGTACCTGATTTACAAGGGACATCTGCCCTTGTTTGGGAGGCACCCCAGTTGTGGTGGACACTCCACGCTAGGGCCAGGATAACTGCAATAAGAACACACATCCTAGCAGTTAGACCCTGAGTACATAGACTTCTCAACTGCAGCACTGCAGCACTGAGAGCAGAGTCCTTTTGTGAATCAGGCCCCCATTGTCAAACGGGCCAGGGTGGTCTAACACATGCACTGACCTTTCATCCACTGAGGCAATGGAGTCCTCAGAGACATGGACAACACTATTTGCTGACATGTGCACATGACATATTGCATAGCCAATCCCTTGACTATTGTCAACAGCTGTTGTTTACAGACATTGAGTGTGGCTTACAAAGTAGTCTCAGGATGGAATTTATAGACCGAGTGTTAAATGTCCAACTGTCATCATTGACAGAGTACAAACCCCATGTAGTCAGTAGCACAACAGGTTGCTCAGGTGAGAAAAGTGTCAACCAGCTGGTCATGGACCCGCATACCCGCCCTCAATTGTGCGGTTGCCCAGAGTCAGACCTAGTTGAGGGCCCATAGGTAACTGTAGGCCATGACTTAAAGATATGTTGTGCATGGCACAACAGGCTACTATGATCTTGCACACAACTTCAGGGAAATACAGCCACACCACCCGTATGGTCAAGAAATCTGAAATGCAACTTCAGGAGACCAAAAGTGTCCTCTATGATGGCTCGAGTATGTATGTGTGCCCTATTATACTTACGTTAAGGTACAGTGGTTGCATGTCTTTATAGTGTGAGGAGTTGAGGGGAGAGTGCATATCCAGCATCACCTGAGGAGGCAAATTAGTGAATTTGTTTACATGTCCCTTTTGCATCTGTACAGTACATGATATATACTATGGTATGCAGTGTATGTTGAGACAGTGTATGTGGCATGAGGATTTGTATTGTAAAATGGTTGTTTATGTGACATAGCATTTATACATGACATTTATACATATCAGACTTGTGTTGTGTTTTGTACTTACCCTGTTGCAATGTGTTTCAAAAATCTCTCACTGTCATCCGCCAGGCAAGAGGTGACCAGCGGAATACAAAGGTGTCTTGAGTACTGCCTGAGACACTGCATGCACATCAAGGAATATACCACTGACATCCCAGACACCCTGTACATTGATAGAATGCCATTGTTGTCTGTTGTAGAAGAAGATATGTGCAATGTGGTGAGGTGGCTGGAGAGCCACATGGGTACAGATAATTGCACCTAACACCTGTGGGAAGCGGAAAATGAGATAGAAATCCGTAGCTACCCTTTGCATCCTGTCCAGTGTATGGGGAATTCGTATGTGGATATGGACAATCCTATTGATGCTGCCCAGTACCTGATGCAAACAGGGCACTGGCTTGCCTGAGAGATACCCACAAGGTCACTGGAGAACCTTTGGAATGTCCCCATTAATAGGAAATGGAGAGCTGCAAGGATCTTGACATAAGCTGGGATGGCGTGGGAGTGACATGTTACAGAGTCAAGTTCCTGCTCCCACTCACAAAGGATCTCCACATTTACATCTTGGGGGAAATGGTATCTGGCCCTGACATCTTGGCTGAAAATCCTAAATAGGTTTATCTTTTGTCTGAAAATCCTCTCCACTCTCCACCAACAAACACACTCAGCGACATGTTGTAAGGTCTGAAAGGGTTTGTTTGTGGCAGTTCTTCTTTTTGTTTGCTGCAGGGATGCTATTGGCTGTTGGGATGAGGAGTTTCAGCTGGAGCAGGGTGGATGTTAAGCACTTACACAAGTGTTTAGGATTGAAGTCAAAGTTCATCCGGTCCGAGTTTGGAGATTCTGCCCTGACTGTCAAGATTCTGTCTGACTGTGTCGATTCTGCCTCGAGTGTGGAGATTCCGCTCGACTGCGAAAATTCTGCCGAGTATAGACATAAAAATACTACTTGTGAATAATGAAAGTCGTAAAGTTAGACTTTTGTCTTAGATTACCTTCGTGAATTGGGCCCTTAGTAGTTAACTTGTCCAATATGTTCTTGCACAGCCACCTTCGCATCTGGTGTCAATTACATAACACTCACGATTCACCTTTATGGTTTTGATGTCTCCAGAACCCCTTGATGTAGATATAGCACCAAATTGCTTAATTACATGCTCTTTACCCTGACTATAAAGGTTATATTTCTATCCCTTTTATGTGTCTAATAAATTACATCTGAACACATATCAAACAAAGAAGCTGACACCATTGACATCTTGTTCATATTACATAGGGTCATTTGAACTATTTGCTGGTCACAAAATCTGACCTATATACTAAAAGGTTGGGCCCTTATTTATGCGTCAGTTTTGCGCCGCCGGTGCGTCACTTTTTGTGACGCACCAGCGGCCTAAAAAATGTGCCTTGTTGCGCCATATTTAAAAAGTGACGCATCTAGGAAGATGCGTCACTTTTTAAACCCCTGCGCCACATTATACCTGCGTCAGGTATAATGTATGCAGAGGGGGCGTTCCCCCGCAAAAAGCCTCGTAATAGTGACGCAGTGAAATCTATGAGATTTCACTGCGTCACATTTAGGATGCTGTTGCGTCAAAATCTTGACTCACAGCAGGCGTAAGACTGACGCAAGCCCTTTCACATGGGGCTTTCCCCATGTGAAAGGATGCATTGCTGGAGTTGCGTCACTTTTGTGACACTCCAGCAATGCGTCACTTTTGCGCTTACAGACACGTCAGAAATACTGACGTATCTGGAAGTCCTTGCCACATGATGCGTCATACATTAAATATGACGCATCATTGGTGCCGCAAGGAGTGCGCAATGAACAGTGACGCATCGCTGTTTTCACGCAGCGATGCGTCACTTTTCATAAATGAGCCCCCCGGTTCTTAAAAATCTGAATTGTTGCTTTCGCAGAGATGGTGGCCAGCTGGATTCAGAAGACCACCATATGTGTTTATGCTTTTAAATGAAGCAATCCTTTTTTGTAAATGTAGCTTGTTTTCCGCAAATGAAAATAGACTGTTTAAAATGAAAAACATTTTCAAAACTTTTTAAAGAGTAGTCAATAATGCTGTGGACCACTGCCTACGCTCAAAAATGTTTCTCTTACTATTCACAAAGGGTAGGCAAATCTGTTGGGTGCCATTTTCTGTTTTCAATGGATTCTTTCTACCGTTTAGTAGTCTGTAAAATATTAATGTTTTCTGTCGCAAAATATTAATACTTGCAAAACGAATCAGTATTTGGAAAATATACTCTAAAGAAGTCCTTCCAAATACCAAATTTAAATGGTTCCCTAAATCCATTTAGAGATTGGTAACCTATTACTATTACTAAATAGGTGTAGTACATTTAAAAATCACGGGGCATATTACCAAGCAATAGCGATAATTATCGCTATTGCTTGGTTAGCAAGAAAAAAATCAGATTAGCTGAAGGTTAGCGACTGTTTCCAGTCGCTAACATCTTGACACGCCCACTTTGCATGTAATTAGTGATAAATATCACTGACATGCAAAGCGGGGCCCAAGATGGTCGCTATCTCCTACTAGCTGTCGCTATCTGGTGTTAGCGACAGCTAGGTAATAGGGAGATAATTTTATCTCCGCTTTCTTGGCTTTTAAAGCCAAAAAAGCAGAGATAAAACCCCTTGCTAATATGCCTCCACATTTTCTTCTGGTAATCCTGGTGTTTTACCGAATTGCATGGTTTGAGACCAGTAAATGAGTTCCTACTTCTGGCTCCAGGTGACGATCTTTCACCAAAAAGTACCCTACATAAGTTCTTTAACTAAATTGTTTAGCAAGTATCTGATGCTAAGTTAAGCAGTTTCTTTCCAGAAAAGAAACCATTGCCCGTGTATAATGTAATACATTATAATGCCCTTGCACATTAATTGGGTTCGCTGAAGCATCTCACTCGCTGTTTTAATGAAAGGTAATAATTTTAAAACCAGAGTTAAGGTCTAAACTAAGGTGATATCTGCACCAACACTTATGAGACTTTGCAGTGAATAATGAAGGGCTTGTTAAACAAAGGTGCTAGATTCAGTTTTGGCACAAATGAGCATATGCACTCCCCTGAGCAGTTCATGATTAATACATCACCACTTTTAAAAATGCAAACTATATTAACATTCATAAGTGATCTCTAGCACTGGATAGCAGGGTGTTTTAGGATCGGAACAGCACTGGGCATTTAATATCATTAGTAATTATTAGAGACTTGCTAGGCATTTCCTAACATTTTTAAAAGAGTTAAGGATGGCCTTGTAAATAATGCAGCGTACTGAAGAAAGACAGGAGCTAACGATGTGATATTTTATGTTAAGTGATGTGCACGATCCTTGATTTCTGTGAAACACCCTTCGAACAATGCTAAGACCTCTAGCCATATACTTAAAATAAATTAAACCAGCCAGCTATATCACTGCGTACAATTTTTTTACGTTTAGTATGATAGAGTAATTGACAATTTAAGGTCAAATATGAGTTAGGCAGTAACCAAATATGACATGCACTAAACGGATGAAAACTGAGTGATAAGACATAAAAAGAGCATTGCACAGACCTGGCTAATACTCGTCCTCCTGGCAATACCATGGCCCAGAAGGTTAAGGCATCTGGGGCCATATGCATGAACACATTTTCCCATAGACACAGAATTGGCAAAACCCTTTGATGCATCTGGCCCCTGGTTCACGCATCAGTATTATGCATGCAGGCAGGTCACTTATTCATATCTTGGTGGTCTGGCTTAGACATGTGGTTTTCACTGTGTGCGCTAAATTTAGTGCACACAACTTGTGCAAATTGTGCACCAACTTTTTGTGCAAACTAGATATAGTTGGTCACCTCGCAAAATTTCCAGTCGCAGCGAGTCACAAAACGACCTGCGTAACAAATATTAAATAGGCACATTACTGTTTGAGAATCCGCTGTGATTATCTGCGTACACAGGAGTGGTGGCTTGAAAGGGAGAGTAGAACACCCTCTAGGGGGCATATTATCAAGAACGGCGTTAAAAATTATCGCCGGTTTAGCAGCAGAAAACTGCCGCTAAATCAGCGATAATGGGCTTGATAATATGCCCTTGTGAATTCCAATAGAAGTCCATGTTCTGGTGTTTTCTGGTGTGAACATGAGCTTCTATTGGAATTCTCCAGGGCATATTATCAAGCCCATTGTCGCTGCTTTAGCTGCAGTTTTCTGCCACTAAACCGGCGCTAATTTTAATGCCCTTCTTGATAATATGCCCCTTAGTGCTCACATTCCTAAATGCAAATATTCTCTTACAGCAGTGGTGTTCCTTACTGGAACACATGCTGCTTTAAAAAAAAGATTCCCATTTGAGAAGACATCAGTGGGAACAGGCAATGGTCTGCTGGACCATTGATTGTTGCGCGTGAGAACACTGTACACAATTCCCAAAAGAGAACCCTGTCCATCTTCCCTTTGTGCATAGATTATCACCTCCTATGAGAAGTCAGTCGCTATTTAATGTTTTGAAACCACAAATACAGTCCACAACCACTGATATATTTCACTGTAATTCATAATTAGGAGGTACGCCCAATTCACCACGTCCTGATTGCAATTTGGAATCGTTCTTAAGCCTTTTCTGTGATTAAGAAAGGCTTTCCAGAAGTAAAAAATGTTTTTTTATATACAACAGACCACCGTTTTGTGGTCGCCAACCCTGTGATTTTCTGAATTGCAGGGTTTGTGTGCCTGCTTTACGGCTTTCATCCATCAGGCCACTTACATTTTTCTCATTAACTATAAACAAGGTTTTATATAGAAGGTTTGTATTTCTAAGTGATCTACGCAGGAGCAGCAGCGGGTTTATGTTTGAACAACAAAAGGCTGTAGCTTTTCAGGATTACTCAATACTGGGGCATGACTGAGCCATTAACAGGGCACGAAAACTCTGCTGGTAGTCAAGGTTTCACTCTAGTTCTATATTCAGCCTCTTCTCAGCAACCTAGTCAGAAGGGCTACCTTGAACCTGCAGTAAATTGTTGAGGCCGAATCCTGATGAGAGTCATCGTGCATCCAGAGTGGTAGTTCAGTGACACATGCCATACAGAATTGCAGTGGCACACCGCTCCTCATTCTGCTAACTTAGGCTGCACATGAACTCCACACTGTTTGTGATTTTGCTTTTGTAAAACCCTGCATTCTCCACATTCAGCAGGCATAGGCAGGTGGCTACACTTTAACCATCCTGGCAGTGTGTTTTTTGATCTCTTTGCTCATAAACGCATCAGTGACATTATAACGGTGTAAACAATATTGATTCCCTAAAATAAAGTTTACAAAAATATCTATATCCTATACTTAACTTAACTAATAAACTCATGAATATCGATAACCAAAATATTGGTTTCATAAATATTTATTTTCCCTTATATTGATAGCAAAATTATCGAACACAATATCAATAGACACAAGTATCAGAACACAAAATATCGACTACATAAATATTGATGAAAATCAATAGTTTTTAAGCAAAAATATGCAAATAATAACACTTTACACAATTGTTTTTAAATGTATCTATAAAAAACATTCCAATCAGTATTCTAACAACATTATAACGAGTGTACATTATTAGAATAAACATAAATAGCCTCAAAAAGAAAACACATCAAAAGATAAAAATATTATTTCAGAAATATATCTATAACAATTATTCAAATGTAAACAATAATCAATAAATATTTCATAAATATAAATACATCATTCAGCCACACCATACAAATATAGTGCATTATATATATATGACATCATAAAATACCTACTTATTAGTGCTCACCATAAAATGCACAAACAGAAACGAAAAAGAAAACTAAATGAACACAAACCAATACAATTACAATACAAACAAAATAAACCACTACAATTAAGCAATCAATTTACCTAGCAATATAAATGGCACACAGAATAATACTAATTACCATTTCAAAAACAACAAAAAGCTACAAGACAAAAGTCGCCTAGATTTTCTAAACAGTTTTTACAAACAGAAGAGGAAAAATATACCCACTACATCCAAAGTAAATAAAATATTTATTTACATTAACTTATAGACTGATTCATTTTTAAAACACTAAAATAAAAATTATCTAACTAAACGCTCTACTACTTTTAAGTCTCTTAATATAGATAACATTTTATATCTGGGCAAAGAATAACAAACAATAAGGAATTTATTGACTTACTAAGCACAAACTCACCATAAAAAGGATACAAACTAACTTAACTCCCTCTGCCCCCACTAACTACCAACAAACAACCATTTAAAATAAAATTAAACACTTTTTTTCTCCAACATAAAAGGAGGCACCTGACATTACACGAACCCCAACAGAAAATCAAAAAAGAAAGAGTGTAATTTCCATCAAGAACAGACATGTAAGTATAAAATAGTAATTACATGTAGTTTATTTAAAAAAAAAATGAAATACTTGACATTATCATTCTATTTTCAGACACATTTACAGAAATAGCAAGATACATTACCTCCTAGAAAGGGAAACACTTACTCTATTGCATTGTCTACACTTGCAGCGAAGAAAGCACAAGCACAGAAACAGTCAACTGGATATTTAGTAAATATTACTCTAATGCAATCTATGGGAAGGCCACAACAAAAGATTATGTTGTTATTAATATAAAGGAACACAACCATCCCCCAAATGTCACAGAAATCAAAATAATGCATATACTTCAAGATTTAAGAGAGGCAAGTGCCAGTTCCCAAGAGCACATCACTAAAATATAAAAAGATGTACTTCCAAAAAGTCCCCAATCACACCAAAGGTCAACTACCACCTTTAACAACCTTAAACACTTAGGACCCTATTTATCAAAGGCTACATCTCTTTTGCTCCATGCAAAGTGGTGCATCTGTGAAGCAACCCTGATTGGCTTGATTAATCAGGAGTAACACAGAGCAGCCCAAAACTCTGTGTTGTGCCACTCTGCCCCAGGGAGGTGTTCAATGGGTTTTGCGTGTGTGTTTCCCTCACAGCTCTCATAGATTTTGATGCATTCCCAGATTTACCATTAATAGTAGATCTGGAAATGGGCCATAAATACTGCGCCTTTCCAGGAGAAGTGTAATGAAGAGAAATATCTTTATTTCTCCTCTTCCTCCTTCCATTCGGCAGTACATGTAGATAGAGAAAAATGATTCAGGGGATAGTCTTTGTGGGTGATGATGCCCCTTCCTGCACAAAAAACAATCTGCATGCAATTTAGGCACCCTTGCCCCATGCTGCAAGGTTTCTTGCATTGGCACTAGGCTGCCCATTATGTGCCATCACTGGCAAAGAGCACAAAAGCACCATATTGTGATAAATAAAATGCATTCCTGACCTTTCCCTTTACTGCAGTGCAGCACAGGAAGGTGACTTCATAAACTGTGCTGTATTACATCTAGATGATACTGGCCCTTAGATGCACACACTAAAAAGCCACCATTGATACCCCTCCTGCCACAAGAAGATAACAAGTTACTTAAATTACTGAACACTTAACCATCACACATAATGGGCAACCCTTCCTCTCATATGATAGCTAAACAACGAAAAACATATAATATTTTCTACCACTGATAATTCACTAAAACTAACACATTATCAAAAAAGGATGATTGCTGTCACATTGAAAACATGCATCAAGCCATTCATTCATATATACACCTTACATGGTGAGTATCAAAATACTAATATGCCATTCCTATATGCCCCACTATCTAACAAACAAGGCAGTACTTTTTCCGAACTATGAACCCACTTTAAAATAAAAACAGACATCCACACTCTATATATAACAATAATAGATTTTAAACAAGCCATGAATCAAACTATCCTAAAAACTTCACTCACACACAGCCATACAAGGCTGTTATTGCCAATTTAATCAAAGTATTTTGAGACACCTCCAACAATCTACAAGGGTAGAGTATGCAATCAAAGGATAATTTACGTTTGAAATCAAATAAATGATAGCTCTAGCCTATTTCCATGTCACAGAAGTAGCTAACCACTACAACGTACTGATAGAAATTCCTTTCTACCAATAAAACAAATGCAAACTAAGGGGTCTATCACAATGGTGGGTGGACAAAGTGCCCAGGGCCTCAAATATTATAAAAGAAGGGGGGCAACACAGCCCCCTCCTAAAAAAAAAAAGCCAGCATTGCGCCGGAGGCGCCGCCCCCTCCCTTTAGCACTCAGCAAACGCGCCCCCTGGTGTGTTGTAAGTTGGGGAATTAATTCCTCTTGAATACTGAGGGCCTCTGTGGGCCAACTAGCCCACCAGGTACCTTCAGTATGCTCCACAGAGCTGTGTTGCAGAGAGGTGTTCTGAGGCTGCACCCCTTTTTACACCTCTCTGCAATGCAGCTCTGTGGTGCTTACTGGAGGTACCTGGTGGGCTAGTTGGCCCCCAGGGACCCACAGGACTCAAGGGGAATTAATTCCCAATTTTCAATGCGCCAGGGGGCGCGTTTGCACAGCGGTGCTGGGAGGGAGCAGGGCCTAACAAAACAAGTGTGCAAATGTGTCCCCTGGCGCGCTGTAAAGTTGGCTAACTTTTCTATGAAATATCATGAATGATTGATTGATTTTGTTTCTTCAGCATGCTGCTATAAGCATTTAAGCTTTAAATACAGTTTTTAACTCTGGATTATAGTTTTTAAGGAACAAGGTTTTGTTCCTATTTAGCACATGTCTTTTTACACCTTATGAGAACTTTAGATCCACATAGAAGACTAAAGCATTTAGAAAGATCCACATTGTGAACACACCCTATGGATCAAAATATCTGTGCCGGCCATATTGGGTTAGGTCAAAGCATTGTGGCTAATCATGTATTATACAGACATTAATGAACATGCTTTTTCCATTTTGAAACATATCATTTTATAACAATAGGTTTAACATTTTGTGTTACAAATGATGTAATTGAAATACCTCCATACAATATTTTTATTCATTTTACAAGAAAATGTTTTAATGTATTTATTATACATTTTATATGGATTTAACCTAACAGTATATATTTATGGCTGGTTTTGCAGAAATCAAATGGCAAAGATTGTTTCACAGAACAACAAAAAACTAAAAACATATGAATTTCTTCTATGTTTACACATTGTTGATCATGTGTATGGCACCTTGCAGTTTAAATCAAGTACCTGGGCTCCAAAAACGTGTCATGTGATCAAGGCTCTGCTTGGCCGAAACGCGTCAGGGCGATTATGGTGGATGAGCAATAAAATATTTGCAAGCACATAAATTGGGTTTGTGTCCGTCTTTCCAGAGTGAAGAGAAGCAACAAAGAATGGTGTAAGCAATATATACATATATATATATATATATATATATATATATATATATATATATATATATATATATATATATATATATATATATATATATATATATATATATATATATATTCAATAAAATAAAAGTAGGTTTCAGGGACGTTATGGTTAGTTGAACATTTGACTCATATAAAACCAGAGAAATTCGCCTGTTATTGTTAGTTGAGCTAACTATAACTCGCGCACCTGAATGCACTGCTGATGACGTCACATATTACATCACTCATGATATGGTCAGTGACATCACTGATGACATCACTGAAGACATCTCAAATGATATCACTGATAACATCATCCAGTGAATTTGTGTTTCTGGAAAGTTTAAATATTTTTCATATATATCTATGCCAAGGTATATTGAAGAATGCTTGGATTTACAAGTGCCTGAATGGAGTATAGTAGGTGCATGAGTGACTGTATAAGTGAGTGATTGTCGAGAAAACAACAGAGAGAGTAAGGGATTGTGTGCACTTGTGATGGACGAGGAATACTCCTGTTCCCCCGGTCTCGGATATTGAAAAACAAATGAAGGATTAACACCCGATGTATAGGCTGAAGGTTTTCCAAAATTGGAATAATTATTCCTTTTCTAAAAACCGCTCACTCACCACCTAGTGGTGACATGCTTCATCATCGGGGTCCACCCTGGTGGCCTAGCGTCACCAGGGTGTGCTTCGACACCTGTAATACAGTGGAGCAGGTTGTGGGGTGTAAGTGCAAAAAAGTGTTAACAATTGTCATGGTTTAACTTTATAGGAAGGAATTTTTATTGAAAAGCAACTGGACAATAATAAAATAATAAAAGTGAGATACTGGATGGGGAGTTACGACCTACGTATCTCAAAATGTGTTCATAGTGCATTGGTCAACATGTTTCAACCATAAGGGAAGATTCCCGGTATTCATCAGGACCAAGGATATGGATGGTATGGGCCCCCTAAAAGACCCACCCTGTCCTAAATCCTTAAAAGACCAGTGGTAAGGTGTACCATAGGTGGTGTGCTCTCACAATTGAGAAGCATAGATACAACAAAAACCTGTGGGGAGAGAAAATCAAAATAGAAGGGCATCAGGCTCAAATTGTCCTTACTAGCCTGTTACGTCGTGCAGGGTATAAGAAGAAACTAGACAATCTCAATAAAGAAATGAATATAGAGACAACCTCACTCAACAGAAAGTGCTAAAATTTCAAAAAGACCTCAAAAAATTCACATTTGTCAAGGCATATCCGTACTCAGATCCTGATTACAAAGCCACAACTACACCAGACCCAGACTCGGATGCTTCAAGCAACACCTCCCACAGTTCCAATAGCAGTGGAGGATCCAACAACAGTACACGAGACAAAGACAAAGAGGAGCATACCGAGGGCATTACCAATGGCCACAATATAACCAACCCCCATTCCAGAACCCTTACCAACAACCCCAACAGTTCCCAATGTATGGATGGCAGCCTCCTTTCCAACAGTTCCCTTTCCCTCCCAACCAATTCCATCCTCCTTTTCAGAACAGAGGCAGGCGCGGGAGAGGGTGCAACAAACAAGGGAACAACGTCCACTGGGAAGAGGAAGACACAGTGGGCAGCCATACCCGGAGCAAAACCGGGGCCAACAGGGCAGGCCCCAGCAACATGAGGAGCTAGTGACCAATTTGTCATCGCGAATACTAACTGAGACGGAAACGCAAGTCCTGAATAAAGGACTTGGATTTGTACCTACAGCCACTCTGGACAAATTCAAACTACAATGTGAACTGGCAGCGTTCTTCAAAAAACTGAAGCTTAAAGCTTTCGTTAAAAAAACAAACACAGAGAACTCAGAAGAGATTACAAATGAAACCTGATTAAGAACAAAATCAACATTTGTACCGCCCCCACACACTATTCCAGTGGAAATAAACACCTTCGAACAGGCGGTGTTCAATGGCATTGAATCTATGTCAGTCTCCACACTCTATCACAACACCAGCAGGTCCGAGAAAAAAGCAATATCTGACCTGAAGAAGGATGACACAATAGTGATTAAGCCAGCAGACAAAGGTGGAGGCCTGGTAGTAATGAATAAAACAGACTACAATATGGAATGCAGACGTTTGCTTGATGACAGAAAGAATTACCAGCCACTTCTAACCGATCCCACAGAGGATTTACAGACAGAAATCATAGATCTGGTGGAAACAGCGGAAGCAGCAGGAGACATCTCCAAACAGGAGGCAGACAACCTAACCAAAACTGAAGCCAGAATACCATATTTCTACGTGGTACCTAAGATGCACAAGAACAAACTGCCCTCTCCCGGAAGACCTATAGTATCCGGCATAGGCTCACTCCTGGAACCCTTATCTAGGTTTTGTGACTTCTTTCTAAAAACCATTGTACAAGGCACGCCCACTTACCTCAAGGACACAAAAAATCTATTAACACTCTTGGAGACAATCAAAATGGAAGAAAATACCATTATAGTAAGCTTTGACATAGAAAGCCTTTATACTAACATACCGCAGGATGCAACCATCAATGTACTCAGAAAAACACTGGAAGAGACCACCTGGTACCACCGAACACCCAAAGAATTCATCATCAAATGTGCAACCCTAGCTTTGAAAAGGAATTTCTTCGAATATGAAGGCTCATTATACCTCCAAATAGGGGGCACATCTATGGGCAGTGTTTTCGCTCCTAGCGTAGTGGGACTCTATGTGTTCGATTTTGAACAAAAATATATCTTATCGCCAGACAATCCCTTTTTTGCAAACATCAAATTCTGGCGAAGATATATTGACGATGTTCTCACAATCTGGCAGGGTCCACAAGAAACACTAACAATGTTCATAACCTGGCTCAACAACCGCGACCCACATTTGCACTTCACTCATAGTGCAGACAGAGATAAATTGGTTTTCTTGGATATACAAATCCAAAGGGAAAATGACACCCTAACTATCAAGACCTATTTTAAACCAACTGCAAAAAACAATCTTTTAAGGTACGAAAGCTTCCATCCACGACCCTTGAGGGAAAATCTGCCCTACGGTCAATACTTACGCCTACGAAGAAATTGCAGTAAACTGACAGACTACAAAAGCCAAGCAGAAGACCTAACCACCAAACTACTGCAACGCGGTTACCCACCGAAGATCACACATAAGTGTCAAAAGCGAGCAAGGAACCAACCTAGACAAGCCCTCCTTGAAGAAACAATAAAAAACAGAGAAACAGCTCCACTCACATGCGTAACTACTTATAACGCAATCTCAAATCAAGTCAGCAGAAGTATCAACAAACATTGGTCTATAGTCAATTCAGGAAATCTCAAGTGGGAGAAACTTCTGTTCTCTTACAGAAAAGCCCAAAGCATAAAGGATAGCTTGGTGTATACCAGACCGAGAAACACGACAACGAACAACAACCCCACCTTAACACAGATATGGGGCCTCCCTCCAGTAACAGGACACTCACGTTGTGGGGATTGCAGTGTCTGCCACCTCACGGAAAACACCAAAACTCTAAATCTAGAAACAGGCAAAATCTGGGAACGGAGATCCCACACCAATTGCAATAGCAGCAATGTCATTTATCTCATCACATGTACCTGTGGGAAGCTGTATGGGGGAATGACTACCCACAAGATAAAACAACGTATCTGCGAGCACAGAAGCACAATACGTTGCAAGAAAAACATTACCAAACTGACAGACCACTTCCTCACCTTCCACCACACTCCAAATGACATGAGGTGGACTGTGATAGAACAACTGCCACCAGGCCCTAACATACAGGCCCGCCTCTTTGAAAAAGAGCAGCGTTGGAATTATAGACTGTCAACCCACAAGATGGGCTTAAATTATAACATTCCATGGGGTTCTGTGCTGAAATAATCCACCATGATTAGTCTCTTCAGCATCATAATAACTCCCTACACACAACATAGCCTTGGGCGCACATACCTGAACCAACAATGCCCCACCCTTGACACCTTTATTCCAATTGAGCCTCTCTTAGCCTATGGTTCTACTCATAGCAGCACGCAGAGTATGCATCTGCTAGCCATCTACAATCATTACCTCTGTTTTATTCACAGCAGCACGAACCTTGAGCTACTCGCCTTGTGTTAATGCCACCAGGTCATTATAGCCAAGGGCACTTATACCCAAACCATCAATGCCCCACCCTAGATACTTTTATTCCAATTGAGCCTCTCTAATTTCAAGGTTCTATTCAAAGCTGCACGCAGATTATGCATCTGCTAGACATCTACAAACATCACCTCTGGTTTATTTATAGCAGCACAAACCTTTAACTACTCGCCATGTGTAAAGATCACCTGGTCGATTTTGGTTACAACCGCCGCCTGTGGCATTAGGCGCTCCCCCCAGCTCCTTCAATATCCTTTCCCATTAGAAATCATACACGCGCTACAACGCATGCGCGGACATCCCAGCATTCCGTCTCCTTGACTACCGACGGACCTCACAGGCCCCCGTAGCCAACCCGGTGACGTGACTCACACGTGACCTCAACCGGAAACAGCCTCTCGTTATTACCGTTCCCGCTATGCACGACACTCATAGCCGAGCAGCGGAAGGTAGACGTAGGTTATGGGCCTCTCGCCACGCCAGTAAACTGTAAGTAAATACCCCGCTTTTTCCTGCAGAATCCGGACATGGACAGTTGCAAGGCCACATCTGTTCCTTAGCGGCTTTACTTCACTGCCCCCCGGCATTGACCAATATCCTCTACCTAATCACGGGTACCATATTTCTTCTTTTAGAATACGTTGTACCGCGTGAAGCACCTACCCCCTGCCCGCCGAAGCTTAATAGGATAATCTCACAAGTAAGCCTGCCATATGCCACGGAGTATCTGTGACCACCTCCATGTTACATGTTTGTGAGTCTTGTATGTCTTATGATGACGTGACAATCACGGAGGGCTACCTTACTGTGGCCCTAGCCTTAAAATAATGCGCGAATGAATGCCGCTGCAATGAAATAATGCGCAAATGAATGCAGCAGCGATGAAACCTCGCACTTTTGAAATCCGGTAATAAATATAACGATATTGCATGCAAAGCTGCACGCACCTATAAACTTTGATACAATATTATCCTAGACCTAATGATAATGCGCTCACGTTCACAATTAGATCACAACTTTCGTCTTTTGAAGCTTTTCCAAACACCACTGTAGCATGCAATATGTATGCACTGAGAGTCTGCACGACGTAACAGGCTAGTAAGGACAATTTGAGCCTGATGCCCTTCTATTTTGATTTTCTCTCCCCACAGGTTTTTGTATCTATGCTTCTCAATTTTGAGAGCACACCACCTATGGTACACCTTACCACTGGTCTTTTAAGGATTTAGGACGGGGTGGGTCTTTTAGGGGGCCCATACCATCCATCTCCTTGGTCCTGATGAATACCGGGAATCTTCCCTTATGGTTGAGATGCACTCAACTCCTATTTTCAATCAAGCTTGAAATAAACCTTCATTAATCTCCAGACCTTTCCACCATTAAATTGTTTCTCCCTTTTCAGACATTCGATTGATTACCTCAAGAAGGGCGGAGCGGGAGCTGACCCCGCAATGATGCCCTGGGCATTCTGACACCTTCCATCATGGTATCAAGACACCGTCCCCAACCAGTGACCTGGTCTACCATACAAACGTATCCCGGACTCGGAGCTTACACCAACATGTCGTGGGACACACCGGTGGTGGCAGGTGAGCAGTGAAGCCTCGATGTGCAAGACCTACAACTGAGCAAAGTGCGAGGAAAGGGGTTGGGGTGAAGCACCCTGGGTTCAGCACCCTTGGTGCACAGGTGCATGCAAGCGATTTTCCCGTAGCTAATATTGTACGACTATATTATCAAAGAACAGTGATAATATTAGCACCACTTTAGCGGCAGGAAACTGCCGCTAAACCGGCTATAATGGGCTTCATAATATGCCCTTCTGAATTAACCCAGGTTCACACCAGAACCTGGGCTTCTATGGGAATTCACAAGGGCAAATTATTAACCCCTTATCACCGCTTTAGCGGCAGTTTCCGTGGCGATAATGTTATCGCAGTTCCTTCATAATATGGCCTATAATCTCTCATGTGTTTCATTTTAAGGACTTGCTGAGCCACACTCTTTCTCGCGGACCCCAGCGTCCTACAAAAAAGGGTGACAGGAGGGTAACCACTAAGGACTGGTTGCGGTAGGAACTCCAGCGTCCTATACAAACGGGTGATGGGAGGGTAAACACTAAGGGCTGGGTGCAGTAGGCCGATGCTCTGTCTCCTCCTCCATCTCTTCTTTTGCTTCTCCCTCCCCTTCTCCCTTCCACCCACTCCCCCTCCCTTCCATTCTCACTGTCCTCCTTTCATTCGGACTACCATTCTTTACCTTCTCCACATAGCTCACATACTTATGTTTTGTTTTTGTCTTGCAGGTTTATTATAAGAATACACAACACCTGAAACAATGACCAACAGGAGAAGCCAGCAAGGCAACTGTCTTCTCCAGCACAGTGTACAAACTCCGCAAGGTTCCCCTCATGACAGCTCTACATTCTAACATTACATACTTAGATTCTAGTAGAATTACATATGGACATTCTACTATGACTTACATTGGAATACTGCACAGAGCACATGACTTTACAGCAATGAGTTCATGGTTTTCTCCATGAGTCTTGAGACCGGTAGGGGTTAGTAGTTTGCTTCCCACTCCCTGTATTGTATAAACGCAAACTAACACTACTTCCAAAGGTATGCTACAGCACCCAGAGCACAACACTTTACTGCAGTGAGCTCACAATTTACGCTCATTGTTTAATCCCGAGTCTTCACACCAGTAGGGGTGAGTAGTTCGCCTCCCACTCCCTGTATACTATAAACGCATACTAACACTACTTACACACTTATACTACAGCGGCTAGTATCCTACAGTACCCAGAGACCATCACTTTACAACAATCAGCTCGGTTTGATCCCGGAGTTTTCACACCATTAGGCGTGAGTACTTCGCTTTCCACTTCCAGTATAGTATAAACGCACTGTAAAAGTCAGTAGTTAGCTTCCCACTCCCTGTATGGTATTAACGCCTACTAACACTACTCACACACGTATACTACAGAGCCCAGGGCCCATACTTTTAGAGCAATCACCTCTAGTTCATCCCCAAGTCTTCACACCGGTAGGCGTAACTACTTCACTTCCCACTTCCGGTATACTATCAACACACAGTAGTGGTCAGTAGTTCACTTCCCACTCCCTGTATGGCACACATATGCTACAAACACCAGACCACATCAGTTTATAGCAATGACCTCACGGTTTAGGCTCTCAGTTTTATACCCGAGTGTAGCACCATAACATATCAGCATCATGCCACTCTGAGCAACATCACACTTTCAGACCGGTAACAGTGATAACTACCTACTGGCGACGGCAAGTAGGTAATAAAGAACAAATTAGAATAGTTCCTTAATTCTTTTAGCTTTGAAAACTTCTCTCTATTACTGTCTTTCTAATTTTCCATATAAACAAGTTTATTAATATTCAAGTACACATAGAAGTCAGAAATGCAACGTATTCTGTCAACACACTCTGATACATTCTACAACACGTGGAGGTTAAAAGTTCATCAATTTTTTTAAACCTAACGATATTTGTTTGCAACATTTTCTTGAACATTTAACGGCATGTGTAGGTTAAAATTTCACAATTGTTTTAAGTTTTGAACAGTGCCTTCCAAATGCAAGTAGTGGTTGAGTTGAGCAAATTTTATCCTATATTATGTACTCCACGTGAAAACAGCTTTTTCTTAACCAATTACAAAGATGCTTTTCAACAAAACGAATGAGCACCATACTTTTAAAAAACAATGCTTTTCATCTCCCAATCAGGTACCGTTTTGTATGTAAAAAAAACGAGTTCCCCACCTTTAAACATATCTCTTATTCTACGAAGGAACTGCATGAGCTACAGACATCTTTCCATACCTTCCAGCCATACCTTCAAAATGCTAGTGTGGATCGTAGGACATAGCTATGTTTTCTGGTGCAAGAGGTATGCAGAACAGAGGGAGGTACCATGTTACAACGCATACCATTACAACTACCTACTTTTACAACGCGACCATTACAACGCATACCATTACAACGCATAGCGCTTTGAGGTGCTGGATAGTGGTAAGTATAATTTACTATTCTAACTCCAGTCCCCGTGGACACTAGGGAAGGTGTTGGATAGTAAATTATACTTATTCCCTATCCTAGAGTGCCCCCCAGCGCACTGCGTTGTAATGGTATGCGTTGTAAAAGTTGCGTTGTAAAAGTAGGTAGTTGTAAAAGTTGCGTTGTAACAGGTGTATACCAGAACAGAGACGTAGTGACTTAGACCTCAGTTTACAAAATGTGGATATTAAATGGTTTGGACAGATATGATTGAAGTGGCACCAATTGTTGCCTTTGGTTAAAACCTGTTTGCATCTCCAACACCCTGACCTCATGATTGTGCACTGTGCTGGAAACGGCCTAGGCACATTGACTGGGGTAGGTTTGGAAATGCTTATGAAGGATACCTTTGGAAAATTGATGTTACGTATTCCTCAAACTGTCTTTGTATATTCCAATATATGCCAAAGACATAAGTGGAAATGGTCCAAACAAGTTTTTCCTCAGATTGAAAAATCTTGGAAAAAAGTCAACTAAGCTGTCTCTGCATACCTCAGAGACCACAAAATGGGGTCCATATACAACAACAATATACGTTTTAATATGGCGAATATATACTGAAGTGATGGAGTACACTTCACAGATCAGGGAAAACAAGTTTACCTGAATAACTTTAAGCTGTGCATCTGCACTTATATGTATCTCCAACTAATGAACACAAGGGCTCTTTTTAGAGCCACCCTATAACTTACAACTTAGGCATGCTATTTTGGGGCAAGATAACGGCAACTCCTGGACCCTCGCCGAAATGTATTCTCCACACTGCTATGGCGCAGCGGCCAGACCATCTCACTTTGCAGCACAGTCCTCTTGCTTTGATCCCCGGCTCTACTCACCCATAAAGATGAGTAGTTGGCACTTTACAAATACCGTATTGATTTACCTTTGCACTCCCTTTACAACACCATATACAAGTTGAACACGTGTGGCACAGCGCCCAGACCACATGACTTCACAACATACCACACAGTTTAGGCTCAGGGTTTCATATCCGACTCCAGCAGCAGCTCAAACAGCATGACACTCTAGGCAATAACTCACTTAGGGCCAGATGTAGGTCACCAAATACCGGTCGGTAACGGCTGATTTCGGCCTTTACCGACCGGTATTTGGTGATTGAGATGTAGGGGGCCTATATTTGACAGAATCAGTACATTTACTGATTCAGTAAATTTACTGATTCTGTAAAATACCGAATCAGTAAATATACCGAATCGGTTAATCTATATGTAGGTGGCACTGGAAACAGTGCCACAGGCCCCTAGGAATTTGTTATTTACTATGTAATACTATTACATGCTAAATAACGAATTCCTGTGTATATGCACATCTGTGCATGTACACCTGTGCCATGTGACACACATACATGCCCTCAGGGTATGTATGTGTGCCACATGGCACACAAGCCTGAATCAGGGGTGCAACAGGGTGTCAAAGTGACACCCTGTCCCCTTTGTAAATTCCGTAATTTTACCGAATCAGTATTTACCGATTAGGTAATTGACATTGGTTCCTATGGGCTTCAAGGCCCATAGGAATCAATGGCAATTACCGATTCGGTAAATACCAATTCAGTAATTACCGAATGTTACAGATTCGGTAAAAAAATCGGTAAAAATACCTACATAGCTTTTACCGATTTGTAAATACCGAATCGGTAAAATTCGGTATTTACGAATCGTTAAATGCCATTTACCTACATCGGGCCCTAAATTTCCGTACCTCGCACTTTCAGACCGGTAAGGGTCAGTAGTTCAGCGACTTTACCCCGATTTCGTCAGCATCTCAGCTTACACCCTCAGTGCCATCACACTGAGTAGTTAGCACTTCACAAATACCTAATTGATTTAATACGCACAAATTTACCTTCACACTCCCTCTATAACGCCCCCTAAGCACCATACACAAGCTACAATGTTCGAAACAGAAGTTCATCCATGTAGCTATAACTACATCCTGACACTATTTGCACAGATGTGGCACAGTGGCCAGAGCAAATGACTTCACAGCATAAAACACACACCTTGGACTCACACTTTAATACCCAAGTCCCGCACAAGCTCACCTTACCAGCATCAGACTCTAGGCAATACCTCACTTGATTTCCGTAACCTAGTACTTTCACACCAGTAGGGGTGAATACTTCGCTTCACACCCCCTCTATAGCACACCCTAAACACCCCACAGAGCTTACAGTGCTCCTACCCTTCTCTTTCCCACTTTTTTCCCCTTTTTTCCCCTTACTCACTTCAACAGAATGACAAAATGACGGCCAACACTTCCTAGTTCCAACCGCTCGCTCCGCTTGCAGCCAATCAGCAGCAAGCTCGTGCTCGTAGTAGCCTCAGCCAATCAGATAGCAGAATTCCAAAATATCGATATCTGTAAATTTCAATATTTTTCAAAAACTAGTGAACAAATTTACACAAAATAAACAAAAGTGTGCTTTCTAGACCAAGGCCCTTCTCCCTGCCAGATTTGGGGTAAATCCATTTACCCAATCGACCTGTAGCTTTGTCTAGATTCTCCTATGGAAATTAACATGTAGAAAACACGTTTTGGGACTCCCCTTTTTTCTCGGCCCCCCCTTGATGAATCACCCCCAAACTTTTAACATAGGAGCTGATCTCAACAAAGAATTAATTTTGAAAAGTTAGCGAAGATTCGTCAATCGGCGCTAAAGTTATTGGGAATAGAATGTTGCCATTTTGGTAAATAGGTCCTAACGATATTGTTGTGCTGGAGGCGTGCTTACCATTCAAGGCTCCTTGTGTGCAGCTGAGGTCCGGGTGCTCCTTTGTACGTTGGGTACCTCGGAGCTGGAATATTTACGCAGCGGCCCATGCCGCGGAAGGAGCACCACCCTGAAAAAACCGGGGGCCATGCGGTCTTGACTACGGGCCGAGAACATGGGACAGCAGCGTATGGATTCTGCACGCATTCCACACAGCGAGGCCTATCTGTGGGCTTGAAAAGTTACCAACTGAACATTAGTGCGACGTGAGGCACTACAAGTCCCATAAGTCCCATCTAGGGCGTGCATCTAAGCAAGAAGGGTTTGGCGCCTCAAGCGCTCCTTCATAACTGCCAAAGCCTATGAAAAGAAAAGTGGGGACACTTCGAAACGCATCAGGCATCCAGGGCAGTTTGAACAGTCAAAGGATATCATTGTGCTGGAGGCGTGCTTACCAGTCAAGGCTCCTTGTGTGCAGCTGAGGTCCGGGTGCTCGTTTGTACGTTGGGTACCTCGGAGCTGGAATATTTACGCGGCGGCCCATGCCGCGGAAGGAGCACCACCCTGTAAGAACCGGGGGCCATGCGGTCTTGACTACGGGCTGAGAACATGGGACAGCAGCGTATGGATTCTGCACGCATTCCACACAGCGAGGCCCATCTGTGGGCTTGAAATGTTACCAACTGAACATTAGCGTGACGTGAGGCACTACAAGTCACATAAGTCCAATCTAGGGTGTGCATCTAAGCAAGAAGGGGTGTGGTGCCTCAAGCACTCCTTCCTAACTGCCAAAGCCTCTGAAGAGAAGTGTGGACACTTCGAAACGCATCAGGCATCCAGGGCAGTTTGAACAGTCAAAGGATATCGTTGTGCAGGAGGAGTGCTTACCATTCAAGGCTCCTTGTGTGCAGCTGAGGTCCGGGTGCTCCTTTGCACGTTGGGTACCTCGGAGCTGGAATATTTAAGCGGAGGTCCATGGCGCGGAAGGAGCTCCACCCTGAAAGAACCGGGGGCCATACGGTCTTGACTACGGGCCGAGAACATGGGACAGCATCGTATGGATTCTGCACGCATTCCACACAGCGAGGCCCATCTGTGGGCTTGAAAAGTTACCAACTGAATATTAGCGCGACGTGAGGCACTACAAGTCCCATAAGTCCCATCTAGGGCGTGCATCTAAGCAAGAAGGGGTGTGGTGCCTCAAGCGCTCCTTCATAACTGCCAAAGCCTCTGAAGAGAAGTGGGGACACTTCGAAACGCATCAGGCATCCAGGGCAGTTTGAACAGTCAAAGGATATCATTGTGCTGGAGGCGTGCTTACCATTCAAGGCTCCTTGTGTGCAGCTGAGGTCCGGGTGCTCCTTTGTACGTTGGGTACCTCGGAGCTGGAATATATATATATATATATATATATATATATATATATATATATATATATATATATATATATATATATATATATATATATATTACCTACTGGCGGTCGCCAGTAGGTATATATAGTTAGGATTTTTTCCCTATGGGATTTCTGAAAATTCTATGTCTAATAACTTTGGCGTTTGTGGACGGAATTGGCTGAAATTTTCAGGAAAATGGCACATTTTGTTTCTGAGCAGCCCTTGAAAATTTGGGGGGGTTTCATCAAGGGGGGCCCGAGAAAAAAGGGGGGTCCCAAAACGCGTTTTTCCCATGTTAATTTCCATAGGGCGGTTGGACTCACTTTTAGCCCGAACGGCTGAATGGATTTGCACGAAACTTGGCAAAATTGTAGGGACTGTTAGGCCGATGTGCCTTTGCTAGGTCTCAATATATGTGCTCCAGTGGATTTTGAGAAATTAACGTTTAAATCAAGATATATATCTGTAACAGCGGTCCGGGCAGCGATCCGGTTCGCGTACTTTTCGCTTATCGGAACTTTGCGCACGGAAAGCTGATTGGCTCTTCGGTGTTTGTCAACATTCTAAACAGTCCGGTGCAGCCGCCATCTTCTCTCTCGGTAGGATCGAGAGACAAGAGGAGGCCAAAACAAAGAGGGAAATTTCCATAAGGGGGCATAGTAGATCCTCCCTGACCCCCTAGGTTTTATGTGGTGTTTTTAAAAGGGCCCAGCAGGGTCCAAAAAAATATATATATTTTTTTTTTTCGCGATGAGCGTCTAGTACGCGAACCGGAAAGCGTTCTGGGCAGCGTACTATAAGGATAATAGAATGATACACTTTTCAAAGACTGTATGTTAATTGTTTGGTTTTTTTTCTTTTTTTTTTTTGTTGTCTTTATTTTTAAAGTTATTTTTGTTATTTTCATTGTTTTTCATACTTTATTAAATTTTCTAACATTTCATTGTCAGAAATGTCATAATTTATTATAGGGTGTAATTGTTTTTCATTTTCAAGCAAGTTGTCTACTGCTTCAACACATTGTAGAAGTTCGTGGTCTCTACTGTCATCCATAAAGTCATCAAGTTTGTCTTGGCTGCTCTCCTTCAGTTCAATCGAAAATGAAATTTGTTGTTCGCCTTCCATTTTGCCTGAAATTTTGAATAAGAAAATATATATTAGTAGAGATAGGGCACTGTTGGGATTAATTTTAGATAGTCATTTTTTATCAGTGAATTTATCTTTTGGCAGTGTATAGTATCAGAGTGGAAATAGGACTATAAAAAAGTGTATGTGATTTAACCAAGACAAGCCTAACTCCATTCATAACTATAACAGAGAAGTCTATCTAAATACATTACTACTACAGAGGGATAGTGTATACGTAGCAGAAAAATTCTATTATATTAAGTTATAGTGCACAATATATTTCGTTTTTAAAAATTATATCTTACCTTCACAAAGAAGTTGAAGTTTTTGGAAGCTATTAAAAGGTGTTGTACAACAAGAAGTAGTAGTCAAAATGGCTGTGTTTTCTTCTCTTCCTTTATATATATTCAAGTATATAACCAATCAAATGTCAGGTAATAAAAGTAGAAAATGAAAGTAACATTTTCATTGGTTGTCAATTCCAACAGTTCAGATGTGTTTTGTGAAGTAATTTACCTCACGGTATTTGGAGAGGTCTAAAGGCTAAATGGCTAAATGAAATTTCAATCAAATTTGTGAGAATGAAAGGGATTGTTATGTAGTATGAGCTAATTTATATTTGGTGAGAGTGTCTCTAGTCGTTTTTCTGTAAATTACTTTCCCGCCTTTTTTTTGGACCGCTTCCCGGATAGCGGTCCGGTCCGCGTACTTGGAGCGTAACGGGAGTCCACCATTTTGTGTTACGGTCGAATCAAGGTATAAAATGGAGGGTAAATAATGTTCTGAATGGGTAGAAGGGGGCATGGTACAAGTATTTTGCCCCCCTACGTTTTCTGAGGGTGGCTGAGGAGGACTATATTTGCGAAGAAAAAACTTTTTTTTGAAATTTTGCGCGGTTAGCTTCCAGTTCGCGTACCGGATAGCGCTCTTTAAGCGTAGTTTGTTGAAAATTACAGAAAAAAGTTAGAAAAAAAATAATAAAAGTGTGTGATCAGATGAAGGGTAGCTCTGAGAAGAGCTTTTGGGTTTATGGTACATTTAGGTACTTATAAGTAGGTACCAATGCACAGTCTTAAATTCAGAATGAAAATTCTGTTGCCCTCATCTGAGAAGTGAACTCCATCTCCTCTGTAGATATCTTGCATGTAGTAACGCAAGTTATTGTTGTACAGAGAGCCCATTCCATGGTCTCTCATGAAAGCTGACACAGATTTGTTTACATGCTTCCTCGCTTTCTCAATTTGTGGACAAAATTGGTTGGACCACCTCCATTTCTGTCTTTGGCATATATTGGAATATACCAAGGCAGTTTGAGGAAAAAGTGCCATTAATTGCTCAAAGGTGTCCTTTAAAAGCATTTCCAGACCTACCCCTGTCAAAGTGCCCAAATCATTACCTCCACAGTGCACTATTAACAGGTCAGGTTTTGGCAAATGCATAAAGGTTTTCACCAATGGTATCAATTGGTGACATTTTAATCCTCTTTGGCCCAACCACTTAATTTCCACATCTTGTAAATTGAGGTTAGGTAAATTTCTGCTCTCAGCATACCTTTGAGCCCAGTGGATGTAACTATGTCCAACAATCCAGACGTTAAACATGGTGGCTGAAGGTTGTTCTGCAGTCAGATGAAGTGTGGTAATGAAAGGGCAGTTGAAACAGTAGGAGTTTCTAAAGAAAAAAAACTGTGGATTTACAATGCTAATGATTCATTAGCAGTGATTGGTGCATTTCCATTTCTGAAAACAGAAAGTTAGGGTGCATGGATGTGTTCTTTGAAAGATGTAATTTGAATGGTCAAGTAAGAAACATTTAATGAAAGATTGCACTGGATACGCAGGTGCACTGAGAGTTCAGAGTTCAATTGAAACATTGTTGTGTGAATTTGCAAACATGAGAGGTCTTCCAGGAGGTGGTTGCTATGGATACAAGGCAGACAGGGCAGAGGGGGGAAGGATTTTGATTTGAAAAAAGTGAGGGAAGAGGTATGATTGGCTAATATGAGAGATATGTGAAAAGAATATCTGTATTTCTGTGCTTTCAATAGCTGCAGCCTTTGGAGTGCATCCTTTTTCTTCTGCTGAAGACAATTTGGTGTATTTCTGAGACTGTTTTCAAAACTCAAAAAATATTTGCTAAGGTGAGAAAAGATTTATTTAATTTAGATAGAGAATAGTATGATTTAAGGAGAAAATGATGAAGAAAGCTGTGTTTTTAAAATGTGGTTTTGTCTCTAGTGATATACTAATAGAATTAGTTTCAAAGAGAAATTATAATTGCATATTTGGTGTAACATTCTGGCATGCAGTTACACAAGATATTGTAATACATGGAGGCCATTTCATGGTCTGTTATGTAAGCTGAAACAGATATGTTGCTTTTAAAAACGATTTAAGAAATCAATTACATTTCTAGATATGTACTGCTAGAGCTTCATAGGTTGTTTTGGGCCATATTTATAAGGTATTTGAGTGTCTAAGATGTTGTGTTCGCCTTTTAAAATGTAAAGTGTTCCTCATGGGACAAGTGTCTTGTAAATACGCTCCCACTTGTGCTTGGCAAATTTAGATTTTGATTATGGGAGTTACCTAGCCATGTTAATAGTGTCCCAAAAATGGTGCTAGGGCATTCCAGAAAACACTTTCATGTGTCTCAAGGACATTTTTAGTCATTTCTTCATGAATGCAGGTATACAATTGATTTATATGCTGTGTTTAAAAACGAATTTTGAAATGAATTAAATTTCAGGATATGTACTGTTAGAGCTTCATAGGTTGTTTGGGGTCATATTTAGAAGGCATTTTAGTGTCTTTGAAGTTATTTTTCCCTTTTTAAATGGAAAGCGTTCCTCATGGGGCCCTGAGCAGTTCTTAGCCATGTTATTTAATAGGAAGTGGATAACATGGCTAAGAGCATTTGCTGGGAAATGCATGAATATCGTTGATTTTTCTGCTATATTCATGCATTGTGGCCGTTTTTTTTCACATTGCTTCATAGGTTGTTTGGGTTCATATTTAGAAGGCATTTTAGTGTCTTTGATGTTATTTTTCCCTTTTTAAATGGAAAGCGTTCATCATGGGGCCCTGAGCAGTTCTTAGCCATGTTATTTAATAGGAAGTGGATAACATGGCTAAGAGCATTTGCTGGGAAATGCATGAATATCGCTGATTTTTTTGCTATATTCATGCATTGTGGCCGTTTTTTTTCACATTGCTTCATAGGTTGTTTGGGTTCATATTTAGAAGGCATTTTAGTGTCTTTGATGTTATTTTTCCCTTTTTAAATGGAAAGCGTTCCTCATGGGGCCCTGAGCAGTTCTTAGCCATGTTATTTAATAGGAAGTGGATCACATGGCTAAGAGCATTTGCTGGAAAATGCATGAATATCGCTGATTTTTTTGCTATATTCATGCATTGTGGCCGTTTTTTTCACATTGCTTCATAGGTTGTTTGGGTTCATATTTAGAAGGCATTTTAGTGTCTTTGATGTTATTTTTCCCTTTTTAAATGGAAAGCGTTCCTCATGGGGCCCTGAGCAGTTCTTAGCCATGTTATTTAATTGGAAGTGGATAACATGGCTAAGAGCATTTGCTGGGAAATGCATGAATATCGCTGATTTTTCTGCTATATTCATGCATTGCGGCAGTTTTTTTTCACATTGCTTCATAGGTTGTTTGGGTTCATATTTAGAAGGCATTTTAGTGTCTTTGATGTTATTTTTCCCTTTTTAAATGGAAAGCGTTCCTCATGGTGCCCTGAGCAGTTCTTAGCCATGTTATTTAATAGGAAGTGGATAACATGGCTAAGAGCATTTGTTGGAAAATGCATGAATATCGCTGATTTTTCTGCGTTATTCATGCATTGCAGGCCTTTTTTTATCACATTTGCAAGCACTTCTTAGCCATGTTATCCAATGGGAGGTGGATAACATGGCTAAGAGAATTTGCTTCAAAGGTTGTTTGGGGTTATATACCATTTTTGGGAAATTATTAACATGCCTATCTAACTCCCATAATCAAAATCTAAATTTGCCAACCGCAGGTGGGAGCGTATTTACAATAAATTTGCACCATGAAGAATGTAAAATAGCATACTAGATACTCAAATAACTTATAAATATGATCCAAAACATCTTATGAAGCACTAGTAGTGCATATTTCCAGAAATGTATTGGTTTTCATTTAATGATTTACTTCATTGGTAGGCCTTCACATGTTTTTTTACCTTGGTTTTTTTTCAGTGAAAATCTTATCTGCAACCATGTGTTGGCCTCACCTCAAATAAACAAAACAGGTGATGGACTGAATGTGGATCAATGACACACATTCACCCCAGTCCAAAGATCTGGGCCTAAACAAACCTTTAGATAGGCTACATCTTATCGTCATCCTGAATTAATGATTTAAAATATTAGGGAGTGATTTATGAGTGTTGTATGCCTGTTTTGTACCATTGAGTGTCATTTTTGTGATGCAGTGCTGGTGGAAAATATTTGCTATGTTAAATAATTAGTACGGCATTAAGTTTTAGATGACTGTTATTTATTTACTGTTTGGTAATAGTGGTTAATAACATTTTATATTATATTTTTTCACAGATTCAACTGCAGATTCTTTCATAGTTTGGAAAATGCCTTCCAGAAGTCGAATACGAAAGGCTAGAAAACGTCAAAGACAGCAGGATGATGTTTTATTGCAGCAGTCCTCTTCCCCAAATACTTGTCAAAACACCAAGAAAGGTCCGGGTAAGAGCATGAAATCATTCTTAAGAAATATTTGTAGTAAAAAAAATTTTGCTCAAAAAAATGTGTCTCTTAACAAAAAGAGAAGTAATTTAAATGGAAAGGAGAGACCCATCACAAATGTTACTGGTAGAGGAAGAGATAACTCTGTGCATGATAGTAGAAGGAAACAACAGTTTAGGGACATTCGACAACGAATGTTCCGTAATAGGATATTAGTTAATTTATTGAAAAATATTAAAAAGAAAGGCCAACAGAAAGCGGCATTTTATAGGAGGAAGAAAAATGTAGAGAAAATTATTGATCATGCTTTTGAAATCAAGCGAAAGTTGTTTATTTTGGTAATCAATAGAATTAGGAAACTAAGCAAGGTAATTTCTGATTTCAAAACAAAAAGTAGATGGAAGAGAGTAGTAAATCGTACTAACTTTTGTGAAGTTTTTTCTGGAGAATGGATGCATAGTTCAAGTTCTGAGGCATTTTTTAATGAGGAGACTTATTTTCAGGATAATGATTTGGTGCATGCAGTTGACATCAGTGGTCGAGCTTATGAAGTGAAGGATGGTTGTCCAGTTGAAAAAGAACAACTTGTGACAACAGAGACAGAAGAGGCGCTAAGTGATGAGGTTTTAGGAAGACGTCCTAAGGGTCCTGTGTACATTTGGAAGTGTAGTTCTATTTGCAGTGTGCGACAGGTTTCCATCAATTTGCTATGTGATTTTATACGGACATTTAATAAGAAAAGTTTGAAGCAGAAAATGAAGTTGTTGCAAGATTTAGATCCTTGCAGAGTGAGACAAATGACAGGTTTGCGTGGTCATTCACTGGCTTGTCTTTCCAGGAGAGTATGCCAGAGTGTTTTTCATCATTTCAGGATGCTAGCAGTGCATCATAATAAAGTGAGAAAATTAGTGAGAATGTTGTATTATGCTAAGAGTCCAGCAATTATGCTTAAACAGTTATGTGCTGCTCTTTTGCATGGTTCTGAAATAGATGTGAAGAATCTTTGTGAAGAAATTGAGTTTTGTTACTTTGGTAGTAAAGATGAGAATGTTCAAATTGACCCTGAAGTAGAGGGTAATGTGGAAGATAATGTACAGGTTTCCAGTACAGATAATTTTCAGAAGGAAATTGCCACGTTTCAGATGAAATCAAGTGAGAGGCCTAATTTCACTTGTGTATGTTGTCGACGCACTTATTATAAGAATCAGACTAAGGTAGTGGATTTATATGCAAAAAGTGAAAGGGAAAATAATAGTGAATGGAAGGATTTAGCCACATACTTGATGGTAGAAAATTATTTTGATTTGGGATCGGATCAACGTGTGTGTACTTATTGTTGTAATAAATTAAACCAAAACCAGATGCCTGCTAGGGCAGTTCATAATAATCTGGAATTGGTTGAGATTCCTTCTGAATTGAAGGATTTAAATACTTATGAATCTATTTTGATTCAAAGTATCCATCCCTTTCAGGCTATTGTAAGAATGGAGCCAAAGACAGGGAAATTGCCTCCAGCAGATTTACAGAGAGGATTAAAGGGAAGAGTTGTTTATTTGCCTCTAGATTTGAACAAAAACATTAACACAATTGGAATAGAAAAAGTGGAAGAGGAACCTCTGGTTATCTTGGTTAATGGGGTTCCGACAAAGAATAAGAAAATATGGCAAGATTTAGTGGATGTTAGGAAAGTCAAAAAGGCAACAGTGTATTTGAAGAAAAATAATAAGTACTATAAGAATGTATATGTTGCAGAAGAGGAAGTAAGTGATGAAGAGGATAGCGATTTGTGTGCTGGCCAAATTGAGAAAGTAGAGGCCTCTAAAAGTGAAGAAATATATGAACATTATAGTGTTCATCCTTTGCATTCGAAGGAAGTGATGGGGAATGCTATTGAGTTGTTTCAAATGAAACAAGCCAAAGGGAGTCCCATTAGTGTTTGGGAGGAAAGTTTGGAAGCTCGGTGTTTCCCACAGCTATTTCCCACAGGTCAAGGAGGAAGATATGATGAGCGACCTCGTGAAATTCCTGCATCTGAATACCGGACTTTACGATTGTATGCAGAAGATCCTAGGTTTCGGCAATGCATTCCCTATTTGTTTCATCTCCTGTTTGAAAGCGATCTGTCTGGACTGTCATATGCAGTGAACCACATCTTAAAAAGTGGTATACAGATGCGAAACATCTCGGCAAGTGACTTTATGCATAAAGTCAATGTCCAAGACAGTATTTTGGATTCTCACTTAATTAATCTCATGGCGTGTCAGCGTGGTACTAATGAGTACTGGTACCGTCGTCATGGTGACTTAAAATGTATGCTGAGGAACTTAGGAACTCCGACATGGTTCCTCACTCTGAGCTGTGCCGAGTATGGCTGGGATGACTTACTTGAATTTCTACGAGAGGCAAATGGAAATATTGAAAACATTGAATTCAAGACACCTGGAGAACTGTGTTCTTTGGATCCTGTGAATGTATGCAGGTACTTCAATCATAGATTTGAAGCTATGATGTCTTTCATCACAAATAAAAAGAATCCACCTCTTGGAGAGGTGTTGGATTTCTTCTGGAGAAAGGAGTACCAAGCAAGAGGTGCCCCTCATATACATATGTTGCTGTGGATCAAGGATGCACCTAAATTTGGAACAGATCCGGATGACTTAGTGATGAATTTCATCGAACAGTATTCTACGTGTGCTGTTCCAAACGCAACGGAGAAGAAAAGTCTAAGAGAACAAGTTCTACGTTTCCAAAGCCATCGTTGTGGAAAGTACTGTCGTCGTAAATTCAGAAACAAGGACAAGTTCTACACCAAATGTCGTTTCAACTTTCCACGACCGGTGATTTCTAAAGGAAGAGTGAACAGTTTGATGTCTTCGCTGCGACATAATGTGATGAGGAAATCACCCAAGAATACATACAATTTGAAAAGGAACGAAGAGTCCAAGTACATCAATGACTACAACCCAGTGATTTTGTCCATGTGGAATGCCAACATGGATATACAGTTTGTGGCTGACAACTGTATGGCTGTGGCTCGGTATGTGACATCTTACATCACCAAAAAAGAAAAGACCGAACTGAAGGATATGTGGGAGGACATTTCCCATGAAAAGAGCCTCAGCAAGAAGTTGTACAGTTTCAGTCTGAAGATGTTGTCGCATCGAGAAATCGGAGCTTACGAATGTTCTGATCGATTGTCTTCAGCAAGTCTCTATGCCAAATCCAGGAGTCTCGTTTGGGCGAGTCTTGGTCTTGCTGCAACGCGAAATCGAGTTCTAAAACCTGTTCGGGAAATTGAGTATTTGGCAGAAAAGGAACCAAACAGTACCGACATTTTGAAGACCAACATGTTGGATACATATTATCCAAATCGAAGCAGTCACCTTGAGAATGTTTGTCTATATGAGGTTCTCCAAAATTATATATTCAAGAGGAACATCAAAGAAGATATTGAGAAAGGAGTGTATGCTGTAATTGGAAGTGAGGGATGCCTGGTCAAGCAAAGAAAATGCCAATTAGTAAACCATCGAAAATTAAGTGGCGAATCTCCAGAAAAAAAGGAGTTTTTCTATTTAGCACTTTTGCAACTTTTCAAGCCTTGGCGTGCAGAAGAGGAACTGCTTGGAGATTTCCTCTGTTACGAAGACTCTTTCAATGCAGCCAAGGAGTCCATAGAATGTCCTGCTTTTTCTAAATATCAAGAAATGCTAACTTTGGAAATTGAGCAGGAAGCAACGATTGCAGCCGAGATTGCCAGAGACAGTTCTCAGGACAGTCAGAGTTCTGTTTCATTGAGTCAAGATCCACTTGGAGGACCTATTATCGAAAATGAAGCTGCCACTGCTATGAATGAAGTAGAAAGAGCCATGGCACATGCTCAGGAGGATTCAGTTAACTTACAAGACTTGGAAAAACAACTCAACGTTGAGCAGAGGAAAATATATGATGAAGTTACCAAGGAAATTGAGCACGGATTAAGTCATGAGAAGAAAGAGTGCTCGTGTACGTCGTTGAAGCCTGTCCGACTGTACGTGAGTGGAGAAGCGGGAACTGGAAAAAGTTTCCTCATTAAAGCAATCTCTTGTTATTTGCAGGAAAGGACTGAGTCATCGCTGTCTTGTGTTGTCACCGCTCCTACTGGACTGGCAGCACATAATATTAAAGGTATTACTTTGCATCGTCTATTGATGCTGCCGGTGGAGCATGACAACAAATTACAATACAACAAGTTATCTGGAGATGCTTGCTGTGAAGTTTCAAGAGTCTTGAGGAAAATGAAACTACTTATCATTGACGAAGTAAGCATGGTTTCCAATGTCATGCTTGCCTTTGTGCATTTGAGAATGCAAGAAGTACTTAAAACTGAATATGATGTGTTATTTGGTGGGAAACACATCATTGTTTTCGGAGATCTTCTGCAGCTGACACCAGTAAAAGGTCAACCTGTGTTCAAAATACTCACGCATGAAGATACCAGGAAGTGCCTAGGGAGCATTGGCAACGTCAATATATGGTTAAACTTCAATTATGCAGAACTGCATCAAAATATGCGTCAGGCAAAGGATGAAGATTACAAGAATATTCTACAAGATATTAGAATTGGAAAAGTGACCGAGCATGGGAAAGAAGCTTTAAATGCACGATTACTGTCAAAATTATATCCCAAACAAGAGATTGTGCCTGAGAATATTTTTCGGAAAATTACTGAGAAGAAATCCGGGATATGTCTCATGCCAACTCTTGCAGAATGTGCCATCTTTAACAACAAAATGTTGAATTTAGAAAAGCAAGAGATTGTGAAACTTGAAGCTATCGACAAATTAGAGCATATGGGATCAACAATTATTTTGTCAGACAATTTGAAATCAAAATTGGATTCATTAGAGAAGACTATATCTAAAACAGCGGGTTTTGAAAAGACTTTGAATGTGTGTTTAAATTGCCGAATTATTTTGAGAAGGAATTTACATGTAGAAAGAGGTCTGGTAAATGGATCAATGGGTAATGTTGTTGATTTTGAGAAATACAGAAATAGAGATGGAATAGAATTTTTAAAAATTAAATTTGATGGCATTGAGGAAGTACAGCAAATTGGTCGTTGTTCTGCTAGGTTTTTGCTTGTTAAAGACTTATATGTTCGCCGTAAACAGTTTCCTGTTTGCTTGGCATATGCGGTGACAATCCATAAATCGCAAGGTTTAAGTGTAGACTGTGCATTGGTGAATATTGGCAGTTCTGTGTTCAAGGAGGGTATGGCATATGTGGCATTGTCACGAGTTAGAACTTTATCGGGATTGTACTTGATTGACTGTGATGTCACAAACATTTGTGCGGATCTAGATTGTGTTAAGGAATACAATAGGTTAAGAAGAGAGTATGCGCCACATTTGCCTCAATATCCTTTGTTTGAGAAACGTGTGGTAGGCCGCAAACGTAGAAATAGCAGTAATAGTAGGGAGGTTGTTGCAAAAAGACCAAAAGTCAATGAACCGAAAATTGTTAGCAGAAAGAAAGTGGATTCTGTTGAAGATGTTGTCGGTTTTCAATTTGAAAACAGTTCTGGTGTCAACTGCTATGCAAATGTAGTGGTTAATGTTCTCTTTTCACTAGAGAGTTTAAAAGAACAGATTCTGTTGAATTCTGAACAAATTTTATGCTGTTTGTTGAATTCTGTTTTCGAGAAATGTAGCACTGATCGAACAAAAGTAGAAAGTGTGTCTGAAGTTCGTTATCTGTTAGATGAATGTTCAGGTCAAACAGACTTCTCTGAAAATAATCAGCAAGATTGTCAGGAGTTTTTAATGTATATGCTTGATATATTGCAAGTTGAGGGTGTAGATGTAGATCACCTGTTTGGGCTTTCTTATCAATGGCAGCATGACTGCGAGAACTGTATGGTATCAAGTACTACTAGTGTAGACTCAGAAAGATTTATATATTTAACTTTGCCAGACAGTAAATCAGTCTCCTTTAATAAGCTAGTAAATGCAGCGGATCACAACATGGAGTGTAGCCAATGTAAATGTGATATGATGTCAACATTATTTATACGTAGATATGGCCAGTATGTCATTTTAATGATCCAACGTTGTAGGCCTGATGGATCAAAATTGTCAACTTTAATAAAAAATTTTGTGGCTTCTCAGCTGTCAATATCAGGGAGGACTTTTGTTACTGTAGCAATTATCTATCACGATGGTCCATCAACAACATCAGGACATTATACAGCTTACTTAAAGTCTGGAAACGGCTGGTCATTCTGTAATGATTCCGTTGTAACGTTCAAAAAAAAATTGCCGTTTGACCTTAAAAATTCTTACCTGGTGTTTTTAAAACCAAAATTTTAAGTAGAGGGAATGTAAGTCTGCAATGCTGTCTAGATTAAAAATCCAACTATATAAACCTAATGCAAGTAAGTCTGCTTCATAGTAAGCAGTATCAGTGTCATAGGAAAAGGAGAACATGAGTGACAAAGAAGAGTAAGTTATTAGTAGTCCAGGATTGTGAAAATAATCTCAAATATTTTATTTTTGAAAGTTGCGAAAATAGAAAATGTCGGGATTTGATTGGAAGAATAACAAGACTTGCGAATCGCGGCAACATGATTTGGCCTAGTGGAAACATGTGATATAATGAGAGAAGTCTTTTTTTCTATGTAACATATTTCACGTATCGATGGAGGTTTTCTTTCAGAAAGTGGCGGGCTGAAAATATTTGTAGCACAACAGAGTGGATGCTGTTCATAGGAGATCGTTCGACGTCATTGAAAGTAAGTTAATTTTAAGGAGTTTTGAAATCAGATTTCGAAGGTTGTATGGGTTTTTTAAACACAATCATTTTGATTGTGTTTTTTTTTTCCCGCTGTTACATGATGAATACCTTCAAGTCACTGATTTAAGTGAAATTTGATACATTCTGAGAACAGCAAAAATAAACCATTTAACATGTATAATTAATGTTATGATTTTTGAAATTATGATATATATTTAGAAATGTGAGGTAGATATGGAGAAGCAGAGTCTTCTGTAAGTGTCAATTTTAATGCTTACAGTGCTGTACTTCTAGGTATTGTTTTTTTTTAAAAAAAAGAAATAGGCCTCACCTCAAAGAAAGCTCTTGAAAGCACACATCTTATTTGCATCCTAAAACAATCATTTAAAATGTTTGACACAATTTTATGATGGCTTTACATCTTTTTTGCGCTGTTATTGCATCACTATTGTGAGACATAAGCAATGCAAAAGAAGCATCATGTTTCAAAATAGGCCTCATTTCATCAGCATGAAGATACTGTTTTTTTAAAATAAATATCTTTAGGATTGTGTAGGGGTCGTAGGGAAGTAGAGGTTTCTGTAAATGTCAAAGTTGTTTAAAAACTGTTTCTTCTTGAACCTTTTCCCTTCTTTTTTCTAATTTTTAAATACATGTTTTAATATTTTTGGAAATGTTTGTTCTCTCTTTTACAGATTGAATGTATGAAAAATTTGCTTGAAAAGTTAACATGAATTATAAGGTAAATGTTTTCTACTTTTTTAACCTACATTCCACTACTGATGATGTTACTGACTATGTTATGATTGATGTAATAAATGGGCATGTTTTACTGCAATGGTAGGTCTTCACATCTATTATCTCGTCTGTATTCTTCAACAAGCATAAATTTGATATGCAACCCAGAGTACGGTTCACCTTAAACAAACTTTTAGAGAGGACACACCTTATCGTCACCCTCACTCAATCATTTAATCTATCACATTTAACATCTATTAGTTCTACTGCTTCATTTCTTTAATCTTTACTTTCCTGTGTTTGCTACTTCTCTCCTTCCTTTCTCTATTACTTAATTTTTCTATTCCTTCAAGTATTTTTCTCAGTCCCTCTCTTCTCATACTTCTTCATTATTATTCACTAATTCTGTCTCTATTAATGTTACTGTTTCTGAATGATCTCCAAAAATTTTAAAAACAAGAACAGTAAGTATAAGGATAGGAAAAGACATTTATGTTACAAGAAAGACAACTATAGGAAGTAAACAGAAAAAACTGTTACTCGCAATCCACTGCTGATGATCTCACTGACCATGTAAAAAATTATGTAATATATGACATGATCAGAAGTGAATTGCGGGTAACAGTATCTTTTCTTTACTCCCTATAGCTGTCTTTTTTTGTAACATAACTGTCTGTTTCCTTTCCTTATACTTACTGTTCCTTTTTTTAAAAAAAATTTTTTGGTACGCTCAAAGTACGCGTACCGGAGTGCGAACTGGTAGCGAACTAATAGAAATAGAGCTTGGCAGAGTTCAAAGAATTCTACCAATTTTTTTAATAATGGGGAGGTAGTTCTGAAAAGAACTGTTTTTTTTTGTTTTTGTTGTTTTAAATTTTTTTTATTAGTTTTCTGAACATTTTTTATATTTTTTTGTTTTTTTCTGAACATTTTGTATTTTTTTTTATTTTTGGGGGGGAGGGGGGAAACAAAAATGATTCATCGAAGACGGCTCAACAGGAGCAACAAAAAAAAAAAGAATTTACTTTTTGGGGCGTTTTGGGCACACATGATTGGTGATGGCTCTCATTATCAGGGTAATGCTACTTTCGCGGTAGCAAAGTGTCTGGTTGCACCACACACAGACTTGCTTCACTTCTCCCATGTTGATTTGGATGTTCGGGATCACCTCCCTCGCCTCCGGTCCCGATACCTCCTGAACAACAGATCTTCTTGCCATTTCTGGCGGATTTTGTTGTTGGTCGCGAAGTTGTGCATTGCTGTAATTGTTAGGGTGCCATCGACTCATGTGCCTGTGCATTGTATGATTGCCAAAACTGTACTTTTTGTCTGTGCCCCTTGAAAGACGATCGCCGCAAATGCGACAAAAGACGTATCTGGCATTTACTTTCTTTTGGTCAGCAGGAAATTTAAAAAATTGCCAGATATAATTTTCTTTCCTATTATATCTTCTGGGCTCCTCTGGCAAAAACTCGTCATTTTCTTGCTGTTCTTCCTCTTCTTGATTTTCCTCCTCTTCTATAATTAGTGAAGCAGGTAGTCTTTTCTTCCCATGAGGAGGTGGAGGAGGTGGTGGGGGCACACTGGCAGAAGCAACCATTGAAGCCATTGCTGATGAATCAAAAAAGGTCTTTCTCTCACCAAGATGAAAGTCAGAGTGAGGAAAGAAGGAGGGGTTTTCATCATTTGGGAGAAGGAAAAATTCTAAACCAATGAAAAGTGTTAATTTTATATCACATGACCAAGTATTACATCATTAGGAAACCAAAAGTGAAATGAACCAATGAAAAGTGTTATTTTCGAGTCACATGACCTGCTGTGTTTACGTTTCGCGCTTTGCTCCGCTTTCCGGTCCACTTCCGGGTCCGCTAACTTGGCGCGTCCAACGACGTATTACGCGATAACGCAAAACGTCATGCAAACGTAACAGTTACGCTAAAGGAACGTTGACCGGTTCGCGTACTAAGCCGCGGCTTTAAATTGAGCTAACGGGAAGCAGACCGGTTCGCGGACTGGGAGCGGAACAAAAAAAAATGTTTTAAAAAAATTGTCTAAAGAACATGAAAAATATATTTCAAAATTTAAAGAACAATACATTGTACAGCTACAGATATTAGCTTTTAAAAAACCATTGAAATTCAATGAAAAAACCATAGGTTATACTCCATATATAGTTAGGAATTAGCATTTACAAAACCTTATTTTACTCGCATAAAACCATTGAAATTCCATATATAGTTAGATGCGCTAACTATATATCGCGCACCCGCAATCCACTGCTGATGATGTCACATATTACATCATTCATGACATGGTCAGTGACATCACTGATGACATCACTGATGACATCTCAAATGACATCACTGATGACATCACTGATGACATCTCAAATGACATCACTGATGACATCACTGATGACATCACTGATGACATCTCAAATGATATCACTGATGACATCTCATTTGACATCTCATTTGACATTACTGATCACATCACTGATGATATCATTTATGTGATAATACAATGAACATCTTCAGACTGTAATATAACCTTAGGTACACTCAGTGTAAACAGACAGTCACAGACTGTCACACATCCATGGAGTTACTCACACACCTAGTCAGTCATGCAAAGAATCAATCACACCTCAATTTCCTCAACTATACAGTTATACAAACTTTACTTATTCAAACATATACTAACACATATTTACTCTCTTATACAATCCCTGATACAAGTTCACAATGATCCATACAGCCACTCACACATTCACTGGCTCTTATGCACAGTTATTTATATATGTCAACTCTCACATGTACTGTGTTTTACATATGTACTTACTGTGACATGTAGCACTGAGATATCCATTCACTCACCAATACACTCATGCACACAGTCAACCGCCCATACAGCTGTTTCCACATGCACTTTTGAAATCATACATCTAGTGAATCAACTGCTCACACATCTATGCACAGAGTCATACACCTCCCAGCCACCCACACACACACTCAGTCTCCCATACAAATACTTGGGCAACCAATCAATAACCCATATAGTTACTCATATAGCTACTTATCAACACATGCAACAGTTTACAGAACAACAGACATAATGATGCACAAATTAAGACAGTTTAGTCACTAACCCATGCACTCAGTGAGACACATTTAATCACTCACTCATACAGTCACTCATGCACCTACTAAATCCTTCATCCAGACACTTATACATCCACTCATTCTTCAATATGTAAGACATATTTTAACTTTACAGAAACATACAGTCACTGGATGTTGTCATCAGTGATGTCATCAGTGATGTCACTGACCATGTCATGAATGATGTAATATGTGACATCATCAGCAGTGGATTGCGGGTGCGCGATATATAGTTAGCGCATCTAACTATATATGGAATTTCAATGGTTTTATGCGAGTAAAATAAGGTTTTGTAAATGCTAATTCCTAACTATATATGGAGTATAACCTATGGTTTTTTCATTGAATATATATATATATACATATATATATATATATATATATATATATATATATATATATATATATATATATATATATATATATATATATATATATATATATATATATATATATATATATATGTTACCTACTGGCGGTCGCCAGTAGGTAGTTATAGTTAGGATTTTTTTCAATGTTAAATCTCAAAATTCTATTTGGAATAACTTTGGCACCGGTTGACGAATCTGCCTGAAAATTTCCTCAAAATGGCCTCTTCGAGCTCCGGTCCTTCCCTGAAAGTTTGGGGGGATTCGTCAAGCGGGGGCTGAGATAAAAGGGGGGTCCCAAAACACGTTTTCCCCATGTTAATTTCCACAGGGCGGTCGACTTCACTTTTACCCCGAACGGCTGAATGGATTTACACCAAACTTGGCAAAATTGTAGGGACTGGTAGCCCGATGTGCCTTTGCTATGTCTCAAGATATGTGCTCCAGTGGATTTTGAGAAATTTAGGTTAAAAAAATATATATATATCTATGGCAGCGCCCCGGTACGCACTCCGGGGAGCGCCCCGGGAGCGACACGCGAGGTGCGTTATTGATTGGTTGCCCAAGTATTTGTATGGGATACTGAGTGTGTGTGTGGGTGGCTGGGAGGTGTATGACTCTGTGCATAGATGTGTGAGCAGTTGATTCACTAGATGTATGGTTTCAAAAGTGCATGTGGAAACAGCTGTATGGGCGGTTGACTGTGTGCATGAGTGCATTGGTGAGTGAATTGATATCTCAGTGCTACATGTCAAAGTAAGTACATATGTAAAACACAGTACATGTGAGAGTTGACATATATAAATAACTGTGCATAAGAGCCAGTGAATGTGTGAGTGGCTGTATGGATCATTGTGAACTTGTATCAGGGATTGTATAATAGAGTAAATATGTGTTAGTATATGTTTGAATAAGTAAAGTTTGTATAACTGTATAGTTGAGGAAATGGAGGTGTGATTGATTCTTTGCATGACTGACTAGGTGTGTGAGTAACTCCATGGATGAGTGACAGTCTGTGAGTGTCTGTTTACACTGATTGTATCTAAGGTTATATTAGAGTCTGAAGAGGTTCATCGTATTATCACATGAATGATATCATCAGTGATGTTATCAGTCATGTCAAATGAGATGTTTTCAGTGATGTCATCAGTGATGTCATTTGAGATGTCATCAGTGATGTCATCAGTGATGTCACTAACCATGTCATGAATGATGTAATATGTGACATCATCAGCAGTGGATTGCGGGTGCGCGATATATAGTTAGCGCTTATAACTATATATGGAATTTCAATGGTTTTATGCGAGTAAAATAAGGTTTTGTAAATGCAAATCCCTAACTATATATGGCCTAAAACCAATGGTTTTTTCATTGAATTTTCAAGGTTTTGTAAATGCAAATTCCTAACTATATATCCACTATAACCTATGGTTTTTTCTGTGAATTTCATTGGTTTTTTAATAGCAAATACGAAAAGCTTTAAAATGTCAAGTACGTGATAGATAAAAACATTTTCGTATTTATGCACGCTGATGTGCTTTGAACGCTGCACCCCCCCCTCCCCTCTTTTGTCTTAGTAGTACTCTCTCTTTGCAGATAGTGAACGGTAGTTAACGCAAGCCTTTGCCCCCGTTGTAATCCGTCGTGCCTGCTTGTCTCTCCATTTGATTGATTGTTGTCCAAGCATTTACTGTTTTAGAATTGGTTCTCTTTGGATCATTCTCTATTTACAAACAAGCACAAAGTCGCAATACTCTGTTTAGTCTTTGCAGATAGTGAAAAATCGTGTAAAAAAATAAAAGTAATCGAGCAAAATCAGTAGGCCACTAATTGGATCTCTTTTTGACCTCGCTAAAATAGAAATATTAGGAACAACCCTTCATGAGAAATACGAAAATAGTGAGATGAACTGAGCTCCACACCATGAGGGCTGCAAGACAGCTCGGCTCCATCACCCATCCCGCACAAAATAATGACAAACCCTATGCAAATATTAAAAATATAGACAACACACCAGCAAAGAAACAGGGTAAAACATTTTATTAAAAAACTATTTACATAACGTTGGTTTATAAGATGATGTCAGTAGTGGACCGATGTGTGAATAGATCGAAAGCAGCACAAGGCTCCAAGATCCGGATGGCAAGCTCCTGGATGTTGGGTGCCATAGTTCAGAGTTCTGAGTTTGAGCCTTTTTCAATGCCTGTGCTTTGTTCAATCAAAATGGCGGCTTGACACACAGCTGACTCAAGCGTTGCTACTGATGCTAAGCAGACCAAAACTGGTTTTCAGTTTGTACATTTTTCTAGATTTTTCAATCCAAGTTTGGTTGACTTTGTAGAACGATGGCTTCAAATTTTCAACATACGGTGTGGTGGCGCTGACTGGGAGGGGGCGCTTCGCTCCTGCCCCCTCCCCAAGTAAGATTTTCATACGTGAAAGTACGTTAATGGTTTTGGTCCCTGAGTTGCTTCGATGTCACTGCCAAACAGCTTGACGGAGGCCCCTGAGGGGTGGTGTGATGGCCATGGACTCGGATAAGACGCTTGGCTCCGACACCCTCCCCAAGTCTTATAGCACTGGTGTAGCCT